>NW_028242094.1:0-600000 GCF_964263255.1 Lissotriton vulgaris | reverse complement strand
AATTAAATACTATTTGGAGGCATTTAATGTTCGAGCAAAAACGTCTGATTTTCGACAAAAGAGATAACACCCCCCCATTATGTCATGCTTCAGAAATGTGGAAAATGGTCCGTTTTCAAATGTTTTATTTTTGAACATCAGTTCACATTTGTAGGTGGATCATCAGTGTTAGAGCTAAAATTAGCATGTTTAAAGTGATTTTCATGCTTCCAGGGGCTCGGGAAGTGAATTAAATACTATTTGGAGGCATTTAATGTTCAATCATAAAAAGCTGATTTTTGACAAAAGAGATAACACCCCCCCATTACGTCATGCTTCAGAAATGTGGAAAATGGTCCGTTTTCAAATGTTTTATTTTTTAACGTCAGTTCACATTTGTAGGTGGATCATCAGTGTTAGAGCTAAAATTAGCATGTTTAAAGTGATTTTCATGCTTCCAGGGGCCCTAAACACAAGATTTATGGAATGGTTAAAAGTGCATGAAAATGGCCAATTTACTCACTCTGAGTTCTCAAAAAGGGTTTCTTCACCCCGGGAAGTTAATTAAATACCATTTGGAGGCATTTAATGTTCGAGCAAAAACGGCTGATTTTCGACAAAAGAGATAACACCCCCCCATTACGTCATGCTTCAGAAATGTGGAAAATGGTCCGTTTTCAAATGTTTTATTTTTGAACGTCAGTTCACATTTGTAGGTGGATCATCAGTGTTAGAGCTAAAATTAGCATGTTTAAAGTGATTTTCATGCTTCCAGGGGCTCGGGAAGTGAATTAAATACTATTTGGAGGCATTTAATGTTCAATCAAAAACATCTGATTTTTGACAAAAGAGATAACACCCCCCCATTACGTCATGCTTCAGAAATGTGGAAAATGGTCAGTTTTCAAATGTTTTGTTTTTGAACGTCAGTTCACATTTGTAGGTGGATCATCAGTGTTAGAGCTAAAATTAGCATGTTTAAAGTGATTTTCATGCTTCCAGGGGCCCTAAACACAAGATTTATGGAATGGTTAAAAGTGCATGAAAATGGCCAATTTACTCACTCTGAGTTCTCAAAAAGTGTTTCTTCACCCCGGGAAGTTAATTAAATACCATTTGGAGGCATTTAATGTTCGAGCAGAAACGGCTGATTTTCGACAAAAGAGATAACACCCCCCCATTAAGTCATGCTTCAGAAATGTGGAAAATGGTCCGTTTTCAAATGTTTTATTTTGGAACGTCAGTTCACATTTGTAGGTGGATCATCAGTGTTAGAGCTAAAATTAGCATGTTTATAGTGATGTTCATGCTTCCAGGGGCTCGGGAAGTGAATTAAATACTATTTGGAGGCATTTAATGTTCAATCAAAAACAGCTGATTTTTGACAAAAGAGATAACCCCCCATTACGTCATGCTTCAGAAATGTGGAAAATGGTCCGTTTTAAAATGTTTTATTTTTGAATGTCAGTTCACATTTGTAGGTGGATCATCAGTGTTGGAGCTAAAATTAGCATGTGTAAAGTGATTTTCATGCTTCCAGGGGCTCGGGAAGTGAATTAAATACTATTTGGAGGCATTTAATGTTCAAGCAAAAACAGCTGATTTTTAACAAAAGAGATAACACCCCCCCATTACGTCATTCTTCAGAAATGTGGAAAATGGTCCGTTTTCAAATGTTTTATTTTTGAACGTCAGTTCACATTTGTAGGTGGATCATCAGTGTTAGAGCTAAAATTAGCATGTTTAAAGTGATTTTCATGCTTCCAGGGGCCCTAAACACAAGATTTATGGAATGGTTAAAAGTGCATGAAAATGGCCAATTTACTCACTCTGAGTTCTCAAAAAGGGTTTCTTCACCCCGGGAAGTTAATTAAATACCATTTGGAGGCATTTAATGTTCGAGCAAAAACGGCTGATTTTCGACAAAAGAGATAACACCCCCCCATTAGGTCATGCTTCAGAAATGTGGAAAATGGTCCGTTTTCAAATGTTTTATTTTTGAACGTCAGTTCACATTTGTAGGTGGATCATCAGTGTTAGAGCTAAAATTAGCATGTTTAAAGTGATTTTCATGCTTCCAGGGGCTCGGGAAGTGAATTAAATACTATTTGGAGGCATTTAATGTTCAAGCAAAAACTGCTGATTTTTGACAAAAGAGATAACACCCCCCCATTACGTCATGCTTCAGAAATGTGGAAAATGGTCCGTTTTCAAATGTATTATTTTTGAACGTCAGTTCACATTTGTAGGTGGATCATCAGTGTTAGAGCTAAAATTAGCATGTTTAAAGTGATTTTCATGCTTCCAGGGGCCCTAAACACAAGATTTATGGAATGGTTAAAAGTGCATGAAAATGGCCAATTTACTCACTCTGAGTTCTCAAAAAGGGTTTCTTCACCCCGGGAAGTTAATTAAATACTATTTGGAGGCATTTAATGTTCGAGCAAAAACGTCTGATTTTCGACAAAAGAGATAACCCCCCCCCCATTACGTCATGCTTCAGAAATGTGGAAATTGGTCCGTTTTCAAATGTTTTATTTTTGAACATCAGTTCACATTTGTAGGTGGATCATCAGTGTTAGAGCTAAAATTAGCATGTTTAAAGTGATTTTCATGCTTCCAGGGGCTCGGGAAGTGAATTAAATACTATTTGGAGGCATTTAATGTTCAATCAAAAACAGCAGATTTTTGACAAAAGAGATAACACCCCCCCATTACGTCATGATTCAGAAATGTGGAAAATGGTCCGTTTTCAAATGTTTTATTTTTTAACGTCAGTTCACATTTGTAGGTGGATCATCAGTGTTAGAGCTAAAATTAGCATGTTTAAAGTGATTTTCATGCTTCCAGGGGCCCTAAACACAAGATTTATGGAATGGTTAAAAGTGCATGAAAATGGCCAATTTACTCACTCTGAGTTCTCAAAAAGGGTTTCTTCACCCCGGGAAGTTAATTAAATACCATTTGGAGGCATTTAATGTTCGAGCAAAAACGGCTGATTTTCGACAAAAGAGATAACACCCCCCCATTACGTCATGCTTCAGAAATGTGGAAAATGGTCAGTTTTCAAATGTTTTATTTTTGAACGTCAGTTCACATTTGTAGGTGGATCATCAGTGTTAGAGCTAAAATTAGCATGTTTAAAGTGATTTTCATGCTTCCAGGGGCTCGGGAAGTGAATTAAATACTATTTGGAGGCATTTAATGTTCAATCAAAAACATCTGATTTTTGACAAAAGAGATAACACCCCCCCATTACGTCATGCTTCAGAAATGTGGAAAATGGTCCGTTTTCAAATGTTTTATTTTTGAACGTCAGTTCACATTTGTAGGTGGATCATCAGTGTTAGAGCTAAAATTAGCATGTTTAAAGTGATTTTCATGCTTCCAGGGGCCCTAAACACAAGATTTATGGAATGGTTAAAAGTGCATGAAAATGGCCAATTTACTCACTCTGAGTTCTCAAAAAGGGTTTCTTCACCCCGGGAAGTTAATTAAATACCATTTGGAGGCATTTAATGTTCGAGCAAAAACGGCTAATTTTCGACAAAAGAGATAACATCCCCCCATTACGTCATGCTTCAGAAATGTGGAAAATGGTCCGTTTTCAAATGTTTTATTTTTGAACATCAGTTCACATTTGTAGGTGGATCATCAGTGTTAGAGCTAAAATTAGCATGTTTAAAGTGATTTTCATGCTTCCAGGGGCTCGGGAAGTGAATTAAATACTATTTGGAGGCATATAATGTTCAATCAAAAACAGCTGATTTTTGACAAAAGAGATAACACCCCCCCATTACGTCATGCTTCAGAAATGTGGAAAATGGTCCGTTTTCAAATGTTTTATTTTTGAACGTCAGTTCACATTTGTAGGTGGATCATCAGTGTTAGAGCTAAAATTAGCATGTTTAAAGTGATTTTCATGCTTCCAGGGGCCCTAAACACAAGATTTATGGAATGGTTAAAAGTGCATGAAAATGGCCAATTTACTCACTCTGAGTTCTCAAAAAGGGTTTCTTCACCCCGGGAAGTTAATTAAATACCCTATTTGGAGGCATTTAATGTTCGAGCAAAAATGTCTGATTTTCGACAAAAGAGATAACACCCCCCCATTACGTCATGCTTCAGAAATGTGGAAAATGGTCCGTTTTCAAATGTTTTATTTTTGAACATCAGTTCACATTTGTAGGTGGATCATCAGTGTTAGAGCTGAAATTAGCATGTTTAAAGTGATTTTCATGCTTCCAGGGGCTCGGGAAGTGAATTAAATACTATTTGGAGGCATTTAATGTTCAATCAAAAACAGCTGATTTTTGACAAAAGAGATAACACCCCCCCATTACGTCATGCTTCAGAAATGTGGAAAATGGTCTGTTTTCAAATGTTTTATTTTTTAACGTCAGTTCACATTTGTAGGTGGATCATCAGTGTTAGAGCTAAAATTAGCATGTTTAAAGTGATTTTCATGCTTCCAGGGGCCCTAAACACAAGATTTATGGAATGGTTAAAAGTGCATGAAAATGGCCAATTTACTCACTCTGAGTTCTCAAAAAGGGTTTCTTCACCCCGGGAAGTTAATTAAATACCATTTGGAGGCATTTAATGTTCGAGCAAAAACGGCTGATTTTCGACAAAAGAGATAACACCCCCCCCAATTACGTCATGCTTCAGAAATGTGGAAAATGGTCCGTTTTCAAATGTTTTATTTTTGAACATCAGTTCACATTTGTAGGTGGATCATCAGTGTTAGAGCTAAAATTAGCATGTTTAAAGTGATTTTCATGCTTCCAGGGGCTCGGGAAGTGAATTAAATACTATTTGGAGGCATTTAATGTTCAATCAAAAACAGCTGATTTTTTGACAAAAGAGATAACACCCCCCCATTACGTCATGCTTCAGAAATGTGGAAAATGGTCCGTTTTCAAATGTTTTATTTTTTAACGTCAGTTCACATTTGTAGGTGGATCATCAGTGTTAGAGCTAAAATTAGCATGTTTAAAGTGATTTTCATGCTTCCAGGGGCCCTAAACACAAGATTTATGGAATGGTTAAAAGTGCATGAAAATGGCCAATTTACTCACTCTGAGTTCTCAAAAAGGGTTTCTTCACCCCGGGAAGTTAATTAAATACCATTTGGAGGCATTTAATGTTCGAGCAAAAACGGCTGATTTTCGACAAAAGAGATAACACCCCCCCATTACGTCATGCTTCAGAAATGTGGAAAATGGTCCGTTTTCAAATGTTTTATTTTTGAACATCAGTTCACATTTGTAGGTGGATCATCAGTGTTAGAGCTAAAATTAGCATGTTTAAAGTGATTTTCATGCTTCCAGGGGCTCGGGAAGTGAATTAAATACTATTTGGAGGCATTTAATGTTCAATCAAAAACAGCTGATTTTTGACAAAAGAGATAACACCACCCCATTACGTCATGCTTCAGAAATGTGGAAAATGGTCCGTTTTCAAATGTTTTATTTTTTAACGTCAGTTCACATTTGTAGGTGGATCATCAGTGTTAGAGCTAAAATTAGCATGTTTAAAGTGATTTTCATGCTTCCAGGGGCCCTAAACACAAGATTTATGGAATGGTTAAAAGTGCATGAAAATGGCCAATTTACTCACTCTGAGTTCTCAAAAAGGGTTTCTTCACCCCGGGAAGTTAATTAAATACCATTTGGAGGCATTTAATGTTCGAGCAAAAACGGCTGATTTTCGACAAAAGAGATAACACCCCCCCCATTACGTCATGCTTCAGAAATGTGGAAAATGGTCCGTTTTCAAATGTTTTATTTTTGAACGTCAGTTCACAGTTGTAGGTGGATCATCAGTGTTAGAGCTAAAATTAGCATGTTTAAAGTGATTTTCATGCTTCCAGGGGCCCTAAACACAAGATTTATGGAATGGTTAAAAGTGCATGAAAATGGCCAATTTACTCACTCTGAGTTCTCAAAAAGGGTTTCTTCACCCCGGGAAGTTAATTAAATACCATTTGGAGGCATTTTCTGTTCGAGCAAAAACGGCTGATTTTCGACAAAAGAGATAACACCCCCCCATTACGTCATGCTTCAGAAATGTGGAAAATGGTCCGTTTTCAAATGTTTTATTTTTGAACGTCAGTTCACATTTGTAGGTGGATCATCAGTGTTAGAGCTAAAATTAGCATGTTTAAAGTGATTTTCATGCTTCCAGGGGCTCAGGAAGTGAATTAAATACTATTTGGAGGCATTTAATGTTCAATCAAAAACATCTGATTTTTGGCAAAAGAGATAACACCCCCCCATTACGTCATGCTTCAGAAATGTGGAAAATGGTCCGTTTTCAAATGTTTTATTTTTGAACGTCAGTTCACATTTGTAGGTGGATCATCAGTGTTAGAGCTAAAATTAGCATGTTTGAAGTGATTTTCATGCTTCCAGGGGCCCTAAACACAAGATTAATGGAATGGTTAAAAGTGCATGAAAATGGCCAATTTACTCACTCTGAGTACTCAAAAAGTGTTTTTTCACCCCGGGAAGTTAATTAAATACCATTTGAAGGCATTTAATGTTCGAGCATAAACGGCTGATTTTCGACAAAAGAGATAACACCCCCCATTACGTCATGCTTCAGAAATGTGGAAAATGGTCCGTTTTCAAATGTTTTATTTTTGAACATCAGTTCACATTTGTAGGTGGATCATCAGTGTTAGAGCTAAAATTAGCATGTTTAAAGTGATTTTCATGCTTCCAGGGGCTCGGGAAGTGAATTAAATACTATTTGGAGGCATTTAATGTTCAATCAAAAACAGCTGATTTTTGACAAAAGAGATAACACCCCCCCATTACGTCATGCTTCAGAAATGTGGAAAATGGTCCGTTTTCAAATGTTTTATTTTTTAACGTCAGTTCACATTTGTAGGTGGATCATCAGTGTTAGAGCTAAAATTAGCATGTTTAAAGTGATTTTCATGCTTCCAGGGGCCCTAAACACAAGATTTATGGAATAGTTAAAAGTGCATGAAAATGGCCAATTTACTCACTCTGAGTTCTCAAAAAGGGTTTCTTCACCCCGGGAAGTTAATTAAATACCATTTGGAGGCATTTAATGTTCGAGCAAAAACGGCTGATTTTCGACAAAAGAGATAACACCCCCCCATTACGTCATGCTTCAGAAATGTGGAAAATGGTCCGTTTTCAAATGTTTTATTTTTGAACGTCAGTTCACATTTGTAGGTGGATCATCAGTGTTAGAGCTAAAATTAGCATGTTTAAAGTGATTTTCATGCTTCCAGGGGCTCGGGAAGTGAATTAAATACTATTTGGAGGCATTTAATGTTCAATCAAAAACAGCTGATTTTTGACAAAAGAGATAACACCCCCCCATTACGTCATGCTTCAGAAATGTGGAAAATGGTCCGTTTTCAAATGTTTTATTTTTGAACATCAGTTCACATTTGTAGGTGGATCATCAGTGTTAGAGCTAAAATTAGCATGTTTAAAGTGATTTTCATGCTTCCAGGGGCTCCGGAAGTGAATTAAATACTATTTGGAGGCATTTAATGTTCAATCAAAAACAGCTGATTTTTGACAAAAGAGATAACACCCCCCCATTACGTCATGCTTCAGAAATGTGGAAAATGGTCCGTTTTCAAATGTTTTATTTTTGAACGTCAGTTCACATTTGTAGGTGGATCATCAGTGTTAGAGCTAAAATTAGCATGTTTAAAGTGATTTTCATGCTTCCAGGGGCCCTAAACACAAGATTTATGGAATGATTAAAAGTGCATGAAAATGGCCAATTTACTCACTCTGAGTTCTCAAAAAGGGTTTCTTCACCCCGGGAAGTTAATTAAATACCATTTGGAGGCATTTAATGTTCGAGCAAAAACGGCTGATTTTCGACAAAAGAGATAACATCCCCCCATTACGTCATGCTTCAGAAATGTGGAAAATGGTCCGTTTTCAAATGTTTTATTTTTGAACATCAGTTCACATTTGTAGGTGGATCATCAGTGTTAGAGCTAAAATTAGCATGTTTAAAGTGATTTTCATGCTTCCAGGGGCTCGGGAAGTGAATTAAATACTATTTGGAGGCATATAATGTTCAATCAAAAACAGCTGATTTTTGACAAAAGAGATAACACCCCCCCATTACGTCATGCTTCAGAAATGTGGAAAATGGTCCGTTTTCAAATGTTTTATTTTTGAACGTCAGTTCACATTTGTAGGTGGATCATCAGTGTTAGAGCTAAAATTAGCATGTTTAAAGTGATTTTCATGCTTCCAGGGGCCCTAAACACAAGATTTATGGAATGGTTAAAAGTGCATGAAAATGGCCAATTTACTCACTCTGAGTTCTCAAAAAGGGTTTCTTCACCCCGGGAAGTTAATTAAATACCATTTGGAGGCATTTAATGTTCGAGCAAAAACGGCTGATTTTCGACAAAAGAGATAACACCCCCCCCATTACGTCATGCTTCAGAAATGTGGAAAATGGTCCGTTTTCCAATGTTTTATTTTTGAACGTCAGTTCACATTTGTAGGTGGATCATCAGTGTTAGAGCTAAAATTAGCATGTTTAAAGTGATTTTCATGCTTCCAGGGGCTCGGGAAGTGAATTAAATACTATTTGGAGGCATTTAATGTTCAAGCAAAAACTGCAGATTTTTGACAAAAGAGATAACACCCCCCATTACGTCATGCTTCAGAAATGTGGAAAATGGTCCGTTTTCAAATGTTTTTTTTTTTGAACGTCAGTTCACATTTGTAGGTGGATCATCAGTGTTAGAGCTAAAATTAGCATGTTTAAAGTGATTTTCATGCTTCCAGGGGCCCTAAACACAAGATTTATGGAATGGTTAAAAGTGCATGAAAATGGCCAATTTACTCACTCTGAGTTCTCAAAAAGGGTTTCTTCACCCCGGGAAGTTAATTAAATACTATTTGGAGGCATTTAATGTTCGAGCAAAAATGTCTGATTTTCGACAAAAGAGATAACACCCCCCCATTACGTCATGCTTCAGAAATGTGGAAAATGGTCCGTTTTCAAATGTTTTATTTTTGAACATCAGTTCACATTTGTAGGTGGATCATCAGTGTTAGAGCTGAAATTAGCATGTTTAAAGTGATTTTCATGCTTCCAGGGGCTCGGGAAGTGAATTAAATACTATTTGGAGGCATTTAATGTTCAATCAAAAACAGCTGATTTTTGACAAAAGAGATAACACCCCCCCATTACGTCATGCTTCAGAAATGTGGAAAATGGTCTGTTTTCAAATGTTTTATTTTTTAACGTCAGTTCACATTTGTAGGTGGATCATCAGTGTTAGAGCTAAAATTAGCATGTTTAAAGTGATTTTCATGCTTCCAGGGGCCCTAAACACAAGATTTATGGAATGGTTAAAAGTGCATGAAAATGGCCAATTTACTCACTCTGAGTTCTCAAAAAGGGTTTCTTCACCCCGGGAAGTTAATTAAATACCATTTGGAGGCATTTAATGTTCGAGCAAAAACGGCTGATTTTCGACAAAAGAGATAACACCCCCCCATTACGTCATGCTTCAGAAATGTGGAAAATGGTCCGTTTTCAAATGTTTTATTTTTGAACATCAGTTCACATTTGTAGGTGGATCATCAGTGTTAGAGCTAAAATTAGCATGTTTAAAGTGATTTTCATGCTTCCAGGGGCTCGGGAAGTGAATTAAATACTATTTGGAGGCATTTAATGTTCAATCAAAAACAGCTGATTTTTTGACAAAAGAGATAACACCCCCCCATTACGTCATGCTTCAGAAATGTGGAAAATGGTCCGTTTTCAAATGTTTTATTTTTTAACGTCAGTTCACATTTGTAGGTGGATCATCAGTGTTAGAGCTAAAATTAGCATGTTTAAAGTGATTTTCATGCTTCCAGGGGCCCTAAACACAAGATTTATGGAATGGTTAAAAGTGCATGAAAATGGCCAATTTACTCACTCTGAGTTCTCAAAAAGGGTTTCTTCACCCCGGGAAGTTAATTAAATACCATTTGGAGGCATTTAATGTTCGAGCAAAAACGGCTGATTTTCGACAAAAGAGATAACACCCCCCCATTACGTCATGCTTCAGAAATGTGGAAAATGGTCCGTTTTCAAATGTTTTATTTTTGAACATCAGTTCACATTTGTAGGTGGATCATCAGTGTTAGAGCTAAAATTAGCATGTTTAAAGTGATTTTCATGCTTCCAGGGGCTCGGGAAGTGAATTAAATACTATTTGGAGGCATTTAATGTTCAATCAAAAACAGCTGATTTTTGACAAAAGAGATAACACCACCCCATTACGTCATGCTTCAGAAATGTGGAAAATGGTCCGTTTTCAAATGTTTTATTTTTTAACGTCAGTTCACATTTGTAGGTGGATCATCAGTGTTAGAGCTAAAATTAGCATGTTTAAAGTGATTTTCATGCTTCCAGGGGCCCTAAACACAAGATTTATGGAATGGTTAAAAGTGCATGAAAATGGCCAATTTACTCACTCTGAGTTCTCAAAAAGGGTTTCTTCACCCCGGGAAGTTAATTAAATACCATTTGGAGGCATTTAATGTTCGAGCAAAAACGGCTGATTTTCGACAAAAGAGATAACACCCCCCCCATTACGTCATGCTTCAGAAATGTGGAAAATGGTCCGTTTTCAAATGTTTTATTTTTGAACGTCAGTTCACAGTTGTAGGTGGATCATCAGTGTTAGAGCTAAAATTAGCATGTTTAAAGTGATTTTCATGCTTCCAGGGGCCCTAAACACAAGATTTATGGAATGGTTAAAAGTGCATGAAAATGGCCAATTTACTCACTCTGAGTTCTCAAAAAGGGTTTCTTCACCCCGGGAAGTTAATTAAATACCATTTGGAGGCATTTTCTGTTCGAGCAAAAACGGCTGATTTTCGACAAAAGAGATAACACCCCCCCATTACGTCATGCTTCAGAAATGTGGAAAATGGTCCGTTTTCAAATGTTTTATTTTTGAACGTCAGTTCACATTTGTAGGTGGATCATCAGTGTTAGAGCTAAAATTAGCATGTTTAAAGTGATTTTCATGCTTCCAGGGGCTCAGGAAGTGAATTAAATACTATTTGGAGGCATTTAATGTTCAATCAAAAACATCTGATTTTTGGCAAAAGAGATAACACCCCCCCATTACGTCATGCTTCAGAAATGTGGAAAATGGTCCGTTTTCAAATGTTTTATTTTTGAACGTCAGTTCACATTTGTAGGTGGATCATCAGTGTTAGAGCTAAAATTAGCATGTTTGAAGTGATTTTCATGCTTCCAGGGGCCCTAAACACAGATTAATGGAATGGTTAAAAGTGCATGAAAATGGCCAATTTACTCACTCTGAGTACTCAAAAAGTGTTTTTTCACCCCGGGAAGTTAATTAAATACCATTTGAAGGCATTTAATGTTCGAGCATAAACGGCTGATTTTCGACAAAAGAGATAACACCCCCCATTACGTCATGCTTCAGAAATGTGGAAAATGGTCCGTTTTCAAATGTTTTATTTTTGAACATCAGTTCACATTTGTAGGTGGATCATCAGTGTTAGAGCTAAAATTAGCATGTTTAAAGTGATTTTCATGCTTCCAGGGGCTCGGGAAGTGAATTAAATACTATTTGGAGGCATTTAATGTTCAATCAAAAACAGCTGATTTTTGACAAAAGAGATAACACCCCCCCATTACGTCATGCTTCAGAAATGTGGAAAATGGTCCGTTTTCAAATGTTTTATTTTTTAACGTCAGTTCACATTTGTAGGTGGATCATCAGTGTTAGAGCTAAAATTAGCATGTTTAAAGTGATTTTCATGCTTCCAGGGGCCCTAAACACAAGATTTATGGAATAGTTAAAAGTGCATGAAAATGGCCAATTTACTCACTCTGAGTTCTCAAAAAGGGTTTCTTCACCCCGGGAAGTTAATTAAATACCATTTGGAGGCATTTAATGTTCGAGCAAAAACGGCTGATTTTCGACAAAAGAGATAACACCCCCCCATTACGTCATGCTTCAGAAATGTGGAAAATGGTCCGTTTTCAAATGTTTTATTTTTGAACGTCAGTTCACATTTGTAGGTGGATCATCAGTGTTAGAGCTAAAATTAGCATGTTTAAAGTGATTTTCATGCTTCCAGGGGCTCGGGAAGTGAATTAAATACTATTTGGAGGCATTTAATGTTCAATCAAAAACAGCTGATTTTTGACAAAAGAGATAACACCCCCCCCATTACGTCATGCTTCAGAAATGTGGAAAATGGTCCGTTTTCAAATGTTTTATTTTTGAACATCAGTTCACATTTGTAGGTGGATCATCAGTGTTAGAGCTAAAATTAGCATGTTTAAAGTGATTTTCATGCTTCCAGGGGCCCTAAACACAAGATTTATGGAATGGTTAAAAGTGCATGAAAATGGCCAATTTACTCACTCTGAGTTCTCAAAAAGGGTTTCTTCACCCCGGGAAGTTAATTAAATACCATTTGGAGGCATTTAATGTTCGAGCAAAAACGGCTGATTTTCGACAAAAGAGATAACACCCCCCCATTACGTCATGCTTCAGAAATGTGGAAAATGGTCCGTTTTCAAATGTTTTATTTTTGAACGTCAGTTCACATTTGTAGGTGGATCATCAGTGTTAGAGCTAAAATTAGCATGTTTAAAGTGATTTTCATGCTTCCAGGGGCCCTAAACACAAGATTTATGGAATGGTTAAAAGTGCATGAAAATGGCCAATTTACTCACTCTGAGTTCTCAAAAAGGGTTTCTTCACCCCGGGAAGTTAATTAAATACCATTTGGAGGCATTTAATGTTCGAGCAAAAATGGCTGATTTTCGACAAAAGAGATAACACCCCCCCATTACGTCATGCTTTAGAAATGTGGAAAATGGTCCGTTTTCAAATGTTTTATTTTTGAACATCAGTTCACATTTGTAGGTGGATCATCAGTGTTAGAGCTAAAATTAGCATGTTTAAAGTGATTTTCATGCTTCCAGGGGCTCGGGAAGTGAATTAAATACTATTTGGAGGCATTTAATGTTCAATCAAAAACAGCTGATTTTTGACAAAAGAGATAACACCCCCCCATTACGTCATGCTTCAGAAATGTGGAAAATGGTCCGTTTTCAAATGTTTTATTTTTTAACGTTAGTTCACATTTGTAGGTGGATCATCAGTGTTAGAGCTAAAATTAGCATGTTTAAAGTGATTTTCATGCTTCCAGGGGCCCTAAACACAAGATTTATGGAATGGTTAAAAGTGCATGAAAATGGCCAATTTACTCACTCTGAGTTCTCAAAAAGGGTTTCTTCACCCCGGGAAGTTAATTAAATACCATTTGGAGGCATTTTATGTTCGAGCAAAAACGGCTGATTTTCGACAAAAGAGATAACACCCCCCCATTACGTCATGCTTCAGAAATGTGGAAAATGGTCCGTTTTCAAATGTTTTATTTTTGAACGTCAGTTCACATTTGTAGGTGGATCATCAGTGTTAGAGCTAAAATTAGCATGTTTAAAGTGATTTTCATGCTTCCAGGGGCTCGGGAAGTGAATTAAATACTATTTGGAGGCATTTAATGTTCAATCAAAAACATCTGATTTTTGACAAAAGAGATAACACCCCCCCATTACGTCATGCTTCAGAAATGTGGAAAATGGTCCGTTTTCAAAGTTTTTATTTTTGAACGTCAGTTCACATTTGTAGGTGGATCATCAGTGTTAGAGCTAAAATTAGCATGTTTGAAGTGATTTTCATGCTTCCAGGGGCCCTAAACACAAGATTAATGGAATGGTTAAAAGTGCATGAAAATGGCCAATTTACTCACTCTGAGTACTCAAAAAGTGTTTTTTCACCCCGGGAAGTTAATTAAATACCATTTGAAGGCATTTAATGTTCGAGCAAAAACAGCTGATTTTCGACAAAAGAGATAACACCCCCCATTACGTCATGCTTCAGAAATGTGGAAAATGGTCCGTTTTCAAATGTTTTATTTTTGAACATCAGTTCACATTTGTAGGTGGATCATCAGTGTTAGAGCTAAAATTAGCATGTTTAAAGTGATTTTCATGCTTCCAGGGGCTCGGGAAGTGAATTAAATACTATTTGGAGGCATTTAATGTTCAATCAAAAACAGCTGATTTTTGACAAAAGAGATAACACCCCCCCCATTACGTCATGCTTCAGAAATGTGGAAAATGGTCCGTTTTCAAATGTTTTATTTTTTAACGTCAGTTCACATTTGTAGGTGGATCATCAGTGTTAGAGCTAAAATTAGCATGTTTAAAGTGATTTTCATGCTTCCAGGGGCCCTAAACACAAGATTTATGGAATGGTTAAAAGTGCATGAAAATGGCCAATTTACTCACTCTGAGTTCTCAAAAAGGGTTTCTTCACCCCGGGAAGTTAATTAAATACCATTTGGAGGCATTTAATGTTCGAGCAAAAACGGCTGATTTTCGACAAAAGAGATAACACCCCCCCATTACGTCATGCTTCAGAAATGTGGAAAATGGTCCGTTTTCAAATGTTTTATTTTTGAACGTCAGTTCACATTTGTAGGTGGATCATCAGTGTTAGAGCTAACATTAGCATGTTTAAAGTGATTTTCATGCTTCCAGGGGCTCAGGAAGTGAATTAAATACTATTTGGAGGCATTTAATGTTCAATCAAAAACAGCTGATTTTTGACAAAAGAGATAACACCCCCCCATTACGTCATGCTTCAGAAATGTGGAAAATGGTCCGTTTTCAAATGTTTTATTTTTGAACGTCAGTTCACATTTGTAGGTGGATCATCAGTGTTAGAGCTAAAATTAGCATGTTTAAAGTGATTTTCATGCTTCCAGGGGCTCGGGAAGTGAATTAAATACTATTTGGAGGCATTTAATGTTCAATCAAAAACATCTGATTTTTGACAAAAGAGATAACACCCCCCCATTACGTCATGCTTCAGAAATGTGGAAAATGGTCCGTTTTCAAATGTTTTATTTTTTAACGTCAGTTCACATTTGTAGGTGGATCATCAGTGTTAGAGCTAAAATTAGCATGTTTGAAGTGATTTTCATGCTTCCAGGGGCCCTAAACACAAGATTAATGGAATGGTTAAAAGTGCATGAAAATGGCCAATTTACTCACTCTGAGTACTCAAAAAGTGTTTTTTCACCCCGGGAAGTTAATTAAATACCATTTGAAGGCATTTAATGTTCGAGCAAAAACGGCTGATTTTCGACAAAAGAGATAACACCCCCCATTACGTCATGCTTCAGAAATGTGGAAAATGGTCCGTTTTCAAATGTTTTATTTTTGAACATCAGTTCACATTTGTAGGTGGATCATCAGTGTTAGAGCTAAAATTAGCATTTTAAAGTGATTTTCATGCTTCCAGGGGCTCGGGAAGTGAATTAAATACTATTTGGAGGCATTTAATGTTCAATCAAAAACAGCTGATTTTTGACAAAAGAGATAACACCCCCCCATTACGTCATGCTTCAGAAATGTGGAAAATGGTCCGTTTTAAAATGTTTTATTTTTGAATGTCAGTTCACATTTGTAGGTGGATCATCAGTGTTGGAGCTAAAATTAGCATGTTTAAAGTGATTTTCATGCTTCCAGGGGCCCTAAACACAAGATTTATGGAATGGTTAAAAGTGCATGAAAATGGCCAATTTACTCACTCTGAGTTCTCAAAAAGGGTTTCTTCACCCCGGGAAGTTAATTAAATACCATTTGGAGGCATTTAATGTTCGAGCAAAAACGGCTGATTTTCGACAAAAGAAATAACACCCCCCCATTACGTCATGCTTCAGAAATGTGGAAAATGGTCCGTTTTCAAATGTTTTATTTTTGAACGTCAGTTCACATTTGTAGGTGGATCATCAGTGTTAGAGCTAAAATTAGCATGTTTAAAGTGATTTTCATGCTTCCAGGGGCTCGGGAAGTGAATTAAATACTATTTGGAGGCATTTAATGTTCAAGCAAAAACAGCTGATTTTTGACAAAAGAGATAACACCCCCCCATTACGTCATGCTTCAGAAATGTGGAAAATGGTCCGTTTTCAAATGTTTTATTTTTGAACGTCAGTTCACATTTGTAGGTGGATCATCAGTGTTAGAGCTAAAATTAGCATGTTTAAAGTGATTTTCATGCTTCCAGGGGCCCTAAACACAAGATTTATGGAATGGTTAAAAGTGCATGAAAATGGCCAATTTACTCACTCTGAGTTCTCAAAAAGGGTTTCTTCACCCCGGGAAGTTAATTAAATACCATTTGGAGGCATTTAATGTTCGAGCAAAAACGGCTGATTTTCGACAAAAGAGATAACACCCCCCCATTACGTCATGCTTCAGAAATGTGGAAAATGGTCCATTTTCAAATGTTTTATTTTTGAACGTCAGTTCACATTTGTAGGTGGATCATCAGTGTTAGAGCTAACATTAGCATGTTTAAAGTGATTTTCATGCTTCCAGGGGCTCAGGAAGTGAATGAAATACTATTTGGAGGCATTTAATGTTCAATCAAAAACAGCTGATTTTTGACAAAAGAGATAACACCCCCCCATTACGTCATGCTTCAGAAATGTGGAAAATGGTCCGTTTTCAAATGTTTTATTTTTGAACGTCAGTTCACATTTGTAGGTGGATCATCAGTGTTAGAGCTAAAATTAGCATGTTTAAAGTGATTTTCATGCTTTCAGGGGCTCGGGAAGTGAATTAAATACTATTTGGAGGCATTTAATGTACAAGCAAAAACAGCTGATTTTTGACAAAAGAGATAACACCCCCCCATTACGTCATGCTTCAGAAATGTGGAAAATGGTCCGTTTTCAAATGTTTTATTTTTGAACGTCAGTTCACATTTGTAGGTGGATCATCAGTGTTAGAGCTAAAATTAGCATGTTTAAAGTGATTTTCATGCTTCCAGGGGCCCTAAACACAAGATTTATGGAATGGTTAAAAGTGCATGAAAATGGCCAATTTACTCACTCTGAGTTCTCAAAAAGGGTTTTTTCACCCCGGGAAGTTAATTAAATACCATTTGGAGGCATTTAATGTTCGAGCAAAAACTGCTGATTTTCGACAAAAGAGATAACACCCCCCATTACGTCATGCTTCAGAAATGTGGAAAATGGTCCGTTTTCAAATGTTTTATTTTTGAACGTCAGTTCACATTTGTAGGTGGATCATCAGTGTTAGAGCTAAAATTAGCATGTTTAAAGTGATTTTCATGCTTCCAGGGGCCCTAAACACAAGATTTATGGAATGGTTAAAAGTGCATGAAAATGGCCAATTTACTCACTCTGAGTTCTCAAAAAGGGTTTCTTCACCCCGGGAAGTTAATTAAATACTATTTGGAGGCATTTAATGTTCGAGCAAAAACGTCTGATTTTCGACAAAAGAGATAACACCCCCCCATTACGTCATGCTTCAGAAATGTGGAAAATGGTCCGTTTTCAAATGTTTTATTTTTGAACATCAGTTCACATTTGTAGGTGGATCATCAGTGTTAGAGCTAAAATTAGCATGTTTAAAGTGATTTTCATGCTTCCAGGGGCTCGGGAAGTGAATTAAATACTATTTGGAGGCATTTAATGTTCAATCAAAAACAGCTGATTTTTGACAAAAGAGATAACACCCCCCCATTACGTCATGCTTCAGAAATGTGGAAAATGGTCCGTTTTCAAATGTTTTATTTTTTAGCGTCAGTTCACATTTGTAGGTGGATCATCAGTGTTAGAGCTAAAATTAGCATGTTTAAAGTGATTTTCATGCTTCCAGGGGCCCTAAACACAAGATTTATGGAATGGTTAAAAGTGCATGAAAATGGCCAATTTACTCACTCTGAGTTCTCAAAAAGTGTTTCTTCACCCCGGGAAGTTAATTAAATACCATTTGGAGGCATTAAATGTTCGAGCAGAAACGGCTGATTTTCGACAAAAGAGATAACACCCCCCCCATTAAGTCATGCTTCAGAAATGTGGAAAATGGTCCGTTTTCAAATGTTTTATTTTGGAACGTCAGTTCACATTTGTAGGTGGATCATCAGTGTTAGAGCTAAAATTAGCATGTTTACAGTGATGTTCATGCTTCCAGGGGCTCGGGAAGTGAATTAAATACTATTTGGAGGCATTTAATGTTCAATCAAAAACAGCTGATTTTTGACAAAAGAGATAACCCCCCCATTACGTCATGCTTCAGAAATGTGGAAAATGGTCCGTTTTAAAATGTTTTATTTTTGAATGTCAGTTCACATTTGTAGGTGGATCATCAGTGTTGGAGCTAAAATTAGCATGTTTAAAGTGATTTTCATGCTTCCAGGGGCTCCGGAAGTGAATTAAATACTATTTGGAGGCATTTAATGTTCAATCAAAAACAGCTGATTTTTGACAAAAGAGATAACACCCCCCATTATGTCATGCTTCAGAAATGTGGAAAATGGTCCGTTTTCAAATGTTTTATTTTTTAACGTCAGTTCACATTTGTAGGTGGATCATCAGTGTTAGAGCTAAAATTAGCATAATTAAAGTGATTTTCATACTTCCAGGGGCCCTAAACACAAGATTTATGGAATGGTTAAAAGTGCATGAAAATGGCCAATTTACTCACTCTGAGTTCTCAAAAAGGGTTTCTTCACCCCGGGAAGTTAATTCAATACCATTTGGAGGCATTTAATGTTCGAGCAAAAACGGCTGATTTTCGACAAAAGAGATAACACCCCCCCATTACGTCATGCTTCAGAAATGTGGAAAATGGTCCGTTTTCAAATGTTTTATTTTTGAACGTCAGTTCACATTTGGGAGTGGATCATCAGTGTTAGAGCTAAAATTAGCATGTTTAAAGTGATTTTCATGCTTCCAGGGGCTCGGGAAGTGAATTAAATACTATTTGGAGGCATTTAATGTTCAAGCAAAAACAGCTGATTTTTGACAAAAGAGATAACACCCCCCCCCATTACGTCATGCTTCAGAAATGTGGAAAATGGTCCGTTTTCAAATGTTTTATTTTTGAACGTCAGTTCACATTTGTAGGTGGATCATCAGTGTTAGAGCTAAAATTAGCATGTTTAAAGTGATTTTCATGCTTTCAGGGGCTCGGGAAGTGAATTAAATACTATTTGGAGGCATTTAATGTACAAGCAAAAACAGCTGATTTTTGACAAAAGAGATAACACCCCCCCATTACGTCATGCTTCAGAAATGTGGAAAATGGTCCGTTTTCAAATGTTTTATTTTTGAACGTCAGTTCACATTTGTAGGTGGATCATCAGTGTTAGAGCTAAAATTAGCATGTTTAAAGTGATTTTCATGCTTCCAGGGGCCCTAAACACAAGATTTATGGAATGGTTAAAAGTGCATGAAAATGGCCAATTTACTCACTCTGAGTTCTCAAAAAGGGTTTTTTCACCCCGGGAAGTTAATTAAATACCATTTGGAGGCATTTAATGTTCGAGCAAAAACTGCTGATTTTCGACAAAAGAGATAACACCCCCCATTACGTCATGCTTCAGAAATGTGGAAAATGGTCCGTTTTCAAATGTTTTATTTTTGAACGTCAGTTCACATTTGTAGGTGGATCATCAGTGTTAGAGCTAAAATTAGCATGTTTAAAGTGATTTTCATGCTTCCAGGGGCCCTAAACACAAGATTTATGGAATGGTTAAAAGTGCATGAAAATGGCCAATTTACTCACTCTGAGTTCTCAAAAAGGGTTTCTTCACCCCGGGAAGTTAATTAAATACTATTTGGAGGCATTTAATGTTCGAGCAAAAACGTCTGATTTTCGACAAAAGAGATAACACCCCCCCATTACGTCATGCTTCAGAAATGTGGAAAATGGTCCGTTTTCAAATGTTTTATTTTTGAACATCAGTTCACATTTGTAGGTGGATCATCAGTGTTAGAGCTAAAATTAGCATGTTTAAAGTGATTTTCATGCTTCCAGGGGCTCGGGAAGTGAATTAAATACTATTTGGAGGCATTTAATGTTCAATCAAAAACAGCTGATTTTTGACAAAAGAGATAACACCCCCCCATTACGTCATGCTTCAGAAATGTGGAAAATGGTCCGTTTTCAAATGTTTTATTTTTTAGCGTCAGTTCACATTTGTAGGTGGATCATCAGTGTTAGAGCTAAAATTAGCATGTTTAAAGTGATTTTCATGCTTCCAGGGGCCCTAAACACAAGATTTATGGAATGGTTAAAAGTGCATGAAAATGGCCAATTTACTCACTCTGAGTTCTCAAAAAGTGTTTCTTCACCCCGGGAAGTTAATTAAATACCATTTGGAGGCATTAAATGTTCGAGCAGAAACGGCTGATTTTCGACAAAAGAGATAACACCCCCCCCCATTAAGTCATGCTTCAGAAATGTGGAAAATGGTCCGTTTTCAAATGTTTTATTTTGGAACGTCAGTTCACATTTGTAGGTGGATCATCAGTGTTAGAGCTAAAATTAGCATGTTTACAGTGATGTTCATGCTTCCAGGGGCTCGGGAAGTGAATTAAATACTATTTGGAGGCATTTAATGTTCAATCAAAAACAGCTGATTTTTGACAAAAGAGATAACCCCCCCATTACGTCATGCTTCAGAAATGTGGAAAATGGTCCGTTTTAAAATGTTTTATTTTTGAATGTCAGTTCACATTTGTAGGTGGATCATCAGTGTTGGAGCTAAAATTAGCATGTTTAAAGTGATTTTCATGCTTCCAGGGGCTCCGGAAGTGAATTAAATACTATTTGGAGGCATTTAATGTTCAATCAAAAACAGCTGATTTTTGACAAAAGAGATAACACCCCCCATTACGTCATGCTTCAGAAATGTGGAAAATGGTCCGTTTTCAAATGTTTTATTTTTTAACGTCAGTTCACATTTGTAGGTGGATCATCAGTGTTAGAGCTAAAATTAGCATAATTAAAGTGATTTTCATACTTCCAGGGGCCCTAAACACAAGATTTATGGAATGGTTAAAAGTGCATGAAAATGGCCAATTTACTCACTCTGAGTTCTCAAAAAGGGTTTTTTCACCCCGGGAAGTTAATTAAATACCATTTGGAGGCATTTAATGTTCGAGCAAAAACTGCTGATTTTCGACAAAAGAGATAACACCCCCCATTACGTCATGCTTCAGAAATGTGGAAAATGGTCCGTTTTCAAATGTTTTATTTTTGAACGTCAGTTCACATTTGTAGGTGGATCATCAGTGTTAGAGCTAAAATTAGCATGTTTAAAGTGATTTTCATGCTTCCAGGGGCCCTAAACACAAGATTTATGGAATGGTTAAAAGTGCATGAAAATGGCCAATTTACTCACTCTGAGTTCTCAAAAAGGGTTTCTTCACCCCGGGAAGTTAATTAAATACTATTTGGAGGCATTTAATGTTCGAGCAAAAACGTCTGATTTTCGACAAAAGAGATAACACCCCCCCATTACGTCATGCTTCAGAAATGTGGAAAATGGTCCGTTTTCAAATGTTTTATTTTTGAACATCAGTTCACATTTGTAGGTGGATCATCAGTGTTAGAGCTAAAATTAGCATGTTTAAAGTGATTTTCATGCTTCCAGGGGCTCGGGAAGTGAATTAAATACTATTTGGAGGCATTTAATGTTCAATCAAAAACAGCTGATTTTTGACAAAAGAGATAACACCCCCCCATTACGTCATGCTTCAGAAATGTGGAAAATGGTCCGTTTTCAAATGTTTTATTTTTTAGCGTCAGTTCACATTTGTAGGTGGATCATCAGTGTTAGAGCTAAAATTAGCATGTTTAAAGTGATTTTCATGCTTCCAGGGGCCCTAAACACAAGATTTATGGAATGGTTAAAAGTGCATGAAAATGGCCAATTTACTCACTCTGAGTTCTCAAAAAGTGTTTCTTCACCCCGGGAAGTTAATTAAATACCATTTGGAGGCATTAAATGTTCGAGCAGAAACGGCTGATTTTCGACAAAAGAGATAACACCCCCCCCATTAAGTCATGCTTCAGAAATGTGGAAAATGGTCCGTTTTCAAATGTTTTATTTTGGAACGTCAGTTCACATTTGTAGGTGGATCATCAGTGTTAGAGCTAAAATTAGCATGTTTATAGTGATGTTCATGCTTCCAGGGGCTCGGGAAGTGAATTAAATACTATTTGGAGGCATTTAATGTTCAATCAAAAACAGCTGATTTTTGACAAAAGAGATAACCCCCCCATTACGTCATGCTTCAGAAATGTGGAAAATGGTCCGTTTTAAAATGTTTTATTTTTGAATGTCAGTTCACATTTGTAGGTGGATCATCAGTGTTGGAGCTAAAATTAGCATGTTTAAAGTGATTTTCATGCTTCCAGGGGCTCCGGAAGTGAATTAAATACTATTTGGAGGCATTTAATGTTCAATCAAAAACAGCTGATTTTTGACAAAAGAGATAACACCCCCCCATTACGTCATGCTTCAGAAATGTGGAAAATGGTCCGTTTTCAAATGTTTTATTTTTTAACGTCAGTTCACATTTGTAGGTGGATCATCAGTGTTAGAGCTAAAATTAGCATAATTAAAGTGATTTTCATACTTCCAGGGGCCCTAAACACAAGATTTATGGAATGGTTAAAAGTGCATGAAAATGGCCAAATTACTCACTCTGAGTTCTCAAAAAGGGTTTCTTCACCCCGGGAAGTTAATTCAATACCATTTGGAGGCATTTAATGTTCGAGCAAAAACGGCTGATTTTCGACAAAAGAGATAACACCCCCCCCATTACGTCATGCTTCAGAAATGTGGAAAATGCTCCGTTTTCAAATGTTTTATTTTTGAACGTCAGTTCACATTTGTAGGTGGATCATCAGTGTTGAAGCTAAAATTAGCATGTTTAAAGTGATTTTCATGCTTCCAGGGGCCCTAAACACAAGATTTATGGAATGGTTAAAAGTGCATGAAAATGGCCAATTTACTCACTCTGAGTTCTCAAAAAGTGTTTCTTCACCCCGGGAAGTTAATTAAATACCATTTGGAGGCATTTAATGTTCGAGCAGAAACGGCTGATTTTCGACAAAAGAGATAACACCCCCCCCATTAAGTCATGCTTCAGAAATGTGGAAAATGGTCCGTTTTCAAATGTTTTATTTTGGAACGTCAGTTCACATTTGTAGGTGGATCATCAGTGTTAGAGCTAAAATTAGCATGTTTATAGTGATGTTCATGCTTCCAGGGGCTCGGGAAGTGAATTAAATACTATTTGGAGGCATTTAATGTTCAATCAAAAACAGCTGATTTTTGACAAAAGAGATAACACCCCCCCATTACGTCATGCTTCAGAAATGTGGAAAATGGTCCGTTTTAAAATGTTTTATTTTTGAATGTCAGTTCACATTTGTAGGTGGATCATCAGTGTTGGAGCTAAAATTAGCATGTTTAAAGTGATTTTCATGCTTCCAGGGGCCCTAAACACAAGATTTATGGAATGGTTAAAAGTGCATGAAAATGGCCAATTTACTCACTCTGAGTTCTCAAAAAGGGTTTCTTCACCCCGGGAAGTTAATTAAATACAATTTGGAGGCATTTAATGTTCGAGCAAAAACGGCTGATTTTCGACAAAAGAGATAACACCCCCCCATTACGTCATGCTTCAGAAATGTGGAAAATGGTCCGTTTTCAAATGTTTTATTTTTGAACGTCAGTTCACATTTGTAGGTGGATCATCAGTGTTAGAGCTAAAATTAGCATGTTTAAAGTGATTTTCATGCTTCCAGGGGCTCGGGAAGTGAATTAAATACTATTTGGAGGCATTTAATGTTCAAGCAAAAACAGCTGATTTTTGACAAAAGAGATAACACCCCCCCCCCATTACGTCATGCTTCAGAAATGTGGAAAATGGTCCGTTTTCAAATGTTTTATTTTTGAACGTCAGTTCACATTTGTAGGTGGATCATCAGTGTTAGAGCTAAAATTAGCATGTTTAAAGTGATTTTCATGCTTCCAGGGGCCCTAAACACAAGATTTATGGAATGGTTAAAAGTGCATGAAAATTGCCAATTTACTCACTCTGAGTTCTCAAAAAGGGTTTCTTCACCCCGGGAAGTTAATTAAATACCATTTGGAGGCATTTAATGTTCGAGCAAAAACGGCTGATTTTCGACAAAAGAGATAACACCCCCCCATTACGTCATGCTTCAGAAATGTGGAAAATGGTCCGTTTTCAAATGTTTTATTTTTGAACGTCAGTTCACATTTGTAGGTGGATCATCAGTGTTAGAGCTAAAATTAGCATGTTTAAAGTGATTTTCATGCTTCCAGGGGCTCGGGAAGTGAATTAAATACTATTTGGAGGCATTTAATGTTCAATCAAAAACAGCTGATTTTTGACAAAAGAGATAACACCCCCCATTACGTCATGCTTCAGAAATGTGGAAAATGGTCCGTTTTCAAATGTTTTATTTTTGAACGTCAGTTCACATTTGTAGGTGGATCATCAGTGTTAGAGCTAAAATTAGCATGTTTAAAGTGATTTTCATGCTTTCAGGGGCTCGGGAAGTGAATTAAATACTATTTGGAGGCATTTAATGTTCAAGCAAAAACAGCTGATTTTTGACAAAAGAGATAACACCCCCCCATTACGTCATGCTTCAGAAATGTGGAAAATGGTCCGTTTTCAAATGTTTTATTTTTGAACGTCAGTTCACATTTGTAGGTGGATCATCAGTGTTAGAGCTAAAATTAGCATGTTTAAAGTGATTTTCATGCTTCCAGGGGCCCTAAACACAAGATTTATGGAATGGTTAAAAGTGCATGAAAATGGCCAATTTACTCACTCTGAGTTCTCAAAAAGGGTTTCTTCACCCCGGGAAGTTAATTAAATACCATTTGGAGGCATTTAATGTTCGAGTAAAAACGGCTGATTTTCGACAAAAGAGATAACACCCCCCCATTACGTCATGCTTCAGAAATGTGGAAAATGGTCCGTTTTCAAATGTTTTATTTTTGAACGTCAGTTCACATTTGTAGGTGGATCATCAGTGTTAGAGCTAAAATTAGCATGTTTAAAGTGATTTTCATGCTTCCAGGGGCTCGGGAAGTGAATTAAATACTATTTGGAGGCATTTAATGTTCAATCAAAAACAGCTGATTTTTGACAAAAGAGATAACCCCCCCATTACGTCATGCTTCAGAAATGTGGAAAATGGTCCGTTTTAAAATGTTTTATTTTTGAATGTCAGTTCACATTTGTAGGTGGATCATCAGTGTTGGAGCTAAAATTAGCATGTTTAAAGTGATGTTCATGCTTCCAGGGGCTCCGGAAGTGAATTAAATACTATTTGGAGGCATTTAATGTTCAATCAAAAACAGCTGATTTTTGACAAAAGAGATAACACCCCCCCATTACGTCATGCTTCAGAAATATGGAAAATGGTCAGTTTTCAAATGTTTTATTTTTGAACGTCAGTTCACATTTGTAGGTGGATCATCAGTGTTAGAGCTAAAATTAGCATGTTGAAAGTGATTTTCATGCTTCCAGGGGCCCTAAACACAAGATTTATGGAATGGTTAAAAGTGAATGAAAATGGCCAATTTACTCACTCTGAGTTCTCAAAAAGGGTTTCTTCACCCCGGGAAGTTAATTAAATACCATTTGGAGGCATTTAATGTTCGAGCAAAAATGGCTGATTTTCGACAAAAGAGATAACACCCCCCCATTACGTCATGCTTCAGAAATGTGGAAATGGTCCGTTTTCAAATGTTTTATTTTTGAACATCAGTTCACATTTGTAGGTGGATCATCAGTGTTAGAGCTAAAATTAGCATGTTTAAAGTGATTTTCATGCTTCCAGGGGCTCGGGAAGTGAATTAAATACTATTTGGAGGCATTTAATGTTCAATCAAAAACAGCTGATTTTTGACAAAAGAGATAACACCCCCCCCATTAAGTCATGCTTCAGAAATGTGGAAAATGGTCCGTTTTCAAATGTTTTATTATGGAACGTCAGTTCACATTTGTAGGTGGATCATCAGTGTTAGAGCTAAAATTAGCATGTTTATAGTGATGTTCATGCTTCCAGGGGCTCGGGAAGTGAATTAAATACTATTTGGAGGCATTTAATGTTCAATCAAAAACAGCTGATTTTTGACAAAAGAGATAACACCCCCCCATTACGTCATGCTTCAGAAATGTGGAAAATGGTCCGTTTTAAAATGTTTTATTTTTGAATGTCAGTTCACATTTGTAGGTGGATCATCAGTGTTGGAGCTAAAATTAGCATGTTTAAAGTGATTTTCATGCTTCCAGGGGCCCTAAACACAAGATTTATGGAATGGTTAAAAGTGCATGAAAATGGCCAATTTACTCACTCTGAGTTCTCAAAAAGGGTTTCTTCACCCCGGGAAGTTAATTAAATACCATTTGGAGGCATTTAATGTTTGAGCAAAAACGGCTGATTTTCGACAAAAGAGATAACACCCCCCCATTACGTCATGCTTCAGAAATGTGGAAAATGGTCCGTTTTCAAATGTTTTATTTTTGAACGTCAGTTCACATTTGTAGGTGGATCATCAGTGTTAGAGCTAAAATTAGCATGTTTAAAGTGATTTTCATGCTTCCAGGGGCTCGGGAAGTGAATTAAATACTATTTGGAGGCATTTAATGTTCAAGCAAAAACAGCTGATTTTTGACAAAAGAGATAACACCCCCCCATTACGTCATGCTTCAGAAATGTGGAAAATGGTCCGTTTTCAAATGTTTTATTTTTGAACGTCAGTTCACATTTGTAGGTGGATCATCAGTGTTAGAGCTAAAATTAGCATGTTTAAAGTGATTTTCATGCTTCCAGGGGCCCTAAACACAAGATTTATGGAATGGTTAAAAGTGCATGAAAATGGCCAATTTACTCACTCTGAGTTCTCAAAAAGGATTTCTTCACCCCGGGAAGTTAATTAAATACCATTTGGAGGCATTTAATGTTCGAGCAAAAACGGCTGATTTTCGACAAAAGAGATAACACCCCCCCATTACGTCATGCTTCAGAAATGTGGAAAATGGTCCGTTTTCAAATGTTTTATTTTTGAAAGTCAGTTCACATTTGTAGGTGGATCATCAGTGTTAGAGCTAAAATTAGCATGTTTAAAGTGATTTTCATGCTTCCAGGGGCTCAGGAAGTGAATTAAATACTATTTGGAGGCATTTAATGTTCAATCAAAAACAGCTGATTTTTTACAAAAGAGATAACACCCCCCCATTACGTCATGCTTCAGAAATGTGGAAAATGGTCCGTTTTCAAATGTTTTATTTTTGAACGTCAGTTCACATTTGTAGGTGGATCATCAGTGTTAGAGCTAAAATTAGCATGTTTAAAGTGATTTTCATGCTTCCAGGGGCCCTAAACACAAGATTTATGGAATGGTTAAAAGTGCATGAAAATGGCCAATTTACTCACTCTGAGTTCTCAAAAAGGGTTTCTTCACCCCGGGAAGTTAATTAAATACCATTTGGAGGCATTTAATGTTCGAGCAAAAACTGCTGATTTTCGACAAAAGAGATAACACCCCCCCATTACGTCATGCTTCAGAAATGTGGAAAATGGTCCGTTTTCAAATGTTTTATTTTTGAACATCAGTTCACATTTGTAGGTGGATCATCAGTGTTAGAGCTAAAATTAGCATGTTTAAAGTGATTTTCATGCTTCCAGGGGCTCGGGAAGTGAATTAAATACTATTTGGAGGCATTTAATGTTCAAGCAAAAACAGCTGATTTTTGACAAAAGAGATAACACCCCCCCCATTACGTCATGCTTCAGAAATGTGGAAAATGGTCCGTTTTCAAATGTTTTATTTTTGAACGTCAGTTCACATTTGTAGGTGGATCATCAGTGTTAGAGCTAAAATTAGCATGTTTAAAGTGATTTTCATGCTTCCAGGGGCCCTAAACACAAGATTTATGGAATGGTTAAAAGTGCATGAAAATGGCCAATTTACTCACTCTGAGTTCTCAAAAAGGGTTTCTTCACCCCGGGAAGTTAATTAAATACCATTTGGAGGCATTTAATGTTCGAGCAAAAACGGCTGATTTTCGACAAAAGAGATAACACCCCCCCATTACGTCATGCTTCAGAAATGTGGAAAATGGTCCGTTTTCAAATGTTTTATTTTTGAACATCAGTTCACATTTGTAGGTGGATCATCAGTGTTAGAGCTAAAATTAGCATGTTTAAAGTGATTTTCATGCTTCCAGGGGCTCGGGAAGTGTATTAAATACTATTTGGAGGCATTTAATGTTCAATCAAAAACAGCTGATTTTTGACAAAAGAGATAACACCCCCCCATTACGTCATGCTTCAGAAATGTGGAAAATGGTCCGTTTTCAAATGTTTTATTTTTGAACGTCAGTTCACATTTGTAGGTGGATTATCAGTGTTAGAGCTAAAATTAGCATGTTTAAAGTGATTTTCATGCTTCCAGGGGCCCTAAACACAAGATTTATGGAATGGTTAAAAGTGCATGAAAATGGCCAATGTACACACTCTGAGTTCTCAAAAAGGGTTTCTTCACCCCGGGAAGTTAATTAAATACCATTTGGAGGCATTTAATGTTCGAGCAAAAACGGCTGATTTTCGACAAAAGAGATAACACCCCCCCATTACGTCATGCTTCAGAAATGTGGAAAATGGTCCGTTTTCAAATGTTTTATTTTTGAACGTCAGTTCACATTTGTAGGTGGATCATCAGTGTTAGAGCTAAAATTAGCATGTTTAAAGTGATTTTCATGCTTCCAGGGGCCCTAAACACAAGATTTATGGAATGGTTAAAAGTGCATGAAAATGGCCAATTTACTCACTCTGAGTTCTCAAAAAGGGTTTCTTCACCCCGGGAAGTTAATTAAATACCATTTGGAGGCATTTAATGTTCGAGCAAAAACGGCTGATTTTCGACAAAAGAGATAACACCCCCCCATTACGTCATGCTTCAGAAATGTGGAAAATGGTCCGTTTTCAAATGTTTTATTTTTGAACATCAGTTCACATTTGTAGGTGGATCATCAGTGTTAGAGCTAAAATTAGCATGTTTAAAGTGATTTTCATGCTTCCAGGGGCTTGGGAAGTGAATTAAATACTATTTGGAGGCATTTAATGTTCAATCAAAAACAGCTGATTTTTGACAAAAGAGATAACACCCCCCCATTACGTCATGCTTCAGAAATGTGGAAAATGGTCCGTTTTTAAATGTTTTATTTTTGAACGTCAGTTCACATTTGTAGGTGGATCATCAGTGTTAGAGCTAAAATTAGCATGTTTAAAGTGATTTTCATGCTTCCAGGGGCTCGGGAAGTGAATTAAATACTATTTGGAGGCATTTAATGTTCAAGCAAAAACAGCTGATTTTTGACAAAAGAGATAACACCCCCCCATTACGTCATGCTTCAGAAATGTGGAAAATGGTCCGTTTTCAAATGTTTTATTTTTGAACGTCAGTTCACATTTGTAGGTGGATCATCAGTGTTAGAGCTAAAATTAGCATGTTTAAAGTGATTTTCATGCTTCCAGGGGCCCTAAACACAAGATTTATGGAATGGTTAAAAGTGCATGAAAATGGCCAATTTACTCACTCTGAGTTCTCAAAAAGGGTTTCTTCACCCCGGGAAGTTAATTAAATACCATTTGGAGGCATTTAATGTTCGAGCAAAAACGGCTGATTTTCGACAAAAGAGATAACACCCCCCCATTACATCATGCTTCAGAAATGTGGAAAATGGTCCGTTTTCAAATGTTTTATTTTTGAACGTCAGTTCACATTTGTAGGTGGATCATCAGTGTTAGAGCTAAAATTAGCATGTTTAAAGTGATTTTCATGCTTCCAGGGGCTCGGGAAGTGAATTAAATACTATTTGGAGGCATTTAATGTTCAATCAAAAACAGCTGATTTTTGACAAGAGAGATAACACCCCCCCATTACGTCATGCTTCAGAAATATGGAAAATGGTCAGTTTTCAAATGTTTTATTTTTGAACGTCAGTTCACATTTGTAGGTGGATCATCAGTGTTAGAGCTAAAATTAGCATGTTTAAAGTGATTTTCATGCTTCCAGGGGCCCTAAACACAAGATTTATGGAATGGTTAAAAGTGCATGAAAATGGCCAATTTACTCACTCTGAGTTCTCAAAAAGTGTTTCTTCACCCCGGGAAGTTAATTAAATACCATTTGGAGGCATTTAATGTTCGAGCAGAAACGGCTGATTTTCGACAAAAGAGATAACACCCCTCCCATTAAGTCATGCTTCAGAAATGTGGAAAATGGTCCGTTTTCAAATGTTTTATTTTGGAACGTCAGTTCACATTTGTAGGTGGATCATCAGTGTTAGAGCTAAAATTAGCATGTTTATAGTGATGTTCATGCTTTCAGGGGCTCGGGAAGTGAATTAAATACTATTTGGAGGCATTTAATGTTCAATCAAAAACAGCAGATTTTTGACAAAAGAGATAACACCCCCCCATTACGTCATGCTTCAGAAATGTGGAAAATGGTCCGTTTTAAAATGTTTTATTTTTGAATGTCAGTTCACATTTGTAGGTGGATCATCAGTGTTGGAGCTAAAATTAGCATGTTTAAAGTGATTTTCATGCTTCCAGGGGCCCTAAACACAAGATTTATGGAATGGTTAAAAGTGCATGAAAATGGCCAATTTACTCACTCTGAGTTCTCAAAAAGGGTTTCTTCACCCCGGGAAGTTAATTAAATACCATTTGGAGGCATTTAATGTTCAAGCAAAAACGGCTAATTTTCGACAAAAGAGATAACACCCCCCCATTACGTCATGCTTCAGAAATGTGGAAAATGGTTCGTTTTCAAATGTTTTATTTTTGAACGTCAGTTCACATTTGTAGGTGGATCATCAGTGTTAGAGCTAAAATTAGCATGTTTAAAGTGATTTTCATGCTTCCAGGGGCCCTAAACACAAGATTTATGGAATGGTTAAAAGTGCATGAAAATGGCCAATTTACTCACTCTGAGTTCTCAAAAAGGGTTTTTTCACCCCGGGAAGTTAATTAAATACCATTTGGAGGCATTTAATGTTCGAGCAAAAACTGCTGATTTTCGACAAAAGAGATAACACCCCCCATTACGTCATGCTTCAGAAATGTGGAAAATGGTCCGTTTTCAAATGTTTTATTTTTGAACGTCAGTTCACATTTGTAGGTGGATCATCAGTGTTAGAGCTAAAATTAGCATGTTTAAAGTGATTTTCATGCTTCCAGGGGCCCTAAACACAAGATTTATGGAATGGTTAAAAGTGCATGAAAATGGCCAATTTACTCACTCTGAGTTCTCAAAAAGGGTTTCTTCACCCCGGGAAGTTAATTAAATACTATTTGGAGGCATTTAATGTTCGAGCAAAAACGTCTGATTTTCGACAAAAGAGATAACACCCCCCCATTACGTCATGCTTCAGAAATGTGGAAAATGGCCCGTTTTCAAATGTTTTATTTTTGAACATCAGTTCACATTTGTAGGTGGATCATCAGTGTTAGAGCTAAAATTAGCATGTTTAAAGTGATTTTCATGCTTCCAGGGGCTCGGGAAGTGAATTAAATACTATTTGGAGGCATTTAATGTTCAATCAAAAACAGCTGATTTTTGACAAAAGAGATAACACCCCCCCATTACGTCATGCTTCAGAAATGTGGAAAATGGTCCGTTTTCAAATGTTTTATTTTTTAGCGTCAGTTCACATTTGTAGGTGGATCATCAGTGTTAGAGCTAAAATTAGCATGTTTAAAGTGATTTTCATGCTTCCAGGGGCCCTAAACACAAGATTTATGGAATGGTTAAAAGTGCATGAAAATGGCCAATTTACTCACTCTGAGTTCTCAAAAAGTGTTTCTTCACCCCGGGAAGTTAATTAAATACCATTTGGAGGCATTAAATGTTCGAGCAGAAACGGCTGATTTTCGACAAAAGAGATAACACCCCCCCCATTAAGTCATGCTTCAGAAATGTGGAAAATGGTCCGTTTTCAAATGTTTTATTTTGGAACGTCAGTTCACATTTGTAGGTGGATCATCAGTGTTAGAGCTAAAATTAGCATGTTTATAGTGATGTTCATGCTTCCAGGGGCTCGGGAAGTGAATTAAATACTATTTGGAGGCATTTAATGTTCAATCAAAAACAGCTGATTTTTGACAAAAGAGATAACCCCCCCATTACGTCATGCTTCAGAAATGTGGAAAATGGTCCGTTTTAAAATGTTTTATTTTTGAATGTCAGTTCACATTTGTAGGTGGATCATCAGTGTTGGAGCTAAAATTAGCATGTTTAAAGTGATTTTCATGCTTCCAGGGGCTCCGGAAGTGAATTAAATACTATTTGGAGGCATTTAATGTTCAATCAAAAACAGCTGATTTTTGACAAAAGAGATAACACCCCCCCATTACGTCATGCTTCAGAAATGTGGAAAATGGTCCGTTTTCAAATGTTTTATTTTTTAACGTCAGTTCACATTTGTAGGTGGATCATCAGTGTTAGAGCTAAAATTAGCATAATTAAAGTGATTTTCATACTTCCAGGGGCCCTAAACACAAGATTTATGGAATGGTTAAAAGTGCATGAAAATGGCCAAATTACTCACTCTGAGTTCTCAAAAAGGGTTTCTTCACCCCGGGAAGTTAATTCAATACCATTTGGAGGCATTTAATGTTCGAGCAAAAACGGCTGATTTTCGACAAAAGAGATAACACCCCCCCCATTACGTCATGCTTCAGAAATGTGGAAAATGCTCCGTTTTCAAATGTTTTATTTTTGAACGTCAGTTCACATTTGTAGGTGGATCATCAGTGTTGAAGCTAAAATTAGCATGTTTAAAGTGATTTTCATGCTTCCAGGGGCCCTAAACACAAGATTTATGGAATGGTTAAAAGTGCATGAAAATGGCCAATTTACTCACTCTGAGTTCTCAAAAAGTGTTTCTTCACCCCGGGAAGTTAATTAAATACCATTTGGAGGCATTTAATGTTCGAGCAGAAACGGCTGATTTTCGACAAAAGAGATAACACCCCCCCCATTAAGTCATGCTTCAGAAATGTGGAAAATGGTCCGTTTTCAAATGTTTTATTTTGGAACGTCAGTTCACATTTGTAGGTGGATCATCAGTGTTAGAGCTAAAATTAGCATGTTTATAGTGATGTTCATGCTTCCAGGGGCTCGGGAAGTGAATTAAATACTATTTGGAGGCATTTAATGTTCAATCAAAAACAGCTGATTTTTGACAAAAGAGATAACACCCCACCATTACGTCATGCTTCAGAAATGTGGAAAATGGTCCGTTTTAAAATGTTTTATTTTTGAATGTCAGTTCACATTTGTAGGTGGATCATCAGTGTTGGAGCTAAAATTAGCATGTTTAAAGTGATTTTCATGCTTCCAGGGGCCCTAAACACAAGATTTATGGAATGGTTAAAAGTGCATGAAAATGGCCAATTTACTCACTCTGAGTTCTCAAAAAGGGTTTCTTCACCCCGGGAAGTTAATTAAATACAATTTGGAGGCATTTAATGTTCGAGCAAAAACGGCTGATTTTCGACAAAAGAGATAACACCCCCCCATTACGTCATGCTTCAGAAATGTGGAAAATGGTCCGTTTTCAAATGTTTTATTTTTGAACGTCAGTTCACATTTGTAGGTGGATCATCAGTGTTAGAGCTAAAATTAGCATGTTTAAAGTGATTTTCATGCTTCCAGGGGCTCGGGAAGTGAATTAAATACTATTTGGAGGCATTTAATGTTCAAGCAAAAACAGCTGATTTTTGACAAAAGAGATAACACCCCCCCCCCATTACGTCATGCTTCAGAAATGTGGAAAATGGTCCGTTTTCAAATGTTTTATTTTTGAACGTCAGTTCACATTTGTAGGTGGATCATCAGTGTTAGAGCTAAAATTAGCATGTTTAAAGTGATTTTCATGCTTCCAGGGGCCCTAAACACAAGATTTATGGAATGGTTAAAAGTGCATGAAAATTGCCAATTTACTCACTCTGAGTTCTCAAAAAGGGTTTCTTCACCCCGGGAAGTTAATTAAATACCATTTGGAGGCATTTAATGTTCGAGCAAAAACGGCTGATTTTCGACAAAAGAGATAACACCCCCCCATTACGTCATGCTTCAGAAATGTGGAAAATGGTCCGTTTTCAAATGTTTTATTTTTGAACGTCAGTTCACATTTGTAGGTGGATCATCAGTGTTAGAGCTAAAATTAGCATGTTTAAAGTGATTTTCATGCTTCCAGGGGCTCGGGAAGTGAATTAAATACTATTTGGAGGCATTTAATGTTCAATCAAAAACAGCTGATTTTTGACAAAAGAGATAACACCCCCCATTACGTCATGCTTCAGAAATGTGGAAAATGGTCCGTTTTCAAATGTTTTATTTTTGAACGTCAGTTCACATTTGTAGGTGGATCATCAGTGTTAGAGCTAAAATTAGCATGTTTAAAGTGATTTTCATGCTTTCAGGGGCTCGGGAAGTGAATTAAATACTATTTGGAGGCATTTAATGTTCAAGCAAAAACAGCTGATTTTTGACAAAAGAGATAACACCCCCCCATTACGTCATGCTTCAGAAATGTGGAAAATGGTCCGTTTTCAAATGTTTTATTTTTGAACGTCAGTTCACATTTGTAGGTGGATCATCAGTGTTAGAGCTAAAATTAGCATGTTTAAAGTGATTTTCATGCTTCCAGGGGCCCTAAACACAAGATTTATGGAATGGTTAAAAGTGCATGAAAATGGCCAATTTACTCACTCTGAGTTCTCAAAAAGGGTTTCTTCACCCCGGGAAGTTAATTAAATACCATTTGGAGGCATTTAATGTTCGAGCAAAAACGGCTGATTTTCGACAAAAGAGATAACATCCCCCCATTACGTCATGCTTCAGAAATGTGGAAAATGGTCCGTTTTCAAATGTTTTATTTTTGAACATCAGTTCACATTTGTAGGTGGATCATCAGTGTTAGAGCTAAAATTAGCATGTTGAAAGTGATTTTCATGCTTCCAGGGGCTCGGGAAGTGAATTAAATACTATTTGGAGGCATTTAATGTTCAATCAAAAACAGCTGATTTTTGACAAAAGAGATAACACCCCCCCATTACGTCATGCTTCAGAAATTTGGAGAATGGTCCGTTTTCAAATGTTTTATTTTTGAACGTCAGTTCACATTTGTAGGTGGATCATCAGTGTTAGAGCTAAAATTAGCATGTTTAAAGTGATTTTCATGCTTCCAGAGGCCCTAAACACAAGATTTATGGAATGGTTAAAAGTGAATGAAAATGGCCAATTTACTCACTCTGAGTTCTCAAAAAGGGTTTCTTCACCCCGGGAAGTTAATTAAATACCATTTGGAGGCATTTAATGTTCGAGCAAAAATGGCTGATTTTCGACAAAAGAGATAACACCCCCCCATTACGTCATGCTTCAGAAATGTGGAAATGGTCCGTTTTCAAATGTTTTATTTTTGAACATCAGTTCACATTTGTAGGTGGATCATCAGTGTTAGAGCTAAAATTAGCATGTTTAAAGTGATTTTCATGCTTCCAGGGGCTCGGGAAGTGAATTAAATACTATTTGGAGGCATTTAATGTTCAATCAAAAACAGCTGATTTTTGACAAAAGAGATAACACCCCCCCCATTAAGTCATGCTTCAGAAATGTGGAAAATGGTCCGTTTTCAAATGTTTTATTATGGAACGTCAGTTCACATTTGTAGGTGGATCATCAGTGTTAGAGCTAAAATTAGCATGTTTATAGTGATGTTCATGCTTCCAGGGGCTCGGGAAGTGAATTAAATACTATTTGGAGGCATTTAATGTTCAATCAAAAACAGCTGATTTTTGACAAAAGAGATAACACCCCCCCATTACGTCATGCTTCAGAAATGTGGAAAATGGTCCGTTTTAAAATGTTTTATTTTTGAATGTCAGTTCACATTTGTAGGTGGATCATCAGTGTTGGAGCTAAAATTAGCATGTTTAAAGTGATTTTCATGCTTCCAGGGGCCCTAAACACAAGATTTATGGAATGGTTAAAAGTGCATGAAAATGGCCAATTTACTCACTCTGAGTTCTCAAAAAGGGTTTCTTCACCCCGGGAAGTTAATTAAATACCATTTGGAGGCATTTAATGTTTGAGCAAAAACGGCTGATTTTCGACAAAAGAGATAACACCCCCCCATTACGTCATGCTTCAGAAATGTGGAAAATGGTCCGTTTTCAAATGTTTTATTTTTGAACGTCAGTTCACATTTGTAGGTGGATCATCAGTGTTAGAGCTAAAATTAGCATGTTTAAAGTGATTTTCATGCTTCCAGGGGCTCGGGAAGTGAATTAAATACTATTTGGAGGCATTTAATGTTCAAGCAAAAACAGCTGATTTTTGACAAAAGAGATAACACCCCCCCATTACGTCATGCTTCAGAAATGTGGAAAATGGTCCGTTTTCAAATGTTTTATTTTTAAACGTCAGTTCACATTTGTAGGTGGATCATCAGTGTTAGAGCTAAAATTAGCATGTTTAAAGTGATTTTCATGCTTCCAGGGGCCCTAAACACAAGATTTATGGAATGGTTAAAAGTGCATGAAAATGGCCAATTTACTCACTCTGAGTTCTCAAAAAGGATTTCTTCACCCCGGGAAGTTAATTAAATACCATTTGGAGGCATTTAATGTTCGAGCAAAAACGGCTGATTTTCGACAAAAGAGATAACACCCCCCCATTACGTCATGCTTCAGAAATGTGGAAAATGGTCCGTTTTCAAATGTTTTATTTTTGAAAGTCAGTTCACATTTGTAGGTGGATCATCAGTGTTAGAGCTAAAATTAGCATGTTTAAAGTGATTTTCATGCTTCCAGGGGCTCAGGAAGTGAATTAAATACTATTTGGAGGCATTTAATGTTCAATCAAAAACAGCTGATTTTTGACAAAAGAGATAACACCCCCCCATTACGTCATGCTTCAGAAATGTGGAAAATGGTCCGTTTTCAAATGTTTTATTTTTGAACGTCAGTTCACATTTGTAGGTGGATCATCAGTGTTAGAGCTAAAATTAGCATGTTTAAAGTGATTTTCATGCTTCCAGGGGCCCTAAACACAAGATTTATGGAATGGTTAAAAGTGCATGAAAATGGCCAATTTACTCACTCTGAGTTCTCAAAAAGGGTTTCTTCACCCCGGGAAGTTAATTAAATACCATTTGGAGGCATTTAATGTTCGAGCAAAAACTGCTGATTTTCGACAAAAGAGATAACACCCCCCCATTACGTCATGCTTCAGAAATGTGGAAAATGGTCCGTTTTCAAATGTTTTATTTTTGAACATCAGTTCACATTTGTAGGTGGATCATCAGTGTTAGAGCTAAAATTAGCATGTTTAAAGTGATTTTCATGCTTCCAGGGGCTCGGGAAGTGAATTAAATACTATTTGGAGGCATTTAATGTTCAAGCAAAAACAGCTGATTTTTGACAAAAGAGATAACACCCCCCCCCATTACGTCATGCTTCAGAAATGTGGAAAATGGTCCGTTTTCAAATGTTTTATTTTTGAACGTCAGTTCACATTTGTAGGTGGATCATCAGTGTTAGAGCTAAAATTAGCATGTTTAAAGTGATTTTCATGCTTCCAGGGGCCCTAAACACAAGATTTATGGAATGGTTAAAAGTGCATGAAAATGGCCAATTTACTCACTCTGAGTTCTCAAAAAGGGTTTCTTCACCCCGGGAAGTTAATTAAATACCATTTGGAGGCATTTAATGTTCGAGCAAAAACGGCTGATTTTCGACAAAAGAGATAACACCCCCCCATTACGTCATGCTTCAGAAATGTGGAAAATGGTCCGTTTTCAAATGTTTTATTTTTGAACATCAGTTCACATTTGTAGGTGGATCATCAGTGTTAGAGCTAAAATTAGCATGTTTAAAGTGATTTTCATGCTTCCAGGGGCTCGGGAAGTGTATTAAATACTATTTGGAGGCATTTAATGTTCAATCAAAAACAGCTGATTTTTGACAAAAGAGATAACACCCCCCCATTACGTCATGCTTCAGAAATGTGGAAAATGGTCCGTTTTCAAATGTTTTATTTTTGAACGTCAGTTCACATTTGTAGGTGGATTATCAGTGTTAGAGCTAAAATTAGCATGTTTAAAGTGATTTTCATGCTTCCAGGGGCCCTAAACACAAGATTTATGGAATGGTTAAAAGTGCATGAAAATGGCCAATTTACACACTCTGAGTTCTCAAAAAGGGTTTCTTCACCCCGGGAAGTTAATTAAATACCATTTGGAGGCATTTAATGTTCGAGCAAAAACGGCTGATTTTCGACAAAAGAGATAACACCCCCCCATTACGTCATGCTTCAGAAATGTGGAAAATGGTCCGTTTTCAAATGTTTTATTTTTGAACGTCAGTTCACATTTGTAGGTGGATCATCAGTGTTAGAGCTAAAATTAGCATGTTTAAAGTGATTTTCATGCTTCCAGGGGCCCTAAACACAAGATTTATGGAATGGTTAAAAGTGCATGAAAATGGCCAATTTACTCACTCTGAGTTCTCAAAAAGGGTTTCTTCACCCCGGGAAGTTAATTAAATACCATTTGGAGGCATTTAATGTTCGAGCAAAAACGGCTGATTTTCGACAAAAGAGATAACACCCCCCCATTACGTCATGCTTCAGAAATGTGGAAAATGGTCCGTTTTCAAATGTTTTATTTTTGAACATCAGTTCACATTTGTAGGTGGATCATCAGTGTTAGAGCTAAAATTAGCATGTTTAAAGTGATTTTCATGCTTCCAGGGGCTTGGGAAGTGAATTAAATACTATTTGGAGGCATTTAATGTTCAATCAAAAACAGCTGATTTTTGACAAAAGAGATAACACCCCCCCATTACGTCATGCTTCAGAAATGTGGAAAATGGTCCGTTTTTAAATGTTTTATTTTTGAACGTCAGTTCACATTTGTAGGTGGATCATCAGTGTTAGAGCTAACATTAGCATGTTTAAAGTGATTTTCATGCTTCCAGGGGCTCGGGAAGTGAATTAAATACTATTTGGAGGCATTTAATGTTCAAGCAAAAACAGCTGATTTTTGACAAAAGAGATAACACCCCCCCATTACGTCATGCTTCAGAAATGTGGAAAATGGTCCGTTTTCAAATGTTTTATTTTTGAACGTCAGTTCACATTTGTAGGTGGATCATCAGTGTTAGAGCTAAAATTAGCATGTTTAAAGTGATTTTCATGCTTCCAGGGGCCCTAAACACAAGATTTATGGAATGGTTAAAAGTGCATGAAAATGGCCAATTTACTCACTCTGAGTTCTCAAAAAGGATTTCTTCACCCCGGGAAGTTAATTAAATACCATTTGGAGGCATTTAATGTTCGAGCAAAAACGGCTGATTTTCGACAAAAGAGATAACACCCCCCCATTACATCATGCTTCAGAAATGTGGAAAATGGTCCGTTTTCAAATGTTTTATTTTTGAACGTCAGTTCACATTTGTAGGTGGATCATCAGTGTTAGAGCTAAAATTAGCATGTTTAAAGTGATTTTCATGCTTCCAGGGGCCCGGGAAGAGAATTAAATACTATTGGAGGCATTTAATGTTCAATCAAAAACAGCTGATTTTTGACAAGAGAGATAACACCCCCCCATTACGTCATGCTTCAGAAATATGGAAAATGGTCAGTTTTCAAATGTTTTATTTTTGAACGTCAGTTCACATTTGTAGGTGGATCATCAGTGTTAGAGCTAAAATTAGCATGTTTAAAGTGATTTTCATGCTTCCAGGGGCCCTAAACACAAGATTTATGGAATGGTTAAAAGTGCATGAAAATGGCCAATTTACTCACTCTGAGTTCTCAAAAAGTGTTTCTTCACCCCGGGAAGTTAATTAAATACCATTTGGAGGCATTTAATGTTCGAGCAGAAACGGCTGATTTTCGACAAAAGAGATAACACCCCTCCCATTAAGTCATGCTTCAGAAATGTGGAAAATGGTCCGTTTTCAAATGTTTTATTTTGGAACGTCAGTTCACATTTGTAGGTGGATCATCAGTGTTAGAGCTAAAATTAGCATGTTTATAGTGATGTTCATGCTTTCAGGGGCTCGGGAAGTGAATTAAATACTATTTGGAGGCATTTAATGTTCAATCAAAAACAGCAGATTTTTGACAAAAGAGATAACACCCCCCCATTACGTCATGCTTCAGAAATGTGGAAAATGGTCCGTTTTAAAATGTTTTATTTTTGAATGTCAGTTCACATTTGTAGGTGGATCATCAGTGTTGGAGCTAAAATTAGCATGTTTAAAGTGATTTTCATGCTTCCAGGGGCCCTAAACACAAGATTTATGGAATGGTTAAAAGTGCATGAAAATGGCCAATTTACTCACTCTGAGTTCTCAAAAAGGGTTTCTTCACCCCGGGAAGTTAATTAAATACCATTTGGAGGCATTTAATGTTCAAGCAAAAACGGCTGATTTTCGACAAAAGAGATAACACCCCCCCATTACGTCATGCTTCAGAAATGTGGAAAATGGTTCGTTTTCAAATGTTTTATTTTTGAACGTCAGTTCACATTTGTAGGTGGATCATCAGTGTTAGAGCTAAAATTAGCATGTTTAAAGTGATTTTCATGCTTCCAGGGGCTCGGGAAGTGAATTAAATACTATTTGGAGGCATTTAATGTTCAATCAAAAACAGCTGATTTTTGACAAAAGAGATAACACCCCCCCATTACGTCATGCTTCAGAAATGTGGAAAATGGTCTGTTTTCAAATGTTTTATTTTTTAGCGTCAGTTCACATTTGTAGGTGGATCATCAGTGTTAGAGCTAAAATTAGCATGTTTAAAGTGATTTTCATGCTTCCAGGGGCCCTAAACACAAGATTTATGAAATGGTTAAAAGTGCATGAAAATGGCCAATTTACTCACTCTGAGTTCTCAAAAAGTGTTTCTTCACCCCGGGAAGTTAATTAAATACCATTTGGAGGCATTAAATGTTCGAGCAGAAACGGCTGATTTTCGACAAAAGAGATAACACCCCCCCCATTAAGTCATGCTTCAGAAATGTGGAAAATGGTCCGTTTTCAAATGTTTTATTTTGGAACGTCAGTTCACATTTGTAGGTGGATCATCAGTGTTAGAGCTAAAATTAGCATGTTTATAGTGATGTTCATGCTTCCAGGGGCTCGGGAAGTGAATTAAATACTATTTGGAGGCATTTAATGTTCAATCAAAAACAGCTGATTTTTGACAAAAGAGATAACCCCCCCATTACGTCATGCTTCAGAAATGTGGAAAATGGTCCGTTTTAAAATGTTTTATTTTTGAATGTCAGTTCACATTTGTAGGTGGATCATCAGTGTTGGAGCTAAAATTAGCATGTTTAAAGTGATGTTCATGCTTCCAGGGGCTCCGGAAGTGAATTAAATACTATTTGGAGGCATTTAATGTTCAATCAAAAACAGCTGATTTTTGACAAAAGAGATAACACCCCCCCATTACGTCATGCTTCAGAAATGTGGAAAATGGTCCGTTTTCAAATGTTTTATTTTTTAACGTCAGTTCACATTTGTAGGTGGATCATCAGTGTTAGAGCTAAAATTAGCATAATTAAAGTGATTTTCATACTTCCAGGGGCCCTAAACACAAGATTTATGGAATGGTTAAAAGTGCATGAAAATGGCCAAATTACTCACTCTGAGTTCTCAAAAAGGGTTTCTTCACCCCGGGAAGTTAATTCAATACCATTTGGAGGCATTTAATGTTCGAGCAAAAACGGCTGATTTTCGACAAAAGAGATAACACCCCCCCATTACGTCATGCTTCAGAAATGTGGAAAATGGTCCGTTTTCAAATGTTTTATTTTTGAACGTCAGTTCACATTTGTAGGTGGATCATCAGTGTTAGAGCTAAAATTAGCATGTTTAAAGTGATTTTCATGCTTCCAGGGGCCCTAAACACAAGATTTATGGAATGGTTAAAAGTGCATGAAAATGGCCAATTTACTCACTCTGAGTTCTCAAAAAGGGTTTCTTCACCCCGGGAAGTTAATTAAATACCATTTGGAGGCATTTAATGTTCGAGCAAAAACGGCTGATTTTCGACAAAAGAGATAACACCCCCCCATTACGTCATGCTTCAGAAATGTGGAAAATGGTCCGTTTTCAAATGTTTTATTTTTGAACATCAGTTCACATTTGTAGGTGGATCATCAGTGTTAGAGCTAAAATTAGCATGTTTAAAGTGATTTTCATGCTTCCAGGGGCTTGGGAAGTGAATTAAATACTATTTGGAGGCATTTAATGTTCAATCAAAAACAGCAGATTTTTGACAAAAGAGATAACACCCCCCCATTACGTCATGCTTCAGAAATGTGGAAAATGGTCCGTTTTTAAATGTTTTATTTTTGAACGTCAGTTCACATTTGTAGGTGGATCATCAGTGTTAGAGCTAAAATTAGCATGTTTAAAGTGATTTTCATGCTTCCAGGGGCTCGGGAAGTGAATTAAATACTATTTGGAGGCATTTAATGTTCAAGCAAAAACAGCTGATTTTTGACAAAAGAGATAACACCCCCCCATTACGTCATGCTTCAGAAATGTGGAAAATGGTCCGTTTTCAAATGTTTTATTTTTGAACGTCAGTTCACATTTGTAGGTGGATCATCAGTGTTAGAGCTAAAATTAGCATGTTTAAAGTGATTTTCATGCTTCCAGGGGCCCTAAACACAAGATTTATGGAATGGTTAAAAGTGCATGAAAATGGCCAATTTACTCACTCTGAGTTCTCAAAAAGGGTTTCTTCACCCCGGGAAGTTAATTAAATACCATTTGGAGGCATTTAATGTTCGAGCAAAAACGGCTGATTTTCGACAAAAGAGATAACACCCCCCCATTACATCATGCTTCAGAAATGTGGAAAATGGTCCGTTTTCAAATGTTTTATTTTTGAACGTCAGTTCACATTTGTAGGTGGATCATCAGTGTTAGAGCTAAAATTAGCATGTTTAAAGTGATTTTCATGCTTCCAGGGGCTCGGGAAGTGAATTAAATACTATTTGGAGGCATTTAATGTTCAATCAAAAACAGCTGATTTTTGACAAGAGAGATAACACCCCCCCATTACGTCATGCTTCAGAAATATGGAAAATGGTCCGTTTTCAAATGTTTTATTTTTGAACGTCAGTTCACATTTGTAGGTGGATCATCAGTGTTAGAGCTAAAATTAGCATGTTTAAAGTGATTTTCATGCTTCCAGGGGCCCTAAACACAAGATTTATGGAATGGTTAAAAGTGCATGAAAATGGCCAATTTACTCACTCTGAGTTCTCAAAAAGTGTTTCTTCACCCCGGGAAGTTAATTAAATACCATGTGGAGGCATTTAATGTTCAATCAAAAACAGCTGATTTTTGACAAAAGAGATAACACCCCTCCCATTAAGTCATGCTTCAGAAATGTGGAAAATGGTCCGTTTTCAAATGTTTTATTTTGGAACGTCAGTTCACATTTGTAGGTGGATCATCAGTGTTAGAGCTAAAATTAGCATGTTTATAGTGATGTTCATGCTTTCAGGGGCTCGGGAAGTGAATTAAATACTATTTGGAGGCATTTAATGTTCAATCAAAAACAGCTGATTTTTGACAAAAGAGATAACACCCCCCCATTACGTCATGCTTCAGAAATGTGGAAAATGGTCCGTTTTAAAATGTTTTATTTTTGAATGTCAGTTCACATTTGTAGGTGGATCATCAGTGTTGGAGCTAAAATTAGCATGTTTAAAGTGATTTTCATGCTTCCAGGGGCCCTAAACACAAGATTTATGGAATGGTTAAAAGTGCATGAAAATGGCCAATTTACTCACTCTGAGTTCTCAAAAAGGGTTTCTTCACCCCGGGAAGTTAATTAAATACCATTTGGAGGCATTTAATGTTCAAGCAAAAACGGCTGATTTTCGACAAAAGAGATAACACCCCCCCATTACGTCATGCTTCAGAAATGTGGAAAATGGTTCGTTTTCAAATGTTTTATTTTTGAACGTCAGTTCACATTTGTAGGTGGATCATCAGTGTTAGAGCTAAAATTAGCATGTTTAAAGTGATTTTCATGCTTCCAGGGGCTCGGGAAGTGAATTAAATACTATTTGGAGGCATTTAATGTTCAATCAAAAACAGCTGATTTTTGACAAAAGAGACAACACCCCTCCCATTAAGTCATGCTTCAGAAATGTGGAAAATGGTCCGTTTTCAAATGTTTTATTTTGGAACGTCAGTTCACATTTGTAGGTGGATCATCAGTGTTAGAGCTAAAATTAGCATGTTTATAGTGATGTTCATGCTTTCAGGGGCTCGGGAAGTGAATTAAATACTATTTGGAGGCATTTAATGTTCAATCAAAAACAGCTGATTTTTGACAAAAGAGATAACACCCCCCCATTACGTCATGCTTCAGAAATGTGGAAAATGGTCCGTTTTAAAATGTTTTATTTTTGAATGTCAGTTCACATTTGTAGGTGGATCATCAGTGTTGGAGCTAAAATTAGCATGTTTAAAGTGATTTTCATGCTTCCAGGGGCCCTAAACACAAGATTTATGGAATGGTTAAAAGTGCATGAAAATGGCCAATTTACTCACTCTGAGTTCTCAAAAAGGGTTTCTTCACCCCGGGAAGTTAATTAAATACCATTTGGAGGCATTTAATGTTCAAGCAAAAACGGCTGATTTTCGACAAAAGAGATAACACCCCCCCATTACGTCATGCTTCAGAAATGTGGAAAATGGTCTGTTTTCAAATGTTTTATTTTTTAGCGTCAGTTCACATTTGTAGGTGGATCATCAGTGTTAGAGCTAAAATTAGCATGTTTAAAGTGATTTTCATGCTTCCAGGGGCCCTAAACACAAGATTTATGGAATGGTTAAAAGTGCATGAAAATGGCCAATTTACTCACTCTGAGTTCTCAAAAAGTGTTTCTTCACCCCGGGAAGTTAATTAAATACCATTTGGAGGCATTAAATGTTCGAGCAGAAACGGCTGATTTTCGACAAAAGAGATAACACCCCCCCCATTAAGTCATGCTTCAGAAATGTGGAAAATGGTCCGTTTTCAAATGTTTTATTTTGGAACGTCAGTTCACATTTGTAGGTGGATCATCAGTGTTAGAGCTAAAATTAGCATGTTTATAGTGATGTTCATGCTTCCAGGGGCTCGGGAAGTGAATTAAATACTATTTGGAGGCATTTAATGTTCAATCAAAAACAGCTGATTTTTGACAAAAGAGATAACCCCCCCATTACGTCATGCTTCAGAAATGTGGAAAATGGTCCGTTTTAAAATGTTTTATTTTTGAATGTCAGTTCACATTTGTAGGTGGATCATCAGTGTTGGAGCTAAAATTAGCATGTTTAAAGTGATTTTCATGCTTCCAGGGGCTCCGGAAGTGAATTAAATACTATTTGGAGGCATTTAATGTTCAATCAAAAACAGCTGATTTTTGACAAAAGAGATAACACCCCCCCATTACGTCATGCTTCAGAAATGTGGAAAATGGTCCGTTTTCAAATGTTTTATTTTTTAACGTCAGTTCACATTTGTAGGTGGATCATCAGTGTTAGAGCTAAAATTAGCATAATTAAAGTGATTTTCATACTTCCAGGGGCCCTAAACACAAGATTTATGGAATGGTTAAAAGTGCATGAAAATGGCCAAATTACTCACTCTGAGTTCTCAAAAAGGGTTTCTTCACCCCGGGAAGTTAATTCAATACCATTTGGAGGCATTTAATGTTCGAGCAAAAACGGCTGATTTTCGACAAAAGAGATAACACCCCCCCCATTACGTCATGCTTCAGAAATGTGGAAAATGGTCCGTTTTCAAATGTTTTATTTTTGAACGTCAGTTCACATTTGTAGGTGGATCATCAGTGTTGAAGCTAAAATTAGCATGTTTAAAGTGATTTTCATGCTTCCAGGGGCCCTAAACACAAGATTTATGGAATGGTTAAAAGTGCATGAAAATGGCCAATTTACTCACTCTGAGTTCTCAAAAAGTGTTTCTTCACCCCGGGAAGTTAATTAAATACCATTTGGAGGCATTTAATGTTCGAGCAGAAACGGCTGATTTTCGACAAAAGAGATAACACCCCCCCATTAAGTCATGCTTCAGAAATGTGGAAAATGGTCCGTTTTCAAATGTTTTATTTTGGAACGTCAGTTCACATTTGTAGGTGGATCATCAGTGTTAGAGCTAAAATTAGCATGTTTATAGTGATGTTCATGCTTCCAGGGGCTCGGGAAGTGAATTAAATACTATTTGGAGGCATTTAATGTTCAATCAAAAACAGCTGATTTTTGACAAAAGAGATAACACCCCCCCATTACGTCATGCTTCAGAAATGTGGAAAATGGTCCGTTTTAAAATGTTTTATTTTTGAATGTCAGTTCACATTTGTAGGTGGATCATCAGTGTTGGAGCTAAAATTAGCATGTTTAAAGTGATTTTCATGCTTCCAGGGGCCCTAAACACAAGATTTATGGAATGGTTAAAAGTGCATGAAAATGGCCAATTTACTCACTCTGAGTTCTCAAAAAGGGTTTCTTCACCCCGGGAAGTTAATTAAATACAATTTGGAGGCATTTAATGTTCGAGCAAAAACGGCTGATTTTCGACAAAAGAGATAACACCCCCCCATTACGTCATGCTTCAGAAATGTGGAAAATGGTCCGTTTTCAAATGTTTTATTTTTGAACGTCAGTTCACATTTGTAGGTGGATCATCAGTGTTAGAGCTAAAATTAGCATGTTTAAAGTGATTTTCATGCTTCCAGGGGCTCGGGAAGTGAATTAAATACTATTTGGAGGCATTTAATGTTCAAGCAAAAACAGCTGATTTTTGACAAAAGAGATAACATTCCCCCCCATTACGTCATGCTTCAGAAATGTGGAAAATGGTCCGTTTTCAAATGTTTTATTTTTGAACGTCAGTTCACATTTGTAGGTGGATCATCAGTGTTAGAGCTAAAATTAGCATGTTTAAAGTGATTTTCATGCTTCCAGGGGCCCTAAACACAAGATTTATGGAATGGTTAAAAGTGCATGAAAATTGCCAATTTACTCACTCTGAGTTCTCAAAAAGGGTTTCTTCACCCCGGGAAGTTAATTAAATACCATTTGGAGGCATTTAATGTTCGAGCAAAAACGGCTGATTTTCGACAAAAGAGATAACACCCCCCCATTACGTCATGCTTCAGAAATGTGGGAAATGGTCCGTTTTCAAATGTTTTATTTTTGAACGTCAGTTCACATTTGTAGGTGGATCATCAGTGTTAGAGCTAAAATTAGCATGTTTAAAGTGATTTTCATGCTTCCAGGGGCTCGGGAAGTGAATTAAATACTATTTGGAGGCATTTAATGTTCAATCAAAAACAGCTGATTTTTGACAAAAGAGATAACACCCCCCCATTACGTCATGCTTCAGAAATGTGGAAAATGGTCCGTTTTCAAATGTTTTATTTTTGAACGTCAGTTCACATTTGTAGGTGGATCATCAGTGTTAGAGCTAAAATTAGCATGTTTAAAGTGATTTTCATGCTTTCAGGGGCTCGGGAAGTGAATTAAATACTATTTGGAGGCATTTAATGTTCAAGCAAAAACAGCTGATTTTTGACAAAAGAGATAACACCCCCCCATTACGTCATGCTTCAGAAATGTGGAAAATGGTCCGTTTTCAAATGTTTTATTTTTGAACGTCAGTTCACATTTGTAGGTGGATCATCAGTGTTAGAGCTAAAATTAGCATGTTTAAAGTGATTTTCATGCTTCCAGGGGCCCTAAACACAAGATTTATGGAATGGTTAAAAGTGCATGAAAATGGCCAATTTACTCACTCTGAGTTCTCAAAAAGGGTTTCTTCACCCCGGGAAGTTAATTAAATACCATTTGGAGGCATTTAATGTTCGAGCAAAAACGGCTGATTTTCGACAAAAGAGATAACATCCCCCCATTACGTCATGCTTCAGAAATGTGGAAAATGGTCCGTTTTCAAATGTTTTATTTTTGAACATCAGTTCACATTTGTAGGTGGATCATCAGTGTTAGAGCTAAAATTAGCATGTTGAAAGTGATTTTCATGCTTCCAGGGGCTCGGGAAGTGAATTAAATACTATTTGGAGGCATTTAATGTTCAATCAAAAACAGCTGATTTTTGACAAAAGAGATAACACCCCCCCATTACGTCATGCTTCAGAAATTTGGAGAATGGTCCGTTTTCAAATGTTTTATTTTTGAACGTCAGTTCACATTTGTAGGTGGATCATCAGTGTTAGAGCTAAAATTAGCATGTTTAAAGTGATTTTCATGCTTCCAGGGGCCCTAAACACAAGATTTATGGAATGGTTAAAAGTGAATGAAAATGGCCAATTTACTCACTCTGAGTTCTCAAAAAGGGTTTCTTCACCCCGGGAAGTTAATTAAATACCATTTGGAGGCATTTAATGTTCGAGCAAAAATGGCTGATTTTCGACAAAAGAGATAACACCCCCCCATTACGTCATGCTTCAGAAATGTGGAAATGGTCCGTTTTCAAATGTTTTATTTTTGAACATCAGTTCACATTTGTAGGTGGATCATCAGTGTTAGAGCTAAAATTTGCATGTTTAAAGTGATTTTCATACTTCCAGGGGCTCGGGAAGTGAATTAAATACTATTTGGAGGCATTTAATGTTCAATCAAAAACAGCTGATTTTTGACAAAAGAGATAACACCCCCCCCATTAAGTCATGCTTCAGAAATGTGGAAAATGGTCCGTTTTCAAATGTTTTATTATGGAACGTCAGTTCACATTTGTAGGTGGATCATCAGTGTTAGAGCTAAAATTAGCATGTTTATAGTGATGTTCATGCTTCCAGGGGCTCGGGAAGTGAATTAAATACTATTTGGAGGCATTTAATGTTCAATCAAAAACAGCTGATTTTTGACAAAAGAGATAACACCCCCCCATTACGTCATGCTTCAGAAATGTGGAAAATGGTCCGTTTTAAAATGTTTTATTTTTGAATGTCAGTTCACATTTGTAGGTGGATCATCAGTGTTGGAGCTAAAATTAGCATGTTTAAAGTGATTTTCATGCTTCCAGGGGCCCTAAACACAAGATTTATGGAATGGTTAAAAGTGCATGAAAATGGCCAATTTACTCACTCTGAGTTCTCAAAAAGGGTTTCTTCACCCCGGGAAGTTAATTAAATACCATTTGGAGGCATTTAATGTTTGAGCAAAAACGGCTGATTTTCGACAAAAGAGATAACACCCCCCCATTACGTCATGCTTCAGAAATGTGGAAAATGGTCCGTTTTCAAATGTTTTATTTTTGAACGTCAGTTCACATTTGTAGGTGGATCATCAGTGTTAGAGCTAAAATTAGCATGTTTAAAGTGATTTTCATGCTTCCAGGGGCTCGGGAAGTGAATTAAATACTATTTGGAGGCATTTAATGTTCAAGCAAAAACAGCTGATTTTTGACAAAAGAGATAACACCCCCCCATTACGTCATGCTTCAGAAATGTGGAAAATGGTCCGTTTTCAAATGTTTTATTTTTGAACGTCAGTTCACATTTGTAGGTGGATCATCAGTGTTAGAGCTAAAATTAGCATGTTTAAAGTGATTTTCATGCTTCCAGGGGCCCTAAACACAAGATTTATGGAATGGTTAAAAGTGCATGAAAATGGCCAATTTACTCACTCTGAGTTCTCAAAAAGGATTTCTTCACCCCGGGAAGTTAATTAAATACCATTTGGAGGCATTTAATGTTCGAGCAAAAACGGCTGATTTTCGACAAAAGAGATAACACCCCCCCATTACGTCATGCTTCAGAAATGTGGAAAATGGTCCGTTTTCAAATGTTTTATTTTTGAAAGTCAGTTCACATTTGTAGGTGGATCATCAGTGTTAGAGCTAAAATTAGCATGTTTAAAGTGATTTTCATGCTTCCAGGGGCTCAGGAAGTGAATTAAATACTATTTGGAGGCATTTAATGTTCAATCAAAAACAGCTGATTTTTGACAAAAGAGATAACACCCCCCCATTACGTCATGCTTCAGAAATGTGGAAAATAGTCCGTTTTCAAATGTTTTATTTTTGAACGTCAGTTCACATTTGTAGGTGGATCATCAGTGTTAGAGCTAAAATTAGCATGTTTAAAGTGATTTTCATGCTTCCAGGGGCCCTAAACACAAGATTTATGGAATGGTTAAAAGTGCATGAAAATGGCCAATTTACTCACTCTGAGTTCTCAAAAAGGGTTTCTTCACCCCGGGAAGTTAATTAAATACCATTTGGAGGCATTTAATGTTCGAGCAAAAACTGCTGATTTTCGACAAAAGAGATAACACCCCCCCATTACGTCATGCTTCAGAAATGTGGAAAATGGTCCGTTTTCAAATGTTTTATTTTTGAACATCAGTTCACATTTGTAGGTGGATCATCAGTGTTAGAGCTAAAATTAGCATGTTTAAAGTGATTTTCATGCTTCCAGGGGCTCGGGAAGTGAATTAAATACTATTTGGAGGCATTTAATGTTCAAGCAAAAACAGCTGATTTTTGACAAAAGAGATAACACCCCCCCCATTACGTCATGCTTCAGAAATGTGGAAAATGGTCCGTTTTCAAATGTTTTATTTTTGAACGTCAGTTCACATTTGTAGGTGGATCATCAGTGTTAGAGCTAAAATTAGCATGTTTAAAGTGATTTTCATGCTTCCAGGGGCCCTAAACACAAGATTTATGGAATGGTTAAAAGTGCATGAAAATGGCCAATTTACTCACTCTGAGTTCTCAAAAAGGGTTTCTTCACCCCGGGAAGTTAATTAAATACCATTTGGAGGCATTTAATGTTCGAGCAAAAACGGCTGATTTTTGACAAAAGAGATAACACCCCCCCATTACGTCATGCTTCAGAAATGTGGAAAATGGTCCGTTTTCAAATGTTTTATTTTTGAACATCAGTTCACATTTGTAGGTGGATCATCAGTGTTAGAGCTAAAATTAGCATGTTTAAAGTGATTTTCATGCTTCCAGGGGCTCGGGAAGTGTATTAAATACTATTTGGAGGCATTTAATGTTCAATCAAAAACAGCTGATTTTTGACAAAAGAGATAACACCCCCCCATTACGTCATGCTTCAGAAATGTGGAAAATGGTCCGTTTTCAAATGTTTTATTTTTGAACGTCAGTTCACATTTGTAGGTGGATTATCAGTGTTAGAGCTAAAATTAGCATGTTTAAAGTGATTTTCATGCTTCCAGGGGCCCTAAACACAAGATTTATCGAATGGTTAAAAGTGCATGAAAATGGCCAATTTACACACTCTGAGTTCTCAAAAAGGGTTTCTTCACCCCGGGAAGTTAATTAAATACCATTTGGAGGCATTTAATGTTCGAGCAAAAACGGCTGATTTTCGACAAAAGAGATAACACCCCCCCATTACGTCATGCTTCAGAAATGTGGAAAATGGTCCGTTTTCAAATGTTTTATTTTTGAACGTCAGTTCACATTTGTAGGTGGATCATCAGTGTTAGAGCTAAAATTAGCATGTTTAAAGTGATTTTCATGCTTCCAGGGGCCCTAAACACAAGATTTATGGAATGGTTAAAAGTGCATGAAAATGGCCAATTTACTCACTCTGAGTTCTCAAAAAGGGTTTCTTCACCCCGGGAAGTTAATTAAATACCATTTGGAGGCATTTAATGTTCGAGCAAAAACGGCTGATTTTCGACAAAAGAGATAACACCCCCCCATTACGTCATGCTTCAGAAATGTGGAAAATGATCCGTTTTCAAATGTTTTATTTTTGAACATCAGTTCACATTTGTAGGTGGATCATCAGTGTTAGAGCTAAAATTAGCATGTTTAAAGTGATTTTCATGCTTCCAGGGGCTTGGGAAGTGAATTAAATACTATTTGGAGGCATTTAATGTTCAATCAAAAACAGCTGATTTTTGACAAAAGAGATAACACCCCCCCATTACGTCATGCTTCAGAAATGTGGAAAATGGTCCGTTTTTAAATGTTTTATTTTTGAACGTCAGTTCACATTTGTAGGTGGATCATCAGTGTTAGAGCTAAAATTAGCATGTTTAAAGTGATTTTCATGCTTCCAGGGGCTCGGGAAGTGAATTAAATACTATTTGGAGGCATTTAATGTTCAAGCAAAAACAGCTGATTTTTGACAAAAGAGATAACACCCCCCCATTACGTCATGCTTCAGAAATGTGGAAAATGGTCCGTTTTCAAATGTTTTATTTTTGAACGTCAGTTCACATTTGTAGGTGGATCATCAGTGTTAGGGCTAAAATTAGCATGTTTAAAGTGATTTTCATGCTTCCAGGGGCCCTAAACACAAGATTTATGGAATGGTTAAAAGTGCATGAAAATGGCCAATTTACTCACTCTGAGTTCTCAAAAAGGGTTTCTTCACCCCGGGAAGTTAATTAAATACCATTTGGAGGCATTTAATGTTCGAGCAAAAACGGCTGATTTTCGACAAAAGAGATAACACCCCCCCATTACATCATGCTTCAGAAATGTGGAAAATGGTCCGTTTTCAAATGTTTTATTTTTGAACGTCAGTTCACATTTGTAGGTGGATCATCAGTGTTAGAGCTAAAATTAGCATGTTTAAAGTGATTTTCATGCTTCCAGGGGCTCGGGAAGTGAATTAAATACTATTTGGAGGCATTTAATGTTCAATCAAAAACAGCTGATTTTTGACAAAAGAGATAACACCCCCCCATTACGTCATGCTTCAGAAATATGGAAAATGGTCCGTTTTCAAATGTTTTATTTTTGAACGTCAGTTCACATTTGTAGGTGGATCATCAGTGTTAGAGCTAAAATTAGCATGTTTAAAGTGATTTTCATGCTTCCAGGGGCCCTAAACACAAGATTTATGGAATGGTTAAAAGTGCATGAAAATGGCCAATTTACTCACTCTGAGTTCTCAAAAAGTGTTTCTTCACCCCGGGAAGTTAATTAAATACCATTTGGAGGCATTTAATGTTCGAGCAGAAACGGCTGATTTTCGACAAAAGAGATAACACCCCTCCCATTAAGTCATGCTTCAGAAATGTGGAACATGGTCCGTTTTCAAATGTTTTATTTTGGAACGTCAGTTCACATTTGTAGGTGGATCATCAGTGTTAGAGCTAAAATTAGCATGTTTATAGTGATGTTCATGCTTTCAGGGGCTCGGGAAGTGAATTAAATACTATTTGGAGGCATTTAATGTTCAATCAAAAACAGCTGATTTTTGACAAAAGAGATAACACCCCCCCATTACGTCATGCTTCAGAAATGTGGAAAATGGTCCGTTTTAAAATGTTTTATTTTTGAATGTCAGTTCACATTTGTAGGTGGATCATCAGTGTTGGAGCTAAAATTAGCATGTTTAAAGTGATTTTCATGCTTCCAGGGGCCCTAAACACAAGATTTATGGAATGGTTAAAAGTGCATGAAAATGGCCAATTTACTCACTCTGAGTTCTCAAAAAGGGTTTCTTCACCCCGGGAAGTTAATTAAATACCATTTGGAGGCATTTAATGTTCAAGCAAAAACGGCTGATTTTCGACAAAAGAGATAACACCCCCCCATTACGTCATGCTTCAGAAATGTGGAAAATGGTTCGTTTTCAAATGTTTTATTTTTGAACGTCAGTTCACATTTGTAGGTGGATCATCAGTGTTAGAGCTAAAATTAGCATGTTTAAAGTGATTTTCATGCTTCCAGGGGCTCGGGAAGTGAATTAAATACTATTTGGAGGCATTTAATGTTCAATCAAAAACAGCTGATTTTTGACAAAAGAGATAACACCCCCCCATTACGTCATGCTTCAGAAATGTGGAAAATGGTCCGTTTTCAAATGTTTTATTTTTGAACGTCAGTTCACATTTGTAGGTGGATCATCAGTGTTAGAGCTAAAATTAGCATGTTTAAAGTGATTTTCATGCTTCCAGGGGCTCTGGAAGTGAATTAAATACTATTTGGAGGCATTTAATGTTCAAGCAAAAACAGCTGATTTTTGACAAAAGAGATAACACCCCCCCCATTACGTCATGCTTCAGAAATGTGGAAAATGGTCCGTTTTCAAATGTTTTATTTTTGAACGTCAGTTCACATTTGTAGGTGGATCATCAGTGTTAGAGCTAAAATTAGCATGTTTAAAGTGATTTTCATGCTTTCAGGGGCCCTAAACACAAGATTCATGGAATGGTTAAAAGTGCATGAAAATGGCCAATTTACTCACTCTGAGTTCTCAAAAAGGGTTTCTTCACCCCGGGAAGTTAATTAAATACCATTTGGAGGCATTTAATGTTCGAGCAAAAACGGCTGATTTTCGACAAAAGAGATAACACCCCCCCATTACGTCATGCTTCAGAAATGTGGAAAATGGTCCGTTTTCAAATGTTTTATTTTTGAAAGTCAGTTCACATTTGTAGGTGGATCATCAGTGTTAGAGCTAAAATTAGCATGTTTAAAGTGATTTTCATGCTTCCAGGGGCTCAGGAAGTGAATTAAATACTATTTGGAGGCATTTAATGTTCAATCAAAAACAGCTGATTTTTGACAAAAGAGATAACACCCCCCCATTACGTCATGCTTCAGAAATGTGGAAAATGGTCCGTTTTCAAATGTTTTATTTTTGAACGTCAGTTCACATTTGTAGGTGGATCATCAGTGTTAGAGCTAAAATTAGCATGTTTAAAGTGATTTTCATGCTTCCAGGGGCTCGGGAAGTGAATTAAATACTATTTGGAGGCATTTAATGTTCAATCAAAAACAGCTGATTTTTGACAAAAGAGATAACACCCCCCCATTACGTCATGCTTCAGAAATGTGGAAAATGGTCCGTTTTCAAATGTTTTATTTTTGAACGTCAGTTCACATTTGTAGGTGGATCATCAGTGTTAGGGCTAAAATTAGCATGTTTAAAGTGATTTTCATGCTTCCAGGGGCCCTAAACACAAGATTTATGGAATGGTTAAAAGTGCATGAAAATGGCCAATTTACTCACTCTGAGTTCTCAAAAAGGGTTTCTTCACCCCGGGAAGTTAATTAAATACCATTTGGAGGCATTTAATGTTCGAGCAAAAACGGCTGATTTTCGACAAAAGAGATAACACCCCCCCATTACATCATGCTTCAGAAATGTGGAAAATGGTCCGTTTTCAAATGTTTTATTTTTGAACGTCAGTTCACATTTGTAGGTGGATCATCAGTGTTAGAGCTAAAATTAGCATGTTTAAAGTGATTTTCATGCTTCCAGGGGCTCGGGAAGTGAATTAAATACTATTTGGAGGCATTTAATGTTCAATCAAAAACAGCTGATTTTTGACAAAAGAGATAACACCCCCCCATTACGTCATGCTTCAGAAATATGGAAAATGGTCCGTTTTCAAATGTTTTATTTTTGAACGTCAGTTCACATTTGTAGGTGGATCATCAGTGTTAGAGCTAAAATTAGCATGTTTAAAGTGATTTTCATGCTTCCAGGGGCCCTAAACACAAGATTTATGGAATGGTTAAAAGTGCATGAAAATGGCCAATTTACTCACTCTGAGTTCTCAAAAAGTGTTTCTTCACCCCGGGAAGTTAATTAAATACCATTTGGAGGCATTTAATGTTCGAGCAGAAACGGCTGATTTTCGACAAAAGAGATAACACCCCTCCCATTAAGTCATGCTTCAGAAATGTGGAACATGGTCCGTTTTCAAATGTTTTATTTTGGAACGTCAGTTCACATTTGTAGGTGGATCATCAGTGTTAGAGCTAAAATTAGCATGTTTATAGTGATGTTCATGCTTTCAGGGGCTCGGGAAGTGAATTAAATACTATTTGGAGGCATTTAATGTTCAATCAAAAACAGCTGATTTTTGACAAAAGAGATAACACCCCCCCCATTACGTCATGCTTCAGAAATGTGGAAAATGGTCCGTTTTAAAATGTTTTATTTTTGAATGTCAGTTCACATTTGTAGGTGGATCATCAGTGTTGGAGCTAAAATTAGCATGTTTAAAGTGATTTTCATGCTTCCAGGGGCCCTAAACACAAGATTTATGGAATGGTTAAAAGTGCATGAAAATGGCCAATTTACTCACTCTGAGTTCTCAAAAAGGGTTTCTTCACCCCGGGAAGTTAATTAAATACCATTTGGAGGCATTTAATGTTCAAGCAAAAACGGCTGATTTTCGACAAAAGAGATAACACCCCCCCATTACGTCATGCTTCAGAAATGTGGAAAATGGTTCGTTTTCAAATGTTTTATTTTTGAACGTCAGTTCACATTTGTAGGTGGATCATCAGTGTTAGAGCTAAAATTAGCATGTTTAAAGTGATTTTCATGCTTCCAGGGGCTCGGGAAGTGAATTAAATACTATTTGGAGGCATTTAATGTTCAATCAAAAACAGCTGATTTTTGACAAAAGAGATAACACCCCCCCATTACGTCATGCTTCAGAAATGTGGAAAATGGTCCGTTTTCAAATGTTTTATTTTTGAACGTCAGTTCACATTTGTAGGTGGATCATCAGTGTTAGAGCTAAAATTAGCATGTTTAAAGTGATTTTCATGCTTCCAGGGGCTCGGGAAGTGAATTAAATACTATTTGGAGGCATTTAATGTTCAAGCAAAAACAGCTGATTTTTGACAAAAGAGATAACACCCCCCCCATTACGTCATGCTTCAGAAATGTGGAAAATGGTCCGTTTTCAAATGTTTTATTTTTGAACGTCAGTTCACATTTGTAGGTGGATCATCAGTGTTAGAGCTAAAATTAGCATGTTTAAAGTGATTTTCATGCTTTCAGGGGCCCTAAACACAAGATTCATGGAATGGTTAAAAGTTCATGAAAATGGCCAATTTACTCACTCTGAGTTCTCAAAAAGGGTTTCTTCACCCCGGGAAGTTAATTAAATACCATTTGGAGGCATTTAATGTTCGAGCAAAAACGGCTGATTTTCGACAAAAGAGATAACACCCCCCCATTACGTCATGCTTCAGAAATGTGGAAAATGGTCCGTTTTCAAATGTTTTATTTTTGAAAGTCAGTTCACATTTGTAGGTGGATCATCAGTGTTAGAGCTAAAATTAGCATGTTTAAAGTGATTTTCATGCTTCCAGGGGCTCAGGAAGTGAATTAAATACTATTTGGAGGCATTTAATGTTCAATCAAAAACAGCTGATTTTTGACAAAAGAGATAACACCCCCCCATTACGTCATGCTTCAGAAATGTGGAAAATGGTCCGTTTTCAAATGTTTTATTTTTGAACGTCAGTTCACATTTGTAGGTGGATCATCAGTGTTAGAGCTAAAATTAGCATGTTTAAAGTGATTTTCATGCTTCCAGGGGCCCTAAACACAAGATTTATGGAATGGTTAAAAGTGCATGAAAATGGCCAATTTACTCACTCTGAGTTCTCAAAAAGGGTTTCTTCACCCCGGGAAGTTAATTAAATACCATTTGGAGGCATTTAATGTTCGAGCAAAAACTGCTGATTTTCGACAAAAGAGATAACACCCCCCCATTACGTCATGCTTCAGAAATGTGGAAAATGGTCCGTTTTCAAATGTTTTATTTTTGAACATCAGTTCACATTTGTAGGTGGATCATCAGTGTTAGAGCTAAAATTAGCATGTTTAAAGTGATTTTCATGCTTCCAGGGGCTCGGGAAGTGTATTAAATACTATTTGGAGGCATTTAATGTTCAATCAAAAACAGCTGATTTTTGACAAAAGAGATAACACCCCCCCATTACGTCATGCTTCAGAAATGTGGAAAATGGTCCGTTTTCAAATGTTTTATTTTTGAACGTCAGTTCACATTTGTAGGTGGATTATCAGTGTTAGAGCTAAAATTAGCATGTTTAAAGTGATTTTCATGCTTCCAGGGGCCCTAAACACAAGATTTATGGAATGGTTAAAAGTGCATGAAAATGGCCAATTTACACACTCTGAGTTCTCAAAAAGGGTTTCTTCACCCCGGGAAGTTAATTAAATACCATTTGGAGGCATTTAATGTTCGAGCAAAAACGGCTGATTTTCGACAAAAGAGATAACACCCCCCATTACGTCATGCTTCAGAAATGTGGAAAATGGTCCGTTTTCAAATGTTTTATTTTTGAACGTCAGTTCACATTTGTAGGTGGATCATCAGTGTTAGAGCTAAAATTAGCATGTTTAAAGTGATTTTCATGCTTCCAGGGGCCCTAAACACAAGATTTATGGAATGGTTAAAAGTGCATGAAAATGGCCAATTTACTCACTCTGAGTTCTCAAAAAGGGTTTCTTCACCCCGGGAAGTTAATTAAATACCATTTGGAGGCATTTAATGTTCGAGCAAAAACGGCTGATTTTCGACAAAAGAGATAACACCCCCCCATTACGTCATGCTTCAGAAATGTGGAAAATGGTCCGTTTTCAAATGTTTTATTTTTGAACATCAGTTCACATTTGTAGGTGGATCATCAGTGTTAGAGCTAAAATTAGCATGTTTAAAGTGATTTTCATGCTTCCAGGGGCTCGGGAAGTGAATTAAATACTATTTGGAGGCATTTAATGTTCAAGCAAAAACAGCTGATTTTTGACAAAAGAGATAACACCCCCCCATTACGTCATGCTTCAGAAATGTGGAAAATGGTCCGTTTTCAAATGTTTTATTTTTGAACGTCAGTTCACATTTGTAGGTGGATCATCAGTGTTAGAGCTAAAATTAGCATGTTTAAAGTGATTTTCATGCTTCCAGGGGCCCTAAACACAAGATTTATGGAATGGTTAAAAGTGCATGAAAATGGCCAATTTACTCACTCTGAGTTCTCAAAAAGGGTTTCTTCACCCCAGGAAGTTAATTAAATACCATTTGGAGGCATTTAATGTTCGAGCAAAAACGGCTGATTTTCGACAAAAGAGATAACACCCCCCCATTACATCATGCTTCAGAAATGTGGAAAATGGTCCGTTTTCAAATGTTTTATTTTTGAACGTCAGTTCACATTTGTAGGTGGATCATCAGTGTTAGAGCTAAAATTAGCATGTTTAAAGTGATTTTCATGCTTCCAGGGGCTCGGGAAGTGAATTAAATACTATTTGGAGGCATTTAATGTTCAATCAAAAACAGCTGATTTTTGACAAAAGAGATAACACCCCCCCATTACGTCATGCTTCAGAAATATGGAAAATGGTCCGTTTTCAAATGTTTTATTTTTGAACGTCAGTTCACATTTGTAGGTGGATCATCAGTGTTAGAGCTAAAATTAGCATGTTTAAAGTGATTTTCATGCTTCCAGGGGCCCTAAACACAAGATTTATGGAATGGTTAAAAGTGCATGAAAATGGCCAATTTACTCACTCTGAGTTCTCAAAAAGTGTTTCTTCACCCCGGGAAGTTAATTAAATACCATTTGGAGGCATTTAATGTTCGAGCAGAAACGGCTGATTTTCGACAAAAGAGATAACACCCCTCCCATTAAGTCATGCTTCAGAAATGTGGAAAATGGTCCGTTTTCAAATGTTTTATTTTGGAACGTCAGTTCACATTTGTAGGTGGATCATCAGTGTTAGAGCTAAAATTAGCATGTTTATAGTGATGTTCATGCTTTCAGGGGCTCGGGAAGTGAATTAAATACTATTTGGAGGCATTTAATGTTCAATCAAAAACAGCTGATTTTTGACAAAAGAGATAACACCCCCCCATTACGTCATGCTTCAGAAATGTGGAAAATGGTCCGTTTTAAAATGTTTTATTTTTGAATGTCAGTTCACATTTGTAGGTGGATCATCAGTGTTGGAGCTAAAATTAGCATGTTTAAAGTGATTTTCATGCTTCCAGGGGCCCTAAACACAAGATTTATGGAATGGTTAAAAGTGCATGAAAATGGCCAATTTACTCACTCTGAGTTCTCAAAAAGGGTTTCTTCACCCCGGGAAGTTAATTAAATACCATTTGGAGGCATTTAATGTTCGAGCAAAAACGGCTGATTTTCGACAAAAGAGATAACACCCCCCCATTACGTCATGCTTCAGAAATGTGGAAAATGGTTCGTTTTCAAATGTTTTATTTTTGAACGTCAGTTCACATTTGTAGGTGGATCATCAGTGTTAGAGCTAAAATTAGCATGTTTAAAGTGATTTTCATGCTTCCAGGGGCTCGGGAAGTGAATTAAATACTATTTGGAGGCATTTAATGTTCAATCAAAAACAGCTGATTTTTGACAAAAGAGATAACACCCCCCCATTACGTCATGCTTCAGAAATGTGGAAAATGGTCCGTTTTCAAATGTTTTATTTTTGAACGTCAGTTCACATTTGTAGGTGGATCATCAGTGTTAGAGCTAAAATTAGCATGTTTAAAGTGATTTTCATGCTTCCAGGGGCTCGGGAAGTGAATTAAATACTATTTGGAGGCATTTAATGTTCAAGCAAAAACAGCTGATTTTTGACAAAAGAGATAACACCCCCCCCATTACGTCATGCTTCAGAAATGTGGAAAATGGTCCGTTTTCAAATGTTTTATTTTTGAACGTCAGTTCACATTTGTAGGTGGATCATCAGTGTTAGAGCTAAAATTAGCATGTTTAAAGTGATTTTCATGCTTTCAGGGGCCCTAAACACAAGATTCATGGAATGGTTAAAAGTGCATGAAAATGGCCAATTTACTCACTCTGAGTTCTCAAAAAGGGTTTCTTCACCCCGGGAAGTTAATTAAATACCATTTGGAGGCATTTAATGTTCGAGCAAAAACGGCTGATTTTCGACAAAAGAGATAACACCCCCCCCATTACGTCATGCTTCAGAAATGTGGAAAATGGTCCGTTTTCAAATGTTTTATTTTTGAACATCAGTTCACATTTGTAGGTGGATCTTCAGTGTTAGAGCTAAAATTAGCATGTTTAAAGTGATTTTCATGCTTCCAGGGGCTCGGGAAGTGAATTAAATACTATTTGGAGGCATTTAATGTTCAATCAAAAACAGCTGATTTTTGACAAAAGAGATAACACCCCCCCATTACGTCATGCTTCAGAAATGTGGAAAATGGTCCGTTTTCAAATGTTTTATTTTTGAACGTCAGTTCACATTTGTAGGTGGATCATCAGTGTTAGAGCTAAAATTAGCATGTTTAAAGTGATTTTCATGCTTCCAGGGGCCCTAAACACAAGATTTATGGAATGGTTAAAAGTGCATGAAAATGGCTAATTTACTCACTCTGAGTTCTCAAAAAGGGTTTCTTCACCCCGGGAAGTTATTTAAATACCATTTGGAGGCATTTAATGTTCGAGCAAAAACGGCTGATTTTCGACAAAAGAGATAACACCCCCCCATTACGTCATGCTTCAGAAATGTGGAAAATGGTCCGTTTTCAAATGTTTTATTTTTGAACGTCAGTTCACATTTGTAGGTGGATCATCAGTGTTAGAGCTAAAATTAGCATGTTTAAAGTGATTTTCATGCTTCCAGGGGCCCTAAACACAAGATTTATGGAATGGTTAAAAGTGCATGAAAATGGCCAATTTACTCACTCTGAGTTCTCAAAAAGTGTTTCTTCACCCCGGGAAGTTAATTAAATACCATTTGGAGGCATTTAATGTTCGAGCAGAAACGGCTGATTTTCGACAAAAGAGATAACACCCCTCCCATTAAGTCATGCTTCAGAAATGTGGAACATGGTCCGTTTTCAAATGTTTTATTTTGGAACGTCAGTTCACATTTGTAGGTGGATCATCAGTGTTAGAGCTAAAATTAGCATGTTTATAGTGATGTTCATGCTTTCAGGGGCTCGGGAAGTGAATTAAATACTATTTGGAGGCATTTAATGTTCAATCAAAAACAGCTGATTTTTGACAAAAGAGATAACACCCCCCCCATTACGTCATGCTTCAGAAATGTGGAAAATGGTCCGTTTTAAAATGTTTTATTTTTGAATGTCAGTTCACATTTGTAGGTGGATCATCAGTGTTGGAGCTAAAATTAGCATGTTTAAAGTGATTTTCATGCTTCCAGGGGCCCTAAACACAAGATTTATGGAATGGTTAAAAGTGCATGAAAATGGCCAATTTACTCACTCTGAGTTCTCAAAAAGGGTTTCTTCACCCCGGGAAGTTAATTAAATACCATTTGGAGGCATTTAATGTTCAAGCAAAAACGGCTGATTTTCGACAAAAGAGATAACACCCCCCCATTACGTCATGCTTCAGAAATGTGGAAAATGGTTCGTTTTCAAATGTTTTATTTTTGAACGTCAGTTCACATTTGTAGGTGGATCATCAGTGTTAGAGCTAAAATTAGCATGTTTAAAGTGATTTTCATGCTTCCAGGGGCTCGGGAAGTGAATTAAATACTATTTGGAGGCATTTAATGTTCAATCAAAAACAGCTGATTTTTGACAAAAGAGATAACACCCCCCCATTACGTCATGCTTCAGAAATGTGGAAAATGGTCCGTTTTCAAATGTTTTATTTTTGAACGTCAGTTCACATTTGTAGGTGGATCATCAGTGTTAGAGCTAAAATTAGCATGTTTAAAGTGATTTTCATGCTTCCAGGGGCTCGGGAAGTGAATTAAATACTATTTGGAGGCATTTAATGTTCAAGCAAAAACAGCTGATTTTTGACAAAAGAGATAACACCCCCCCCATTACGTCATGCTTCAGAAATGTGGAAAATGGTCCGTTTTCAAATGTTTTATTTTTGAACGTCAGTTCACATTTGTAGGTGGATCATCAGTGTTAGAGCTAAAATTAGCATGTTTAAAGTGATTTTCATGCTTTCAGGGGCCCTAAACACAAGATTCATGGAATGGTTAAAAGTGCATGAAAATGGCCAATTTACTCACTCTGAGTTCTCAAAAAGGGTTTCTTCACCCCGGGAAGTTAATTAAATACCATTTGGAGGCATTTAATGTTCGAGCAAAAACGGCTGATTTTCGACAAAAGAGATAACACCCCCCCATTACGTCATGCTTCAGAAATGTGGAAAATGGTCCGTTTTCAAATGTTTTATTTTTGAAAGTCAGTTCACATTTGTAGGTGGATCATCAGTGTTAGAGCTAAAATTAGCATGTTTAAAGTGATTTTCATGCTTCCAGGGGCTCAGGAAGTGAATTAAATACTATTTGGAGGCATTTAATGTTCAATCAAAAACAGCTGATTTTTGACAAAAGAGATAACACCCCCCCATTACGTCATGCTTCAGAAATGTGGAAAATGGTCCGTTTTCAAATGTTTTATTTTTGAACGTCAGTTCACATTTGTAGGTGGATCATCAGTGTTAGAGCTAAAATTAGCATGTTTAAAGTGATTTTCATGCTTCCAGGGGCCCTAAACACAAGATTTATGGAATGGTTAAAAGTGCATGAAAATGGCCAATTTACTCACTCTGAGTTCTCAAAAAGGGTTTCTTCACCCCGGGAAGTTAATTAAATACCATTTGGAGGCATTTAATGTTCGAGCAAAAACTGCTGATTTTCGACAAAAGAGATAACACCCCCCCATTACGTCATGCTTCAGAAATGTGGAAAATGGTCCGTTTTCAAATGTTTTATTTTTGAACATCAGTTCACATTTGTAGGTGGATCATCAGTGTTAGAGCTAAAATTAGCATGTTTAAAGTGATTTTCATGCTTCCAGGGGCTCGGGAAGTGTATTAAATACTATTTGGAGGCATTTAATGTTCAATCAAAAACAGCTGATTTTTGACAAAAGAGATAACACCCCCCCATTACGTCATGCTTCAGAAATGTGGAAAATGGTCCGTTTTCAAATGTTTTATTTTTGAACGTCAGTTCACATTTGTAGGTGGATTATCAGTGTTAGAGCTAAAATTAGCATGTTTAAAGTGATTTTCATGCTTCCAGGGGCCCTAAACACAAGATTTATGGAATGGTTAAAAGTGCATGAAAATGGCCAATTTACACACTCTGAGTTCTCAAAAAGGGTTTCTTCACCCCGGGAAGTTAATTAAATACCATTTGGAGGCATTTAATGTTCGAGCAAAAACGGCTGATTTTCGACAAAAGAGATAACACCCCCCATTACGTCATGCTTCAGAAATGTGGAAAATGGTCCGTTTTCAAATGTTTTATTTTTGAACGTCAGTTCACATTTGTAGGTGGATCATCAGTGTTAGAGCTAAAATTAGCATGTTTAAAGTGATTTTCATGCTTCCAGGGGCCCTAAACACAAGATTTATGGAATGGTTAAAAGTGCATGAAAATGGCCAATTTACTCACTCTGAGTTCTCAAAAAGGGTTTCTTCACCCCGGGAAGTTAATTAAATACCATTTGGAGGCATTTAATGTTCGAGCAAAAACGGCTGATTTTCGACAAAAGAGATAACACCCCCCCATTACGTCATGCTTCAGAAATGTGGAAAATGGTCCGTTTTCAAATGTTTTATTTTTGAACATCAGTTCACATTTGTAGGTGGATCATCAGTGTTAGAGCTAAAATTAGCATGTTTAAAGTGATTTTCATGCTTCCAGGGGCTCGGGAAGTGAATTAAATACTATTTGGAGGCATTTAATGTTCAAGCAAAAACAGCTGATTTTTGACAAAAGAGATAACACCCCCCCATTACGTCATGCTTCAGAAATGTGGAAAATGGTCCGTTTTCAAATGTTTTATTTTTGAACGTCAGTTCACATTTGTAGGTGGATCATCAGTGTTAGAGCTAAAATTAGCATGTTTAAAGTGATTTTCATGCTTCCAGGGGCCCTAAACACAAGATTTATGGAATGGTTAAAAGTGCATGAAAATGGCCAATTTACTCACTCTGAGTTCTCAAAAAGGGTTTCTTCACCCCAGGAAGTTAATTAAATACCATTTGGAGGCATTTAATGTTCGAGCAAAAACGGCTGATTTTCGACAAAAGAGATAACACCCCCCCATTACATCATGCTTCAGAAATGTGGAAAATGGTCCGTTTTCAAATGTTTTATTTTTGAACGTCAGTTCACATTTGTAGGTGGATCATCAGTGTTAGAGCTAAAATTAGCATGTTTAAAGTGATTTTCATGCTTCCAGGGGCTCGGGAAGTGAATTAAATACTATTTGGAGGCATTTAATGTTCAATCAAAAACAGCTGATTTTTGACAAAAGAGATAACACCCCCCCATTACGTCATGCTTCAGAAATATGGAAAATGGTCCGTTTTCAAATGTTTTATTTTTGAACGTCAGTTCACATTTGTAGGTGGATCATCAGTGTTAGAGCTAAAATTAGCATGTTTAAAGTGATTTTCATGCTTCCAGGGGCCCTAAACACAAGATTTATGGAATGGTTAAAAGTGCATGAAAATGGCCAATTTACTCACTCTGAGTTCTCAAAAAGTGTTTCTTCACCCCGGGAAGTTAATTAAATACCATTTGGAGGCATTTAATGTTCGAGCAGAAACGGCTGATTTTCGACAAAAGAGATAACACCCCTCCCATTAAGTCATGCTTCAGAAATGTGGAAAATGGTCCGTTTTCAAATGTTTTATTTTGGAACGTCAGTTCACATTTGTAGGTGGATCATCAGTGTTAGAGCTAAAATTAGCATGTTTATAGTGATGTTCATGCTTTCAGGGGCTCGGGAAGTGAATTAAATACTATTTGGAGGCATTTAATGTTCAATCAAAAACAGCTGATTTTTGACAAAAGAGATAACACCCCCCCATTACGTCATGCTTCAGAAATGTGGAAAATGGTCCGTTTTAAAATGTTTTATTTTTGAATGTCAGTTCACATTTGTAGGTGGATCATCAGTGTTGGAGCTAAAATTAGCATGTTTAAAGTGATTTTCATGCTTCCAGGGGCCCTAAACACAAGATTTATGGAATGGTTAAAAGTGCATGAAAATGGCCAATTTACTCACTCTGAGTTCTCAAAAAGGGTTTCTTCACCCCGGGAAGTTAATTAAATACCATTTGGAGGCATTTAATGTTCGAGCAAAAACGGCTGATTTTCGACAAAAGAGATAACACCCCCCCATTACGTCATGCTTCAGAAATGTGGAAAATGGTTCGTTTTCAAATGTTTTATTTTTGAACGTCAGTTCACATTTGTAGGTGGATCATCAGTGTTAGAGCTAAAATTAGCATGTTTAAAGTGATTTTCATGCTTCCAGGGGCTCGGGAAGTGAATTAAATACTATTTGGAGGCATTTAATGTTCAATCAAAAACAGCTGATTTTTGACAAAAGAGATAACACCCCCCCATTACGTCATGCTTCAGAAATGTGGAAAATGGTCCGTTTTCAAATGTTTTATTTTTGAACGTCAGTTCACATTTGTAGGTGGATCATCAGTGTTAGAGCTAAAATTAGCATGTTTAAAGTGATTTTCATGCTTCCAGGGGCTCGGGAAGTGAATTAAATACTATTTGGAGGCATTTAATGTTCAAGCAAAAACAGCTGATTTTTGACAAAAGAGATAACACCCCCCCCATTACGTCATGCTTCAGAAATGTGGAAAATGGTCCGTTTTCAAATGTTTTATTTTTGAACGTCAGTTCACATTTGTAGGTGGATCATCAGTGTTAGAGCTAAAATTAGCATGTTTAAAGTGATTTTCATGCTTTCAGGGGCCCTAAACACAAGATTCATGGAATGGTTAAAAGTGCATGAAAATGGCCAATTTACTCACTCTGAGTTCTCAAAAAGGGTTTCTTCACCCCGGGAAGTTAATTAAATACCATTTGGAGGCATTTAATGTTCGAGCAAAAACGGCTGATTTTCGACAAAAGAGATAACACCCCCCCCATTACGTCATGCTTCAGAAATGTGGAAAATGGTCCGTTTTCAAATGTTTTATTTTTGAACATCAGTTCACATTTGTAGGTGGATCTTCAGTGTTAGAGCTAAAATTAGCATGTTTAAAGTGATTTTCATGCTTCCAGGGGCTCGGGAAGTGAATTAAATACTATTTGGAGGCATTTAATGTTCAATCAAAAACAGCTGATTTTTGACAAAAGAGATAACACCCCCCCATTACGTCATGCTTCAGAAATGTGGAAAATGGTCCGTTTTCAAATGTTTTATTTTTGAACGTCAGTTCACATTTGTAGGTGGATCATCAGTGTTAGAGCTAAAATTAGCATGTTTAAAGTGATTTTCATGCTTCCAGGGGCCCTAAACACAAGATTTATGGAATGGTTAAAAGTGCATGAAAATGGCTAATTTACTCACTCTGAGTTCTCAAAAAGGGTTTCTTCACCCCGGGAAGTTATTTAAATACCATTTGGAGGCATTTAATGTTCGAGCAAAAACGGCTGATTTTCGACAAAAGAGATAACACCCCCCCATTACGTCATGCTTCAGAAATGTGGAAAATGGTCCGTTTTCAAATGTTTTATTTTTGAACGTCAGTTCACATTTGTAGGTGGATCATCAGTGTTAGAGCTAAAATTAGCATGTTGAAAGTGATTTTCATGCTTCCAGGGGCTCGGGAATTGAATTAAATACTATTTGGAGGCATTTAATGTTCAAGCAAAAACAGCTGATTTTTGACAAAAGAGATAACACCCCCCCATTACGTCATGCTTCAGAAATGTGGAAAATGGTCCGTTTTCAAATGTTTTATTTTTGAACGTCAATTCACATTTGTAGGTGGATCATCAGTGTTAGAGCTAAAATTAGCATGTTTAAAGTGATTTTCATGCTTCCAGGGGCCCTAAACACAAGATTTATGGAATGGTTAAAAGTGCATGAAAATGGCCAATTTACTCACTCTGAGTTCTCAAAAAGGGTTTCTTCACCCCGGGAAGTTAATTAAATACCATTTGGAGGCATTTAATGTTCGAGCAAAAATGGCTGTTTTTCGACAAAAGAGATAACACCCCCCATTACGTCATGCTTCAGAAATGTGGAAAATGGTCCGTTTTCAAATGTTTTATTTTTTAACGTCAGTTCACATTTGTAGGTGGATCATCAGTGTTAGAGCTAAAATTTGCATGTTTAAAGTGATTTTCATGCTTCCAGGGGCCCTAAACACAAGATTTATGGAATGGTTAAAAGTGCATGAAAATGGCCAATTTACTCACTCTGAGTTCTCAAAAAGGGTTTCTTCACCCCGGGAAGTTAAATAAATACCATTTGGAGGCATTTAATGTTCGAGCAAAAACGGCTGATTTTCGACAAAAGAGATAACACCCCCCCATTACGTCATGCTTCAGAAATTTGGAAAATGGTCCGTTTTCAAATGTTTTATTTTTGAACGTCAGTTCACATTTGTAGGTGGATCATCAGTGTTAGAGCTAAAATTAGCATGTTTAAAGTGATTTTCATGCTTCCAGGGGCCCTAAACACAAGATTTATGGAATGGTTAAAAGTGCATGAAAATGGCCAATTTACTCACTCTGAGTTCTCAAAAAGTGTTTCTTCACCCCGGGAAGTTAATTAAATACCATTTGGAGGCATTTAATGTTCGAGCAGAAACGGCTGATTTTCGGCAAAAGAGATAACACCCCCCCCATTAAGTCATGCTTCAGAAATGTGGAAAATGGTCCGTTTTCAAATGTTTTATTTTGGAACGTCAGTTCACATTTGTAGGTGGATCATCAGTGTTAGAGCTAAAATTAGCATGTTTATAGTGATGTTCATGCTTCCAGGGGCTCGGGAAGGGAATTAAATACTATTTGGAGGCATTTAATGTTCAATCAAAAACAGCTGATTTTTGACAAAAGAGATAACACCCCCCCATTACGTCATGCTTCAGAAATGTGGAAAATGGTCCGTTTTAAAATGTTTTATTTTTGAATGTCAGTTCACATTTGTAGGTGGATCATCAGTGTTGGAGCTAAAATTAGCATGTTTAAAGTGATTTTCATGCTTCCAGGGGCCCTAAACACAAGATTTATGGAATGGTTAAAAGTGCATGAAAATGGCCAATTTACTCACTCTGAGTTCTCAAAAAGTGTTTCTTCACCCCGGGAAGTTAATTAAATACCATTTGGATGCATTTAATGTTCGAGCAAAAACGGCTGATTTTCGACAAAAGAGATAACACCCCCCCATTACGTCATGCTTCAGAAATGTGGAAAATGGTCCGTTTTCAAATGTTTTATTTTTGAACGTCAGTTCACATTTGTAGGTGGATCATCAGTGTTAGAGCTAAAATTAGCATGTTTAAAGTGATTTTCATGCTTCCAGGGGCTCGGGAAGTGAATTAAATACTATTTGGAGGCATTTAATGTTCAATCAAAAACAGCTGATTTTTGACAAAAGAGATAACACCCCCCCATTACGTCATGCTTCAGAAATGTGGAAAATGGTCCGTTTTCAAATGTTTTATTTTTGAACGTCAGTTCACATTTGTAGGTGGATCATCAGTGTTAGAGCTAAAATTAGCATGTTTAAAGTGATTTTCATGCTTCCAGGGGCCCTAAACACAAGATTTATGGAATGGTTAAAAGTGCATGAAAATGGCCAATTTACTCACTCTGAGTTCTCAAAAAGGGTTTCTTCACCCCGGGAAGTTAATTAAATACCATTTGGAGGCATTTAATGTTCGAGCAAAAACTGCTGATTTTCGACAAAAGAGATAACACCCCCCCATTACGTCATGCTTCAGAAATGTGGAAAATGGTCCGTTTTCAAATGTTTTATTTTTGAACATCAGTTCACATTTGTAGGTGGATCTTCAGTGTTAGAGCTAAAATTAGCATGTTTAAAGTGATTTTCATGCTTCCAGGGGCTCGGGAAGTGAATTAAATACTATTTGGAGGCATTTAATGTTCAATCAAAAACAGCTGATTTTTGACAAAAGAGATAACACCCCCCCATTACGTCATGCTTCAGAAATGTGGAAAATGGTCCGTTTTCAAATGTTTTATTTTTGAACGTCAGTTCACATTTGTAGGTGGATCATCAGTGTTAGAGCTAAAATTAGCATGTTTAAAGTGATTTTCATGCTTCCAGGGGCCCTAAACACAAGATTTATGGAATGGTTAAAAGTGCATGAAAATGGCCAATTTACTCACTCTGAGTTCTCAAAAAGGGTTTCTTCACCCCGGGAAGTTATTTAAATACCATTTGGAGGCATTTAATGTTCGAGCAAAAACGGCTGATTTTCGACAAAAGAGATAACACCCCCCCATTACGTCATGCTTCAGAAATGTGGAAAATGGTCCGTTTTCAAATGTTTTATTTTTGAACGACAGTTCACATTTGTAGGTGGATCATCAGTGTTAGAGCTAAAATTAGCATGTTGAAAGTGATTTTCATGCTTCCAGGGGCTCGGGAAGTGAATTAAATACTATTTGGAGGCATTTAATGTTCAAGCAAAAACAGCTGATTTTTGACAAAAGAGATAACACCCCCCCATTACGTCATGCTTCAGAAATGTGGAAAATGGTCCGTTTTCAAATGTTTTATTTTTGAACGTCAATTCACATTTGTAGGTGGATCATCAGTGTTAGAGCTAAAATTAGCATGTTTAAAGTGATTTTCATGCTTCCAGGGGCCCTAAACACAAGATTTATGGAATGGTTAAAAGTGCATGAAAATGGCCAATTTACTCACTCTGAGTTCTCAAAAAGGGTTTCTTCACCCCGGGAAGTTAATTAAATACCATTTGGAGGCATTTAATGTTCGAGCAAAAATGGCTGTTTTTCGACAAAAGAGATAACACCCCCCATTACGTCATGCTTCAGAAATGTGGAAAATGGTCCGTTTTCAAATGTTTTATTTTTTAACGTCAGTTCACATTTGTAGGTGGATCATCAGTGTTAGAGCTAAAATTTGCATGTTTAAAGTGATTTTCATGCTTCCAGGGGCCCTAAACACAAGATTTATGGAATGGTTAAAAGTGCATGAAAATGGCCAATTTACTCACTCTGAGTTCTCAAAAAGGGTTTCTTCACCCCGGGAAGTTAAATAAATACCATTTGGAGGCATTTAATGTTCGAGCAAAAACGGCTGATTTTCGACAAAAGAGATAACACCCCCCCATTACGTCATGCTTCAGAAATTTGGAAAATGGTCCGTTTTCAAATGTTTTATTTTTGAACGTCAGTTCACATTTGTAGGTGGATCATCAGTGTTAGAGCTAAAATTAGCATGTTTAAAGTGATTTTCATGCTTCCAGGGGCCCTAAACACAAGATTTATGGAATGGTTAAAAGTGCATGAAAATGGCCAATTTACTCACTCTGAGTTCTCAAAAAGTGTTTCTTCACCCCGGGAAGTTAATTAAATACCATTTGGAGGCATTTAATGTTCGAGCAGAAACGGCTGATTTTCGGCAAAAGAGATAACACCCCCCCCATTAAGTCATGCTTCAGAAATGTGGAAAATGGTCCGTTTTCAAATGTTTTATTTTGGAACGTCAGTTCACATTTGTAGGTGGATCATCAGTGTTAGAGCTAAAATTAGCATGTTTATAGTGATGTTCATGCTTCCAGGGGCTCGGGAAGGGAATTAAATACTATTTGGAGGCATTTAATGTTCAATCAAAAACAGCTGATTTTTGACAAAAGAGATAACACCCCCCATTACGTCATGCTTCAGAAATGTGGAAAATGGTCCGTTTTAAAATGTTTTATTTTTGAATGTCAGTTCACATTTGTAGGTGGATCATCAGTGTTGGAGCTAAAATTAGCATGTTTAAAGTGATTTTCATGCTTCCAGGGGCCCTAAACACAAGATTTATGGAATGGTTAAAAGTGCATGAAAATGGCCAATTTACTCACTCTGAGTTCTCAAAAAGTGTTTCTTCACCCCGGGAAGTTAATTAAATACCATTTGGATGCATTTAATGTTCGAGCAAAAACGGCTGATTTTCGACAAAAGAGATAACACCCCCCCATTACGTCATGCTTCAGAAATGTGGAAAATGGTCCGTTTTCAAATGTTTTATTTTTGAACGTCAGTTCACATTTGTAGGTGGATCATCAGTGTTAGAGCTAAAATTAGCATGTTTAAAGTGATTTTCATGCTTCCAGGGGCTCGGGAAGTGAATTAAATACTATTTGGAGGCATTTAATGTTCAATCAAAAACAGCTGATTTTTGACAAAAGAGATAACACCCCCCCATTACGTCATGCTTCAGAAATGTGGAAAATGGTCCGTTTTCAAATGTTTTATTTTTGAACGTCAGTTCACATTTGTAGGTGGATCATCAGTGTTAGAGCTAAAATTAGCATGTTTAAAGTGATTTTCATGCTTCCAGGGGCCCTAAACACAAGATTTATGGAATGGTTAAAAGTGCATGAAAATGGCCAATTTACTCACTCTGAGTTCTCAAAAAGGGTTTCTTCACCCCGGGAAGTTAATTAAATACCATTTGGAGGCATTTAATGTTCGAGCAAAAACTGCTGATTTTCGACAAAAGAGATAACACCCCCCCATTACGTCATGCTTCAGAAATGTGGAAAATGGTCCGTTTTCAAATGTTTTATTTTTGAACGTCAGTTCACATTTGTAGGTGGATCATCAGTGTTAGAGCTAAAATTAGCATGTTTAAAGTGATTTTCATGCTTCCAGGGGCTCGGGAAGTGAATTAAATACTATTTGGAGGCATTTAATGTTCAAGCAAAAACAGCTGATTTTTGACAAAAGAGATAACACCCCCCCCATTACGTCATGCTTCAGAAATATGGAAAATGGTCCGTTTTCAAATGTTTTATTTTTGAACGTCAGTTCACATTTGTAGGTGGATCATCAGTGTTAGAGCTAAAATTAGCATGTTTAAAGTGATTTTCATGCTTCCAGGGGCCCTAAACACAAGATTTATGGAATGGTTAAAAGTGCATGAAAATGGCCAATTTACTCACTCTGAGTTCTCAAAAAGTGTTTCTTCACCCCGGGAAGTTAATTAAATACCATTTGGAGGCATTTAATGTTCGAGCAGAAACGGCTGATTTTCGACAAAAGAGATAACACCCCTCCCATTAAGTCATGCTTCAGAAATGTGGAAAATGGTCCGTTTTCAAATGTTTTATTTTGGAACGTCAGTTCACATTTGTAGGTGGATCATCAGTGTTAGAGCTAAAATTAGCATGTTTATAGTGATGTTCATGCTTTCAGGGGCTCGGGAAGTGAATTAAATACTATTTGGAGGCATTTAATGTTCAATCAAAAACAGCTGATTTTTGACAAAAGAGATAACACCCCCCCATTACGTCATGCTTCAGAAATGTGGAAAATGGTCCGTTTTAAAATGTTTTATTTTTGAATGTCAGTTCACATTTGTAGGTGGATCATCAGTGTTGGAGCTAAAATTAGCATGTTTAAAGTGATTTTCATGCTTCCAGGGGCCCTAAACACAAGATTTATGGAATGGTTAAAAGTGCATGAAAATGGCCAATTTACTCACTCTGAGTTCTCAAAAAGGGTTTCTTCACCCCGGGAAGTTAATTAAATACCATTTGGAGGCATTTAATGTTCGAGCAAAAACGGCTGATTTTCGACAAAAGAGATAACACCCCCCCATTACGTCATGCTTCAGAAATGTGGAAAATGGTTCGTTTTCAAATGTTTTATTTTTGAACGTCAGTTCACATTTGTAGGTGGATCATCAGTGTTAGAGCTAAAATTAGCATGTTTAAAGTGATTTTCATGCTTTCAGGGGCTCGGGAAGTGAATTAAATACTATTTGGAGGCATTTAATGTTCAATCAAAAACAGCTGATTTTTGACAAAAGAGATAACACCCCCCCATTACGTCATGCTTCAGAAATGTGGAAAATGGTCCGTTTTCAAATGTTTTATTTTTGAACGTCAGTTCACATTTGTAGGTGGATCATCAGTGTTAGAGCTAAAATTAGCATGTTTAAAGTGATTTTCATGCTTCCAGGGGCCCTAAACACAAGATTTATGGAATGGTTAAAAGTGCATGAAAATGGCCAATTTACTCACTCTGAGTTCTCAAAAAGGGTTTCTTCACCCCGGGAAGTTATTTAAATACCATTTGGAGGCATTTAATGTTCGAGCAAAAACGGCTGATTTTCGACAAAAGAGATAACACCCCCCCATTACGTCATGCTTCAGAAATGTGGAAAATGGTCCGTTTTCAAATGTTTTATTTTTGAACGTCAGTTCACATTTGTAGGTGGATCATCAGTGTTAGAGCTAAAATTAGCATGTTGAAAGTGATTGTCATGCTTCCAGGGGCTCGGGAAGTGAATTAAATACTATTTGGAGGCATTTAATGTTCAAGCAAAAACAGCTGATTTTTGACAAAAGAGATAACACCCCCCCATTACGTCATGCTTCAGAAATGTGGAAAATGGTCCGTTTTCAAATGTTTTATTTTTGAACGTCAATTCACATTTGTAGGTGGATCATCAGTGTTAGAGCTAAAATTAGCATGTTTAAAGTGATTTTCATGCTTCCAGGGGCCCTAAACACAAGATTTATGGAATGGTTAAAAGTGCATGAAAATGGCCAATTTACTCACTCTGAGTTCTCAAAAAGGGTTTCTTCACCCCGGGAAGTTAATTAAATACCATTTGGAGGCATTTAATGTTCGAGCAAAAATGGCTGTTTTTCGACAAAAGAGATAACACCCCCCATTACGTCATGCTTCAGAAATGTGGAAAATGGTCCGTTTTCAAATGTTTTATTTTTTAACGTCAGTTCACATTTGTAGGTGGATCATCAGTGTTAGAGCTAAAATTTGCATGTTTAAAGTGATTTTCATGCTTCCAGGGGCCCTAAACACAAGATTTATGGAATGGTTAAAAGTGCATGAAAATGGCCAATTTACTCACTCTGAGTTCTCAAAAAGGGTTTCTTCACCCCGGGAAGTTAAATAAATACCATTTGGAGGCATTTAATGTTCGAGCAAAAACGGCTGATTTTCGACAAAAGAGATAACACCCCCCCATTACGTCATGCTTCAGAAATTTGGAAAATGGTCCGTTTTCAAATGTTTTATTTTTGAACGTCAGTTCACATTTGTAGGTGGATCATCAGTGTTAGAGCTAAAATTAGCATGTTTAAAGTGATTTTCATGCTTCCAGGGGCCCTAAACACAAGATTTATGGAATGGTTAAAAGTGCATGAAAATGGCCAATTTACTCACTCTGAGTTCTCAAAAAGTGTTTCTTCACCCCGGGAAGTTAATTAAATACCATTTGGAGGCATTTAATGTTCGAGCAGAAACGGCTGATTTTCGGCAAAAGAGATAACACCCCCCCCATTAAGTCATGCTTCAGAAATGTGGAAAATGGTCCGTTTTCAAATGTTTTATTTTGGAACGTCAGTTCACATTTGTAGGTGGATCATCAGTGTTAGAGCTAAAATTAGCATGTTTAAAGTGATTTTCATGCTTCCAGGGGCTCGGGAAGTGAATTAAATACTATTTGGAGGCATTTAATGTTCAATCAAAAACAGCTGATTTTTGACAAAAGAGATAACACCCCCCCATTACGTCATGCTTCAGAAATGTGGAAAATGGTCCGTTTTCAAATGTTTTATTTTTGAACGTCAGTTCACATTTGTAGGTGGATCATCAGTGTTAGAGCTAAAATTAGCATGTTTAAAGTGATTTTCATGCTTCCAGGGGCCCTAAACACAAGATTTATGGAATGGTTAAAAGTGCATGAAAATGGCCAATTTACTCACTCTGAGTTCTCAAAAAGGGTTTCTTCACCCCGGGAAGTTAATTAAATACCATTTGGAGGCATTTAATGTTCGAGCAAAAACTGCTGATTTTCGACAAAAGAGATAACACCCCCCCATTACGTCATGCTTCAGAAATGTGGAAAATGGTCCGTTTTCAAATGTTTTATTTTTGAACGTCAGTTCACATTTGTAGGTGGATCATCAGTGTTAGAGCTAAAATTAGCATGTTTAAAGTGATTTTCATGCTTCCAGGGGCTCGGGAAGTGAATTAAATACTATTTGGAGGCATTTAATGTTCAACAAAAACAGCTGATTTTTGACAAAAGAGATAACACCCCCCCCATTACGTCATGCTTCAGAAATGTGGAAAATGGTCCGTTTTCAAATGTTTTATTTTTGAACGTCAGTTCACATTTGTAGGTGGATCATCAGTGTTAGAGCTAAAATTAGCATGTTTAAAGTGATTTTCATGCTTTCAGGGGCCCTAAACACAAGATTCATGGAATGGTTAAAAGTGCATGAAAATGGCCAATTTACTCACTCTGAGTTCTCAAAAAGGGTTTCTTCACCCCGGGAAGTTAATTAAATACCATTTGGAGGCATTTAATGTTCGAGCAAAAACGGCTGATTTTCGACAAAAGAGATAACACCCCCCCATTACGTCATGCTTCAGAAATGTGGAAAATGGTCCGTTTTCAAATGTTTTATTTTTGAACATCAGTTCACATTTGTAGGTGGATCATCAGTGTTAGAGCTAAAATTAGCATGTTTAAAGTTATTTTCATGCTTCCAGGGGCTCGGGAAGTGAATTAAATACTATTTGGAGGCATTTAATGTTCAATCAAAAACAGCTGATTTTTGACAAAAGAGATAACACCCCCCCATTACGTCATGCTTCAGAAATGTGGAAAATGGTCCGTTTTCAAATGTTTTATTTTTGAACGTCAGTTCACATTTGTAGGTGGATCATCAGTGTTAGAGCTAAAATTAGCATGTTTAAAGTGATTTTCATGCTTCCAGGGGCCCTAAACACAAGATTTATGGAATGGTTAAAAGTGCATGAAAATGGCCAATTTACTCACTCTGAGTTCTCAAAAAGGGTTTCTTCACCCCGGGAAGTTAATTAAATACCATTTGGAGGCATTTAATGTTCGAGCAAAAACGGCTGATTTTCGACAAAAGAGATAACACCCCCCCATTACGTCATGCTTCAGAAATGTGGAAAATGGTCCGTTTTCAAATGTTTTATTTTTGAACGTCAGTTCACATTTGTAGGTGGATCATCAGTGTTAGAGCTAAAATTAGCATGTTTAAAGTGATTTTCATGCTTCCAGGGGCTCGGGAAGTGAATTAAATACTATTTGGAGGCATTTAATGTTCAAGCAAAAACAGCTGATTTTTGACAAAAGAGATAACACCCCCCCATTACGTCATGCTTCAGAAATGTGGAAAATGGTCCGTTTTCAAATGTTTTATTTTTGAACGTCAGTTCACATTTGTAGGTGGATCATCAGTGTTAGAGCTAAAATTAGTATGTTTAAAGTGATTTTCATGCTTCCAGGGGCCCTAAACACAAGATTTATGGAATGGTTAAAAGTGCATGAAAATGGCCAATTTACTCACTCTGAGTTCTCAAAAAGGGTTTCTTCACCCCGGGAAGTTAATTAAATACCATTTGGAGGCATTTAATGTTCGAGCAAAAACTGCTGTTTTTCGACAAAAGAGATAACACCCCCCCATTACGTCATGCTTCAGAAATGTGGAAAATGGTCCGTTTTCAAATGTTTTATTTTTTAACGTCAGTTCACATTTGTAGGTGGATCATCAGTGTTAGAGCTAAAATTAGCATGTTTAAAGTGATTTTCATGCTTCCAGGGGCCCTAAACACAAGATTTATGGAATGGTTAAAAGTGTGTGAAAATGGCCAATTTACTCACTCTGAGTTCTCAAAAAGGGTTTCTTCACCCCGGGAAGTTAATTAAATACCATTTGGAGGCATTTAATGTTCGAGCAAAAACGGCTGATTTTCGACAAAAGAGATAACACCCCCCATTACGTCATGCTTCAGAAATTTGGAAAATGCTCCGTTTTCAAATGTTTTATTTTTGAACGTCAGTTCACATTTGTAGGTGGATCATCAGTGTTAGAGCTAAAATTAGCATGTTTAAAGTGATTTTCATGCTTCCAGGGGCCCTAAACACAAGATTTATGGAATGGTTAAAAGTGCATGAAAATGGCCAATTTACTCACTCTGAGTTCTCAAAAAGTCTTTCTTCACCCCGGGAAGTTAATTAAATACCATTTTGAGGCATTTAATGTTCGAGCAGAAACGGCTGATTTTCGACAAAAGAGATGACACCCCCCCATTAAGTCATGCTTCAGAAATGTGGAAAATGGTCCGTTTTCAAATGTTTTATTTTGGAACGTCAGTTCACATTTGTAGGTGGATCATCAGTGTTAGAGCTAAAATTAGCATGTTTATAGTGATGTTCATGCTTCCAGGGGCTCGGGAAGTGAATTAAATATTATTTGGAGGCATTTAATGTTCAATCAAAAACAGCTGATTTTTGACAAAAGAGATAACACCCCCCCATTACGTCATGCTTCAGAAATGTGGAAAATGGTCCGTTTTAAAATGTTTTATTTTTGAATGTCAGTTCACATTTGTAGGTGGATCATCAGTGTTAGAGCTAAAATTAGCATGTTTAAAGTGATTTTCATGCTTCCAGGGGCTCGGGAAGTGAATTAAATACTATTTGGAGGCATTTAATGTTCAAGCAAAAACAGCTGATTTTTGACAAAAGAGATAACACCCCCCCATTACGTCATGCTTCAGAAATGTGGAAAATGGTCCGTTTTAAAATGTTTTATTTTTGAATGTCAGTTCACATTTGTAGGTGGATCATCAGTGTTAGAGCTAAAATTAGCATGTTTAAAGTGATTTTCATGCTTCCAGGGGCCCTAAACACAAGATTTATGGAATGGTTAAAAGTGCATGAAAATGGCCAATTTACTCACTCTGAGTTCTCAAAAAGGGTTTCTTCACCCCGGGAAGTTAATTAAATACCATTTGGAGGCATTTAATGTTCGAGCAAAAACGGCTGATTTTCGACAAAAGAGATAACACCCCCCCATTACGTCATGCTTCAGAAATGTGGAAAATGGTCCGTTTTCAAATGTTTTATTTTTGAACGTCAGTTCACATTTGTAGGTGGATCATCAGTGTTAGAGCTAAAATTAGCATGTTTAAAGTGATTTTCATGCTTCCAGGGGCTCGGGAAGTGAATTAAATACTATTTGGAGGCATTTAATGTTCAATCAAAAACAGCTGATTTTTGACAAAAGAGATAACACCCCCCCATTACGTCATGCTTCAGAAATGTGGAAAATGGTCCGTTTTCAAATGTTTTATTTTTGAACATCAGTTCACATTTGTAGGTGGATCATCAGTGTTAGAGCTAAAATTAGCATGTTTAAAGTGATTTTCATGCTTCCAGGGGCCCTAAACACAAGATTTATGGAATGGTTAAAAGTGCATGAAAATGGCCAATTTACTCACTCTGAGTTCTCAAAAAGGGTTTCTTCACCCCGGGAAGTTAATTAAATACCATTTGGAGGCATTTAATGTTCGAGCAAAAACGGCTGATTTTCGACAAAAGAGATAACACCCCCCCATTACGTCATGCTTCAGAAATGTGGAAAATGGTCCGTTTTCAAATGTTTTATTTTTGAACGTCAGTTCACATTTGTAGGTGGATCATCAGTGTTAGAGCTAAAATTAGCATGTTTAAAGTGATTTTCATGCTTCCAGGGGCTCGGGAAGTGAATTAAATACTATTTGGAGGCATTTAATGTTCAAGCAAAAACAGCTGATTTTTGACAAAAGAGATAACACCCCCCCATTACGTCATGCTTCAGAAATGTGGAAAATGGTCCGTTTTCAAATGTTTTATTTTTGAACGTCAGTTCACATTTGTAGGTGGATCATCAGTGTTAGAGCTAAAATTAGCATGTTTAAAGTGATTTTCATGCTTCCAGGGGCCCTAAACACAAGATTTATGGAATGGTTAAAAGTGCATGAAAATGGCCAATTTACTCACTCTGAGTTCTCAAAAAGGGTTTCTTCACCCCGGGAAGTTAATTAAATACCATTTGGAGGCATTTAATGTTCGAGCAAAAACGGCTGTTTTTCGACAAAAGAGATAACACCCCCCCATTACGTCATGCTTCAGAAATGTGGAAAATGGTCCGTTTTCAAATGTTTTATTTTTTAACGTCAGTTCACATTTGTAGGTGGATCATCAGTGTTAGAGCTAAAATTAGCATGTTTAAAGTGATTTTCATGCTTCCAGGGGCCCTAAACACAAGATTTATGGCATGGTTAAAAGTGCATGAAAATGGCCAATTTACTCACTCTGAGTTCTCAAAAAGGGTTTCTTCACCCCGGGAAGTTAATTAAATACCATTTGGAGGCATTTAATGTTCGAGCAAAAACGGCTGATTTTCGACAAAAGAGATAACACCCCCCCATTACGTCATGCTTCAGAAATGTGGAAAATGGTCCGTTTTCAAATGTTTTATTTTTTAACGTCAGTTCACATTTGTAGGTGGATCATCAGTGTTAGAGCTAAAATTAGCATGTTTAAAGTGATTTTCATGCTTCCAGGGGCCCTAAACACAAGATTTATGGAATGGTTAAAAGTGCATGAAAATGGCCAATTTACTCACTCTGAGTTCTCAAAAAGGGTTTCTTCACCCCGGGAAGTTAATTAAATACCATTTGGAGGCATTTAATGTTCGAGCAAAAACGGCTGATTTTCGACAAAAGAGATAACACCCCCCCATTACGTCATGCTTCAGAAATGTGGAAAATGGTCCGTTTTCAAATGTTTTATTTTTGAACGTCAGTTCACATTTGTAGGTGGATCATCAGTGTTAGAGCTAAAATTAGCATGTTTAAAGTGATTTTCATGCTTCCAGGGGCTCGGGAAGTGAATTAAATACTATTTGGAGGCATTTAATGTTCAATCAAAAACAGCTGATTTTTGACAAAAGAGATAACACCCCCCCATTACGTCATGCTTCAGAAATGTGGAAAATGGTCCGTTTTCAAATGTTTTATTTTTGAACGTCAGTTCACATTTGTAGGTGGATCATCAGTGTTAGAGCTAAAATTAGCATGTTTAAAGTGATTTTCATGCTTCCAGGGGCCCTAAACACAAGATTTATGGAATGGTTAAAAGTGCATGAAAATGGCCAATTTACTCACTCTGAGTTCTCAAAAAGTGTTTCTTCACCCCGGGAAGTTAATTAAATACCGTTTGGAGGCATTTAATGTTCGAGCAGAAACGGCTGATTTTCGACAAAAGAGATAACACCCCCCCCCATTAAGTCATGCTTCAGAAATGTGGAAAATGGTCCGTTTTCAAATGTTTTATTTTGGAACGTCAGTTCACATTTGTAGGTGGATCATCAGTGTTAGAGCTAAAATTAGCATGTTTATAGTGATGTTCATGCTTCCAAGGGCTCGGGAAGTGAATTAAATACTATTTGGAGGCATTTAATGTTCAATCAAAAACATCTGATTTTTGACAAAAGAGATAACACCCCCCCATTACGTCATGCTTCAGAAATGTGGAAAATGGTCCGTTTTAAAATGTTTTATTTTTGAATGTCAGTTCACATTTGTAGGTGGATCATCAGTGTTGGAGCTAAAATTAGCATGTTTAAAGTGATTTTCATGCTTCCAGGGGCCCTGAACACAAGATTTATGGAATGGTTAAAAGTGCATGAAAATGGCCAATTTACTCACTCTGAGTTCTCAAAAAGGGTTTCTTCACCCCGGGAAGTTAATTAAATACCATTTGGAGGCATTTAATGTTCGAGCAAAAACGGCTGATTTTCGACAAAAGAGATAACACCCCCCATTACGTCATGCTTCAGAAATGTGGAAAATGGTCCGTTTTCAAATGTTTTATTTTTGAACGTCAGTTCACATTTGTAGGTGGATCATCAGTGTTAGAGCTAAAATTAGCATGTTTAAAGTGATTTTCATGCTTCCAGGGGCCCTAAACACAAGGTTTATGGAATGGTTAAAAGTGCATGAAAATGGCCAATTTACTCACTCTGAGTTCTCAAAAAGGGTTTCTTCACCCCGGGAAGTTAATTAAATACCATTTGGAGGCATTTAATGTTCGAGCAAAAACGGCTGATTTTCGACAAAAGAGATAACACCCCCCCATTACGTCATGCTTCAGAAATGTGGAAAATGGTCCGTTTTCAAATGTTTTATTTTTGAACGTCAGTTCACATTTGTAGGTGGATCATCAGTGTTAGAGCTAAAATTAGCATGTTTAAAGTGATTTTCATGCTTCCAGGGGCCCTAAACACAAGATTTATGGAATGGTTAAAAGTGCATGAAAATGGCCAATTTACTCACTCTGAGTTCTCAAAAAGTGTTTCTTCACCCCAGGAAGTTAATTAAATACCGTTTGGAGGCATTTAATGTTCGAGCAGAAACGGCTGATTTTCGACAAAAGAGATAACACCCCCCCCATTAAGTCATGCTTCAGAAATGTGGAAAATGGTCTGTTTTCAAATGTTTTATTTTGGAACGTCAGTTCACATTTGTAGGTGGATCATCAGTGTTAGAGCTAAAATTAGCATGTTTATAGTGATGTTCATGCTTCCAAGGGCTCGGGAAGTGAATTAAATACTATTTGGAGGCATTTAATGTTCAATCAAAAACATCTGATTTTTGACAAAAGAGATAACACCCCCCCATTACGTCATGCTTCAGAAATGTGGAAAATGGTCCGTTTTAAAATGTTTTATTTTTGAATGTCAGTTCACATTTGTAGGTGGATCATCAGTGTTGGAGCTAAAATTAGCATGTTTAAAGTGATTTTCATGCTTCCAGGGGCCCTGAACACAAGATTTATGGAATGGTTAAAAGTGCATGAAAATGGCCAATTTACTCACTCTGAGTTCTCAAAAAGGGTTGCTTCACCCCGGGAAGTTAATTAAATACCATTTGGAGGCATTTAATGTTCGAGCAAAAATGGCTGATTTTCGACAAAAGAGATAACACCCCCCCATTACGTCATGCTTCAGAAATGTGGAAAATGGTCCGTTTTCAAATGTTTTATTTTTGAACGTCAGTTCACATTTGTAGGTGGATCATCAGTGTTAGAGCTAAAATTAGCATGTTTAAAGTGATTTTCATGCTTCCAGGGGCTCGGGAAGTGAATTAAATACTGTTTGGAGGCATTTAATGTTCAATCAAAAACAGCTGATTTTTGACAAAAGAGATAACACCCCCCCCATTACGTCATGCTTCAGAAATGTGGAAAATGGTCCGTTTTCAAATGTTTTATTTTTGAACGTCAGTTCACATTTGTAGGTGGATCATCAGTGTTAGAGCTAAAATTAGCATGTTTAAAGTGATTTTCATGCTTCCAGGGGCCCTAAACACAAGATTTATGGAATGGTTAAAAGTGCATGAAAATGGCCAATTTACTCACTCTGAGTTCTCAAAAAGGGTTTCTTCACCCCGGGAAGTTAATTAAATACCATTTGGAGGCATTTAATGTTCGAGCAAAAACGGCTGATTTTCGACAAAAGAGATAACACCCCCATTACGTCATGCTTCAGAAATGTGGAAAATGGTCCGTTTTCAAATGTTTTATTTTTGAACGTCAGTTCACATTTGTAGGTGGATCATCAGTGTTAGAGCTAAAATTAGCATGTTTAAAGTGATTTTCATGCTTCCAGGGGCCCTGAACACAAGATTTATGGAATGGTTAAAAGTGCATGAAAATGGCCAATTTACTCACTCTGAGTTCTCAAAAAGGGTTTCTTCACCCCGGGAAGTTAATTAAATACCATTTGGAGGCATTTAATGTTCGAGCAAAAACGGCTGATTTTCGACAAAAGAGATAACACCCCCCATTACGTCATGCTTCAGAAATGTGGAAAATGGTCCGTTTTCAAATGTTTTATTTTTGAACGTCAGTTCACATTTGTAGGTGGATCATCAGTGTTAGAGCTAAAATTAGCATGTTTAAAGTGATTTTCATGCTTCCAGGGGCCCTAAACACAAGGTTTATGGAATGGTTAAAAGTGCATGAAAATGGCCAATTTACTCACTCTGAGTTCTCAAAAAGGGTTTCTTCACCCCGGGAAGTTAATTAAATACCATTTGGAGGCATTTAATGTTCGAGCAAAAACGGCTGATTTTCGACAAAAGAGATAACACCCCCCCATTACGTCATGCTTCAGAAATGTGGAAAATGGTCCGTTTTCAAATGTTTTATTTTTGAACGTCAGTTCACATTTGTAGGTGGATCATCAGTGTTAGAGCTAAAATTAGCATGTTTAAAGTGATTTTCATGCTTCCAGGGGCCCTAAACACAAGATTTATGGAATGGTTAAAAGTGCATGAAAATGGCCAATTTACTCACTCTGAGTTCTCAAAAAGTGTTTCTTCACCCCAGGAAGTTAATTAAATACCGTTTGGAGGCATTTAATGTTCGAGCAGAAACGGCTGATTTTCGACAAAAGAGATAACACCCCCCCCATTAAGTCATGCTTCAGAAATGTGGAAAATGGTCTGTTTTCAAATGTTTTATTTTGGAACGTCAGTTCACATTTGTAGGTGGATCATCAGTGTTAGAGCTAAAATTAGCATGTTTATAGTGATGTTCATGCTTCCAAGGGCTCGGGAAGTGAATTAAATACTATTTGGAGGCATTTAATGTTCAATCAAAAACATCTGATTTTTGACAAAAGAGATAACACCCCCCCATTACGTCATGCTTCAGAAATGTGGAAAATGGTCCGTTTTAAAATGTTTTATTTTTGAATGTCAGTTCACATTTGTAGGTGGATCATCAGTGTTGGAGCTAAAATTAGCATGTTTAAAGTGATTTTCATGCTTCCAGGGGCCCTGAACACAAGATTTATGGAATGGTTAAAAGTGCATGAAAATGGCCAATTTACTCACTCTGAGTTCTCAAAAAGGGTTGCTTCACCCCGGGAAGTTAATTAAATACCATTTGGAGGCATTTAATGTTCGAGCAAAAATGGCTGATTTTCGACAAAAGAGATAACACCCCCCCATTACGTCATGCTTCAGAAATGTGGAAAATGGTCCGTTTTCAAATGTTTTATTTTTGAACGTCAGTTCACATTTGTAGGTGGATCATCAGTGTTAGAGCTAAAATTAGCATGTTTAAAGTGATTTTCATGCTTCCAGGGGCTCGGGAAGTGAATTAAATACTGTTTGGAGGCATTTAATGTTCAATCAAAAACAGCTGATTTTTGACAAAAGAGATAACACCCCCCCCATTACGTCATGCTTCAGAAATGTGGAAAATGGTCCGTTTTCAAATGTTTTATTTTTGAACGTCAGTTCACATTTGTAGGTGGATCATCAGTGTTAGAGCTAAAATTAGCATGTTTAAAGTGATTTTCATGCTTCCAGGGGCCCTAAACACAAGATTTATGGAATGGTTAAAAGTGCATGAAAATGGCCAATTTACTCACTCTGAGTTCTCAAAAAGGGTTTCTTCACCCCGGGAAGTTAATTAAATACCATTTGGAGGCATTTAATGTTCGAGCAAAAACGGCTGATTTTCGACAAAAGAGATAACACCCCCCATTACGTCATGCTTCAGAAATGTGGAAAATGGTCCGTTTTCAAATGTTTTATTTTTGAACGTCAGTTCACATTTGTAGGTGGATCATCAGTGTTAGAGCTAAAATTAGCATGTTTAAAGTGATTTTCATGCTTCCAGGGGCCCTAAACACAAGGTTTATGGAATGGTTAAAAGTGCATGAAAATGGCCAATTTACTCACTCTGAGTTCTCAAAAAGGGTTTCTTCACCCCGGGAAGTTAATTAAATACCATTTGGAGGCATTTAATGTTCGAGCAAAAACGGCTGATTTTCGACAAAAGAGATAACACCCCCCCATTACGTCATGCTTCAGAAATGTGGAATATGGTCCGTTTTCAAATGTTTTATTTTTGAACATCAGTTCACATTTGTAGGTGGATCATCAGTGTTAGAGCTAAAATTAGCATGTTTAAAGTGATTTTCATGCTTCCAGGGGCTCGGGAAGTGAATTAAATACTATTTGGAGGCATTTAATGTTCAATCAAAAACAGCTGATTTTTGACAAAAGAGATAACACCCCCCCATTACGTCATGCTTCAGAAATGTGGAAAATGGTCCGTTTTCAAATGTTTTATTTTTTAACGTCAGTTCACATTTGTAGGTGGATCATCAGTGTTAGAGCTAAAATTAGCATGTTTAAAGTGATTTTCATGCTTCCAGGGGCCCTAAACACAAGATTTATGGAATGGTTAAAAGTGCATGAAAATGGCCAATTTACTCACTCTGAGTTCTCAAAAAGGGTTTCTTCACCCCGGGAAGTTAATTAAATACCATTTGGAGGCATTTAATGTTCGAGCAAAAACGGCTGATTTTCGACAAAAGAGATAACACCCCCCCATTACGTCATGCTTCAGAAATGTGGAAAATGGTCCGTTTTCAAATGTTTTATTTTTGAACGTCAGTTCACATTTGTAGGTGGATCATCAGTGTTAGAGCTAAAATTAGCATGTTTAAAGTGATTTTCATGCTTCCAGGGGCTCGGGAAGTGAATTAAATACTATTTGGAGGCATTTAATGTTCAATCAAAAACAGCTGATTTTTGACAAAAGAGATAACACCCCCCCATTACGTCATGCTTCAGAAAGGTGGAAAATGGTCCGTTTTCAAATGTTTTATTTTTGAACGTCAGTTCACATTTGTAGGTGGATCATCAGTGTTAGAGCTAAAATTAGCATGTTTAAAGTGATTTTCATGCTTCCAGGGGCCCTAAACACAAGATTTATGGAATGGTTAAAAGTGCATGAAAATGGCCAATTTACTCACTCTGAGTTCTCAAAAAGTGTTTCTTCACCCCAGGAAGTTAATTAAATACCGTTTGGAGGCATTTAATGTTCGAGCAGAAACGGCTGATTTTCGACAAAAGAGATAACACCCCCCCCATTAAGTCATGCTTCAGAAATGTGGAAAATGGTCCGTTTTCAAATGTTTTATTTTGGAACGTCAGTTCACATTTGTAGGTGGATCATCAGTGTTAGAGCTAAAATTAGCATGTTTATAGTGATGTTCATGCTTCCAAGGGCTCGGGAAGTGAATTAAATACTATTTGGAGGCATTTAATGTTCAATCAAAAACATCTGATTTTTGACAAAAGAGATAACACCCCCCCATTACGTCATGCTTCAGAAATGTGGAAAATGGTCCGTTTTAAAATGTTTTATTTTTGAATGTCAGTTCACATTTGTAGGTGGATCATCAGTGTTGGAGGTAAAATTAGCATGTTTAAAGTGATTTTCATGCTTCCAGGGGCCCTGAACACAAGATTTATGGAATGGTTAAAAGTGCATGAAAATGGCCAATTTACTCACTCTGAGTTCTCAAAAAGGGTTTCTTCACCCCGGGAAGTTAATTAAATACCATTTGGAGGCATTTAATGTTCGAGCAAAAACGGCTGATTTTCGACAAAAGAGATAACACCCCCCCATTACGTCATGCTTCAGAAATGTGGAAAATGGTCAGTTTTCAAATGTTTTATTTTTGAACGTCAGTTCACATTTGTAGGTGGATCATCAGTGTTAGAGCTAAAATTAGCATGTTTAAAGTGATTTTCATGCTTCCAGGGGCTCGGGAAGTGAATTAAATACTGTTTGGAGGCATTTAATGTTCAATCAAAAACAGCTGATTTTTGACAAAAGAGATAACACCCCCCCCATTACGTCATGCTTCAGAAATGTGGAAAATGGTCCGTTTTCAAATGTTTTATTTTTGAACGTCAGTTCACATTTGTAGGTGGATCATCAGTGTTAGAGCTAAAATTAGCATGTTTAAAGTGATTTTCATGCTTCCAGGGGCCCTAAACACAAGATTTATGGAATGGTTAAAAGTGCATGAAAATGGCCAATTTACTCACTCTGAGTTCTCAAAAAGGGTTTCTTCACCCCGGGAAGTTAATTAAATACCATTTGGAGGCATTTAATGTTCGAGCAAAAATGGCTGATTTTCGACAAAAGAGATAACACCCCCCATTACGTCATGCTTCAGAAATGTGGAAAATGGTCCGTTTTCAAATGTTTTATTTTTGAACGTCAGTTCACATTTGTAGGTGGATCATCAGTGTTAGAGCTAAAATTAGCATGTTTAAAGTGATTTTCATGCTTCCAGGGGCCCTAAACACAAGGTTTATGGAATGGTTAAAAGTGCATGAAAATGGCCAATTTACTCACTCTGAGTTCTCAAAAAGGGTTTCTTCACCCCGGGAAGTTAATTAAATACCATTTGGAGGCATTTAATGTTCGAGCAAAAACGGCTGATTTTCGACAAAAGAGATAACACCCCCCCATTACGTCATGCTTCAGAAATGTGGAATATGGTCCGTTTTCAAATGTTTTATTTTTTAACATCAGTTCACATTTGTAGGTGGATCATCAGTGTTAGAGCTAAAATTAGCATGTTTAAAGTGATTTTCATGCTTCCAGGGGCTCGGGAAGTGAATTAAATACTATTTGGAGGCATTTAATGTTCAATCAAAAACAGCTGATTTTTGACAAAAGAGATAACACCCCCCCATTACGTCATGCTTCAGAAATGTGGAAAATGGTCCGTTTTCAAATGTTTTATTTTTTAACGTCAGTTCACATTTGTAGGTGGATCATCAGTGTTAGAGCTAAAATTAGCATGTTTAAAGTGATTTTCATGCTTCCAGGGGCCCTAAACACAAGATTTATGGAATGGTTAAAAGTGCATGAAAATGGCCAATTTACTCACTCTGAGTTCTCAAAAAGGGTTTCTTCACCCCGGGAAGTTAATTAAATACCATTTGGAGGCATTTAATGTTCGAGCAAAAACGGCTGATTTTCGACAAAAGAGATAACACCCCCCCATTACGTCATGCTTCAGAAATGTGGAAAATGGTCCGTTTTCAAATGTTTTATTTTTGAACGTCAGTTCACATTTGTAGGTGGATCATCAGTGTTAGAGCTAAAATTAGCATGTTTAAAGTGATTTTCATGCTTCCAGGGGCTCGGGAAGTGAATTAAATACTATTTGGAGGCATTTAATGTTCAATCAAAAACAGCTGATTTTTGACAAAAGAGATAACACCCCCCCATTACGTCATGCTTCAGAAAGGTGGAAAATGGTCCGTTTTCAAATGTTTTATTTTTGAACGTCAGTTCACATTTGTAGGTGGATCATCAGTGTTAGAGCTAAAATTAGCATGTTTAAAGTGATTTTCATGCTTCCAGGGGCCCTAAACACAAGATTTATGGAATGGTTAAAAGTGCATGAAAATGGCCAATTTACTCACTCTGAGTTCTCAAAAAGTGTTTCTTCACCCCAGGAAGTTAATTAAATACCGTTTGGAGGCATTTAATGTTCGAGCAGAAACGGCTGATTTTCGACAAAAGAGATAACACCCCCCCCATTAAGTCATGCTTCAGAAATGTGGAAAATGGTCCGTTTTCAAATGTTTTATTTTGGAACGTCAGTTCACATTTGTAGGTGGATCATCAGTGTTAGAGCTAAAATTAGCATGTTTATAGTGATGTTCATGCTTCCAAGGGCTCGGGAAGTGAATTAAATACTATTTGGAGGCATTTAATGTTCAATCAAAAACATCTGATTTTTGACAAAAGAGATAACACCCCCCCATTACGTCATGCTTCAGAAATGTGGAAAATGGTCCGTTTTAAAATGTTTTATTTTTGAATGTCAGTTCACATTTGTAGGTGGATCATCAGTGTTGGAGGTAAAATTAGCATGTTTAAAGTGATTTTCATGCTTCCAGGGGCCCTGAACACAAGATTTATGGAATGGTTAAAAGTGCATGAAAATGGCCAATTTACTCACTCTGAGTTCTCAAAAAGGGTTGCTTCACCCCGGGAAGTTAATTAAATACCATTTGGAGGCATTTAATGTTCGAGCAAAAATGGCTGATTTTCGACAAAAGAGATAACACCCCCCCATTACGTCATGCTTCAGAAATGTGGAAAATGGTCCGTTTTCAAATGTTTTATTTTTGAACGTCAGTTCACATTTGTAGGTGGATCATCAGTGTTAGAGCTAAAATTAGCATGTTTAAAGTGATTTTCATGCTTCCAGGGGCTCGGGAAGTGAATTAAATACTGTTTGGAGGCATTTAATGTTCAATCAAAAACAGCTGATTTTTGACAAAAGAGATAACACCCCCCCCATTACGTCATGCTTCAGAAATGTGGAAAATGGTCCGTTTTCAAATGTTTTATTTTTGAACGTCAGTTCACATTTGTAGGTGGATCATCAGTGTTAGAGCTAAAATTAGCATGTTTAAAGTGATTTTCATGCTTCCAGGGGCCCTAAACACAAGATTTATGGAATGGTTAAAAGTGCATGAAAATGGCCAATTTACTCACTCTGAGTTCTCAAAAAGGGTTTCTTCACCCCGGGAAGTTAATTAAATACCATTTGGAGGCATTTAATGTTCGAGCAAAAACTGCTGATTTTCGACAAAAGAGATAACACCCCCCCATTACGTCATGCTTCAGAAATGTGGAAAATGGTCCGTTTTCAAATGTTTTATTTTTGAACGTCAGTTCACATTTGTAGGTGGATCATCAGTGTTAGAGCTAAAATTAGCATGTTTAAAGTGATTTTCATGCTTCCAGGGGCTCGGGAAGTGAATTAAATACTATTTGGAGGCATTTAATGTTCAAGCAAAAACAGCTGATTTTTGACAAAAGAGATAACACCCCCCCATTACGTCATGCTTCAGAAATGTGGAAAATGGTCCGTTTTCAAATGTTTTATTTTTGAACGTCAGTTCACATTTGTAGGTGGATCATCAGTGTTAGAGCTAAAATTAGCATGTTTAAAGTGATTTTCATGCTTCCAGGGGCCCTAAACACAAGATTTATGGAATGGTTAAAAGTGCATGAAAATGGCCAATGTACTCACTCTGAGTTCTCAAAAAGGGTTTCTTCACCCCGGGAAGTTAATTAAATACCATTTGGAGGCATTTAATGTTCGAGCAAACACGGCTGATTTTCGACAAAAGAGATAACACCCCCCCATTACGTCATGCTTCAGAAATGTGGAATATGGTCCGTTTTCAAATGTTTTATTTTTGAACATCAGTTCACATTTGTAGGTGGATCATCAGTGTTAGAGCTAAAATTAGCATGTTTAAAGTGATTTTCATGCTTCCAGGGGCTCGGGAAGTGAATTAAATACTATTTGGAGGCATTTAATGTTCAATCAAAAACAGCTGATTTTTGACAAAAGAGATAACACCCCCCCATTACGTCATGCTTCAGAAATGTGGAAAATGGTCAGTTTTCAAATGTTTTATTTTTTAACGTCAGTTCACATTTGTAGGTGGATCATCAGTGTTAGAGCTAAAATTAGCATGTTTAAAGTGATTTTCATGCTTCCAGGGGCCCTAAACACAAGATTTATGGAATGGTTAAAAGTGCATGAAAATGGCCAATTTACTCACTCTGAGTTCTCAAAAAGGGTTTCTTCACCCCGGGAAGTTAATTAAATACCATTTGGAGGCATTTAATGTTCGAGCAAAAACGGCTGATTTTCGACAAAAGAGATAACACCCCCCCATTACGTCATGCTTCAGAAATGTGGAAAATGGTCCGTTTTCAAATGTTTTATTTTTGAACGTCAGTTCACATTTGTAGGTGGATCATCAGTGTTAGAGCTAAAATTAGCATGTTTAAAGTGATTTTCATGCTTCCAGGGGCTCGGGAAGTGAATTAAATACTATTTGGAGGCATTTAATGTTCAAGCAAAAACAGCTGATTTTTGACAAAAGAGATAACACCCCCCCATTACGTCATGCTTCAGAAATGTGGAAAATGGTCCGTTTTCAAATGTTTTATTTTTGAACGTCAGTTCACATTTGTAGGTGGATCATCAGTGTTAGAGCTAAAATTAGCATGTTTAAAGTGATTTTCATGCTTCCAGGGGCCCTAAACACAAGATTTATGGAATGGTTAAAAGTGCATGAAAATGGCCAATTTACTCACTCTGAGTTCTCAAAAAGGGTTTCTTCACCCCGGGAAGTTAATTAAATACCATTTGGAGGCATTTAATGTTCGAGCAAAAACGGCTGTTTTTCGACAAAAGAGATAACACCCCCCCATTACGTCATGCTTCAGAAATGTGGAAAATGGTCCGTTTTCAAATGTTTTATTTTTTAACGTCAGTTCACATTTGTAGGTGGATCATCAGTGTTAGAGCTAAAATTAGCATGTTTAAAGTGATTTTCATGCTTCCAGGGGCCCAAAACACAAGATTTATGGAATGGTTAAAAGTGCGTGAAAATGGCCAATTTACTCACTCTGAGTTCTCAAAAAGGGTTTCTTCACCCCGGGAAGTTAATTAAATACCATTTGGAGGCATTTAATGTTCGAGCAAAAACGGCTGATTTTCGACAAAAGAGATAACACCCCCCATTACGTCATGCTTCAGAAATTTGGAAAATGCTCCGTTTTCAAATGTTTTATTTTTGAACGTCAGTTCACATTTGTAGGTGGATCATCAGTGTTAGAGCTAAAATTAGCATGTTTAAAGTGATTTTCATGCTTCCAGGGGCCCTAAACACAAGATTTATGGAATGGTTAAAAGTGCATGAAAATGGCCAATTTACTCACTCTGAGTTCTCAAAAAGTGTTTCTTCACCCCGGGAAGTTAATTAAATACCATTTGGAGGCATTTAATGTTCGAGCAGAAACGGCTGATTTTCGACAAAAGAGATGACACCCCCCCCATTAAGTCATGCTTCAGAAATGTGGAAAATGGTCTGTTTTCAAATGTTTTATTTTGGAACGTCAGTTCACATTTGTAGGTGGATCATCAGTGTTAGAGCTAAAATTAGCATGTTTATAGTGATGTTCATGCTTCCAGGGGCTCGGGAAGTGAATTAAATATTATTTGGAGGCATTTAATGTTCAATCAAAAACAGCTGATTTTTGACAAAAGAGATAACACCCCCCCATTACGTCATGCTTCAGAAATGTGGAAAATGGTCCGTTTTAAAATGTTTTATTTTTGAATGTCAGTTCACATTTGTAGGTGGATCATCAGTGTTAGAGCTAAAATTAGCATGTTTAAAGTGATTTTCATGCTTCCAGGGGCTCGGGAAGTGAATTAAATACTATTTGGAGGCATTTAATGTTCAAGCAAAAACAGCTGATTTTTGACAAAAGAGATAACACCCCCCCATTACGTCATGCTTCAGAAATGTGGAAAATGGTCCGTTTTAAAATGTTTTATTTTTGAATGTCAGTTCACATTTGTAGGTGGATCATCAGTGTTAGAGCTAAAATTAGCATGTTTAAAGTGATTTTCATGCTTCCAGGGGCCCTAAACACAAGATTTATGGAATGGTTAAAAGTGCATGAAAATGGCCAATTTACTCACTCTGAGTTCTCAAAAAGGGTTTCTTCACCCCGGGAAGTTAATTAAATACCATTTGGAGGCATTTAATGTTCGAGCAAAAACGGCTGATTTTCGACAAAAGAGATAACACCCCCCCATTACGTCATGCTTCAGAAATGTGGAAAATGGTCCGTTTTCAAATGTTTTATTTTTGAACGTCAGTTCACATTTGTAGGTGGATCATCAGTGTTAGAGCTAAAATTAGCATGTTTAAAGTGATTTTCATGCTTCCAGGGGCTCGGGAAGTGAATTAAATACTATTTGGAGGCATTTAATGTTCAATCAAAAACAGCTGATTTTTGACAAAAGAGATAACACCCCCCCATTACGTCATGCTTCAGAAATGTGGAAAATGGTCCGTTTTCAAATGTTTTATTTTTGAACATCAGTTCACATTTGTAGGTGGATCATCAGTGTTAGAGCTAAAATTAGCATGTTTAAAGTGATTTTCATGCTTCCAGGGGCCCTAAACACAAGATTTATGGAATGGTTAAAAGTGCATGAAAATGGCCAATTTACTCACTCTGAGTTCTCAAAAAGGGTTTCTTCACCCCGGGAAGTTAATTAAATACCATTTGGAGGCATTTAATGTTCGAGCAAAAACGGCTGATTTTCGACAAAAGAGATAACACCCCCCCCATTACGTCATGCTTCAGAAATGTGGAAAATGGTCCGTTTTCAAATGTTTTATTTTTGAACGTCAGTTCACATTTGCAGGTGGATCATCAGTGTTAGAGCTAAAATTAGCATGTTTAAAGTGATTTTCATGCTTCCAGGGGCTCGGGAAGTGAATTAAATACTATTTGGAGGCATTTAATGTTCAAGCAAAAACAGCTGATTTTTGACAAAAGAGATAACACCCCCCCATTACGTCATGCTTCAGAAATGTGGAAAATGGTCCGTTTTCAAATGTTTTATTTTTGAACGTCAGTTCACATTTGTAGGTGGATCATCAGTGTTAGAGCTAAAATTAGCATGTTTAAAGTGATTTTCATGCTTCCAGGGGCCCTAAACACAAGATTTATGGAATGGTTAAAAGTGCATGAAAATGGCCAATTTACTCACTCTGAGTTCTCAAAAAGGGTTTCTTCACCCCGGGAAGTTAATTAAATACCATTTGGAGGCATTTAATGTTCGAGCAAAAACGGCTGTTTTTCGACAAAAGAGATAACACCCCCCCATTACGTCATGCTTCAGAAATGTGGAAAATGGTCCGTTTTCAAATGTTTTATTTTTTAACGTCAGTTCACATTTGTAGGTGGATCATCAGTGTTAGAGCTAAAATTAGCATGTTTAAAGTGATTTTCATGCTTCCAGGGGCCCTAAACACAAGATTTATGGCATGGTTAAAAGTGCATGAAAATGGCCAATTTACTCACTCTGAGTTCTCAAAAAGGGTTTCTTCACCCCGGGAAGTTAATTAAATACCATTTGGAGGCATTTAATGTTCGAGCAAAAACGGCTGATTTTCGACAAAAGAGATAACACCCCCCCATTACGTCATGCTTCAGAAATGTGGAAAATGGTCCGTTTTCAAATGTTTTATTTTTGAACGTCAGTTCACATTTGTAGGTGGATCATCAGTGTTAGAGCTAAAATTAGCATGTTTAAAGTGATTTTCATGCTTCCAGGGGCCCTAAACACAAGATTTATGGAATGGTTAAAAGTGCATGAAAATGGCCAATTTACTCACTCTGAGTTCTCAAAAAGGGTTTCTTCACCCCGGGAAGTTAATTAAATACCATTTGGAGGCATTTAATGTTCGAGCAAAAACGGCTGATTTTCGACAAAAGAGATAACACCCCCCCATTACGTCATGCTTCAGAAATGTGGAAAATGGTCCGTTTTCAAATGTTTTATTTTTGAACATCAGTTCACATTTGTAGGTGGATCATCAGTGTTAGAGCTAAAATTAGCATGTTTAAAGTGATTTTCATGCTTCCAGGGGCTCGGGAAGTGAATTAAATACTATTTGGAGGCATTTAATGTTCAATCAAAAACAGCTGATTTTTGACAAAAGAGATACCACCCCCCCATTACGTCATGCTTCAGAAATGTGGAAAATGGTCCGTTTTCAAATGTTTTATTTTTTAACGTCAGTTCACATTTGTAGGTGGATCATCAGTGTTAGAGCTAAAATTAGCATGTTTAAAGTGATTTTCATGCTTCCAGGGGCCCTAAACACAAGATTTATGGAATGGTTAAAAGTGCATGAAAATGGCCAATTTACTCACTCTGAGTTCTCAAAAAGGGTTTCTTCACCCCGGGAAGTTAATTAAATACCATTTGGAGGCATTTAATGTTCGAGCAAAAACGGCTGATTTTCGACAAAAGAGATAACACCCCCCCATTACGTCATGCTTCAGAAATGTGGAAAATGGTCCGTTTTCAAATGTTTTATTTTTGAACGTCAGTTCACATTTGTAGGTGTATCATCAGTGTTAGAGCTAAAATTAGCATGTTTAAAGTGATTTTCATGCTTCCAGGGGCTCGGGAAGTGAATTAAATACTATTTGGAGGCATTTAATGTTCAATCAAAAACAGCTGATTTTTGACAAAAGAGATAACACCCCCCCATTACGTCATGCTTCAGAAATGTGGAAAATGGTCCGTTTTCAAATGTTTTATTTTTGAACGTCAGTTCACATTTGTAGGTGGATCATCAGTGTTAGAGCTAAAATTAGCATGTTTAAAGTGATTTTCATGCTTCCAGGGGCTCGGGAAGTGAATTAAATACTATTTGGAGGCATTTAATGTTCAAGCAAAAACAGCTGATTTTTGACAAAAGAGATAACACCCCCCCATTACGTCATGCTTCAGAAATGTGGAAAATGGTCCGTTTTCAAATGTTTTATTTTTGAACGTCAGTTCACATTTGTAGGTGGATCATCAGTGTTAGAGCTAAAATTAGCATGTTTAAAGTGATTTTCATGCTTTCAGGGGCCCTAAACACAAGATTCATGGAATGGTTAAAAGTGCATGAAAATGGCCAATGTACTCACTCTGAGTTCTCAAAAAGGGTTTCTTCACCCCGGGAAGTTAATTAAATACCATTTGGAAGCATTTAATGTTCGAGCAAAAACGGCTGATTTTCGACAAAAGAGATAACACCCCCCCATTACGTCATGCGTCAGAAATGTGGAAAATGGTCCGTTTTCAAATGTTTTATTTTTGAACGTCAGTTCACATTTGTAGGTGGATCATCAGTGTTAGAGCTAAAATTAGCATGTTTAAAGTGATTTTCATGCTTCCAGGGGCCCTAAACACAAGATTTATGGAATGGTTAAAAGTGCATGAAAATGGCCAATGTACTCACTCTGAGTTCTCAAAAAGGGTTTCTTCACCCCGGGAAGTTAATTAAATACCATTTGGAGGCATTTAATGTTCGAGCAAAAACGGCTGATTTTCGACAAAAGAGATAACACCCCCCCATTACGTCATGCTTCAGAAATGTGGAATATGGTCCGTTTTCAAATGTTTTATTTTTGAACATCAGTTCACATTTGTAGGTGGATCATCAGTGTTAGAGCTAAAATTAGCATGTTTAAAGTGATTTTCATGCTTCCAGGGGCTCGGGAAGTGAATTAAATACTATTTGGAGGCATTTAATGTTCAATCAAAAACAGCTGATTTTTGACAAAAGAGATAACACCCCCCCATTACGTCATGCTTCAGAAATGTGGAAAATGGTCCGTTTTCAAATGTTTTATTTTTTAACGTCAGTTCACATTTGTAGGTGGATCATCAGTGTTAGAGCTAAAATTAGCATGTTTAAAGTGATTTTCATGCTTCCAGGGGCCCTAAACACAAGATTTATGGAATGGTTAAAAGTGCATGAAAATGGCCAATTTACTCACTCTGAGTTCTCAAAAAGGGTTTCTTCACCCCGGGAAGTTAATTAAATACCATTTGGAGGCATTTAATGTTCGAGCAAAAACGGCTGATTTTCGACAAAAGAGATAACACCCCCCCATTACGTCATGCTTCAGAAATGTGGAAAATGGTCCGTTTTCAAATGTTTTATTTTTGAACGTCAGTTCACATTTGTAGGTGGATCATCAGTGTTAGAGCTAAAATTAGCATGTTTAAAGTGATTTTCATGCTTCCAGGGGCTCGGGAAGAGAATTAAATACTGTTTGGAGGCATTTAATGTTCAATCAAAAACAGCTGATTTTTGACAAAAGAGATAACACCCCCCCCCCATTACGTCATGCTTCAGAAATGTGGAAAATGGTCAGTTTTCAAATGTTTTATTTTTGAACGTCAGTTCACATTTGTAGGTGGATCATCAGTGTTAGAGCTAAAATTAGCATGTTTAAAGTGATTTTCATGCTTCCAGGGGCCCTAAACACAAGATTTATGGAATGGTTAAAAGTGCATGAAAATGGCCAATTTACTCACTCTGAGTTCTCAAAAAGGGTTTCTTCACCCCGGGAAGTTAATTAAATACCATTTGGAGGCATTTAATGTTCGAGCAAAAACTGCTGATTTTCAACAAAAGAGATAACACCCCCCCATTACGTCATGCTTCAGAAATGTGGAAAATGGTCCGTTTTCAAATGTTTTATTTTTGAACGTCAGTTCACATTTGTAGGTGGATCATCAGTGTTAGAGCTAAAATTAGCATGTTTAAAGTGATTTTCATGCTTCCAGGGGCTCGGGAAGTGAATTAAATACTATTTGGAGGCATTTAATGTTCAAGCAAAAACAGCTGATTTTTGACAAAAGAGATAACACCCCCCCCATTACGTCATGCTTCAGAAATGTGGAAAATGGTCCGTTTTCAAATGTTTTATTTTTGAACGTCAGTTCACATTTGTAGGTGGATCATCAGTGTTAGAGCTAAAATTAGCATGTTTAAAGTGATTTTCATGCTTTCAGGGGCCCTAAACACAAGATTCATGGAATGGTTAAAAGTGCATGAAAATGGCCAATTTACTCACTCTGAGTTCTCAAAAAGGGTTTCTTCACCCCGGGAAGGTAATTAAATACCATTTGGAGGCATTTAATGTTCGAGCAAAAACGGCTGATTTTCGACAAAAGAGATAACACCCCCCCATTACGTCATGCTTCAGAAATGTGGAAAATGGTCCGTTTTCAAATGTTTTATTTTTGAACATCAGTTCACATTTGTAGGTGGATCATCAGTGTTAGAGCTAAAATTAGCATGTTTAAAGTGATTTTCATGCTTCCAGGGGCTCGGGAAGTGAATTAAATACTATTTGGAGGCATTTAATGTTCAATCAAAAACAGCTGATTTTTGACAAAAGAGATAACACCCCCCCATTACGTCATGCTTCAGAAATGTGGAAAATGGTCCGTTTTCAAATGTTTTATTTTTGAACATCAGTTCACATTTGTAGGTGGATCATCAGTGTTAGAGCTAAAATTAGCATGTTTAAAGTGATTTTCATGCTTCCAGGGGCCCTAAACACAAGATTATGGAATGGTTAAAAGTGCATGAAAATGGCCAATTTACTCACTCTGAGTTCTCAAAAAGGGTTTCTTCACCCCGGGAAGTTAATTAAATACCATTTGGAGGCATTTAATGTTCGAGCAAAAACGGCTGATTTTCGACAAAAGAGATAACACCCCCCCCATTACGTCATGCTTCAGAAATGTGGAAAATGGTCCGTTTTCAAATGTTTTATTTTTGAACGTCAGTTCACATTTGTAGGTGGACCATCAGTGTTAGAGCTAAAATTAGCATGTTTAAAGTGATTTTCATGCTTCCAGGGGCTCGGGAAGTGAATTAAATACTATTTGGAGGCATTTAATGTTCAAGCAAAAACAGCTGATTTTTGACAAAAGAGATAACACCCCCCCATTACGTCATGCTTCAGAAATGTGGAAAATGGTCCGTTTTCAAATGTTTTATTTTTGAACGTCAGTTCACATTTGTAGGTGGATCATCAGTGTTAGAGCTAAAATTAGCATGTTTAAAGTGATTTTCATGCTTCCAGGGGCCCTAAACACAAGATTTATGGAATGGTTAAAAGTGCATGAAAATGGCCAATTTACTCACTCTGAGTTCTCAAAACAGGTTTCTTCACCCCGGGAAGTTAATTAAATACCATTTGGAGGCATTTAATGTTCGAGCAAAAACGGCTGTTTTTCGACAAAAGAGATAACACCCCCCCATTACGTCATGCTTCAGAAATGTGGAAAATGGTCCGTTTTCAAATGTTTTATTTTTTAACGTCAGTTCACATTTGTAGGTGGATCATCAGTGTTAGAGCTAAAATTAGCATGTTTAAAGTGATTTTCATGCTTCCAGGGGCCCTAAACACAAGATTTATGGAATGGTTAAAAGTGCGTGAAAATGGCCAATTTACTCACTCTGAGTTCTCAAAAAGGGTTTCTTCACCCCGGGAAGTTAATTAAATACCATTTGGAGGCATTTAATGTTCGAGCAAAAACGGCTGATTTTCGAAAAAAGAGATAACACCCCCCATTACGTCATGCTTCAGGAATTTGGAAAATGGTCCGTTTTCAAATGTTTTATTTTTGAACGTCAGTTCACATTTGTAGGTGGATCATCAGTGTTAGAGCTAAAATTAGCATGTTTAAAGTGATTTTCATGCTTCCAGGGGCCCTAAACACAAGATTTATGGAATGGTTAAAAGTGCATGAAAATGGCCAATTTACTCACTCTGAGTTCTCAAAAAGTGTTTCTTCACCCCGGGAAGTTAATTAAATACCATTTGGAGGCATTTAATGTTCGAGCAGAAACGGCTGATTTTCGACAAAAGAGATAACACCCCCCCCCATTAAGTCATGCTTCAGAAATGTGGAAAATGGTCCGTTTTCAAATGTTTTATTTTGGAACGTCAGTTCACATTTGTAGGTGGATCATCAGTGTTAGAGCTAAAATTAGCATGTTTATAGTGATGTTCATGCTTCCAGGGGCTCGGGAAGTGAATTAAATAGTATTTGGAGGCATTTAATGTTCAATCAAAAACAGCTGATTTTTGACAAAAGAGATAACACCCCCCATTACGTCATGCTTCAGAAATGTGGAAAATGGTCCGTTTTAAAATGTTTTATTTTTGAATGTCAGTTCACATTTGTAGGTGGATCATCAGTGTTGGAGCTAAAATTAGCATGTTTAAAGTGATTTTCATGCTTCCAGGGGCTCGGGAAGTGAATTAAATACTATTTGGAGGCATTTAATGTTCAAGCAAAAACAGCTGATTTTTGACAAAAGAGATAACACCCCCCAATTACGTCATGCTTCAGAAATGTGGAAAATGGTCCGTTTTCAAATGTTTTATTTTTGAACGTCAGTTCACATTTGTAGGTGGATCATCAGTGTTAGAGCTAAAATTAGCATGTTTAAAGTGATTTTCATGCTTCCAGGGGCCCTAAACACAAGATTTATGGAATGGTTAAAAGTGCATGAAAATGGCCAATTTACTCACTCTGAGTTCTCAAAAAGGGTTTCTTCACCCCGGGAAGTTAATTAAATACCATTTGGAGGCATTTAATGTTCGAGCAAAAACGGCTGATTTTCGACAAAAGAGATAACACCCCCCCATTACGTCATGCTTCAGAAATGTAGAAAATGGTCCGTTTTCAAATGTTTTATTTTTGAAAGTCAGTTCACATTTGTAGGTGGATCATCAGTGTTAGAGCTAAAATTAGCATGTTTAAAGTGATTTTCATGCTTCCAGGGGCTCGGGAAGTGAATTAAATACTATTTGGAGGCATTTAATGTTCAAGCAAAAACAGCTGATTTTTGACAAAAGAGATAACACCCCCCAATTACGTCATGCTTCAGAAATGTGGAAAATGGTCCGTTTTCAAATGTTTTATTTTTGAACGTCAGTTCACATTTGTAGGTGGATCATCAGTGTTAGAGCTAAAATTAGCATGTTTAAAGTGATTTTCATGCTTCCAGGGGCCGTAAACACAAGATTTATGGAATGGTTAAAAGTGCATGAAAATGGCCAATTTACTCACTCTGAGTTCTCAAAAAGGGTTTCTTCACCCCGGGAAGTTAATTAAATACCATTTGGAGGCATTTAATGTTCGAGCAGAAACGGCTGATTTTCGACAAAAGAGATAACACCTCCCCCATTAAGTCATGCTTCAGAAATGTGGAAAATGGTCCGTTTTCAAATGTTTTATTTTGGAACGTCAGTTCACATTTGTAGGTGGATCATCAGTGTTAGAGCTAAAATTAGCATGTTTATAGTGATGTTCATGCTTCCAGGGGCTCAGGAAGTGAATTAAATACTATTTGGAGGCATTTAATGTTCAATCAAAAACAGCTGATTTTTGACAAAAGAGATAACACCCCCCATTACGTCATGCTTCAGAAATGTGGAAAATGGTCCGTTTTAAAATGTTTTATTTTTGAATGTCAGTTCACATTTGTAGGTGGATCATCAGTGTTGGAGCTAAAATTAGCATGTTTAAAGTGATTTTCATGCTTCCAGGGGCTCGGGAAGTGAATTAAATACTATTTGGAGGCATTTAATGTTCAAGCAAAAACAGCTGATTTTTGACAAAAGAGATAACACCCCCCAATTACGTCATGCTTCAGAAATGTGGAAAATGGTCCGTTTTCAAATGTTTTATTTTTGAACGTCAGTTCACATTTGTAGGTGGATCATCGGTGTTAGAGCTAAAATTAGCATGTTTAAAGTGATTTTCATGCTTCCAGGGGCCCTAAACACAAGATTTATGGAATGGTTAAAAGTGCATGAAAATGGCCAATTTACTCACTCTGAGTTCTCAAAAAGGGTTTCTTCACCCCGGGAAGTTAATTAAATACCATTTGGAGGCATTTAATGTTCGAGCAAAAACGGCTGATTTTCGACAAAAGAGATAACACCCCCCCATTACGTCATGCTTCAGAAATGTAGAAAATGGTCCGTTTTCAAATGTTTTATTTTTGAACGTCAGTTCACATTTGTAGGTGGATCATCAGTGTTAGAGCTAAAATTAGCATGTTTAAAGTGATTTTCATGCTTCCAGGGGCTCGGGAAGTGAATTAAATACTATTTGGAGGCATTTAATGTTCAAGCAAAAACAGCTGATTTTTGACAAAAGAGATAACACCCCCCAATTACGTCATGCTTCAGAAATGTGGAAAATGGTCCGTTTTCAAATGTTTTATTTTTGAACGTCAGTTCACATTTGTAGGTGGATCATCAGTGTTAGAGCTAAAATTAGCATGTTAAAAGTGATTTTCATGCTTCCAGGGGCCCTAAACACAAGATTTATGGAATGGTTAAAAGTGCATGAAAATGGCCAATTTACTCACTCTGAGTTCTCAAAAAGGGTTTCTTCACCCCGGGAAGTTAATTAAATACCATTTGGAGGCATTTAATGTTCGAGCAAAAACGGCTGATTTTCGACAAAAGAGATAACACCCCCCCATTACGTCATGCTTCAGAAATGTGAAAAATGGTCGGTTTTCAAATGTTTTATTTTTGAACGTCAGTTCACATTTGTAGGTGGATCATCAGTGTTAGAGCTAAAATTAGCATGTTTAAAGTGATTTTCATGCTTCCAGGGGCTTGGGAAGTGAATTAAATACTATTTGGAGGCATTTAATGTTCAATCAAAAACAGCTGATTTTTGACAAAAGAGATAACACCACCCCATTACGTCATGCTTCAGAAATGTGGAAAATGGTCCGTTTTCAAATGTTTTATTTTTGAACGTCAGTTCACATTTGTAGGTGGATCATCAGTGTTAGAGCTAAAATTAGCATGTTTAAAGTGATTTTCATGCTTCCAGGGGCCCTAAACACAAGATTTATGGAATGGTTAAAAGTGCATGAAAATGGCCAATTTACTCACTCTGAGTTCTCAAAAAGGGTTTCTTCACCCCGGGAAGTTAATTAAATACCATTTGGAGGCATTTAATGTTCGAGCAAAAACGGCTGATTTTCGACAAAAGAGATAACACCCCCCCATTACGTCATGCTTCAGAAATGTGGAAAATGGTCCGTTTTCAAAGGTTTTTTTTTGAACGTCAGTTCACATTTGTAGGTGGATCATCAGTGTTAGAGCTAAAATTAGCATGTTTAAAGTGATTTTCATGCTTCCAGGGGCTCGGGAAGTGAATTAAATACTATTTGGAGGCATTTAATGTTCAATCAAAAACAGCTGATTTTTGACAAAAGAGATAACACCCCCCCATTACGTCATGCTTCAGAAATGTGGAAAATGGTCCGTTTTAAAATGTTTTATTTTTGAATGTCAGTTCACATTTGTAGGTGGATCATCAGTGTTGGAGCTAAAATTAGCATGTTTAAAGTGATTTTCATGCTTCCAGGGGCCCTGAACACAAGATTTATGGAATGGTTAAAAGTGCATGAAAATGGCCAATTTACTCACTCTGAGTTCTCAAAAAGGGTTTCTTCACCCCGGGAAGTTAATTAAATACCATTTGGAGGCATTTAATGTTCGAGCAAAAACGGCTGATTTTCGACAAAAGAGATAACACCCCCCATTACGTCATGCTTCAGAAATGTGGAAAATGGTCCGTTTTCAAATGTTTTATTTTTGAACGTCAGTTCACATTTGTAGGTGGATCATCAGTGTTAGAGCTAAAATTAGCATGTTTAAAGTGATTTTCATGCTTCCAGGGGCCCTAAACACAAGGTTTATGGAATGGTTAAAAGTGCATGAAAATGGCCAATTTACTCACTCTGAGTTCTCAAAAAGGGTTTCTTCACCCCGGGAAGTTAATTAAATACCATTTGGAGGCATTTAATGTTCGAGCAAAAACGGCTGATTTTCGACAAAAGAGATAACACCCCCCCATTACGTCATGCTTCAGAAATGTGGAATATGGTCCGTTTTCAAATGTTTTATTTTTGAACATCAGTTCACATTTGTAGGTGGATCATCAGTGTTAGAGCTAAAATTAGCATGTTTAAAGTGATTTTCATGCTTCCAGGGGCTCGGGAAGTGAATTAAATACTATTTGGAGGCATTTAATGTTCAATCAAAAACAGCTGATTTTTGACAAAAGAGATAACACCCCCCCATTACGTCATGCTTCAGAAATGTGGAAAATGGTCCGTTTTCAAATGTTTTATTTTTTAACGTCAGTTCACATTTGTAGGTGGATCATCAGTGTTAGAGCTAAAATTAGCATGTTTAAAGTGATTTTCATGCTTCCAGGGGCCCTAAACACAAGATTTATGGAATGGTTAAAAGTGCATGAAAATGGCCAATTTACTCACTCTGAGTTCTCAAAAAGGGTTTCTTCACCCCGGGAAGTTAATTAAATACCATTTGGAGGCATTTAATGTTCGAGCAAAAACGGCTGATTTTCGACAAAAGAGATAACACCCCCCCATTACGTCATGCTTCAGAAATGTGGAAAATGGTCCGTTTTCAAATGTTTTATTTTTGAACGTCAGTTCACATTTGTAGGTGGATCATCAGTGTTAGAGCTAAAATTAGCATGTTTAAAGTGATTTTCATGCTTCCAGGGGCTCGGGAAGTGAATTAAATACTATTTGGAGGCATTTAATGTTCAATCAAAAACAGCTGATTTTTGACAAAAGAGATAACACCCCCCCATTACGTCATGCTTCAGAAATGTGGAAAATGGTCCGTTTTCAAATGTTTTATTTTTGAACGTCAGTTCACATTTGTAGGTGGATCATCAGTGTTAGAGCTAAAATTAGCATGTTTAAAGTGATTTTCATGCTTCCAGGGGCCCTAAACACAAGATTTATGGAATGGTTAAAAGTGCATGAAAATGGCCAATTTACTCACTCTGAGTTCTCAAAAAGTGTTTCTTCACCCCAGGAAGTTAATTAAATACCGTTTGGAGGCATTTAATGTTCGAGCAGAAACGGCTGATTTTCGACAAAAGAGATAACACCCCCCCCATTAAGTCATGCTTCAGAAATGTGGAAAATGGTCCGTTTTCAAATGTTTTATTTTGGAACGTCAGTTCACATTTGTAGGTGGATCATCAGTGTTAGAGCTAAAATTAGCATGTTTATAGTGATGTTCATGCTTCCAAGGGCTCGGGAAGTGAATTAAATACTATTTGGAGGCATTTAATGTTCAATCAAAAACATCTGATTTTTGACAAAAGAGATAACACCCCCCCATTACGTCATGCTTCAGAAATGTGGAAAATGGTCCGTTTTAAAATGTTTTATTTTTGAATGTCAGTTCACATTTGTAGGTGGATCATCAGTGTTGGAGCTAAAATTAGCATGTTTAAAGTGATTTTCATGCTTCCAGGGGCCCTGAACACAAGATTTATGGAATGGTTAAAAGTGCATGAAAATGGCCAATTTACTCACTCTGAGTTCTCAAAAAGGGTTGCTTCACCCCGGGAAGTTAATTAAATACCATTTGGAGGCATTTAATGTTCGAGCAAAAATGGCTGATTTTCGACAAAAGAGATAACACCCCCCCATTACGTCATGCTTCAGAAATGTGGAAAATGGTCCGTTTTCAAATGTTTTATTTTTGAACGTCAGTTCACATTTGTAGGTGGATCATCAGTGTTAGAGCTAAAATTAGCATGTTTAAAGTGATTTTCATGCTTCCAGGGGCTCGGGAAGTGAATTAAATACTGTTTGGAGGCATTTAATGTTCAATCAAAAACAGCTGATTTTTGACAAAAGAGATAACACCCCCCCCATTACGTCATGCTTCAGAAATGTGGAAAATGGTCCGTTTTCAAATGTTTTATTTTTGAACGTCAGTTCACATTTGTAGGTGGATCATCAGTGTTAGAGCTAAAATTAGCATGTTTAAAGTGATTTTCATGCTTCCAGGGGCCCTAAACACAAGATTTATGGAATGGTTAAAAGTGCATGAAAATGGCCAATTTACTCACTCTGAGTTCTCAAAAAGGGTTTCTTCACCCCGGGAAGTTAATTAAATACCATTTGGAGGCATTTAATGTTCGAGCAAAAACTGCTGATTTTCGACAAAAGAGATAACACCCCCCCATTACGTCATGCTTCAGAAATGTGGAAAATGGTCCGTTTTCAAATGTTTTATTTTTGAACGTCAGTTCACATTTGTAGGTGGATCATCAGTGTTAGAGCTAAAATTAGCATGTTTAAAGTGATTTTCATGCTTCCAGGGGCTCGGGAAGTGAATTAAATACTATTTGGAGGCATTTAATGTTCAAGCAAAAACAGCTGATTTTTGACAAAAGAGATAACACCCCCCCATTACGTCATGCTTCAGAAATGTGGAAAATGGTCCGTTTTCAAATGTTTTATTTTTGAACGTCAGTTCACATTTGTAGGTGGATCATCAGTGTTAGAGCTAAAATTAGCATGTTTAAAGTGATTTTCATGCTTTCAGGGGCCCTAAACACAAGATTCATGGAATGGTTAAAAGTGCATGAAAATGGCCAATTTACTCACTCTGAGTTCTCAAAAAGGGTTTCTTCACCCCGGGAAGTTAATTAAATACCATTTGGAGGCATTTAATGTTCGAGCAAAAACGGCTGATTTTCGACAAAAGAGATAACACCCCCCCATTACGTCATGCTTCAGAAATGTGGAAAATGGTCCGTTTTCAAATGTTTTATTTTTGAACGTCAGTTCACATTTGTAGGTGGATCATCAGTGTTAGAGCTAAAATTAGCATGTTTAAAGTGATTTTCATGCTTCCAGGGGCCCTAAACACAAGATTTATGGAATGGTTAAAAGTGCATGAAAATGGCCAATGTACTCACTCTGAGTTCTCAAAAAGGGTTTCTTCACCCCGGGAAGTTAATTAAATACCATTTGGAGGCATTTAATGTTCGAGCAAAAACGGCTGATTTTCGACAAAAGAGATAACACCCCCCCATTACGTCATGCTTCAGAAATGTGGAATATGGTCCGTTTTCAAATGTTTTATTTTTGAACATCAGTTCACATTTGTAGGTGGATCATCAGTGTTAGAGCTAAAATTAGCATGTTTAAAGTGATTTTCATGCTTCCAGGGGCTCGGGAAGTGAATTAAATACTATTTGGAGGCATTTAATGTTCAATCAAAAACAGCTGATTTTTGACAAAAGAGATAACACCCCCCCATTACGTCATGCTTCAGAAATGTGGAAAATGGTCCGTTTTCAAATGTTTTATTTTTAACGTCAGTTCACATTTGTAGGTGGATCATCAGTGTTAGAGCTAAAATTAGCATGTTTAAAGTGATTTTCATGCTTCCAGGGGCCCTAAACACAAGATTTATGGAATGGTTAAAAGTGCATGAAAATGGCCAATTTACTCACTCTGAGTTCTCAAAAAGGGTTTCTTCACCCCGGGAAGTTAATTAAATACCATTTGGAGGCATTTAATGTTCGAGCAAAAACGGCTGATTTTCGACAAAAGAGATAACACCCCCCCATTACGTCATGCTTCAGAAATGTGGAAAATGGTCCGTTTTCAAATGTTTTATTTTTGAACGTCAGTTCACATTTGTAGGTGGATCATCAGTGTTAGAGCTAAAATTAGCATGTTTAAAGTGATTTTCATGCTTCCAGGGGCTCGGGAAGTGAATTAAATACTATTTGGAGGCATTTAATGTTCAATCAAAAACAGCTGATTTTTGACAAAAGAGATAACACCCCCCCATTACGTCATGCTTCAGAAATGTGGAAAATGGTCCGTTTTCAAATGTTTTATTTTTGAACGTCAGTTCACATTTGTAGGTGGATCATCAGTGTTAGAGCTAAAATTAGCATGTTTAAAGTGATTTTCATGCTTCCAGGGGCCCTAAACACAAGATTTATGGAATGGTTAAAAGTGCATGAAAATGGCCAATTTACTCATTCTGAGTTCTCAAAAAGTGTTTCTTCACCCCAGGAAGTTAATTAAATACCGTTTGGAGGCATTTAATGTTCGAGCAGAAACGGCTGATTTTCGACAAAAGAGATAACACCCCCCCCATTAAGTCATGCTTCAGAAATGTGGAAAATGGTCCGTTTTCAAATGTTTTATTTTGGAACGTCAGTTCACATTTGTAGGTGGATCATCAGTGTTAGAGCTAAAATTAGCATGTTTATAGTGATGTTCATGCTTCCAAGGGCTCGGGAAGTGAATTAAATACTATTTGGAGGCATTTAATGTTCAATCAAAAACATCTGATTTTTGACAAAAGAGATAACACCCCCCCATTACGTCATGCTTCAGAAATGTGGAAAATGGTCCGTTTTAAAATGTTTTATTTTTGAATGTCAGTTCACATTTGTAGGTGGATCATCAGTGTTGGAGCTAAAATTAGCATGTTTAAAGTGATTTTCATGCTTCCAGGGGCCCTGAACACAAGATTTATGGAATGGTTAAAAGTGCATGAAAATGGCCAATTTACTCACTCTGAGTTCTCAAAAAGGGTTTCTTCACCCCGGGAAGTTAATTAAATACCATTTGGAGGCATTTAATGTTCGAGCAAAAATGGCTGATTTTCGACAAAAGAGATAACACCCCCCCATTACGTCATGCTTCAGAAATGTGGAAAATGGTCCGTTTTCAAATGTTTTATTTCTGAACGTCAGTTCACATTTGTAGGTGGATCATCAGTGTTAGAGCTAAAATTAGCATGTTTAAAGTGATTTTCATGCTTCCAGGGGCTCGGGAAGTGAATTAAATACTGTTTGGAGGCATTTAATGTTCAATCAAAAACAGCTGATTTTTGACAAAAGAGATAACACCCCCCCCCATTACGTCATGCTTCAGAAATGTGGAAAATGGTCAGTTTTCAAATGTTTTATTTTTGAACGTCAGTTCACATTTGTAGGTGGATCATCAGTGTTAGAGCTAAAATTAGCATGTTTAAAGTGATTTTCATGCTTCCAGGGGCCCTAAACACAAGATTTATGGAATGGTTAAAAGTGCATGAAAATGGCCAATTTACTCACTCTGAGTTCTCAAAAAGGGTTTCTTCACCCCGGGAAGTTAATTAAATACCATTTGGAGGCATTTAATGTTCGAGCAAAAACTGCTGATTTTCGACAAAAGAGATAACACCCACCCATTACGTCATGCTTCAGAAATGTGGAAAATGGTCCGTTTTCAAATGTTTTATTTTTGAACATCAGTTCACATTTGTAGGTGGATCATCAGTGTTAGAGCTAAAATTAGCATGTTTAAAGTGATTTTCATGCTTCCAGGGGCTCGGGAAGTGAATTAAATACTATTTGGAGGCATTTAATGTTCAATCAAAAACAGCGGATTTTTGACAAAAGAGATAACACCCCCCCATTACGTCATGCTTCAGAAATGTGGAAAATGGTCCGTTTTCAAATGTTTTACTTTTTGAACGTCAGTTCACATTTGTAGGTGGATCATCAGTGTTAGAGCTAAAATTAGCATGTTTAAAGTGATTTTCATGCTTCCAGGGGCCCTAAACACAAGATTTATGGAATGGTTAAAAGTGCATGAAAATGGCCAATTTACTCACTCTGAGTTCTCAAAAAGGGTTTCTTCACCCCGGGAAGTTAATTAAATACCATTTGGAGGCATTTAATGTTCGAGCAAAAACGGCTGATTTTCGACAAAAGAGATAACACCCCCCATTACGTCATGCTTCAGAAATGTGGAAAATTGTCCGTTTTCAAATGTTTTATTTTTGAACGTCAGTTCACATTTGTAGGTGGACCATCAGTGTTAGAGCTAAAATTAGCATGTTTAAAGTGATTTTCATGCTTCCAGGGGCTCGGGAAGTGAATTAAATACTATTTGGAGGCATTTAATGTTCAAGCAAAAACAGCTGATTTTTGACAAAAGAGATAACACCCCCCCATTACGTCATGCTTCAGAAATGTGGAAAATGGTCCGTTTTCAAATGTTTTATTTTTGAACGTCAGTTCACATTTGTAGGTGGATCATCAGTGTTAGAGCTAAAATTAGCATGTTTAAAGTAATTTTCATGCTTCCAGGGGCCCTAAACACAAGATTTATGGAATGGTTAAAAGTGCATGAAAATGGCCAATTTACTCACTCTGAGTTCTCAAAACAGGTTTCTTCACCCCGGGAAGTTAATTAAATACCATTTGGAGGCATTTAATGTTCGAGCAAAAACGGCTGTTTTTCGACAAAAGAGATAACACCCCCCCATTACGTCATGCTTCAGAAATGTGGAAAATGGTCCGTTTTCAAATGTTTTATTTTTTAACGTCAGTTCACATTTGTAGGTGGATCATCAGTGTTAGAGCTAAAATTAGCATGTTTAAAGTGATTTTCATGCTTCCAGGGGCCCTAAACACAAGATTTATGGAATGGTTAAAAGTGCGTGAAAATGGCCAATTTACTCACTCTGAGTTCTCAAAAAGGGTTTCTTCACCCCGGGAAGTTAATTAAATACCATTTGGAGGCATTTAATGTTCGAGCAAAAACGGCTGATTTTCGACAAAAGAGATAACACCCCCCATTACGTCATGCTTCAGAAATTTGGAAAATGGTCCGTTTTCAAATGTTTTATTTTTGAACGTCAGTTCACATTTGTAGGTGGATCATCAGTGTTAGAGCTAAAATTAGCATGTTTAAAGTGATTTTCATGCTTCCAGGGGCCCTAAACACAAGATTTATGGAATGGTTAAAAGTGCATGAAAATGGCCAATTTACTCACTCTGAGTTCTCAAAAAGTGTTTCTTCACCCCGGGAAGTTAATTAAATACCATTTGGAGGCATTTAATGTTCGAGCAGAAACGGCTGATTTTCGACAAAAGAGATAACACCCCCCCCATTAAGTCATGCTTCAGAAATGTGGAAAATGGTCCGTTTTCAAATGTTTTATTTTGGAACGTCAGTTCACATTTGTAGGTGGATCATCAGTGTTAGAGCTAAAATTAGCATGTTTAAAGTGATTTTCATGCTTCCAGGGGCTCGGGAAGTGAATTAAATACTATTTGGAGGCATTTAATGTTCAAGCAAAAACAGCTGATTTTTGACAAAAGAGATAACACCCCCCAATTACGTCATGCTTCAGAAATGTGGAAAATGGTCCGTTTTCAAATGTTTTATTTTTGAACGTCAGTTCACATTTGTAGGTGGATCATCAGTGTTAGAGCTAAAATTAGCATGTTTAAAGTGATTTTCATGCTTCCAGGGGCCCTAAACACAAGATTTATGGAATGGTTAAAAGTGCATGAAAATGGCCAATTTACTCACTCTGAGTTCTCAAAAAGGGTTTCTTCACCCCGGGAAGTTAATTAAATACCATTTGGAGGCATTTAATGTTCGAGCAAAAACGGCTGATTTTCGACAAAAGAGATAACACCCCCCCATTACGTCATGCTTCAGAAATGTGGAAAATGGTCCGTTTTCAAATGTTTTATTTTTGAACGTCAGTTCACATTTGTAGGTGGATCATCAGTGTTAGAGCTAAAATTAGCATGTTTAAAGTGATTTTCATTCTTCCAGGGGCTCGGGAAGTGAATTAAATACTATTTGGAGGCATTTAATGTTCAATCAAAAACAGCTGATTTTTGACAAAAGAGATAACACCCCCCCATTACGTCATGCTTCAGAAATGTGGAAAATGGTCCGTTTTCAAATGTTTTATTTTTGAACGTCAGTTCACATTTGTAGGTGGATCATCAGTGTTAGAGCTAAAATTAGCATGTTTAAAGTGATTTTCATGCTTCCAGGGGCCCTAAACACAAGATTTATGGAATGGTTAAAAGTGCATGAAAATGGCCAATTTACTCACTCTGAGTTCTCAAAAAGTGTTTCTTCACCCCGGGAAGTTAATTAAATACCATTTGGAGGCATTTAATGTTCGAGCAGAAACGGCTGATTTTCGACAAAAGAGATAACACCTCCCCCATTAAGTCATGCTTCAGAAATGTGGAAAATGGTCCGTTTTCAAATGTTTTATTTTGGAACGTCAGTTCACATTTGTAGGTGGATCATCAGTGTTAGAGCTAAAATTAGCATGTTTATAGTGATGTTCATGCTTCCAGGGGCTCGGGAAGTGAATTAAATACTATTTGGAGGCATTTAATGTTCAATCAAAAACAGCTGATTTTTGACAAAAGAGATAACACCCCCCATTACGTCATGCTTCAGAAATGTGGAAAATGGTCCGTTTTAAAATGTTTTATTTTTGAATGTCAGTTCACATTTGTAGGTGGATCATCAGTGTTGGAGCTAAAATTAGCATGTTTAAAGTGATTTTCATGCTTCCAGGGGCTCGGGAATTGAATTAAATACTATTTGGAGGCATTTAATGTTCAAGCAAAAACAGCTGATTTTTGACAAAAGAGATAACACCCCCCAATTACGTCATGCTTCAGAAATGTGGAAAATGGTCCGTTTTCAAATGTTTTATTTTTGAACGTCAGTTCACATTTGTAGGTGGATCATCAGTGTTAGAGCTAAAATTAGCATGTTTAAAGTGATTTTCATGCTTCCAGGGGCCCTAAACCCAAGATTTATGGAATGGTTAAAAGTGCATGAAAATGGCCAATTTACTCACTCTGAGTTCTCAAAAAGGGTTTCTTCACCCCGGGAAGTTAATTAAATACCATTTGGAGGCATTTAATGTTCGAGCAAAAACGGCTGATTTTCGACAAAAGAGATAACACCCCCCATTACGTCATGCTTCAGAAATGTAGAAAATGGTCCGTTTTCAAATGTTTTATTTTTGAACGTCAGTTCACATTTGTAGGTGGATCATCAGTGTTAGAGCTAAAATTAGCATGTTTAAAGTGATTTTCATGCTTCCAGGGGCTCGGGAAGTGAATTAAATACTATTTGGAGGCATTTAATGTTCAAGCAAAAACAGCTGATTTTTGACAAAAGAGATAACACCCCCCAATTACGTCATGCTTCAGAAATGTGGAAAATGGTCCGTTTTCAAATGTTTTATTTTTGAACGTCAGTTCACATTTGTAGGTGGATCATCAGTGTTAGAGCTAAAATTAGCATGTTTAAAGTGATTTTCATGCTTCCAGGGGCCCTAAACACAAGATTTATGGAATGGTTAAAAGTGCATGAAAATGGCCAATTTACTCACTCTGAGTTCTCAAAAAGGGTTTCTTCACCCCAGGAAGTTAATTAAATACCATTTGGAGGCATTTAATGTTCGAGCAAAAACGGCTGATTTTCGACAAAAGAGATAACACCCCCCCATTACGTCATGCTTCAGAAATGTGGAAAATGGTCCGTTTTCAAATGTTTTATTTTTGAACGTCAGTTCACATTTGTAGGTGGATCATCAGTGTTAGAGCTAAAATTAGCATGTTTAAAGTGATTTTCATGCTTCCAGGGGCTCGGGAAGTGAATTAAATACTATTTGGAGGCATTTAATGTTCAATCAAAAACAGCTGATTTTTGACAAAAGAGATAACACCCCCCCATTACGTCATGCTTCAGAAATGTGGAAAATGGTCCGTTTTCAAATGTTTTATTTTTGAACGTCAGTTCACATTTGTAGGTGGATCATCAGTGTTAGAGCTAAAATTAGCATGTTTAAAGTGATTTTCATGCTTCCAGGGGCCCTAAACACAAGATTTATGGAATGGTTAAAAGTGCATGAAAATGGCCAATTTACTCACTCTGAGTTCTCAAAAAGGGTTTCTTCACCCCAGGAAGTTAATTAAATACCATTTGGAGGCATTTAATGTTCGAGCAAAAACTGCTGATTTTCGACAAAAGAGATAACACCCCCCATTACGTCATGCTTCAGAAATGTGGAAAATGGTCCGTTTTCAAATGTTTTATTTTTGAACGTCAGTTCACATTTGTAGGTGGATCATCAGTGTTAGAGCTAAAATTAGCATGTTTAAAGTGATTTTCATGCTTCCAGGGGCTCGGGAAGTGAATTAAATACTATTTGGAGGCATTTAATGTTCAAGCAAAAACAGCTGATTTTTGACAAAAGAGATAACACCCCCCTCATTACGTCATGCTTCAGAAATGTGGAAAATGGTCCGTTTTCAAATGTTTTATTTTTGAACGTCAGTTCACATTTGTAGGTGGATCATCAGTGTTAGAGCTAAAATTAGCATGTTTAAAGTGATTTTCATGCTTTCAGGGGCCCTAAACACAAGATTCATGGAATGGTTAAAAGTGCATGAAAATGGCCAATTTACTCACTCTGAGTTCTCAAAAAGGGTTTCTTCACCCCGGGAAGTTAATTAAATACCATTTGGAGGCATTTAATGTTCGAGCAAAAACGGCTGATTTTCGACAAAAGAGATAACACCCCCCCCCCATTACGTCATGCTTCAGAAATGTGGAAAATGGTCCGTTTTCAAATGTTTTATTTTTGAACATCAGTTCACATTTGTAGGTGGATCATCAGTGTTAGAGCTAAAATTAGCATGTTTAAAGTGATTTTCATGCTTCCAGGGGCCCTAAACACAAGATTTATGGAATGGTTAAAAGTGCATAAAAATGGCCAATTTACTCACTCTGAGTTCTCAAAAAGGGTTTCTTCACCTCGGGAAGTTAATTAAATACCATTTGGAGGCATTTAATGTTCGAGCAAAAACGGCTGATTTTCGACAAAAGAGATAACACCCCCCCCATTACGTCATGCTTCAGAAATGTGGAAAATGGTCAGTTTTCAAATGTTTTATTTTTGAACGTCAGTTCACATTTGTAGGTGGATCATCAGTGTTAGAGCTAAAATTAGCATGTTTAAAGTGATTTTCATGCTTCCAGGGGCTCGGGAAGTGAATTAAATACTATTTGGAGGCATTTAATGTTCAAGCAAAAACAGCTGATTTTTGACAAAAGAGATAACACCCCCCCATTACGTCATGCTTCAGAAATGTGGAAAATGGTCCGTTTTCAAATGTTTTATTTTTGAACGTCAGTTCACATTTGTAGGTGGATCATCAGTGTTAGAGCTAAAATTAGCATGTTTGAAGTGATTTTCATGCTTCCAGGGGCCCTAAACACAAGATTTATGGAATGGTTAAAAGTGCATGAAAATGGCCAATTTACTCACTCTGAGTTCTCAAAAAGGGTTTCTTCACCCCGGGAAGTTAATTAAATACCATTTGGAGGCATTTAATGTTCGAGCAAAAACGGCTGATTTTCGACAAAAGAGATAACACCCCCCCATTACGTCATGCTTCAGAAATGTGGAAAATGGTCCGTTTTCAAATGTTTTATTTTTGAACGTCAGTTCACATTTGTAGGTGGATCATCAGTGTTAGAGCTAAAATTAGCATGTTTAAAGTGATTTTCATGCTTCCAGGGGCCCTAAACACAAGATTTATGGAATGGTTAAAAGTGCATGAAAATGGCCAATTTACTCACTCTGAGTTCTCAAAAAGGGTTTCTTCACCCCGGGAAGTTAATTAAATACCATTTGGAGGCATTTAATGTTCGAGCAAAAACGGCTGATTTTCGACAAAAGAGATAACACCCCCCCATTACGTCATGCTTCAGAAATGTAGAAAATGGTCCGTTTTCAAATGTTTTATTTTTGAAAGTCAGTTCACATTTGTAGGTGGATCATCAGTGTTAGAGCTAAAATTAGCATGTTTAAAGTGATTTTCATGCTTCCAGGGGCTCGGGAAGTGAATTAAATACTATTTGGAGGCATTTAATGTTCAAGCAAAAACAGCTGATTTTTGACAAAAGAGATAACACCCCCCAATTACGTCATGCTTCAGAAATGTGGAAAATGGTCCGTTTTCAAATGTTTTATTTTTGAACGTCAGTTCACATTTGTAGGTGGATCATCAGTGTTAGAGCTAAAATTAGCATGTTTAAAGTGATTTTCATGCTTCCAGGGGCCCTAAACACAAGATTTATGGAATGGTTAAAAGTGCATGAAAATGGCCAATTTACTCACTCTGAGTTCTCAAAAAGGGTTTCTTCACCCCGGGAAGTTAATTAAATACCATTTGGAGGCATTTAATGTTCGAGCAAAAACGGCTGATTTTCGACAAAAGAGATAACACCCCCCCATTACGTCATGCTTCAGAAATGTGGAAAATGGTCCGTTTTCAAATGTTTTATTTTTGAACGTCAGTTCACATTTGTAGGTGGATCATCAGTGTTAGAGCTAAAATTAGCATGTTTAAAGTGATTTTCATTCTTCCAGGGGCTCGGGAAGTGAATTAAATACTATTTGGAGGCATTTAATGTTCAATCAAAAACAGCTGATTTTTGACAAAAGAGATAACACCCCCCCATTACGTCATGCTTCAGAAATGTGGAAAATGGTCCGTTTTCAAATGTTTTATTTTTGAACGTCAGTTCACATTTGTAGGTGGATCATCAGTGTTAGAGCTAAAATTAGCATGTTTAAAGTGATTTTCATGCTTCCAGGGGCCCTAAACACAAGATTTATGGAATGGTTAAAAGTGCATGAAAATGGCCAATTTACTCACTCTGAGTTCTCAAAAAGTGTTTCTTCACCCCGGGAAGTTAATTAAATACCATTTGGAGGCATTTAATGTTCGAGCAGAAACGGCTGATTTTCGACAAAAGAGATAACACCTCCCCCATTAAGTCATGCTTCAGAAATGTGGAAAATGGTCCGTTTTCAAATGTTTTATTTTGGAACGTCAGTTCACATTTGTAGGTGGATCATCAGTGTTAGAGCTAAAATTAGCATGTTTATAGTGATGTTCATGCTTCCAGGGGCTCGGGAAGTGAATTAAATACTATTTGGAGGCATTTAATGTTCAATCAAAAACAGCTGATTTTTGACAAAAGAGATAACACCCCCCATTACGTCATGCTTCAGAAATGTGGAAAATGGTCCGTTTTAAAATGTTTTATTTTTGAATGTCAGTTCACATTTGTAGGTGGATCATCAGTGTTGGAGCTAAAATTAGCATGTTTAAAGTGATTTTCATGCTTCCAGGGGCTCGGGAATTGAATTAAATACTATTTGGAGGCATTTAATGTTCAAGCAAAAACAGCTGATTTTTGACAAAAGAGATAACACCCCCCAATTACGTCATGCTTCAGAAATGTGGAAAATGGTCCGTTTTCAAATGTTTTATTTTTGAACGTCAGTTCACATTTGTAGGTGGATCATCAGTGTTAGAGCTAAAATTAGCATGTTTAAAGTGATTTTCATGCTTCCAGGGGCCCTAAACCCAAGATTTATGGAATGGTTAAAAGTGCATGAAAATGGCCAATTTACTCACTCTGAGTTCTCAAAAAGGGTTTCTTCACCCCGGGAAGTTAATTAAATACCATTTGGAGGCATTTAATGTTCGAGCAAAAACGGCTGATTTTCGACAAAAGAGATAACACCCCCCATTACGTCATGCTTCAGAAATGTAGAAAATGGTCCGTTTTCAAATGTTTTATTTTTGAACGTCAGTTCACATTTGTAGGTGGATCATCAGTGTTAGAGCTAAAATTAGCATGTTTAAAGTGATTTTCATGCTTCCAGGGGCTCGGGAAGTGAATTAAATACTATTTGGAGGCATTTAATGTTCAAGCAAAAACAGCTGATTTTTGACAAAAGAGATAACACCCCCCAATTACGTCATGCTTCAGAAATGTGGAAAATGGTCAGTTTTCAAATGTTTTATTTTTGAACGTCAGTTCACATTTGTAGGTGGATCATCAGTGTTAGAGCTAAAATTAGCATGTTTAAAGTGATTTTCATGCTTCCAGGGGCCCTAAACACAAGATTTATGGAATGGTTAAAAGTGCATGAAAATGGCCAATTTACTCACTCTGAGTTCTCAAAAAGGGTTTCTTCACCCCGGGAAGTTAATTAAATACCATTTGGAGGCATTTAATGTTCGAGCAAAAACGGCTGATTTTCGACAAAAGAGATAACACCCCCCCATTACGTCATGCTTCAGAAATGTGGAAAATGGTCCGTTTTCAAATGTTTTATTTTTGAACGTCAGTTCACATTTGTAGGTGGATCATCAGTGTTAGAGCTAAAATTAGCATGTTTAAAGTGATTTTCATGCTTCCAGGGGCTCGGGAAGTGAATTAAATACTATTTGGAGGCATTTAATGTTCAATCAAAAACAGCTGATTTTTGACAAAAGAGATAACACCCCCCCATTACGTCATGCTTCAGAAATGTGGAAAATGGTCCGTTTTCAAATGTTTTATTTTTGAACGTCAGTTCACATTTGTAGGTGGATCATCAGTGTTAGAGCTAAAATTAGCATGTTTAAAGTGATTTTCATGCTTCCAGGGGCCCTAAACACAAGATTTATGGAATGGTTAAAAGTGCATGAAAATGGCCAATTTACTCACTCTGAGTTCTCAAAAAGGGTTTCTTCACCCCAGGAAGTTAATTAAATACCATTTGGAGGCATTTAATGTTCGAGCAAAAACTGCTGATTTTCGACAAAAGAGATAACACCCCCCATTACGTCATGCTTCAGAAATGTGGAAAATGGTCCGTTTTCAAATGTTTTATTTTTGAACGTCAGTTCACATTTGTAGGTGGATCATCAGTGTTAGAGCTAAAATTAGCATGTTTAAAGTGATTTTCATGCTTCCAGGGGCTCGGGAAGTGAATTAAATACTATTTGGAGGCATTTAATGTTCAAGCAAAAACAGCTGATTTTTGACAAAAGAGATAACACCCCCCCCATTACGTCATGCTTCAGAAATGTGGAAAATGGTCCGTTTTCAAATGTTTTATTTTTGAACGTCAGTTCACATTTGTAGGTGGATCATCAGTGTTAGAGCTAAAATTAGCATGTTTAAAGTGATTTTCATGCTTTCAGGGGCCCTAAACACAAGATTCATGGAATGGTTAAAAGTGCATGAAAATGGCCAATTTACTCACTCTGAGTTCTCAAAAAGGGTTTCTTCACCCCGGGAAGTTAATTAAATACCATTTGGAGGCATTTAATGTTCGAGCAAAAACGGCTGATTTTCGACAAAAGAGATAACACCCCCCCCCATTACGTCATGCTTCAGAAATGTGGAAAATGGTCCGTTTTCAAATGTTTTATTTTTGAACATCAGTTCACATTTGTAGGTGGATCATCAGTGTTAGAGCTAAAATTAGCATGTTTAAAGTGATTTTCATGCTTCCAGGGGCCCTAAACACAAGATTTATGGAATGGTTAAAAGTGCATAAAAATGGCCAATTTACTCACTCTGAGTTCTCAAAAAGGGTTTCTTCACCTCGGGAAGTTAATTAAATACCATTTGGAGGCATTTAATGTTCGAGCAAAAACGGCTGATTTTCGACAAAAGAGATAACACCCCCCCCATTACGTCATGCTTCAGAAATGTGGAAAATGGTCCGTTTTCAAATGTTTTATTTTTGAACGTCAGTTCACATTTGTAGGTGGATCATCAGTGTTAGAGCTAAAATTAGCATGTTTAAAGTGATTTTCATGCTTCCAGGGGCTCGGGAAGTGAATTAAATACTATTTGGAGGCATTTAATGTTCAAGCAAAAACAGCTGATTTTTGACAAAAGAGATAACACCCCCCCATTACGTCATGCTTCAGAAATGTGGAAAATGGTCAGTTTTCAAATGTTTTATTTTTGAACGTCAGTTCACATTTGTAGGTGGATCATCAGTGTTAGAGCTAAAATTAGCATGTTTGAAGTGATTTTCATGCTTCCAGGGGCCCTAAACACAAGATTTATGGAATGGTTAAAAGTGCATGAAAATGGCCAATTTACTCACTCTGAGTTCTCAAAAAGGGTTTCTTCACCCCGGGAAGTTAATTAAATACCATTTGGAGGCATTTAATGTTCGAGCAAAAACGGCTGATTTTCGACAAAAGAGATAACACCCCCCCATTACGTCATGCTTCAGAAATGTGGAAAATGGTCCGTTTTCAAATGTTTTATTTTTGAACATCAGTTCACATTTGTAGGTGGATCATCAGTGTTAGAGCTAAAATTAGCATGTTTAAAGTGATTTTCATGCTTCCAGGGGCTCGGGAAGTGAATTAAATACTATTTGGAGGCATTTAATGTTCAATCAAAAACAGCTGATTTTTGACAAAAGAGATACCACCCCCCCCATTACGTCATGCTTCAGAAATGTGGAAAATGGTCCGTTTTCAAATGTTTTATTTTTTAACGTCAGTTCACATTTGTAGGTGGATCATCAGTGTTAGAGCTAAAATTAGCATGTTTAAAGTGATTTTCATGCTTCCAGGGGCCCTAAACACAAGATTTATGGAATGGTTAAAAGTGCATGAAAATGGCCAATTTACTCACTCTGAGTTCTCAAAAAGGGTTTCTTCACCCCGGGAAGTTAATTAAATACCATTTGGAGGCATTTAATGTTCGAGCAGAAACGGCTGATTTTCGACAAAAGAGATAACACCCCCCCATTAAGTCATGCTTCAGAAATGTGGAAAATGGTCCGTTTTCAAATGTTTTATTTTGGAACGTCAGTTCACATTTGTAGGTGGATCATCAGTGTTAGAGCTAAAATTAGCATGTTTATAGTGATGTTCATGCTTCCAGGGGCTCGGGAAGTGAATTAAATACTATTTGGAGGCATTTAATGTTCAATCAAAAACAGCTGATTTTTGACAAAAGAGATAACACCCCCCATTACGTCATGCTTCAGAAATGTGGAAAATGGTCCGTTTTAAAATGTTTTATTTTTGAATGTCAGTTCACATTTGTAGGTGGATCATCAGTGTTGGAGCTAAAATTAGCATGTTTAAAGTGATTTTCATGCTTCCAGGGGCTCGGGAAGTGAATTAAATACTATTTGGAGGCATTTAATGTTCAAGCAAAAACAGCTGATTTTTGACAAAAGAGATAACACCCCCCATTACGTCATGCTTCAGAAATGTGGAAAATGGTCCGTTTTCAAATGTTTTATTTTTGAACGTCAGTTCACATTTGTAGGTGGATCATCAGTGTTAGAGCTAAAATTAGCATGTTTAAAGTGATTTTCATGCTTCCAGGGGCCCTAAACACAAGATTTATGGAATGGTTAAAAGTGCATGAAAATGGCCAATTTACTCACTCTGAGTTCTCAAAAAGGGTTTCTTCACCCCGGGAAGTTAATTAAATACCATTTGGAGGCATTTAATGTTCGAGCAAAAACGGCTGATTTTCGACAAAAGAGATAACACCCCCCCATTACGTCATGCTTCAGAAATGTAGAAAATGGTCCGTTTTCAAATGTTTTATTTTTGAACGTCAGTTCACATTTGTAGGTGGATCATCAGTGTTAGAGCTAAAATTAGCATGTTTAAAGTGATTTTCATGCTTCCAGGGGCTCGGGAAGTGAATTAAATACTATTTGGAGGCATTTAATGTTCAAGCAAAAACAGCTGATTTTTGACAAAAGAGATAACACCCCCCAATTACGTCATGCTTCAGAAATGTGGAAAATGGTCCGTTTTCAAATGTTTTATTTTTGAACGTCAGTTCACATTTGTAGGTGGATCATCAGTGTTAGAGCTAAAATTAGCATGTTTAAAGTGATTTTCATGCTTCCAGGGGCCCTAAACACAAGATTTATGGAATGGTTAAAAGTGCATGAAAATGGCCAATTTACTCACTCTGAGTTCTCAAAAAGGGTTTCTTCACCCCGGGAAGTTAATTAAATACCATTTGGAGGCATTTAATGTTCGAGCAAAAACGGCTGATTTTCGACAAAAGAGATAACACCCCCCCCATTACGTCATGCTTCAGAAATGTGGAAAATGGTCCGTTTTCAAATGTTTTATTTTTGAACGTCAGTTCACATTTGTAGGTGGATCATCAGTGTTAGAGCTAAAATTAGCATGTTTAAAGTGATTTTCATGCTTCCAGGGGCTCGGGAAGTGAATTAAATACTATTTGGAGGCATTTAATGTTCAATCAAAAACAGCTGATTTTTGACAAAAGAGATAACACCCCCCCATTACGTCATGCTTCAGAAATGTGGAAAATGGTCCGTTTTCAAATGTTTTATTTTTGAACGTCAGTTCACATTTGTAGGTGGATCATCAGTGTTAGAGCTAAAATTAGCATGTTTAAAGTGATTTTCATGCTTCCAGGGGCCCTAAACACAAGATTTATGGAATGGTTAAAAGTGCATGAAAATGGCCAATTTACTCACTCTGAGTTCTCAAAAAGGGTTTCTTCACCCCAGGAAGTTAATTAAATACCATTTGGAGGCATTTAATGTTCGAGCAAAAACTGCTGATTTTCGACAAAAGAGATAACACCCCCCATTACGTCATGCTTCAGAAATGTGGAAAATGGTCCGTTTTCAAATGTTTTATTTTTGAACGTCAGTTCACATTTGTAGGTGGATCATCAGTGTTAGAGCTAAAATTAGCATGTTTAAAGTGATTTTCATGCTTCCAGGGGCTCGGGAAGTGAATTAAATACTATTTGGAGGCATTTAATGTTCAAGCAAAAACAGCTGATTTTTGACAAAAGAGATAACACCCCCCCCATTACGTCATGCTTCAGAAATGTGGAAAATGGTCCGTTTTCAAATGTTTTATTTTTGAACGTCAGTTCACATTTGTAGGTGGATCATCAGTGTTAGAGCTAAAATTAGCATGTTTAAAGTGATTTTCATGCTTTCAGGGGCCCTAAACACAAGATTCATGGAATGGTTAAAAGTGCATGAAAATGGCCAATTTACTCACTCTGAGTTCTCAAAAAGGGTTTCTTCACCCCGGGAAGTTAATTAAACACCATTTGGAGGCATTTAATGTTCGAGCAAAAACGGCTGATTTTCGACAAAAGAGATAACACCCCCCCCATTACGTCATGCTTCAGAAATGTGGAAAATGGTCCGTTTTCAAATGTTTTATTTTTGAACATCAGTTCACATTTGTAGGTGGATCATCAGTGTTAGAGCTAAAATTAGCATGTTTAAAGTGATTTTCATGCTTCCAGGGGCCCTAAACACAAGATTTATGGAATGGTTAAAAGTGCATGAAAATGGCCAATTTACTCACTCTGAGTTCTCAAAAAGGGTTTCTTCACCCCGGGAAGTTAATTAAATACCATTTGGAGGCATTTAATGTTCGAGCAAAAACGGCTGATTTTCGACAAAAGAGATAACACCCCCCCATTACGTCATGCTTCAGAAATGTGGAAAATGGTCCGTTTTCAAATGTTTTATTTTTGAACATCAGTTCACATTTGTAGGTGGATCATCAGTGTTAGAGCTAAAATTAGCATGTTTAAAGTGATTTTCATGCTTCCAGGGGCTCGGGAAGTGAATTAAATACTATTTGGAGGCATTTAATGTTCAATCAAAAACAGCTGGTTTTTGACAAAAGAGATAACACCCCCCCATTACGTCATGCTTCAGAAATGTGGAAAATGGTCCGTTTTCAAATGTTTTATTTTTTAACGTCAGTTCACATTTGTAGGTGGATCATCAGTGTTAGAGCTAAAATTAGCATGTTTAAAGTGATTTTCATGCTTCCAGGGGCCCTAAACACAAGATTTATGGAATGGTTAAAAGTGCATGAAAATGGCCAATTTACTCACTCTGAGTTCTCAAAAAGGGTTTCTTCACCCCGGGAAGTTAATTAAATACCATTTGGAGGCATTTAATGTTCGAGCAAAAACGGCTGATTTTCGACAAAAGAGATAACACCCCCCCATTACGTCATGCTTCAGAAATGTGGAAAATGGTCAGTTTTCAAATGTTTTATTTTTGAACGTCAGTTCACATTTGTAGGTGGATCATCAGTGTTAGAGCTAAAATTAGCATGTTTGAAGTGATTTTCATGCTTCCAGGGGCTCGGGAAGTGAATTAAATACTATTTGGAGGCATTTAATGTTCAATCAAAAACAGCTGATTTTTGACAAAAGAGATAACACCCCCCCATTACGTCATGCTTCAGAAATGTGGAAAATGGTCCGTTTTCAAATGTTTTATTTTTGAACGTCAGTTCACATTTGTAGGTGGATCATCAGTGTTAGAGCTAAAATTAGCATGTTTAAAGTGATTTTCATGCTTCCAGGGGCCCTAAACACAAGATTTATGGAATGGTTAAAAGTGCATGAAAATGGCCAATTTACTCACTCTGAGTTCTCAAAAAGTGTTTCTTCACCCCAGGAAGTTAATTAAATACCATTTGGAGGCATTTAATGTTCGAGCAAAAATGGCTGATTTTCGACAAAAGAGATAACACCCCCCCATTACGTCATGCTTCAGAAATGTGGAAAATGGTCCGTTTTCAAATGTTTTATTTTTGAACGTCAGTTCACATTTGTAGGTGGATCATCAGTGTTTGAGCTAAAATTAGCATGTTTAAAGTGATTTTCATGCTTCCAGGGGCTCGGGAAGTGAATTAAATACTATTTGGAGGCATTTAATGTTCAATCAAAAACAGCTGATTTTTGACAAAAGAGATAACACCCCCCCCATTACGTCATGCTTCAGAAATGTGGAAAATGGTCCATTTTCAAATGTTTTATTTTTTAACGTCAGTTCACATTTGTAGGTGGATCATCAGTGTTAGAGCTAAAATTAGCATGTTTAAAGTGATTTTCATGCTTCCAGGGGCCCTAAACACAAGATTTATGGAATGGTTAAAAGTGCATGAAAATGGCCAATTTACTCACTCTGAGTTCTCAAAAAGGGTTTCTTCACCCCGGGAAGTTAATTAAATACCATTTGGAGGCATTTAATGTACGAGCAAAAACGGCTGATTTTCGACAAAAGAGATAACACCCCCCCATTACGTCATGCTTCAGAAATGTGGAAAATGGTCCGTTTTCAAATGTTTTATTTTTGAACGTCAGTTCACATTTGTAGGTGGATCATCAGTGTTAGAGCTAAAATTAGCATGTTTAAAGTGATTTTCATGCTTCCAGGGGTTCGGGAAGTGAATTAAATACTATTTGTAGGCATTTAATGTTCAATCAAAAACAGCTGATTTTTGACAAAAGAGATAACACCCCCCCATTACGTCATGCTTCAGAAATGTGGAAAATGGTCCGTTTTCAAATGTTTTATTTTTGAACGTCAGTTCACATTTGTAGGTGGATCATCAGTGTTAGAGCTAAAATTAGCATGTTTAACCCCTTTACTGCTAAGGCTATATTCCTTCTTTTATGTAATTTCCATTGAAATCAATGGAAAGTCCATGACGAGTTACCCTTGTCATTAGCGGCGAAGAGGTTAAAGTGATTTTCATGCTTCCAGGGGCCCTAAACACAAGATTTATGGAATGGTTAAAAGTGCATGAAAATGGCCAATTTACTCACTCTGAGTTCTCAAAAAGTGTTTCTTCACCCCGGGAAGTTAATTAAATACCATTTGGAGGCATTTAATGTTCGAGCAGAAACGGCTGATTTTCGACAAAAGAGATAACACCCCCCCATTAAGTCATGCTTCAGAAATGTGGGAAATGGTCCGTTTTCAAATGTTTTATTTTGGAACGTCAGTTCACATTTGTAGGTGGATCATCAGTGTTAGAGCTAAAATTAGCATGTTTATAGTGATGTTCATGCTTCCAGGGGCTCGGGAAGTGAATTAAATACTATTTGGAGGCATTTAATGTTCAATCAAAAACAGCTGATTTTTGACAAAAGAGATAACACCCCCCCATTACGTCATGCTTCAGAAATGTGGAAAATGGTCCGTTTTCAAATGTTTTATTTTTGAACGTCAGTTCACATTTGTAGGTGGATCATCAGTGTTAGAGCTAAAATTAGCATGTTTAAAGTGATTTTCATGCTTCCAGGGGCCCTAAACACAAGATTTATGGAATGGTTAAAAGTGCATGAAAATGGCCAATTTACTCACTCTGAGTTCTCAAAAAGGGTTTCTTCACCCCGGGAAGTTAATTAAATACCATTTGGAGGCATTTAATGTTCGAGCAAAAACGGCTGATTTTCGACAAAAGAGATAACACCCCCCCATTACGTCATGCTTCAGAAATGTGGAAAATGGTCCGTTTTCAAATGTTTTATTTTTGAACGTCAGTTCACATTTGTAGGTGGATCATCAGTGTTAGAGCTAAAATTAGCATGTTTAAAGTGATTTTCATGCTTCCAGGGGCCCTAAACACAAGATTTATGGAATGGTTAAAAGTGCATGAAAATGGCCAATTTACTCACTCTGAGTTCTCAAAAAGGGTTTCTTCACCCCGGGAAGTTAATTAAATACCATTTGGAGGCATTTAATGTTCGAGCAAAAACGGCTGATTTTCGACAAAAGAGATAACACCCCCCCATTACGTCATGCTTCAGAAATGTGGAAAATGGTCCGTTTTCAAATGTTTTATTTTGGAACGTCAGTTCACATTTGTAGGTGGATCATCAGTGTTAGAGCTAAAATTAGCATGTTTATAGTGATGTTCATGCTTCCAAGGGCTCGGGAAGTGAATTAAATACTATTTGGAGGCATTTAATGTTCAATCAAAAACATCTGATTTTTGACAAAAGAGATAACACCCCCCCATTACGTCATGCTTCAGAAATGTGGAAAATGGTCCGTTTTCAAATGTTTTATTTTTGAACGTCAGTTCACATTTGTAGGTGGATCATCAGTGTTAGAGCTAAAATTAGCATGTTTAAAGTGATTTTCATGCTTCCAGGGGCCCTAAACACAAGATTTATGGAATGGTTAAAAGTGCATGAAAATGGACAATTTACTCACTCTGAGTTCTCAAAAAGGGTTTCTTCACCCCGGGAAGTTAATTAAATACCGTTTGGAGGCATTTAATGTTCGAGCAGAAACGGCTGATTTTCGACAAAAGAGATAACACCCCCCCCATTAAGTCAAGGCTCAGAAATGTGGAAAATGGTCCGTTTTCAAATGTTTTATTTTGGAACGTCAGTTCACATTTGTAGGTGGATCATCAGTGTTAGAGCTTAAATTAGCATGTTTATAGTGATGTTCATGCTTCCAGGGGCCCTAAACACAAGATTTATGGAATGGTTAAAAGTGCATGAAAATGGCCAATTTACTCACTCTGAGTTCTCAAAAAGGGTTTCTTCACCCCGGGAAGTGAATTAAATACTATTTGGAGGCATTTAATGTTCAATCAAAAACATCTGATTTTTGACAAAAGAGATAACACCCCCCCATTACGTCATGCTTCAGAAATGTGGAAAATGGTCCGTTTTCAAATGTTTTATTTTTGAACGTCAGTTCACATTTGTAGGTGGATCATCAGTGTTAGAGCTAAAATTAGCATGTTTAAAGTGATTTTCATGCTTCCAGGGGCCCTAAACACAAGATTTATGGAATGGTTAAAAGTGCATGAAAATGGCCAATTTACTCACTCTGAGTTCTCAAAAAGGGTTTCTTCACCCCGGGAAGTTAATTAAATACCATTTGGAGGCATTTAATGTTCGAGCAAAAACGGCTGATTTTCGACAAAAGAGATAACACCCCCCCATTACGTCATGCTTCAGAAATGTGGAAAATGGTCCGTTTTCAAATGTTTTATTTTTTAACGTCAGTTCACATTTGTAGGTGGATCATCAGTGTTAGAGCTAAAATTAGCATGTTTAAAGTGATTTTCATGCTTCCAGGGGCCCTAAACACAAGATTTATGGAATGGTTAAAAGTGCATGAAAATGGCCAATTTACTCACTCTGAGTTCTCAAAAAGTGTTTCTTCACCCCGGGAAGTTAATTAAATACCATTTGGAGGCATTTAATGTTCGAGCAGAAACGGCTGATTTTCGACAAAAGAGATAACACCCCCCCATTAAGTCATGCTTCAGAAATGTGGAAAATGGTCCGTTTTCAAATGTTTTATTTTGGAACGTCAGTTCACATTTGTAGGTGGATCATCAGTGTTAGAGCTAAAATTAGCATGTTTATAGTGATGTTCATGCTTCCAGGGGCTCGGGAAGTGAATTAAATACTATTTGGAGGCATTTAATGTTCAATCAAAAACAGCTGATTTTTGACAAAAGAGATAACACCCCCCCATTACGTCATGCTTCAGAAATGTGGAAAATGGTCCGTTTTCAAATGTTTTATTTTTGAACGTCAGTTCACATTTGTAGGTGGATCATCAGTGTTAGAGCTAAAATTAGCATGTTTAAAGTGATTTTCATGCTTCCAGGGGCCCTAAACACAAGATTTATGGAATGGTTAAAAGTGCATGAAAATGGCCAATTTACTCACTCTGAGTTCTCAAAAAGGGTTTCTTCACCCCGGGAAGTTAATTAAATACCATTTGGAGGCATTTAATGTTCGAGCAAAAACGGCTGATTTTCGACAAAAGAGATAACACCCCCCCATTACGTCATGCTTCAGAAATGTGGAAAATGGTCCGTTTTCAAATGTTTTATTTTTGAACGTCAGTTCACATTTGTAGGTGGATCATCAGTGTTAGAGCTAAAATTAGCATGTTTAAAGTGATTTTCATGCTTCCAGGGGCTCGGGAAGTGAATTAAATACTATTTGGAGGCATTTAATGTTCAAGCAAAAACAGCTGATTTTTGACAAAAGAGATAACACCCCCCATTACGTCATGCTTCAGAAATGTGGAAAATGGTCCGTTTTCAAATGTTTTATTTTTGAACGTCAGTTCACATTTGTAGGTGGATCATCAGTGTTAGAGCTAAAATTAGCATGTTTAAAGTGATTTTCATGCTTCCAGGGGCCCTAAACACAAGATTTATGGAATGGTTAAAAGTGCATGAAAATGGCCAATTTACTCACTCTGAGTTCTCAAAAAGGGTTTCTTCACCCCGGGAAGTTAATTAAATACCATTTGGAGGCATTTAATGTTCGAGCAAAAACGGCTGATTTTCGACAAAAGAGATAACACCCCCCCATTACGTCATGCTTCAGAAATGTGGAAAATGGTCCGTTTTCAAATGTTTTATTTTGGAACATCAGTTCACATTTGTAGGTGGATCATCAGTGTTAGAGCTAAAATTAGCATGTTTATAGTGATGTTCATGCTTCCAAGGGCTCGGGAAGTGAATTAAATACTATTTGGAGGCATTTAATGTTCAATCAAAAACATCTGATTTTTGACAAAAGAGATAACACCCCCCCATTACGTCATGCTTCAGAAATGTGGAAAATGGTCCGTTTTCAAATGTTTTATTTTTGAACGTCAGTTCACATTTGTAGGTGGATCATCAGTGTTAGAGCTAAAATTAGCATGTTTAAAGTGATTTTCATGCTTCCAGGGGCCCTAAACACAAGATTTATGGAATGGTTAAAAGTGCATGAAAATGGCCAATTTACTCACTCTGAGTTCTCAAAAAGTGTTTCTTCACCCCGGGAAGTTAATTAAATACCGTTTGGAGGCATTTAATGTTCGAGCAGAAACGGCTGATTTTCGACAAAAGAGATAACACCCCCCCCATTAAGTCAAGGCTCAGAAATGTGGAAAATGGTCCGTTTTCAAATGTTTTATTTTGGAACGTCAGTTCACATTTGTAGGTGGATCATCAGTGTTAGAGCTAAAATTAGCATGTTTATAGTGATGTTCATGCTTCCAAGGGCTCGGGAAGTGAATTAAATACTATTTGGAGGCATTTAATGTTCAATCAAAAACATCTGATTTTTGACAAAAGAGATAACACCCCCCCATTACGTCATGCTTCAGAAATGTGGAAAATGGTCCGTTTTCAAATATTTTATTTTTGAACGTCAGTTCACATTTGTAGGTGGATCATCAGTGTTAGAGCTAAAATTAGCATGTTTAAAGTGATTTTCATGCTTCCAGGGGCCCTAAACACAAGATTTATGGAATGGTTAAAAGTGCATGAAAATGGCCAATTTACTCACTCTGAGTTCTCAAAAAGGGTTTCTTCACCCCGGGAAGTTAATTAAATACCATTTGGAGGCATTTAATGTTCGAGCAAAAACGGCTGATTTTCGACAAAAGAGATAACACCCCCCCATTACGTCATGCTTCAGAAATGTGGAAAATGGTCCGTTTTCAAATGTTTTATTTTTTAACGTCAGTTCACATTTGTAGGTGGATCATCAGTGTTAGAGCTAAAATTAGCATGTTTAAAGTGATTTTCATGCTTCCAGGGGCCCTAAACACAAGATTTATGGAATGGTTAAAAGTGCATGAAAATGGCCAATTTACTCACTCTGAGTTCTCAAAAAGTGTTTCTTCACCCCGGGAAGTTAATTAAATACCGTTTGGAGGCATTTAATGTTCGAGCAGAAACGGCTGATTTTCGACAAAAGAGATAACACCCCCCCATTACGTCATGCTTCAGAAATGTGGAAAATGGTCCGTTTTCAAATGTTTTATTTTTGAACGTCAGTTCACATTTGTAGGTGGATCATCAGTGTTAGAGCTAAAATTAGCATGTTTAAAGTGATTTTCATGCTTCCAGGGGCCCTAAACACAAGATTTATGGAATGGTTAAAAGTGCATGAAAATGGCCAATTTACTCACTCTGAGTTCTCAAAAAGGGTTTCTTCACCCCGGGAAGTTAATTAAATACCATTTGGAGGCATTTAATGTTCGAGCAAAAACGGCTGATTTTCGACAAAAGAGATAACACCCCCCCATTACGTCATGCTTCAGAAATGTGGAAAATGGTCCGTTTTCAAATGTTTTATTTTTGAACGTCAGTTCACATTTGTAGGTGGATCATCAGTGTTAGAGCTAAAATTAGCATGTTTAAAGTGATTTTCATGCTTCCAGGGGCCCTAAACACAAGATTTATGGAATGGTTAAAGGTGCATGAAAATGGCCAATTTACTCACTCTGAGTTCTCAAAAAGGGTTTCTTCACCCCGGGAAGTTAATTAAATACCATTTGGAGGCATTTAATGTTCGAGCAAAAACGGCTGATTTTCGACAAAAGAGATAACACCCCCCCATTACGTCATGCTTCAGAAATGTGGAAAATGGTCCGTTTTCAAATGTTTTATTTTTGAACATCAGTTCACATTTGTAGGTGGATCATCAGTGTTAGAGCTAAAATTAGCATGTTTAAAGTGATTTTCATGCTTCCAGGGGCTCGGGAAGTGAATTAAATACTATTTGGAGGCATTTAATGTTCAATCAAAAACAGCTGATTTTTGACAAAAGAGATAACACCCCCCCATTACGTCATGCTTCAGAAATGTGGAAAATGGTCCGTTTTCAAATGTTTTATTTTTTAACGTCAGTTCACATTTGTAGGTGGATCATCAGTGTTAGAGCTAAAATTAGCATGTTTAAAGTGATTTTCATGCTTCCAGGGGCCCTAAACACAAGATTTATGGAATGGTTAAAAGTGCATGAAAATGGCCAATTTACTCACTCTGAGTTCTCAAAAAGGGTTTCTTCACCCCGGGAAGTTAATTAAATACCATTTGGAGGCATTTAATGTTCGAGCAAAAACGGCTGATTTTCGACAAAAGAGATAACACCCCCCCATTACGTCATGCTTCAGAAATGTGGAAAATGGTCAGTTTTCAAATGTTTTATTTTTGAACGTCAGTTCACATTTGTAGGTGGATCATCAGTGTTAGAGCTAAAATTAGCATGTTTAAAGTGATTTTCATGCTTCCAGGGGCTCGGGAAGTGAATTAAATACTATTTGGAGGCATTTAATGTTCAATCAAAAACAGCTGATTTTTGACAAAAGAGATAACACCCCCCCATTACGTCATGCTTCAGAAATGTGGAAAATGGTCCGTTTTCAAATGTTTTATTTTTGAACGTCAGTTCACATTTGTAGGTGGATCATCAGTGTTAGAGCTAAAATTAGCATGTTTAAAGTGATTTTCATGCTTCCAGGGGCCCTAAACACAAGATTTATGGAATGGTTAAAAGTGCAAGAAAATGGCCAATTTACTCACTCTGAGTTCTCAAAAAGGGTTTCTTCACCCCGGGAAGTTAATTAAATACCATTTGGAGGCATTTAATGTTCGAGCAGAAACGGCTGATTTTCGACAAAAGAGATAACACCCCCCCATTAAGTCATGCTTCAGAAATGTGGAAAATGGTCCGTTTTCAAATGTTTTATTTTGGAACGTCAGTTCACATTTGTAGGTGGATCATCAGTGTTAGAGCTAAAATTAGCATGTTTATAGTGATGTTCATGCTTCCAGGGGCTCGGGAAGTGAATTAAATACTATTTGGAGGCATTTAATGTTCAATCAAAAACAGCTGATTTTTGACAAAAGAGATAACACCCCCCATTACGTCATGCTTCAGAAATGTGGAAAATGGTCCATTTTAAAATGTTTTATTTTTGAATGTCAGTTCACATTTGTAGGTGGATCATCAGTGTTGGAGCTAAAATTAGCATGTTTAAAGTGATTTTCATGCTTCCAGGGGCTCGGGAAGTGAATTAAATACTATTTGGAGGCATTTAATGTTCAAGCAAAAACAGCTGATTTTTGACAAAAGAGATAACACCCCCCATTACGTCATGCTTCAGAAATGTGGAAAATGGTCCGTTTTCAAATGTTTTATTTTTGAACGTCAGTTCACATTTGTAGGTGGATCATCAGTGTTAGAGCTAAAATTAGCATGTTTAAAGTGATTTTCATGCTTCCAGGGGCCCTAAACACAAGATTTATGGAATGGTTAAAAGTGCATGAAAATGGCCAATTTACTCACTCTGAGTTCTCAAAAAGGGTTTCTTCACCCCGGGAAGTTAATTAAATACCATTTGGAGGCATTTAATGTTCGAGCAAAAACGGCTGATTTTCGACAAAAGAGATAACACCCCCCCATTACGTCATGCTTCAGAAATGTAGAAAATGGTCCGTTTTCAAATGTTTTATTTTTGAACGTCAGTTCACATTTGTAGGTGGATCATCAGTGTTAGAGCTAAAATTAGCATGTTTAAAGTGATTTTCATGCTTCCAGGGGCTCGGGAAGTGAATTAAATACTATTTGGAGGCATTTAATGTTCAAGCAAAAACAGCTGATTTTTGACAAAAGAGATAACACCCCCCAATTACGTCATGCTTCAGAAATGTGGAAAATGGTCCGTTTTCAAATGTTTTATTTTTGAACGTCAGTTCACATTTGTAGGTGGATCATCAGTGTTAGAGCTAAAATTAGCATGTTTAAAGTGATTTTCATGCTTCCAGGGGCCCTAAACACAAGATTTATGGAATGGTTAAAAGTGCATGAAAATGGCCAATTTACTCACTCTGAGTTCTCAAAAAGGGTTTCTTCACCCCGGGAAGTTAATTAAATACCATTTGGAGGCATTTAATGTTCGAGCAAAAACGGCTGATTTTCGACAAAAGAGATAACACCCCCCCATTACGTCATGCTTCAGAAATGTGGAAAATGGTCCGTTTTCAAATGTTTTATTTTTGAACGTCAGTTCACATTTGTAGGTGGATCATCAGTGTTAGAGCTAAAATTAGCATGTTTAAAGTGATTTTCATGCTTCCAGGGGCTCGGGAAGTGAATTAAATACTATTTGGAGGCATTTAATGTTCAATCAAAAACAGCTGATTTTTGACAAAAGAGATAACACCCCCCCATTACGTCATGCTTCAGAAATGTGGAAAATGGTCCGTTTTCAAATGTTTTATTTTTGAACGTCAGTTCACATTTGTAGGTGGATCATCAGTGTTAGAGCTAAAATTAGCATGTTTAAAGTGATTTTCATGCTTCCAGGGGCCCTAAACACAAGATTTATGGAATGGTTAAAAGTGCATGAAAATGGCCAATTTACTCACTCTGAGTTCTCAAAAAGGGTTTCTTCACCCCAGGAAGTGAATTAAATACCATTTGGAGGCATTTAATGTTCGAGCAAAAACTGCTGATTTTCGACAAAAGAGATAACACCCCCCATTACGTCATGCTTCAGAAATGTGGAAAATGGTCCGTTTTCAAATGTTTTATTTTTGAACGTCAGTTCACATTTGTAGGTGGATCATCAGTGTTAGAGCTAAAATTAGCATGTTTAAAGTGATTTTCATGCTTCCAGGGGCTCGGGAAGTGAATTAAATACTATTTGGAGGCATTTAATGTTCAAGCAAAAACAGCTGATTTTTGACAAAAGAGATAACACCCCCCCCATTACGTCATGCTTCAGAAATGTGGAAAATGGTCCGTTTTCAAATGTTTTATTTTTGAACGTCAGTTCACATTTGTAGGTGGATCATCAGTGTTAGAGCTAAAATTAGCATGTTTAAAGTGATTTTCATGCTTTCAGGGGCCCTAAACACAAGATTCATGGAATGGTTAAAAGTGCATGAAAATGGCCAATTTACTCACTCTGAGTTCTCAAAAAGGGTTTCTTCACCCCGGGAAGTTAATTAAACACCATTTGGAGGCATTTAATGTTCGAGCAAAAACGGCTGATTTTCGACAAAAGAGATAACACCCCCCCCATTACGTCATGCTTCAGAAATGTGGAAAATGGTCCGTTTTCAAATGTTTTATTTTTGAACATCAGTTCACATTTGTAGGTGGATCATCAGTGTTAGAGCTAAAATTAGCATGTTTAAAGTGATTTTCATGCTTCCAGGGGCCCTAAACACAAGATTTATGGAATGGTTAAAAGTGCATGAAAATGGCCAATTTACTCACTCTGAGTTCTCAAAAAGGGTTTCTTCACCCCGGGAAGTTAATTAAATACCATTTGGAGGCATTTAATGTTCGAGCAAAAACGGCTGATTTTCGACAAAAGAGATAACACCCCCCCATTACGTCATGCTTCAGAAATGTGGAAAATGGTCCGTTTTCAAATGTTTTATTTTTGAACATCAGTTCACATTTGTAGGTGGATCATCAGTGTTAGAGCTAAAATTAGCATGTTTAAAGTGATTTTCATGCTTCCAGGGGCTCGGGAAGTGAATTAAATACTATTTGGAGGCATTTAATGTTCAATCAAAAACAGCTGATTTTTGACAAAAGAGATACCACCCCCCCATTACGTCATGCTTCAGAAATGTGGAAAATGGTCTGTTTTCAAATGTTTTATTTTTTAACGTCAGTTCACATTTGTAGGTGGATCATCAGTGTTAGAGCTAAAATTAGCATGTTTAAAGTGATTTTCATGCTTCCAGGGGCCCTAAACACAAGATTTATGGAATGGTTAAAAGTGCATGAAAATGGCCAATTTACTCACTCTGAGTTCTCAAAAAGGGTTTCTTCACCCCGGGAAGTTAATTAAATACCATTTGGAGGCATTTAATGTTCGAGCAAAAACGGCTGATTTTCGACAAAAGAGATAACACCCCCCCATTACGTCATGCTTCAGAAATGTGGAAAATGGTCCGTTTTCAAATGTTTTATTTTTGAACGTCAGTTCACATTTGTAGGTGGATCATCAGTGTTAGAGCTAAAATTAGCATGTTTAAAGTGATTTTCATGCTTCCAGGGGCCCTAAACACAAGATTTATGGAATGGTTAAAAGTGCATGAAAATGGCCAATTTACTCACTCTGAGTTCTCAAAAAGGGTTTCTTCACCCCGGGAAGTTAATTAAATACCATTTGGAGGCATTTAATGTTCGAGCAAAAACGGCTGATTTTCGACAAAAGAGATAACACCCCCCCATTACGTCATGCTTCAGAAATGTGGAAAATGGTCCGTTTTCAAATGTTTTATTTTTGAACGTCAGTTCACATTTGTAGGTGGATCATCAGTGTTAGAGCTAAAATTAGCATGTTTAAAGTGATTTTCATGCTTCCAGGGGCTCGGGAAGTGAATTAAATACTATTTGGAGGCATTTAATGTTCAATCAAAAACAGCTGATTTTTGACAAAAGAGATAACACCCCCCCATTACGTCATGCTTCAGAAATGTGGAAAATGGTCCGTTTTCAAATGTTTTATTTTTGAACGTCAGTTCACATTTGTAGGTGGATCATCAGTGTTAGAGCTAAAATTAGCATGTTTAAAGTGATTTTCATGCTTCCAGGGGCCCTAAACACAAGATTTATGGAATGGTTAAAAGTGCATGAAAATGGCCAATTTACTCACTCTGAGTTCTCAAAAAGGGTTTCTTCACCCCAGGAAGTGAATTAAATACCATTTGGAGGCATTTAATGTTCGAGCAAAAACTGCTGATTTTCGACAAAAGAGATAACACCCCCCATTACGTCATGCTTCAGAAATGTGGAAAATGGTCCGTTTTCAAATGTTTTATTTTTGAACGTCAGTTCACATTTGTAGGTGGATCATCAGTGTTAGAGCTAAAATTAGCATGTTTAAAGTGATTTTCATGCTTCCAGGGGCTCGGGAAGTGAATTAAATACTATTTGGAGGCATTTAATGTTCAAGCAAAAACAGCTGATTTTTGACAAAAGAGATAACACCCCCCCCATTACGTCATGCTTCAGAAATGTGGAAAATGGTCCGTTTTCAAATGTTTTATTTTTGAACGTCAGTTCACATTTGTAGGTGGATCATCAGTGTTAGAGCTAAAATTAGCATGTTTAAAGTGATTTTCATGCTTTCAGGGGCCCTAAACACAAGATTCATGGAATGGTTAAAAGTGCATGAAAATGGCCAATTTACTCACTCTGAGTTCTCAAAAAGGGTTTCTTCACCCCGGGAAGTTAATTAAACACCATTTGGAGGCATTTAATGTTCGAGCAAAAACGGCTGATTTTCGACAAAAGAGATAACACCCCCCCCATTACGTCATGCTTCAGAAATGTGGAAAATGGTCCGTTTTCAAATGTTTTATTTTTGAACATCAGTTCACATTTGTAGGTGGATCATCAGTGTTAGAGCTAAAATTAGCATGTTTAAAGTGATTTTCATGCTTCCAGGGGCCCTAAACACAAGATTTATGGAATGGTTAAAAGTGCATGAAAATGGCCAATTTACTCACTCTGAGTTCTCAAAAAGGGTTTCTTCACCCCGGGAAGTTAATTAAATACCATTTGGAGGCATTTAATGTTCGAGCAAAAACGGCTGATTTTCGACAAAAGAGATAACACCCCCCCATTACGTCATGCTTCAGAAATGTGGAAAATGGTCCGTTTTCAAATGTTTTATTTTTGAACATCAGTTCACATTTGTAGGTGGATCATCAGTGTTAGAGCTAAAATTAGCATGTTTAAAGTGATTTTCATGCTTCCAGGGGCTCGGGAAGTGAATTAAATACTATTTGGAGGCATTTAATGTTCAATCAAAAACAGCTGATTTTTGACAAAAGAGATACCACCCCCCCATTACGTCATGCTTCAGAAATGTGGAAAATGGTCTGTTTTCAAATGTTTTATTTTTTAACGTCAGTTCACATTTGTAGGTGGATCATCAGTGTTAGAGCTAAAATTAGCATGTTTAAAGTGATTTTCATGCTTCCAGGGGCCCTAAACACAAGATTTATGGAATGGTTAAAAGTGCATGAAAATGGCCAATTTACTCACTCTGAGTTCTCAAAAAGGGTTTCTTCACCCCGGGAAGTTAATTAAATACCATTTGGAGGCATTTAATGTTCGAGCAAAAACGGCTGATTTTCGACAAAAGAGATAACACCCCCCCATTACGTCATGCTTCAGAAATGTGGAAAATGGTCCGTTTTCAAATGTTTTATTTTTGAACGTCAGTTCACATTTGTAGGTGGATCATCAGTGTTAGAGCTAAAATTAGCATGTTTAAAGTGATTTTCATGCTTCCAGGGGCCCTAAACACAAGATTTATGGAATGGTTAAAAGTGCATGAAAATGGCCAATTTACTCACTCTGAGTTCTCAAAAAGGGTTTCTTCACCCCGGGAAGTTAATTAAATACCATTTGGAGGCATTTAATGTTCGAGCAAAAACGGCTGATTTTCGACAAAAGAGATAACACCCCCCCATTACGTCATGCTTCAGAAATGTGGAAAATGGTCCGTTTTCAAATGTTTTATTTTTGAACGTCAGTTCACATTTGTAGGTGGATCATCAGTGTTAGAGCTAAAATTAGCATGTTTAAAGTGATTTTCATGCTTCCAGGGGCCCTAAACACAAGATTTATGGAATGGTTAAAGGTGCATGAAAATGGCCAATTTACTCACTCTGAGTTCTCAAAAAGGGTTTCTTCACCCCGGGAAGTTAATTAAATACCATTTGGAGGCATTTAATGTTCGAGCAAAAACGGCTGATTTTCGACAAAAGAGATAACACCCCCCCATTACGTCATGCTTCAGAAATGTGGAAAATGGTCCGTTTTCAAATGTTTTATTTTTGAACATCAGTTCACATTTGTAGGTGGATCATCAGTGTTAGAGCTAAAATTAGCATGTTTAAAGTGATTTTCATGCTTCCAGGGGCTCGGGAAGTGAATTAAATACTATTTGGAGGCATTTAATGTTCAATCAAAAACAGCTGGTTTTTGACAAAAGAGATAACACCCCCCCATTACGTCATGCTTCAGAAATGTGGAAAATGGTCCGTTTTCAAATGTTTTATTTTTTAACGTCAGTTCACATTTGTAGGTGGATCATCAGTGTTAGAGCTAAAATTAGCATGTTTAAAGTGATTTTCATGCTTCCAGGGGCCCTAAACACAAGATTTATGGAATGGTTAAAAGTGCATGAAAATGGCCAATTTACTCACTCTGAGTTCTCAAAAAGGGTTTCTTCACCCCGGGAAGTTAATTAAATACCATTTGGAGGCATTTAATGTTCGAGCAAAAACGGCTGATTTTCGACAAAAGAGATAACACCCCCCCATTACGTCATGCTTCAGAAATGTGGAAAATGGTCAGTTTTCAAATGTTTTATTTTTGAACGTCAGTTCACATTTGTAGGTGGATCATCAGTGTTAGAGCTAAAATTAGCATGTTTAAAGTGATTTTCATGCTTCCAGGGGCTCGGGAAGTGAATTAAATACTATTTGGAGGCATTTAATGTTCAATCAAAAACAGCTGATTTTTGACAAAAGAGATAACACCCCCCCATTACGTCATGCTTCAGAAATGTGGAAAATGGTCCGTTTTCAAATGTTTTATTTTTGAACGTCAGTTCACATTTGTAGGTGGATCATCAGTGTTAGAGCTAAAATTAGCATGTTTAAAGTGATTTTCATGCTTCCAGGGGCCCTAAACACAAGATTTATGGAATGGTTAAAAGTGCATGAAAATGGCCAATTTACTCACTCTGAGTTCTCAAAAAGTGTTTCTTCACCCCAGGAAGTTAATTAAATACCATTTGGAGGCATTTAATGTTCGAGCAAAAATGGCTGATTTTCGACAAAAGAGATAACACCCCCCCATTACGTCATGCTTCAGAAATGTGGAAAATGGTCAGTTTTCAAATGTTTTATTTTTGAACGTCAGTTCACATTTGTAGGTGGATCATCAGTGTTAGAGCTAAAATTAGCATGTTTAAAGTGATTTTCATGCTTCCAGGGGCTCGGGAAGTGAATTAAATACTATTTGGAGGCATTTAATGTTCAATCAAAAACAGCTGATTTTTGACAAAAGAGATAACACCCCCCCATTACGTCATGCTTCAGAAATGTGGAAAATGGTCCGTTTTCAAATGTTTTATTTTTGAACGTCAGTTCACATTTGTAGGTGGATCATCAGTGTTAGAGCTAAAATTAGCATGTTTAAAGTGATTTTCATGCTTCCAGGGGCCCTAAACACAAGATTTATGGAATGGTTAAAAGTGCAAGAAAATGGCCAATTTACTCACTCTGAGTTCTCAAAAAGGGTTTCTTCACCCCGGGAAGTTAATTAAATACCATTTGGAGGCATTTAATGTTCGAGCAGAAACGGCTGATTTTCGACAAAAGAGATAACACCCCCCCATTAAGTCATGCTTCAGAAATGTGGAAAATGGTCCGTTTTCAAATGTTTTATTTTGGAACGTCAGTTCACATTTGTAGGTGGATCATCAGTGTTAGAGCTAAAATTAGCATGTTTATAGTGATGTTCATGCTTCCAGGGGCTCGGGAAGTGAATTAAATACTATTTGGAGGCATTTAATGTTCAATCAAAAACAGCTGATTTTTGACAAAAGAGATAACACCCCCCATTACGTCATGCTTCAGAAATGTGGAAAATGGTCCGTTTTAAAATGTTTTATTTTTGAATGTCAGTTCACATTTGTAGGTGGATCATCAGTGTTGGAGCTAAAATTAGCATGTTTAAAGTGATTTTCATGCTTCCAGGGGCTCGGGAAGTGAATTAAATACTATTTGGAGGCATTTAATGTTCAAGCAAAAACAGCTGATTTTTGACAAAAGAGATAACACCCCCCATTACGTCATGCTTCAGAAATGTGGAAAATGGTCCGTTTTCAAATGTTTTATTTTTGAACGTCAGTTCACATTTGTAGGTGGATCATCAGTGTTAGAGCTAAAATTAGCATGTTTAAAGTGATTTTCATGCTTCCAGGGGCCCTAAACACAAGATTTATGGAATGGTTAAAAGTGCATGAAAATGGCCAATTTACTCACTCTGAGTTCTCAAAAAGGGTTTCTTCACCCCGGGAAGTTAATTAAATACCATTTGGAGGCATTTAATGTTCGAGCAAAAACGGCTGATTTTCGACAAAAGAGATAACACCCCCCCATTACGTCATGCTTCAGAAATGTAGAAAATGGTCCGTTTTCAAATGTTTTATTTTTGAACGTCAGTTCACATTTGTAGGTGGATCATCAGTGTTAGAGCTAAAATTAGCATGTTTAAAGTGATTTTCATGCTTCCAGGGGCTCGGGAAGTGAATTAAATACTATTTGGAGGCATTTAATGTTCAAGCAAAAACAGCTGATTTTTGACAAAAGAGATAACACCCCCCAATTACGTCATGCTTCAGAAATGTGGAAAATGGTCCGTTTTCAAATGTTTTATTTTTGAACGTCAGTTCACATTTGTAGGTGGATCATCAGTGTTAGAGCTAAAATTAGCATGTTTAAAGTGATTTTCATGCTTCCAGGGGCCCTAAACACAAGATTTATGGAATGGTTAAAAGTGCATGAAAATGGCCAATTTACTCACTCTGAGTTCTCAAAAAGGGTTTCTTCACCCCGGGAAGTTAATTAAATACCATTTGGAGGCATTTAATGTTCGAGCAAAAACGGCTGATTTTCGACAAAAGAGATAACACCCCCCCCATTACGTCATGCTTCAGAAATGTGGAAAATGGTCCGTTTTCAAATGTTTTATTTTTGAACGTCAGTTCACATTTGTAGGTGGATCATCAGTGTTAGAGCTAAAATTAGCATGTTTAAAGTGATTTTCATGCTTCCAGGGGCTCGGGAAGTGAATTAAATACTATTTGGAGGCATTTAATGTTCAATCAAAAACAGCTGATTTTTGACAAAAGAGATAACACCCCCCCATTACGTCATGCTTCAGAAATGTGGAAAATGGTCCGTTTTCAAATGTTTTATTTTTGAACGTCAGTTCACATTTGTAGGTGGATCATCAGTGTTAGAGCTAAAATTAGCATGTTTAAAGTGATTTTCATGCTTCCAGGGGCCCTAAACACAAGATTTATGGAATGGTTAAAAGTGCATGAAAATGGCCAATTTACTCACTCTGAGTTCTCAAAAAGGGTTTCTTCACCCCAGGAAGTTAATTAAATACCATTTGGAGGCATTTAATGTTCGAGCAAAAACTGCTGATTTTCGACAAAAGAGATAACACCCCCCATTACGTCATGCTTCAGAAATGTGGAAAATGGTCCGTTTTCAAATGTTTTATTTTTGAACGTCAGTTCACATTTGTAGGTGGATCATCAGTGTTAGAGCTAAAATTAGCATGTTTAAAGTGATTTTCATGCTTCCAGGGGCTCGGGAAGTGAATTAAATACTATTTGGAGGCATTTAATGTTCAAGCAAAAACAGCTGATTTTTGACAAAAGAGATAACACCCCCCCCATTACGTCATGCTTCAGAAATGTGGAAAATGGTCCGTTTTCAAATGTTTTATTTTTGAACGTCAGTTCACATTTGTAGGTGGATCATCAGTGTTAGAGCTAAAATTAGCATGTTTAAAGTGATTTTCATGCTTTCAGGGGCCCTAAACACAAGATTCATGGAATGGTTAAAAGTGCATGAAAATGGCCAATTTACTCACTCTGAGTTCTCAAAAAGGGTTTCTTCACCCCGGGAAGTTAATTAAACACCATTTGGAGGCATTTAATGTTCGAGCAAAAACGGCTGATTTTCGACAAAAGAGATAACACCCCCCCCATTACGTCATGCTTCAGAAATGTGGAAAATGGTCCGTTTTCAAATGTTTTATTTTTGAACATCAGTTCACATTTGTAGGTGGATCATCAGTGTTAGAGCTAAAATTAGCATGTTTAAAGTGATTTTCATGCTTCCAGGGGCCCTAAACACAAGATTTATGGAATGGTTAAAAGTGCATGAAAATGGCCAATTTACTCACTCTGAGTTCTCAAAAAGGGTTTCTTCACCCCGGGAAGTTAATTAAATACCATTTGGAGGCATTTAATGTTCGAGCAAAAACGGCTGATTTTCGACAAAAGAGATAACACCCCCCCATTACGTCATGCTTCAGAAATGTGGAAAATGGTCCGTTTTCAAATGTTTTATTTTTGAACATCAGTTCACATTTGTAGGTGGATCATCAGTGTTAGAGCTAAAATTAGCATGTTTAAAGTGATTTTCATGCTTCCAGGGGCTCGGGAAGTGAATTAAATACTATTTGGAGGCATTTAATGTTCAATCAAAAACAGCTGATTTTTGACAAAAGAGATACCACCCCCCCATTACGTCATGCTTCAGAAATGTGGAAAATGGTCTGTTTTCAAATGTTTTATTTTTTAACGTCAGTTCACATTTGTAGGTGGATCATCAGTGTTAGAGCTAAAATTAGCATGTTTAAAGTGATTTTCATGCTTCCAGGGGCCCTAAACACAAGATTTATGGAATGGTTAAAAGTGCATGAAAATGGCCAATTTACTCACTCTGAGTTCTCAAAAAGGGTTTCTTCACCCCGGGAAGTTAATTAAATACCATTTGGAGGCATTTAATGTTCGAGCAAAAACGGCTGATTTTCGACAAAAGAGATAACACCCCCCCATTACGTCATGCTTCAGAAATGTGGAAAATGGTCCGTTTTCAAATGTTTTATTTTTGAACGTCAGTTCACATTTGTAGGTGGATCATCAGTGTTAGAGCTAAAATTAGCATGTTTAAAGTGATTTTCATGCTTCCAGGGGCCCTAAACACAAGATTTATGGAATGGTTAAAAGTGCATGAAAATGGCCAATTTACTCACTCTGAGTTCTCAAAAAGGGTTTCTTCACCCCGGGAAGTTAATTAAATACCATTTGGAGGCATTTAATGTTCGAGCAAAAACGGCTGATTTTCGACAAAAGAGATAACACCCCCCCATTACGTCATGCTTCAGAAATGTGGAAAATGGTCCGTTTTCAAATGTTTTATTTTTGAACGTCAGTTCACATTTGTAGGTGGATCATCAGTGTTAGAGCTAAAATTAGCATGTTTAAAGTGATTTTCATGCTTCCAGGGGCCCTAAACACAAGATTTATGGAATGGTTAAAGGTGCATGAAAATGGCCAATTTACTCACTCTGAGTTCTCAAAAAGGGTTTCTTCACCCCGGGAAGTTAATTAAATACCATTTGGAGGCATTTAATGTTCGAGCAAAAACGGCTGATTTTCGACAAAAGAGATAACACCCCCCCATTACGTCATGCTTCAGAAATGTGGAAAATGGTCCGTTTTCAAATGTTTTATTTTTGAACATCAGTTCACATTTGTAGGTGGATCATCAGTGTTAGAGCTAAAATTAGCATGTTTAAAGTGATTTTCATGCTTCCAGGGGCTCGGGAAGTGAATTAAATACTATTTGGAGGCATTTAATGTTCAATCAAAAACAGCTGGTTTTTGACAAAAGAGATAACACCCCCCCATTACGTCATGCTTCAGAAATGTGGAAAATGGTCCGTTTTCAAATGTTTTATTTTTTAACGTCAGTTCACATTTGTAGGTGGATCATCAGTGTTAGAGCTAAAATTAGCATGTTTAAAGTGATTTTCATGCTTCCAGGGGCCCTAAACACAAGATTTATGGAATGGTTAAAAGTGCATGAAAATGGCCAATTTACTCACTCTGAGTTCTCAAAAAGGGTTTCTTCACCCCGGGAAGTTAATTAAATACCATTTGGAGGCATTTAATGTTCGAGCAAAAACGGCTGATTTTCGACAAAAGAGATAACACCCCCCCATTACGTCATGCTTCAGAAATGTGGAAAATGGTCAGTTTTCAAATGTTTTATTTTTGAACGTCAGTTCACATTTGTAGGTGGATCATCAGTGTTAGAGCTAAAATTAGCATGTTTAAAGTGATTTTCATGCTTCCAGGGGCTCGGGAAGTGAATTAAATACTATTTGGAGGCATTTAATGTTCAATCAAAAACAGCTGATTTTTGACAAAAGAGATAACACCCCCCCATTACGTCATGCTTCAGAAATGTGGAAAATGGTCCGTTTTCAAATGTTTTATTTTTGAACGTCAGTTCACATTTGTAGGTGGATCATCAGTGTTAGAGCTAAAATTAGCATGTTTAAAGTGATTTTCATGCTTCCAGGGGCCCTAAACACAAGATTTATGGAATGGTTAAAAGTGCATGAAAATGGCCAATTTACTCACTCTGAGTTCTCAAAAAGTGTTTCTTCACCCCAGGAAGTTAATTAAATACCATTTGGAGGCATTTAATGTTCGAGCAAAAATGGCTGATTTTCGACAAAAGAGATAACACCCCCCCATTACGTCATGCTTCAGAAATGTGGAAAATGGTCCGTTTTCAAATGTTTTATTTTTGAACGTCAGTTCACATTTGTAGGTGGATCATCAGTGTTTGAGCTAAAATTAGCATGTTTAAAGTGATTTTCATGCTTCCAGGGGCTCGGGAAGTGAATTAAATACTATTTGGAGGCATTTAATGTTCAATCAAAAACAGCTGATTTTTGACAAAAGAGATAACACCCCCCCCATTACGTCATGCTTCAGAAATGTGGAAAATGGTCCATTTTCAAATGTTTTATTTTTTAACGTCAGTTCACATTTGTAGGTGGATCATCAGTGTTAGAGCTAAAATTAGCATGTTTAAAGTGATTTTCATGCTTCCAGGGGCCCTAAACACAAGATTTATGGAATGGTTAAAAGTGCATGAAAATGGCCAATTTACTCACTCTGAGTTCTCAAAAAGGGTTTCTTCACCCCGGGAAGTTAATTAAATACCATTTGGAGGCATTTAATGTACGAGCAAAAACGGCTGATTTTCGACAAAAGAGATAACACCCCCCCATTACGTCATGCTTCAGAAATGTGGAAAATGGTCCGTTTTCAAATGTTTTATTTTTGAACGTCAGTTCACATTTGTAGGTGGATCATCAGTGTTAGAGCTAAAATTAGCATGTTTAAAGTGATTTTCATGCTTCCAGGGGTTCGGGAAGTGAATTAAATACTATTTGTAGGCATTTAATGTTCAATCAAAAACAGCTGATTTTTGACAAAAGAGATAACACCCCCCCATTACGTCATGCTTCAGAAATGTGGAAAATGGTCCGTTTTCAAATGTTTTATTTTTGAACGTCAGTTCACATTTGTAGGTGGATCATCAGTGTTAGAGCTAAAATTAGCATGTTTAACCCCTTTACTGCTAAGGCTATATTCCTTCTTTTATGTAATTTCCATTGAAATCAATGGAAAGTCCATGACGAGTTACCCTTGTCATTAGCGGCGAAGAGGTTAAAGTGATTTTCATGCTTCCAGGGGCCCTAAACACAAGATTTATGGAATGGTTAAAAGTGCATGAAAATGGCCAATTTACTCACTCTGAGTTCTCAAAAAGTGTTTCTTCACCCCGTGAAGTTAATTAAATACCATTTGGAGGCATTTAATGTTCGAGCAGAAACGGCTGATTTTCGACAAAAGAGATAACACCCCCCCATTAAGTCATTCTTCAGAAATGTGGGAAATGGTCCGTTTTCAAATGTTTTATTTTGGAACGTCAGTTCACATTTGTAGGTGGATCATCAGTGTTAGAGCTAAAATTAGCATGTTTATAGTGATGTTCATGCTTCCAGGGGCTCGGGAAGTGAATTAAATACTATTTGGAGGCATTTAATGTTCAATCAAAAACAGCTGATTTTTGACAAAAGAGATAACACCCCCCCATTACGTCATGCTTCAGAAATGTGGAAAATGGTCCGTTTTCAAATGTTTTATTTTTGAACGTCAGTTCACATTTGTAGGTGGATCATCAGTGTTAGAGCTAAAATTAGCATGTTTAAAGTGATTTTCATGCTTCCAGGGGCCCTAAACACAAGATTTATGGAATGGTTAAAAGTGCATGAAAATGGCCAATTTACTCACTCTGAGTTCTCAAAAAGGGTTTCTTCACCCCGGGAAGTTAATTAAATACCATTTGGAGGCATTTAATGTTCGAGCAAAAACAGCTGATTTTCGACAAAAGAGATAACACCCCCCCCATTACGTCATGCTTCAGAAATGTGGAAAATGGTCCGTTTTCAAATGTTTTATTTTTGAACGTCAGTTCACATTTGTAGGTGGATCATCAGTGTTAGAGCTAAAATTAGCATGTTTAAAGTGATTTTCATGCTTCCAGGGGCCCTAAACACAAGATTTATGGAATGGTTAAAAGTGCATGAAAATGGCCAATTTACTCACTCTGAGTTCTCAAAAAGGGTTTCTTCACCCCGGGAAGTTAATTAAATACCATTTGGAGGCATTTAATGTTCGAGCAAAAACGGCTGATTTTCGACAAAAGAGATAACACCCCCCCATTACGTCATGCTTCAGAAATGTGGAAAATGGTCCGTTTTCAAATGTTTTATTTTGGAACGTCAGTTCACATTTGTAGGTGGATCATCAGTGTTAGAGCTAAAATTAGCATGTTTATAGTGATGTTCATGCTTCCAAGGGCTCGGGAAGTGAATTAAATACTATTTGGAGGCATTTAATGTTCAATCAAAAACATCTGATTTTTGACAAAAGAGATAACACCCCCCCATTACGTCATGCTTCAGAAATGTGGAAAATGGTCCGTTTTCAAATGTTTTATTTTTGAACGTCAGTTCACATTTGTAGGTGGATCATCAGTGTTAGAGCTAAAATTAGCATGTTTAAAGTGATTTTCATGCTTCCAGGGGCCCTAAACACAAGATTTATGGAATGGTTAAAAGTGCATGAAAATGGACAATTTACTCACTCTGAGTTCTCAAAAAGGGTTTCTTCACCCCGGGAAGTTAATTAAATACCGTTTGGAGGCATTTAATGTTCGAGCAGAAACGGCTGATTTTCGACAAAAGAGATAACACCCCCCCCATTAAGTCAAGGCTCAGAAATGTGGAAAATGGTCCGTTTTCAAATGTTTTATTTTGGAACGTCAGTTCACATTTGTAGGTGGATCATCAGTGTTAGAGCTTAAATTAGCATGTTTATAGTGATGTTCATGCTTCCAAGGGCTCGGGAAGTGAATTAAATACTATTTGGAGGCATTTAATGTTCAATCAAAAACATCTGATTTTTGACAAAAGAGATAACACCCCCCCATTACGTCATGCTTCAGAAATGTGGAAAATGGTCCGTTTTCAAATGTTTTATTTTTGAACGTCAGTTCACATTTGTAGGTGGATCATCAGTGTTAGAGCTAAAATTAGCATGTTTAAAGTGATTTTCATGCTTCCAGGGGCCCTAAACACAAGATTTATGGAATGGTTAAAAGTGCATGAAAATGGCCAATTTACTCACTCTGAGTTCTCAAAAAGGGTTTCTTCACCCCGGGAAGTTAATTAAATACCATTTGGAGGCATTTAATGTTCGAGCAAAAACGGCTGATTTTCGACAAAAGAGATAACACCCCCCCATTACGTCATGCTTCAGAAATGTGGAAAATGGTCCGTTTTCAAATGTTTTATTTTTTAACGTCAGTTCACATTTGTAGGTGGATCATCAGTGTTAGAGCTAAAATTAGCATGTTTAAAGTGATTTTCATGCTTCCAGGGGCCCTAAACACAAGATTTATGGAATGGTTAAAAGTGCATGAAAATGGCCAATTTACTCACTCTGAGTTCTCAAAAAGTGTTTCTTCACCCCGGGAAGTTAATTAAATACCATTTGGAGGCATTTAATGTTCGAGCAGAAACGGCTGATTTTCGACAAAAGAGATAACACCCCCCCATTAAGTCATGCTTCAGAAATGTGGAAAATGGTCCGTTTTCAAATGTTTTATTTTGGAACGTCAGTTCACATTTGTAGGTGGATCATCAGTGTTAGAGCTAAAATTAGCATGTTTATAGTGATGTTCATGCTTCCAGGGGCTCGGGAAGTGAATTAAATACTATTTGGAGGCATTTAATGTTCAATCAAAAACAGCTGATTTTTGACAAAAGAGATAACACCCCCCCATTACGTCATGCTTCAGAAATGTGGAAAATGGTCCGTTTTCAAATGTTTTATTTTTGAACGTCAGTTCACATTTGTAGGTGGATCATCAGTGTTAGAGCTAAAATTAGCATGTTTAAAGTGATTTTCATGCTTCCAGGGGCCCTAAACACAAGATTTATGGAATGGTTAAAAGTGCATGAAAATGGCCAATTTACTCACTCTGAGTTCTCAAAAAGGGTTTCTTCACCCCGGGAAGTTAATTAAATACCATTTGGAGGCATTTAATGTTCGAGCAAAAACGGCTGATTTTCGACAAAAGAGATAACACCCCCCCATTACGTCATGCTTCAGAAATGTGGAAAATGGTCCGTTTTCAAATGTTTTATTTTTGAACGTCAGTTCACATTTGTAGGTGGATCATCAGTGTTAGAGCTAAAATTAGCATGTTTAAAGTGATTTTCATGCTTCCAGGGGCTCGGGAAGTGAATTAAATACTATTTGGAGGCATTTAATGTTCAAGCAAAAACAGCTGATTTTTGACAAAAGAGATAACACCCCCCATTACGTCATGCTTCAGAAATGTGGAAAATGGTCCGTTTTCAAATGTTTTATTTTTGAACGTCAGTTCACATTTGTAGGTGGATCATCAGTGTTAGAGCTAAAATTAGCATGTTTAAAGTGATTTTCATGCTTCCAGGGGCCCTAAACACAAGATTTATGGAATGGTTAAAAGTGCATGAAAATGGCCAATTTACTCAAACTGAGTTCTCAAAAAGGGTTTCTTCACCCCGGGAAGTTAATTAAATACCATTTGGAGGCATTTAATGTTCGAGCAAAAACGGCTGATTTTCGACAAAAGAGATAACACCCCCCCATTACGTCATGCTTCAGAAATGTGGAAAATGGTCCGTTTTCAAATGTTTTATTTTGGAACGTCAGTTCACATTTGTAGGTGGATCATCAGTGTTAGAGCTAAAATTAGCATGTTTATAGTGATGTTCATGCTTCCAAGGGCTCGGGAAGTGAATTAAATACTATTTGGAGGCATTTAATGTTCAATCAAAAACATCTGATTTTTGACAAAAGAGATAACACCCCCCCATTACGTCAAGCTTCAGAAATGTGGAAAATGGTCCGTTTTCAAATGTTTTATTTTTGAACGTCAGTTCACATTTGTAGGTGGATCATCAGTGTTAGAGCTAAAATTAGCATGTTTAAAGTGATTTTCATGCTTCCAGGGGCCCTAAACACAAGATTTATGGAATGGTTAAAAGTGCATGAAAATGGCCAATTTACTCACTCTGAGTTCTCAAAAAGTGTTTCTTCACCCCGGGAAGTTAATTAAATACCGTTTGGAGGCATTTAATGTTCGAGCAGAAACGGCTGATTTTCGACAAAAGAGATAACACCCCCCCCATTAAGTCAAGGCTCAGAAATGTGGAAAATGGTCCGTTTTCAAATGTTTTATTTTGGAACGTCAGTTCACATTTGTAGGTGGATCATCAGTGTTAGAGCTAAAATTAGCATGTTTATAGTGATGTTCATGCTTCCAAGGGCTCGGGAAGTGAATTAAATACTATTTGGAGGCATTTAATGTTCAATCAAAAACATCTGATTTTTGACAAAAGAGATAACACCCCCCCATTACGTCATGCTTCAGAAATGTGGAAAATGGTCCGTTTTCAAATATTTTATTTTTGAACGTCAGTTCACATTTGTAGGTGGATCATCAGTGTTAGAGCTAAAATTAGCATGTTTAAAGTGATTTTCATGCTTCCAGGGGCCCTAAACACAAGATTTATGGAATGGTTAAAAGTGCATGAAAATGGCCAATTTACTCACTCTGAGTTCTCAAAAAGGGTTTCTTCACCCCGGGAAGTTAATTAAATACCATTTGGAGGCATTTAATGTTCGAGCAAAAACGGCTGATTTTCGACAAAAGAGATAACACCCCCCCATTACGTCATGCTTCAGAAATGTGGAAAATGGTCCGTTTTCAAATGTTTTATTTTTTAACGTCAGTTCACATTTGTAGGTGGATCATCAGTGTTAGAGCTAAAATTAGCATGTTTAAAGTGATTTTCATGCTTCCAGGGGCCCTAAACACAAGATTTATGGAATGGTTAAAAGTGCATGAAAATGGCCAATTTACTCACTCTGAGTTCTCAAAAAGTGTTTCTTCACCCCGGGAAGTTAATTAAATACCGTTTGGAGGCATTTAATGTTCGAGCAGAAACGGCTGATTTTCGACAAAAGAGATAACACCCCCCCATTACGTCATGCTTCAGAAATGTGGAAAATGGTCCGTTTTCAAATGTTTTATTTTTGAACGTCAGTTCACATTTGTAGGTGGATCATCAGTGTTAGAGCTAAAATTAGCATGTTTAAAGTGATTTTCATGCTTCCAGGGGCCCTAAACACAAGATTTATGGAATGGTTAAAAGTGCATGAAAATGGCCAATTTACTCACTCTGAGTTCTCAAAAAGGGTTTCTTCACCCCGGGAAGTTAATTAAATACCATTTGGAGGCATTTAATGTTCGAGCAAAAACGGCTGATTTTCGACAAAAGAGATAACACCCCCCCATTACGTCATGCTTCAGAAATGTGGAAAATGGTCCGTTTTCAAATGTTTTATTTTTGAACGTCAGTTCACATTTGTAGGTGGATCATCAGTGTTAGAGCTAAAATTAGCATGTTTAAAGTGATTTTCATGCTTCCAGGGGCCCTAAACACAAGATTTATGGAATGGTTAAAGGTGCATGAAAATGGCCAATTTACTCACTCTGAGTTCTCAAAAAGGGTTTCTTCACCCCGGGAAGTTAATTAAATACCATTTGGAGGCATTTAATGTTCGAGCAAAAACGGCTGATTTTCGACAAAAGAGATAACACCCCCCCATTACGTCATGCTTCAGAAATGTGGAAAATGGTCAGTTTTCAAATGTTTTATTTTTGAACATCAGTTCACATTTGTAGGTGGATCATCAGTGTTAGAGCTAAAATTAGCATGTTTAAAGTGATTTTCATGCTTCCAGGGGCTCGGGAAGTGAATTAAATACTATTTGGAGGCATTTAATGTTCAATCAAAAACAGCTGATTTTTGACAAAAGAGATAACACCCCCCCATTACGTCATGCTTCAGAAATGTGGAAAATGGTCCGTTTTCAAATGTTTTATTTTTTAACGTCAGTTCACATTTGTAGGTGGATCATCAGTGTTAGAGCTAAAATTAGCATGTTTAAAGTGATTTTCATGCTTCCAGGGGCCCTAAACACAAGATTTATGGAATGGTTAAAAGTGCATGAAAATGGCCAATTTACTCACTCTGAGTTCTCAAAAAGGGTTTCTTCACCCCGGGAAGTTAATTAAATACCATTTGGAGGCATTTAATGTTCGAGCAAAAACGGCTGATTTTCGACAAAAGAGATAACACCCCCCCATTACGTCATGCTTCAGAAATGTGGAAAATGGTCAGTTTTCAAATGTTTTATTTTTGAACGTCAGTTCACATTTGTAGGTGGATCATCAGTGTTAGAGCTAAAATTAGCATGTTTAAAGTGATTTTCATGCTTCCAGGGGCTCGGGAAGTGAATTAAATACTATTTGGAGGCATTTAATGTTCAATCAAAAACAGCTGATTTTTGACAAAAGAGATAACACCCCCCCATTACGTCATGCTTCAGAAATGTGGAAAATGGTCCGTTTTCAAATGTTTTATTTTTGAACGTCAGTTCACATTTGTAGGTGGATCATCAGTGTTAGAGCTAAAATTAGCATGTTTAAAGTGATTTTCATGCTTCCAGGGGCCCTAAACACAAGATTTATGGAATGGTTAAAAGTGCATGAAAATGGCCAATTTACTCACTCTGAGTTCTCAAAAAGTGTTTCTTCACCCCAGGAAGTTAATTAAATACCATTTGGAGGCATTTAATGTTCGAGCAAAAATGGCTGATTTTCGACAAAAGAGATAACACCCCCCCATTACGTCATGCTTCAGAAATGTGGAAAATGGTCCGTTTTCAAATGTTTTATTTTTGAACGTCAGTTCACATTTGTAGGTGGATCATCAGTGTTTGAGCTAAAATTAGCATGTTTAAAGTGATTTTCATGCTTCCAGGGGCTCGGGAAGTGAATTAAATACTATTTGGAGGCATTTAATGTTCAATCAAAAACAGCTGATTTTTGACAAAAGAGATAACACCCCCCCCATTACGTCATGCTTCAGAAATGTGGAAAATGGTCCATTTTCAAAAGTTTTATTTTTTAACGTCAGTTCACATTTGTAGGTGGATCATCAGTGTTAGAGCTAAAATTAGCATGTTTAAAGTGATTTTCATGCTTCCAGGGGCCCTAAACACAAGATTTATGGAATGGTTAAAAGTGCATGAAAATGGCCAATTTACTCACTCTGAGTTCTCAAAAAGGGTTTCTTCACCCCGGGAAGTTAATTAAATACCATTTGGAGGCATTTAATGTACGAGCAAAAACGGCTGATTTTCGACAAAAGAGATAACACCCCCCCATTACGTCATGCTTCAGAAATGTGGAAAATGGTCCGTTTTCAAATGTTTTATTTTTGAACGTCAGTTCACATTTGTAGGTGGATCATCAGTGTTAGAGCTAAAATTAGCATGTTTAAAGTGATTTTCATGCTTCCAGGGGTTCGGGAAGTGAATTAAATACTATTTGTAGGCATTTAATGTTCAATCAAAAACAGCTGATTTTTGACAAAAGAGATAACACCCCCCCATTACGTCATGCTTCAGAAATGTGGAAAATGGTCCGTTTTCAAATGTTTTATTTTTGAACGTCAGTTCACATTTGTAGGTGGATCATCAGTGTTAGAGCTAAAATTAGCATGTTTAACGCCTTTACTGCTAAGGCTATATTCCTTCTTTTATGTAATTTCCATTGAAATCAATGGAAAGTCCATGACGAGTTACCCTTGTCATTAGCGGCGAAGAGGTTAAAGTGATTTTCATGCTTCCAGGGGCCCTAAACACAAGATTTATGGAATGGTTAAAAGTGCATGAAAATGGCCAATTTACTCACTCTGAGTTCTCAAAAAGTGTTTCTTCACCCCGGGAAGTTAATTAAATACCATTTGGAGGCATTTAATGTTCGAGCAGAAACGGCTGATTTTCGACAAAAGAGATAACACCCCCCCATTAAGTCATGCTTCAGAAATGTGGGAAATGGTCCGTTTTCAAATGTTTTATTTTGGAACGTCAGTTCACATTTGTAGGTGGATCATCAGTGTTAGAGCTAAAATTAGCATGTTTATAGTGATGTTCATGCTTCCAGGGGCTCGGGAAGTGAATTAAATACTATTTGGAGGCATTTAATGTTCAATCAAAAACAGCTGATTTTTGACAAAAGAGATAACACCCCCCCATTACGTCATGCTTCAGAAATGTGGAAAATGGTCCGTTTTCAAATGTTTTATTTTTGAACGTCAGTTCACATTTGTAGGTGGATCATCAGTGTTAGAGCTAAAATTAGCATGTTTAAAGTGATTTTCATGCTTCCAGGGGCCCTAAACACAAGATTTATGGAATGGTTAAAAGTGCATGAAAATGGCCAATTTACTCACTCTGAGTTCTCAAAAAGGGTTTCTTCACCCCGGGAAGTTAATTAAATACCATTTGGAGGCATTTAATGTTCGAGCAAAAACGGCTGATTTTCGACAAAAGAGATAACACCCCCCCCATTACGTCATGCTTCAGAAATGTGGAAAATGGTCCGTTTTCAAATGTTTTATTTTTGAACGTCAGTTCACATTTGTAGGTGGATCATCAGTGTTAGAGCTAAAATTAGCATGTTTAAAGTGATTTTCATGCTTCCAGGGGCCCTAAACACAAGATTTATGGAATGGTTAAAAGTGCATGAAAATGGCCAATTTACTCACTCTGAGTTCTCAAAAAGGGTTTCTTCACCCCGGGAAGTTAATTAAATACCATTTGGAGGCATTTAATGTTCGAGCAAAAACGGCTGATTTTCGACAAAAGAGATAACACCCCCCCATTACGTCATGCTTCAGAAATGTGGAAAATGGTCCGTTTTCAAATGTTTTATTTTGGAACGTCAGTTCACATTTGTAGGTGGATCATCAGTGTTAGAGCTAAAATTAGCATGTTTATAGTGATGTTCATGCTTCCAAGGGCTCGGGAAGTGAATTAAATACTATTTGGAGGCATTTAATGTTCAATCAAAAACATCTGATTTTTGACAAAAGAGATAACACCCCCCCATTACGTCATGCTTCAGAAATGTGGAAAATGGTCCGTTTTCAAATGTTTTATTTTTGAACGTCAGTTCACATTTGTAGGTGGATCATCAGTGTTAGAGCTAAAATTAGCATGTTTAAAGTGATTTTCATGCTTCCAGGGGCCCTAAACACAAGATTTATGGAATGGTTAAAAGTGCATGAAAATGGACAATTTACTCACTCTGAGTTCTCAAAAAGGGTTTCTTCACCCCGGGAAGTTAATTAAATACCGTTTGGAGGCATTTAATGTTCGAGCAGAAACGGCTGATTTTCGACAAAAGAGATAACACCCCCCCCATTAAGTCAAGGCTCAGAAATGTGGAAAATGGTCCGTTTTCAAATGTTTTATTTTGGAACGTCAGTTCACATTTGTAGGTGGATCATCAGTGTTAGAGCTAAAATTAGCATGTTTATAGTGATGTTCATGCTTCCAAGGGCTCGGGAAGTGAATTAAATACTATTTGGAGGCATTTAATGTTCAATCAAAAACATCTGATTTTTGACAAAAGAGATAACACCCCCCCATTACGTCATGCTTCAGAAATGTGGAAAATGGTCCGTTTTCAAATGTTTTATTTTTGAACGTCAGTTCACATTTGTAGGTGGATCATCAGTGTTAGAGCTAAAATTAGCATGTTTAAAGTGATTTTCATGCTTCCAGGGGCCCTAAACACAAGATTTATGGAATGGTTAAAAGTGCATGAAAATGGCCAATTTACTCACTCTGAGTTCTCAAAAAGGGTTTCTTCACCCCGGGAAGTTAATTAAATACCATTTGGAGGCATTTAATGTTCGAGCAAAAACGGCTGATTTTCGACAAAAGAGATAACACCCCCCCATTACGTCATGCTTCAGAAATGTGGAAAATGGTCCGTTTTCAAATGTTTTATTTTTTAACGTCAGTTCACATTTGTAGGTGGATCATCAGTGTTAGAGCTAAAATTAGCATGTTTAAAGTGATTTTCATGCTTCCAGGGGCCCTAAACACAAGATTTATGGAATGGTTAAAAGTGCATGAAAATGGCCAATTTACTCACTCTGAGTTCTCAAAAAGTGTTTCTTCACCCCGGGAAGTTAATTAAATACCATTTGGAGGCATTTAATGTTCGAGCAGAAACGGCTGATTTTCGACAAAAGAGATAACACCCCCCCATTAAGTCATGCTTCAGAAATGTGGAAAATGGTCCGTTTTCAAATGTTTTATTTTGGAACGTCAGTTCACATTTGTAGGTGGATCATCAGTGTTAGAGCTAAAATTAGCATGTTTATAGTGATGTTCATGCTTCCAGGGGCTCGGGAAGTGAATTAAATACTATTTGGAGGCATTTAATGTTCAATCAAAAACAGCTGATTTTTGACAAAAGAGATAACACCCCCCCATTACGTCATGCTTCAGAAATGTGGAAAATGGTCCGTTTTCAAATGTTTTATTTTTGAACGTCAGTTCACATTTGTAGGTGGATCATCATTGTTAGAGCTAAAATTAGCATGTTTAAAGTGATTTTCATGCTTCCAGGGGCCCTAAACACAAGATTTATGGAATGGTTAAAAGTGCATGAAAATGGCCAATTTACTCACTCTGAGTTCTCAAAAAGGGTTTCTTCACCCCGGGAAGTTAATTAAATACCATTTGGAGGCATTTAATGTTCGAGCAAAAACGGCTGATTTTCGACAAAAGAGATAACACCCCCCCCATTACGTCATGCTTCAGAAATGTGGAAAATGGTCCGTTTTCAAATGTTTTATTTTTGAACGTCAGTTCACATTTGTAGGTGGATCATCAGTGTTAGAGCTAAAATTAGCATGTTTAAAGTGATTTTCATGCTTCCAGGGGCTCGGGAAGTGAATTAAATACTATTTGGAGGCATTTAATGTTCAAGCAAAAACAGCTGATTTTTGACAAAAGAGATAACACCCCCCATTACGTCATGCTTCAGAAATGTGGAAAATGGTCCGTTTTCAAATGTTTTATTTTTGAACGTCAGTTCACATTTGTAGGTGGATCATCAGTGTTAGAGCTAAAATTAGCATGTTTAAAGTGATTTTCATGCTTCCAGGGGCCCTAAACACAAGATTTATGGAATGGTTAAAAGTGCATGAAAATGGCCAATTTACTCACTCTGAGTTCTCAAAAAGGGTTTCTTCACCCCGGGAAGTTAATTAAATACCATTTGGAGGCATTTAATGTTCGAGCAAAAACGGCTGATTTTCGACAAAAGAGATAACACCCCCCCATTACGTCATGCTTCAGAAATGTGGAAAATGGTCCGATTTCAAATGTTTTATTTTGGAACGTCAGTTCACATTTGTAGGTGGATCATCAGTGTTAGAGCTAAAATTAGCATGTTTATAGTGATGTTCATGCTTCCAAGGGCTCGGGAAGTGAATTAAATACTATTTGGAGGCATTTAATGTTCAATCAAAAACATCTGATTTTTGACAAAAGAGATAACACCCCCCCATTACGTCATGCTTCAGAAATGTGGAAAATGGTCCGTTTTCAAATGTTTTATTTTTGAACGTCAGTTCACATTTGTAGGTGGATCATCAGTGTTAGAGCTAAAATTAGCATGTTTAAAGTGATTTTCATGCTTCCAGGGGCCCTAAACACAAGATTTATGGAATGGTTAAAAGTGCATGAAAATGGCCAATTTACTCACTCTGAGTTCTCAAAAAGTGTTTCTTCACCCCGGGAAGTTAATTAAATACCGTTTGGAGGCATTTAATGTTCGAGCAGAAACGGCTGATTTTCGACAAAAGAGATAACACCCCCCCCATTAAGTCAAGGCTCAGAAATGTGGAAAATGGTCCGTTTTCAAATGTTTTATTTTGGAACGTCAGTTCACATTTGTAGGTGGATCATCAGTGTTAGAGCTAAAATTAGCATGTTTATAGTGATGTTCATGCTTCCAAGGGCTCGGGAAGTGAATTAAATACTATTTGGAGGCATTTAATGTTCAATCAAAAACATCTGATTTTTGACAAAAGAGATAACACCCCCCCATTACGTCATGCTTCAGAAATGTGGAAAATGGTCCGTTTTCAAATGTTTTATTTTTGAACGTCAGTTCACATTTGTAGGTGGATCATCAGTGTTAGAGCTAAAATTAGCATGTTTAAAGTGATTTTCATGCTTCCAGGGGCCCTAAACACAAGATTTATGGAATGGTTAAAAGTGCATGAAAATGGCCAATTTACTCACTCTGAGTTCTCAAAAAGGGTTTCTTCACCCCGGGAAGTTAATTAAATACCATTTGGAGGCATTTAATGTTCGAGCAAAAACGGCTGATTTTCGACAAAAGAGATAACACCCCCCCATTACGTCATGCTTCAGAAATGTGGAAAATGGTCCGTTTTCAAATGTTTTATTTTTTAACGTCAGTTCACATTTGTAGGTGGATCATCAGTGTTAGAGCTAAAATTAGCATGTTTAAAGTGATTTTCATGCTTCCAGGGGCCCTAAACACAAGATTTATGGAATGGTTAAAAGTGCATGAAAATGGCCAATTTACTCACTCTGAGTTCTCAAAAAGTGTTTCTTCACCCCGGGAAGTTAATTAAATACCATTTGGAGGCATTTAATGTTCGAGCAGAAACGGCTGATTTTCGACAAAAGAGATAACACCCCCCCATTAAGTCATGCTTCAGAAATGTGGAAAATGGTCCGTTTTCAAATGTTTTATTTTGGAACGTCAGTTCACATTTGTAGGTGGATCATCAGTGTTAGAGCTAAAATTAGCATGTTTATAGTGATGTTCATGCTTCCAGGGGCTCGGGAAGTGAATTAAATACTATTTGGAGGCATTTAATGTTCAATCAAAAACAGCTGATTTTTGACAAAAGAGATAACACCCCCCCATTACGTCATGCTTCAGAAATGTGGAAAATGGTCCGTTTTCAAATGTTTTATTTTTGAACGTCAGTTCACATTTGTAGGTGGATCATCAGTGTTAGAGCTAAAATTAGCATGTTTAAAGTGATTTTCATGCTTCCAGGGGCCCTAAACACAAGATTTATGGAATGGTTAAAAGTGCATGAAAATGGCCAATTTACTCACTCTGAGTTCTCAAAAAGGGTTTCTTCACCCCGGGAAGTTAATTAAATACCATTTGGAGGCATTTAATGTTCGAGCAAAAACGGCTGATTTTCGACAAAAGAGATAACACCCCCCCCATTACGTCATGCTTCAGAAATGTGGAAAATGGTCCGTTTTCAAATGTTTTATTTTTGAACGTCAGTTCACATTTGTAGGTGGATCATCAGTGTTAGAGCTAAAATTAGCATGTTTAAAGTGATTTTCATGCTTCCAGGGGCTCGGGAAGTGAATTAAATACTATTTGGAGGCATTTAATGTTCAAGCAAAAACAGCTGATTTTTGACAAAAGAGATAACACCCCCCATTACGTCATGCTTCAGAAATGTGGAAAATGGTCCGTTTTCAAATGTTTTATTTTTGAACGTCAGTTCACATTTGTAGGTGGATCATCAGTGTTAGAGCTAAAATTAGCATGTTTAAAGTGATTTTCATGCTTCCAGGGGCCCTAAACACAAGATTTATGGAATGGTTAAAAGTGCATGAAAATGGCCAATTTACTCACTCTGAGTTCTCAAAAAGGGTTTCTTCACCCCGGGAAGTTAATTAAATACCATTTGGAGGCATTTAATGTTCGAGCAAAAACGGCTGATTTTCGACAAAAGAGATAACACCCCCCCATTACGTCATGCTTCAGAAATGTGGAAAATGGTCCGATTTCAAATGTTTTATTTTGGAACGTCAGTTCACATTTGTAGGTGGATCATCAGTGTTAGAGCTAAAATTAGCATGTTTATAGTGATGTTCATGCTTCCAAGGGCTCGGGAAGTGAATTAAATACTATTTGGAGGCATTTAATGTTCAATCAAAAACATCTGATTTTTGACAAAAGAGATAACACCCCCCCATTACGTCATGCTTCAGAAATGTGGAAAATGGTCCGTTTTCAAATGTTTTATTTTTGAACGTCAGTTCACATTTGTAGGTGGATCATCAGTGTTAGAGCTAAAATTAGCATGTTTAAAGTGATTTTCATGCTTCCAGGGGCCCTAAACACAAGATTTATGGAATGGTTAAAAGTGCATGAAAATGGCCAATTTACTCACTCTGAGTTCTCAAAAAGTGTTTCTTCACCCCGGGAAGTTAATTAAATACCGTTTGGAGGCATTTAATGTTCGAGCAGAAACGGCTGATTTTCGACAAAAGAGATAACACCCCCCCCATTAAGTCAAGGCTCAGAAATGTGGAAAATGGTCCGTTTTCAAATGTTTTATTTTGGAACGTCAGTTCACATTTGTAGGTGGATCATCAGTGTTAGAGCTAAAATTAGCATGTTTATAGTGATGTTCATGCTTCCAAGGGCTCGGGAAGTGAATTAAATACTATTTGGAGGCATTTAATGTTCAATCAAAAACATCTGATTTTTGACAAAAGAGATAACACCCCCCCATTACGTCATGCTTCAGAAATGTGGAAAATGGTCCGTTTTCAAATATTTTATTTTTGAACGTCAGTTCACATTTGTAGGTGGATCATCAGTGTTAGAGCTAAAATTAGCATGTTTAAAGTGATTTTCATGCTTCCAGGGGCCCTAAACACAAGATTTATGGAATGGTTAAAAGTGCATGAAAATGGCCAATTTACTCACTCTGAGTTCTCAAAAAGGGTTTCTTCACCCCGGGAAGTTAATTAAATACCATTTGGAGGCATTTAATGTTCGAGCAAAAACGGCTGATTTTCGACAAAAGAGATAACACCCCCCCATTACGTCATGCTTCAGAAATGTGGAAAATGGTCCGTTTTCAAATGTTTTATTTTTTAACGTCAGTTCACATTTGTAGGTGGATCATCAGTGTTAGAGCTAAAATTAGCATGTTTAAAGTGATTTTCATGCTTCCAGGGGCCCTAAACACAAGATTTATGGAATGGTTAAAAGTGCATGAAAATGGCCAATTTACTCACTCTGAGTTCTCAAAAAGTGTTTCTTCACCCCGGGAAGTTAATTAAATACCGTTTGGAGGCATTTAATGTTCGAGCAGAAACGGCTGATTTTCGACAAAAGAGATAACACCCCCCCCATTAAGTCAAGGCTCAGAAATGTGGAAAATGGTCCGTTTTCAAATGTTTTATTTTTGAACGTCAGTTCACATTTGTAGGTGGATCATCAGTGTTAGAGCTAAAATTAGCATGTTTAAAGTGATTTTCATGCTTCCAGGGGCCCTAAACACAAGATTTATGGAATGGTTAAAAGTGCATGAAAATGGCCAATTTACTCACTCTGAGTTCTCAAAAAGGGTTTCTTCACCCCGGGAAGTTAATTAAATACCATTTGGAGGCATTTAATGTTCGAGCAAAAACGGCTGATTTTCGACAAAAGAGATAACACCCCCCCGTTACGTCATGCTTCAGAAATGTGGAAAATGGTCCGTTTTCAAATGTTTTATTTTTGAACATCAGTTCACATTTGTAGGTGGATCATCAGTGTTAGAGCTAAAATTAGCATGTTGAAAGTGATTTTCATGCTTCCAGGGGCTCGGGAAGTGAATTAAATACTATTTGGAGGCATTTAATGTTCAATCAAAAACAGCTGATTTTTTGACAAAAGAGATAACACCCCCCCATTACGTCATGCTTCAGAAATGTGGAAAATGGTCCGTTTTCAAATGTTTTATTTTTTAATGTCAGTTCACATTTGTAGGTGGATCATCAGTGTTAGAGCTAAAATTAGCATGTTTAAAGTGATTTTCATGCTTCCAGGGGCCCTAAACACAAGATTTATGGAATGGTTAAAAGTGCATGAAAATGGCCAATTTACTCACTCTGAGTTCTCAAAAAGGGTTTCTTCACCCCGGGAAGTTAATTAAATACCATTTGGAGGCATTTAATGTTCGAGCAAAAATGGCTGATTTTCGACAAAAGAGATAACACCCCCCCATTACGTCATGCTTCAGAAATGTGGAAAATGGTCCGTTTTCAAATGTTTCATTTTTGAACGTCAGTTCACATTTGTAGGTAGATCATCAGTGTTAGAGCTAAAATTAGCATGTTTAAAGTGATTTTCATGCTTCCAGGGGCTCGGGAAGTGAATTAAATACTATTTGGAGGCATTTAATGTTCAATCAAAAACAGCTGATTTTTGACAAAAGAGATAACACCCCCCCATTACGTCATGCTTCAGAAATGTGGAAAATGGTCCGTTTTCAAATGTTTTATTTTTGAACGTCAGTTCACATTTGTAGGTGGATCATCAGTGTTAGAGCTAAAATTAGCATGTTTAAAGTGATTTTCATGCTTCCAGGGGCCCTAAACACAAGATTTATGGAATGGTTAAAAGTGCATGAAAATGGCCAATTTACTCACTCTGAGTTCTCAAAAAGTGTTTCTTCACCCCGGGAAGTTAATTAAATACCATTTGGAGGCATTTAATGTTCGAGCAGAAACGGCTGATTTTCGACAAAAGAGATAACACCCCCCCCCATTAAGTCATGCTTCAGAAATGTGGAAAATGGTCCGTTTTCAAATGTTTTATTTTGGAACGTCAGTTCACATTTGTAGGTGGATCATCAGTGTTAGAGCTAAAACTAGCATGTTTATAGTGATGTTCATGCTTCCAGGGGCTCGGGAAGTAAATTAAATACTATTCGGAGGCATTTAATGTTCAATCAAAAACAGCTGATTTTTGACAAAAGAGATAACACCCCCCCATTACGTCATGCTTCAGAAATGTGGAAAATGGTCCGTTTTAAAATGTTTTATTTTTGAATGTCAGTTCACATTTGTAGGTGGATCATCAGTGTTGGAGCTAAAAATTAGCATGTTTAAAGTGATTTTCATGCTTCCAGGGGCCCTAAACACAAGATTTATGGAATGGTTAAAAGTGCATGAAAATGGACAATTTACTCACTCTGAGTTCTCAAAAAGGGTTTCTTCGCCCCGGGAAGTTAATTAAATACCATTTGGAGGCATTTAATGTTCGAGCAAAAACGGCTGATTTTCGACAAAAGAGATAACACCCCCCCATTACGTCATGCTTCAGAAATGTGGAAAATGGTCCGTTTTCAAATGTTTTATTTTTGAACGTCAGTTCACATTTGTAGGTGGATCATCAGTGTTAGAGCTAAAATTAGCATGTTTAAAGTGATTTTCATGCTTCCAGGGGCTCGGGAAGTGAATTAAATACTATTTGGAGGAATTTAATGTTCAAGCAAAAACAGCTGATTTTTGACAAAAGAGATAACACCCCCCCATTACGTCATGCTTCAGAAATGTGGAAAATGGTCCGTTTTCAAATGTTTTATTTTTGAACGTCAGTTCACATTTGTAGGTGGATCATCAGTGTTAGAGCTAAAATTAGCATGTTTAAAGTGATATTCATGCTTCCAGGGGCCCTAAACACAAGATTTATGGAATGGTTAAAAGTGCATGAAAATGGCCAATTTACTCACTCTGAGTTCTCAAAAAAGGTTTCTTCACCCCGGGAAGTTAATTAAATACCATTTGGAGGCATTTAATGTTCGAGCAAAAACGGCTGATTTTCGACAAAAGAGATAACACCTCCCCATTATGTCATGCTTCAGAAATGTGGAAAATGGTCCGTTTTCAAATGATTTATTTTTGAACATCAGTTCACATTTGTAGGTGGATCATCAGTGTTAGAGCTAAAATTAGCATGTTTAAAGTGATTTTCATGCTTCCAGGGGCTCGGGAAGTGAATTAAATACTATTTGGAGGCATTTAATGTTCAATCAAAAACAGCTGATTTTTGACAAAAGAGATAACACCCCCCCATTACGTCATGCTTCAGAAATGTGGAAAATGGTCAGTTTTCAAATGTTTTATTTTTGAACGTCAGTTCACATTTGTAGGTGGATCATCAGTGTTAGAGCTAAAATTAGCATGTTTAAAGTGATTTTCATGCTTCCAGGGGCCCTAAACACAAGATTTATGGAATGGTTAAAAGTGCATGAAAATGGCCAATTTACTCACTCTGAGTTCTCAAAAAGGGTTTCTTCACCCCGGGAAGTTAATTAAATACCATTTGGAGGCATTTAATGTTCGAGCAAAAACGGCTGATTTTCGACAAAAGAGATAACACCCCCCCATTACGTCATGCTTCAGAAATGTGGAAAATGGTCCGTTTTCAAATGTTTTATTTTTGAACGTCAGTTCACATTTGCAGGTGGATCATCAGTGTTAGAGCTAAAATTAGCATGTTTAAAGTGATTTTCATGCTTCCAGGGGCTCGGGAAGTGAATTAAATACTATTTGGAGGCATTTAATGTTCAAGCAAAAACAGCTGATTTTTGACAAAAGAGATAACACCCCCCCATTACGTCATGCTTCAGAAATGTGGAAAATGGTCCGTTTTCAAATGTTTTATTTTTGAACGTCAGTTCACATTTGTAGGTGGATCATCAGTGTTAGAGCTAAAATTAGCATGTTTAAAGTGATTTTCATGCTTCCAGGGGCTCGGGAAGTGAATTAAATACTATTTGGAGGCATTTAATGTTCAATCAAAAACAGCTGATTTTTGACAAAAGAGATAACACCCCCCCATTACGTCATGCTTCAGAAATGTGGAAAATGGTCCGTTTTCAAATGTTTTATTTTTGAACGTCAGTTCACATTTGTAGGTGGATGATAAGTGTTAGAGCTAAAATTAGCATGTTTAATGTGATTTTCATTCTTCCAGGGGCCCTAAACACAAGATTTATGGAATGGTTAAAAGTGCATGAAAATGGCCAATTTACTCACTCTGAGTTCTCAAAAAGGGTTTCTTCACCCCGGGAAGTTAATTAAATACCATTTGGAGGCATTTAATGTTCGAGCAAAAACGGCTGATTTTCAACAAAAGAGATAACACCCCCCCATTACGTCATGCTTCAGAAATGTGGAAAATGGTCCGTTTTCAAATGTTTTATTTTTGAACATTAGTTCACATTTGTAGGTGGATCATCAGTGTTAGAGCTAAAATTAGCATGTTTAAAGTGATTTTCATGCTTCCAGGGGCTCGGGAAGTGAATTAAATACTATTTGGAGGCATTTAATGTTCAATCAAAAACAGCTGATTTTTGACAAAAGAGATAACACCCCCCCATTACGTCATGCTTCAGAAATGTGGAAAATGGTCCGTTTTCAAATGTTTTATTTTTGAACGTCAGTTCACATTTGTAGGTGGATCATCAGTGTTAGAGCTAAAATTAGCATGTTTAAAGTGATTTTCATGCTTCCAGGGGCTCGGGAAGTGAATTAAATACTATTTGGAGGCATTTAATGTTCAAGCAAAAACAGCTGATTTTTGACAAAAGAGATAACACCCCCCCATAACGTCATGCTTCAGAAATGTGGAAAATGGTGCGTTTTCAAATGTTTTATTTTTGAACGTCAGTTCACATTTGTAGGTGGATCATCAGTGTTAGAGCTAAAATTAGCATGTTTAAAGTGATTTTCATGCTTCCAGGGGCCCTAAACACAAGATTTATGGAATGGTTAAAAGTGCATGAAAATGGCCAATTTACTCACTCTGAGTTCTCAAAAAGGGTTTCTTCACCCCGGGAAGTTAATTAAATACCATTTGGAGGCATTTAATGTTCGAGCAAAAACGGCTGATTTTCGACAAAAGAGATAACACCCCCCCATTACGTCATGCTTCAGAAATGTGGAAAATGGTCCGTTTTCAAATGTTTTATTTTTGAACATCAGTTCACATTTGTAGGTGGATCATCAGTGTTAGAGCTAAAATTAGCATGTTTAACATGATTTTCATGCTTCCAGGGGCTCGGGAAGTGAATTAAATACTATTTGGAGGCATTTAATGTTCAATCAAAAACAGCTGATTTTTGACAAAAGAGATAACACCCCCCCATTACGTCATGCTTCAGAAATGTGGAAAATGGTCCGTTTTCAAATGTTTTATTTTTGAACGTCAGTTCACATTTGTAGGTGCATCATCAGTGTTAGAGCTAAAATTAGCATGTTTAAAATGATTTTCATGCTTCCAGGGGCCCTAAACACAAGATTTATGGAATGGTTAAAAGTGCATGAAAATGGCCAATTTACTCACTCTGAGTTCTCAAAAAGGGTTTCTTCACCCCGGGAAGTTAATTAAATACCATTTGGAGGCATTTAATGTTCGAGCAAAAACGGCTGATTTTCGACAAAAGAGATAACACCGTCCCCCATTACGTCATGCTTCAGAAATGTGGAAAATGGTCCGTTTTCAAATATTTTATTTTTGAACGTCAGTTCACATTTGTAGGTGGATCATCAGTGTTAGAGCTAAAATTAGCATGTTTAAAGTGATTTTCATGCTTCCAGGGGCCCTAAACACAAGATTTATGGAATGGTTAAAAGTGCATGAAAATGGCCAATTTACTCACTCTGAGTTCTCAAAAAGGGTTTCTTCACCCCGGGAAGTTAATTAAATACCATTTGGAGGCATTTAATGTTCGAGCAAAAACGGCTGATTTTCGACAAAAGAGATAACACCCCCCCATTACGTCATGCTTCAGAAATGTGGAAAATGGTCCGTTTTCAAATGTTTTATTTTTGAACATCAGTTCACATTTGTAGGTGGATCATCAGTGTTAGAGCTAAAATTAGCATGTTTAAAGTGATTTTCATGCTTCCAGGGGCTCGGGAAGTGAATTAAATACTATTTGGAGGCATTTAATGTTCAATCAAAAACAGCTGATTTTTTGACAAAAGAGATAACACCCCCCCATTACGTCATGCTTCAGAAATGTGGAAAATGGTCCGTTTTCAAATGTTTTATTTTTTAATGTCAGTTCACATTTGTAGGTGGATCATCAGTGTTAGAGCTAAAATTAGCATGTTTAAAGTGATTTTCATGCTTCCAGGGGCCCTAAACACAAGATTTATGGAATGGTTAAAAGTGCATGAAAATGGCCAATTTACTCACTCTGAGTTCTCAAAAAGGGTTTCTTCACCCCGGGAAGTTAATTAAATACCATTTGGAGGCATTTAATGTTCGAGCAAAAACGGCTGATTTTCGACAAAAGAGATAACACCCCCCCATTACATCATGCTTCAGAAATGTGGAAAATGGTCCGTTTTCAAATGTTTTATTTTTGAACGTCAGTTCACATTTGTAGGTGGATCATCAGTGTTAGAGCTAAAATTAGCATGTTTAAAGTGATTTTCATGCTTCCAGGGGCTCGGGAAGTGAATTAAATACTATTTGGAGGCATTTAATGTTCAATCAAAAACAGCTGATTTTTGACAAAAGAGATAACACCCCCCCATTACGTCATGCTTCAGAAATGTGGAAAATGGTCCGTTTTCAAATGTTTTATTTTTGAACGTCAGTTCACATTTGTAGGTGGATCATCAGTGTTAGAGCTAAAATTAGCATGTTTAAAGTGATTTTCATGCTTCCAGGGGCCCTAAACACAAGATTTATGGAATGGTTAAAAGTGCATGAAAATGGACAATTTACTCACTCTGAGTTCTCAAAAAGGGTTTCTTCGCCCCGGGAAGTTAATTAAATACCATTTGGAGGCATTTAATGTTCGAGCAAAAACGGCTGATTTTCGACAAAAGAGATAACACCCCCCCATTACGTCATGCTTCAGAAATGTGGAAAATGGTCCGTTTTCAAATGTTTTATTTTTGAACGTCAGTTCACATTTGTAGGTGGATCATCAGTGTTAGAGCTAAAATTAGCATGTTTAAAGTGATTTTCATGCTTCCAGGGGCTCAGGAAGTGAATTAAATACTATTTGGAGGCATTTAATGTTCAAGCAAAAACAGCTGATTTTTGACAAAAGAGATAACACCCCCCCATTACGTCATGCTTCAGAAATGTGGAAAATGGTCCGTTTTCAAATGTTTTATTTTTGAACGTCAGTTCACATTTGTAGATGGATCATCAGTGTTAGAGCTAAAATTAGCATGTTTAAAGTGATATTCATGCTTCCAGGGGCCCTAAACACAAGATTTATGGAATGGTTAAAAGTGCATGAAAATGGCCAATTTACTCACTCTGAGTTCTCAAAAAGGGTTTCTTCACCCCGGGAAGTTAATTAAATACCATTTGGAGGCATTTAATGTTCGAGCAAAAACGGCTGATTTTCGACAAAAGAGATAACACCCCCCCATTACGTCATGCTTCAGAAATGTGGAAAATGGTCCGTTTTCAAATGTTTTATTTTTGAAAATCAGTTCACATTTGTAGGTGGATCATCAGTGTTAGAGCTAAAATTAGCATGTTTAAAGTGATTTTCATGCTTCCAGGGGCTCGGGAAGTGAATTAAATACTATTTGGAGGCATTTAATGTTCAATCAAAAACAGCTGATTTTTGACAAAAGAGATAACACCCCCCCATTACGTCATGCTTCAGAAATGTGGAAAATGGTCCGTTTTCAAATGTTTTATTTTTGAACGTCAGTTCACATTTGTAGGTGGATCATCAGTGTTAGAGCTAAAATTAGCATGTTTAAAGTGATTTTCATGCTTCCAGGGGCCCTAAACACAAGATTTATGGAATGGTTAAAAGTGCATGAAAATGGCCAATTTACTCACTCTGAGTTCTCAAAAAGGGTTTCTTCACCCCGGGAAGTTAATTAAATACCATTTGGAGGCATTTAATGTTCGAGCAAAAACGGCTGATTTTCGACAAAAGAGATAACACCCCCCCATTACGTCATGCTTCAGAAATGTGGAAAATGGTCCGTTTTCAAATGTTTTATTTTTGAACATTAGTTCACATTTGTAGGTGGATCATCAGTGTTAGAGCTAAAATTAGCATGTTTAAAGTGATTTTCATGCTTCCAGGGGCTCGGGAAGTGAATTAAATACTATTTGGAGGCATTTAATGTTCAATCAAAAACAGCTGATTTTTGACAAAAGAGATAACACCCCCCCATTACGTCATGCTTCAGAAATGTGGAAAATGGTCCGTTTTCAAATGTTTTATTTTTGAACGTCAGTTCACATTTGTAGGTGGATCATCAGTGTTAGAGATAAAATTAGCATGTTTAAAGTGATTTTCATGCTTCCAGGGGCCCTAAACACAAGATTTATGGAATGGTTAAAAGTGCATGAAAATGGCCAATTTACTCACTCTGAGTTCTCAAAAAGGGTTTCTTCACCCCGGGAAGTTAATTAAATACCATTTGGAGGCATTTAATGTTCGAGCAAAAACGGCTGATTTTCGACAAAAGAGATAACACCCCCCCATTATGTCATGCTTCAGAAATGTGGAAAATGGTCCGTTTTCAAATGATTTATTTTTGAACATCAGTTCACATTTGTAGGTGGATCATCAGTGTTAGAGCTAAAATTAGCATGTTTAAAGTGATTTTCATGCTTCCAGGGGCTCGGGAAGTGAATTAAATACTATTTGGAGGCATTTAATGTTCAATCAAAAACAGCTGATTTTTGACAAAAGAGATAACACCCCCCCATTACGTCATGCTTCAGAAATGTGGAAAATGGTCAGTTTTCAAATGTTTTATTTTTGAACGTCAGTTCACATTTGTAGGTGGATCATCAGTGTTAGAGCTAAAATTAGCATGTTTAAAGTGATTTTCATGCTTCCAGGGGCCCTAAACACAAGATTTATGGAATGGTTAAAAGTGCATGAAAATGGCCAATTTACTCACTCTGAGTTCTCAAAAAGGGTTTCTTCACCCCGGGAAGTTAATTAAATACCATTTGGAGGCATTTAATGTTCGAGCAAAAACGGCTGATTTTCAACAAAAGAGATAACACCCCCCCATTACGTCATGCTTCAGAAATGTGGAAAATGGTCCGTTTTCAAATGTTTTATTTTTGAACATTAGTTCACATTTGTAGGTGGATCATCAGTGTTAGAGCTAAAATTAGCATGTTTAAAGTGATTTTCATGCTTCCAGGGGCTCGGGAAGTGAATTAAATACTATTTGGAGGCATTTAATGTTCAATCAAAAACAGCTGATTTTTGACAAAAGAGATAACACCCCCCCATTACGTCATGCTTCAGAAATGTGGAAAATGGTCCGTTTTCAAATGTTTTATTTTTGAACGTCAGTTCACATTTGTAGGTGGATCATCAGTGTTAGAGCTAAAATTAGCATGTTTAAAGTGATTTTCATGCTTCCAGGGGCTCGGGAAGTGAATTAAATACTATTTGGAGGCATTTAATGTTCAAGCAAAAACAGCTGATTTTTGACAAAAGAGATAACACCCCCCCATAACGTCATGCTTCAGAAATGTGGAAAATGGTGCGTTTTCAAATGTTTTATTTTTGAACGTCAGTTCACATTTGTAGGTGGATCATCAGTGTTAGAGCTAAAATTAGCATGTTTAAAGTGATTTTCATGCTTCCAGGGGCCCTAAACACAAGATTTATGGAATGGTTAAAAGTGCATGAAAATGGCCAATTTACTCACTCTGAGTTCTCAAAAAGGGTTTCTTCACCCCGGGAAGTTAATTAAATACCATTTGGAGGCATTTAATGTTCGAGCAAAAACGGCTGATTTTCGACAAAAGAGATAACACCCCCCCATTACGTCATGCTTCAGAAATGTGGAAAATGGTCCGTTTTCAAATGTTTTATTTTTGAACATCAGTTCACATTTGTAGGTGGATCATCAGTGTTAGAGCTAAAATTAGCATGTTTAACATGATTTTCATGCTTCCAGGGGCTCGGGAAGTGAATTAAATACTATTTGGAGGCATTTAATGTTCAATCAAAAACAGCTGATTTTTGACAAAAGAGATAACACCCCCCCATTACGTCATGCTTCAGAAATGTGGAAAATGGTCCGTTTTCAAATGTTTTATTTTTGAACGTCAGTTCACATTTGTAGGTGCATCATCAGTGTTAGAGCTAAAATTAGCATGTTTAAAATGATTTTCATGCTTCCAGGGGCCCTAAACACAAGATTTATGGAATGGTTAAAAGTGCATGAAAATGGCCAATTTACTCACTCTGAGTTCTCAAAAAGGGTTTCTTCACCCCGGGAAGTTAATTAAATACCATTTGGAGGCATTTAATGTTCGAGCAAAAACGGCTGATTTTCGACAAAAGAGATAACACCGTCCCCCATTACGTCATGCTTCAGAAATGTGGAAAATGGTCCGTTTTCAAATATTTTATTTTTGAACGTCAGTTCACATTTGTAGGTGGATCATCAGTGTTAGAGCTAAAATTAGCATGTTTAAAGTGATTTTCATGCTTCCAGGGGCCCTAAACACAAGATTTATGGAATGGTTAAAAGTGCATGAAAATGGCCAATTTACTCACTCTGAGTTCTCAAAAAGGGTTTCTTCACCCCGGGAAGTTAATTAAATACCATTTGGAGGCATTTAATGTTCGAGCAAAAACAGCTGATTTTCGACAAAAGAGATAACACCCCCCCATTACGTCATGCTTCAGAAATGTGGAAAATGGTCCGTTTTCAAATGTTTTATTTTTGAACATCAGTTCACATTTGTAGGTGGATCATCAGTGTTAGAGCTAAAATTAGCATGTTTAAAGTGATTTTCATGCTTCCAGGGGCTCGGGAAGTGAATTAAATACTATTTGGAGGCATTTAATGTTCAATCAAAAACAGCTGATTTTTTGACAAAAGAGATAACACCCCCCCATTACGTCATGCTTCAGAAATGTGGAAAATGGTCCGTTTTCAAATGTTTTATTTTTTAATGTCAGTTCACATTTGTAGGTGGATCATCAGTGTTAGAGCTAAAATTAGCATGTTTAAAGTGATTTTCATGCTTCCAGGGGCCCTAAACACAAGATTTATGGAATGGTTAAAAGTGCATGAAAATGGCCAATTTACTCACTCTGAGTTCTCAAAAAGGGTTTCTTCACCCCGGGAAGTTAATTAAATACCATTTGGAGGCATTTAATGTTCGAGCAAAAACGGCTGATTTTCGACAAAAGAGATAACACCCCCCCATTACATCATGCTTCAGAAATGTGGAAAATGGTCCGTTTTCAAATGTTTTATTTTTGAACGTCAGTTCACATTTGTAGGTGGATCATCAGTGTTAGAGCTAAAATTAGCATGTTTAAAGTGATTTTCATGCTTCCAGGGGCTCGGGAAGTGAATTAAATACTATTTGGAGGCATTTAATGTTCAATCAAAAACAGCTGATTTTTGACAAAAGAGATAACACCCCCCCATTACGTCATGCTTCAGAAATGTGGAAAATGGTCCGTTTTCAAATGTTTTATTTTTGAACGTCAGTTCACATTTGTAGGTGGATCATCAGTGTTAGAGCTAAAATTAGCATGTTTAAAGTGATTTTCATGCTTCCAGGGGCCCTAAACACAAGATTTATGGAATGGTTAAAAGTGCATGAAAATGGACAATTTACTCACTCTGAGTTCTCAAAAAGGGTTTCTTCGCCCCGGGAAGTTAATTAAATACCATTTGGAGGCATTTAATGTTCGAGCAAAAACGGCTGATTTTCGACAAAAGAGATAACACCCCCCCATTACGTCATGCTTCAGAAATGTGGAAAATGGTCCGTTTTCAAATGTTTTATTTTTGAACGTCAGTTCACATTTGTAGGTGGATCATCAGTGTTAGAGCTAAAATTAGCATGTTTAAAGTGATTTTCATGCTTCCAGGTGCTCAGGAAGTGAATTAAATACTATTTGGAGGCATTTAATGTTCAAGCAAAAACAGCTGATTTTTGACAAAAGAGATAACACCCCCCCATTACGTCATGCTTCAGAAATGTGGAAAATGGTCCGTTTTCAAATGTTTTATTTTTGAACGTCAGTTCACATTTGTAGATGGATCATCAGTGTTAGAGCTAAAATTAGCATGTTTAAAGTGATATTCATGCTTCCAGGGGCCCTAAACACAAGATTTATGGAATGGTTAAAAGTGCATGAAAATGGCCAATTTACTCACTCTGAGTTCTCAAAAAGGGTTTCTTCACCCCGGGAAGTTAATTAAATACCATTTGGAGGCATTTAATGTTCGAGCAAAAACGGCTGATTTTCGACAAAAGAGATAACACCCCCCCATTACGTCATGCTTCAGAAATGTGGAAAATGGTCCGTTTTCAAATGTTTTATTTTTGAAAATCAGTTCACATTTGTAGGTGGATCATCAGTGTTAGAGCTAAAATTAGCATGTTTAAAGTGATTTTCATGCTTCCAGGGGCTCGGGAAGTGAATTAAATACTATTTGGAGGCATTTAATGTTCAATCAAAAACAGCTGATTTTTGACAAAAGAGATAACACCCCCCCATTACGTCATGCTTCAGAAATGTGGAAAATGGTCCGTTTTCAAATGTTTTATTTTTGAACGTCAGTTCACATTTGTAGGTGGATCATCAGTGTTAGAGCTAAAATTAGCATGTTTAAAGTGATTTTCATGCTTCCAGGGGCCCTAAACACAAGATTTATGGAATGGTTAAAAGTGCATGAAAATGGCCAATTTACTCACTCTGAGTTCTCAAAAAGGGTTTCTTCACCCCGGGAAGTTAATTAAATACCATTTGGAGGCATTTAATGTTCGAGCAAAAACGGCTGATTTTCGACAAAAGAGATAACACCCCCCCATTACGTCATGCTTCAGAAATGTGGAAAAGGGTCCGTTTTCAAATGTTTTATTTTTGAACATTAGTTCACATTTGTAGGTGGATCATCAGTGTTAGAGCTAAAATTAGCATGTTTAAAGTGATTTTCATGCTTCCAGGGGCTCGGGAAGTGAATTAAATACTATTTGGAGGCATTTAATGTTCAATCAAAAACAGCTGATTTTTGACAAAAGAGATAACACCCCCCCATTACGTCATGCTTCAGAAATGTGGAAAATGGTCCGTTTTCAAATGTTTTATTTTTGAACGTCAGTTCACATTTGTAGGTGGATCATCAGTGTTAGAGATAAAATTAGCATGTTTAAAGTGATTTTCATGCTTCCAGGGGCCCTAAACACAAGATTTATGGAATGGTTAAAAGTGCATGAAAATGGCCAATTTACTCACTCTGAGTTCTCAAAAAGGGTTTCTTCACCCCGGGAAGTTAATTAAATACCATTTGGAGGCATTTAATGTTCGAGCAAAAACGGCTGATTTTCGACAAAAGAGATAACACCCCCCCATTACGTCATGCTTCAGAAATGTGGAATATGGTCCGTTTTCAAATGTTTTATTTTTGAACGTCAGTTCACATTTGCAGGTTGATCATCAGTGTTAGAGCTAAAATTAGCATGTTTAAAGTGATTTTCATGCTTCCAGGGGCTCGGGAAGTGAATTAAATACTATTTGGAGGCATTTAATGTTCAATCAAAAACAGCTGGTTTTTGACAAAAGAGATAACACCCCCCCATTACGTCATGCTTCAGAAATGTGGAAAATGGTCCGTTTTCAAATGTTTTATTTTTGAACGTCAGTTCACATTTGTAGGTGCATCATCAGTGTTAGAGCTAAAAGTAGCATGTTTAAAATGATTTTCATGCTTCCAGGGGCCCTAAACACAAGATTTATGGAATGGTTAAAAGTGCATGAAAATGGCCAATTTACTCACTCTGAGTTCTCAAAAAGGGTTTCTTCACCCCGGGAAGTTAATTAAATACCATTTGGAGGCATTTAATGTTCGAGCAAAAATGGCTGATTTTCGACAAAAGAGATAACACCCCCCCCATTACGTCATGCTTCAGAAATGTGGAAAATGGTCCGTTTTCAAATGTTTTATTTTTGAACGTCAGTTCACATTTGTAGGTGGATCATCAGTGTTAGAGCTAAAATTAGCATGTTTAAAGTGATTTTCATGCTTCCAGGGGCCCTAAACACAAGATTTATGGAATGGTTAAAAGTGCATGAAAATGGCCAATTTACTCACTCTGAGTTCTCAAAAAGGGTTTCTTCACCCCGGGAAGTTAATTAAATACCATTTGGAGGCATTTAATGTTCGAGCAAAAACGGATGATTTTCGACAAAAGAGATAACACCCCCCCATTACGTCATGCTTCAGAAATGTGGAAAATGGTCCGTTTTCAAATGTTTTATTTTTGAACATCAGTTCACATTTGTAGGTGGATCATCAGTGTTAGAGCTAAAATTAGCATTTTTAAAGTGATTTTCATGCTTCCAGGGGCTCGGGAAGTGAATTAAATACTATTTGGAGGCATTTAATGTTCAATCAAAAACAGCTGATTTTTTGACAAAAGAGATAACACCCCCCCCATTACGTCATGCTTCAGATATGTGGAAAATGGTCCGTTTTCAAATGTTTTATTTTTTAATGTCAGTTCACATTTGTAGGTGGATCATCAGTGTTAGAGCTAAAATTAGCATGTTTAAAGTGATTTTCATGCTTCCAGGGGCCCTAAACACAAGATTTATGGAATGGTTAAAAGTGCATGAAAATGGCCAATTTACTCACTCTGAGTTCTCAAAAAGGGTTTCTTCACCCCGGGAAGTTAATTAAATACCATTTGGAGGCATTTAATGTTCGAGCAAAAACGGCTGATTTTCGACAAAAGAGATAACACCCCCCCATTACATCATGCTTCAGAAATGTGGAAAATGGTCCGTTTTCAAATGTTTTATTTTTGAACGTCAGTTCACATTTGTAGGTGGATCATCAGTGTTAGAGCTAAAATTAGCATGTTTAAAGTGATTTTCATGCTTCCAGGGGCTCGGGAAGTGAATTAAATACTATTTGGAGGCATTTAATGTTCAATCAAAAACAGCTGATTTTTGACAAAAGAGATAACACCCCCCCATTACGTCATGCTTCAGAAATGTGGAAATGGTCCGTTTTCAAATGTTTTATTTTTGAACGTCAGTTCACATTTGTAGGTGGATCATCAGTGTTAGAGCTAAAATTAGCATGTTTAAAGTGATTTTCATGCTTCCAGGGGCCCTAAACACAAGATTTATGGAATGGTTAAAAGTGCATGAAAATGGCCAATTTACTCACTCTGAGTTCTCAAAAAGGGTTTCTTCACGCCGGGAAGTTAATTAAATACCATTTGGAGGCATTTAATGTTCGAGCAAAATTGGCTGATTTTCGACAAAAGAGATAACAACCCCCCCATTAAGTCATGCTTCAGAAATGTGGAAAATGGTCCGTTTTCAAATGTTTTATTTTGGAACGTCAGTTCACATTTGTAGGTGGATCATCAGTGTTAGAGCTAAAATTAGCATGTTTATAGTGATGTTCATGCTTCCAGGGGCTCGGGAAGTGAATTAAATACTATTTGGAGGCATTTAATGTTCAATCAAAAACAGCTGATTTTTGACAAAAGAGATAACACCCCCCCATTACATCATGCTTGAGAAATGTGGAAAATGGTCCGTTTTCAAATGTTTTATTTTTGAACGTCAGTTCACATTTGTAGGTGGATCATCAGTGTTAGAGCTAAAATTAGCATGTTTAAAGTGATTTTCATGCTTTCAGGGGCTCGGGAAGTGAATTAAATACTATTTGGAGGCATTTAATGTTCAAGCAAAAACAGCTGATTTTTGACAAAAGAGATAACACCCCCCCATTACGTCATGCTTCAGAAATGTGGAAAATGGTCCGTTTTCAAATGTTTATTTTTGAACGTCAGTTCACATTTGTAGGTGGATCATCAGTGTTAGAGCTAAAATTAGCATGTTTAAAGTGATATTCATGCTTCCAGGGGCCCTAAACACAAGATTTATGGAATGGTTAAAAGTGCATGAAAATGGCCAATTTACTCACTCTGAGTTCTCAAAAAGGGTTTCTTCACCCCGGGAAGTTAATTAAATACCATTTGGAGGCATTTAATGTTCGAGCAAAAACGGCTGATTTTCGACAAAAGAGATAACACCCCCCATTACGTCATGCTTCAGAAATGTGGAAAATGGTCCGTTTTCAAATGTTTTATTTTTGAACGTCAGTTCACATTTGTAGGTGGATCATCAGTGTTAGAGCTAAAATTAGCATGTTTAAAGTGATTTTCATGCTTCCAGGGGCCCTAAACACAAGATTTATGGAATGGTTAAAAGTGCATGAAAATGGCCAATTTACTCACTCTGAGTTCTCAAAAAGGGTTTCTTCACCCCGGGAAGTTAATTAAATACCATTTGGAGGCATTTAATGTTCGAGCAAAAACGGCTGATTTTCGACAAAAGAGATAACACCCCCCCATTACGTCATGCTTCAGAAATGTGGAAAATGGTCAGTTTTCAAATGTTTTATTTTTGAACGTCAGTTCACATTTGTAGGTGGATCATCAGTGTTAGAGCTAAAATTAGCATGTTTAAAGTGATTTTCATGCTTCCAGGGGCTCGGGAAGTGAATTAAATACTATTTGGAGGCATTTAATGTTCAAGCAAAAACAGGTGATTTTTGACAAAAGAGATAACACCCCCCCATTACTTCATGCTTCAGAAATGTGGAAAATGGTCCGTTTTCAAATGTTTTATTTTGGAACGTCAGTTCACATTTGTAGGTGGATCATCAGTGTTAGAGCTAAAATTAGCATGTTTATAGTGATGTTCATGCTTCCAGGGGCTCGGGAAGTGAATTAAATACTATTTGGAGGCATTTAATGTTCAATCAAAAACAGCTGATTTTTGACAAAAGAGATAACACCCCCCCATTACGTCATGCTTGAGAAATGTGGAAAATGGTCCGTTTTCAAATGTTTTATTTTTGAACGTCAGTTCACATTTGTAGGTGGATCATCAGTGTTAGAGCTAAAATTAGCATGTTTAAAGTGATTTTCATGCTTCCAGGGGCTCGGGAAGTGAATTAAATACTATTTGGAGGCATTTAATGTTCAAGCAAAAACAGCTGATTTTTGACAAAAGAGATAACACCCCCCCATTACGTCATGCTTCAGAAATGTGGAAAATGGTCCGTTTTCAAATGTTTATTTTTGAACGTCAGTTCACATTTGTAGGTGGATCATCAGTGTTAGAGCTAAAATTAGCATGTTTAAAGTGATATTCATGCTTCCAGGGGCCCTAAACACAAGATTTATGGAATAGTTAAAAGTGCATGAAAATGGCCAATTTACTCACTCTGAGTTCTCAAAAAGGGTTTCTTCACCCCGGGAAGTTAATTAAATACCATTTGGAGGCATTTAATGTTCGAGCAAAAACGGCTGATTTTCGACAAAAGAGATAACACCCCCCATTACGTCATGCTTCAGAAATGTGGAAAATGGTCCGTTTTCAAATGTTTTATTTTTGAACGTCAGTTCACATTTGTAGGTGGATCATCAGTGTTAGAGCTAAAATTAGCATGTTTAAAGTGATTTTCATGCTTCCAGGGGCTCGGGAAGTGAATTAAATACTATTTGGAGGCATTTAATGTTCAATCAAAAACAGCTGATTTTTGACAAAAGAGATAACACCCCCCCATTACGTCATGCTTCAGAAATGTGGAAAATGGTCCGTTTTCAAATGTTTTATTTTTGAACGTCAGTTCACATTTGTAGGTGGATCATCAGTGTTAGAGCTAAAATTAGCATGTTTAAAGTGATTTTCATGCTTCCAGGGGCCCTAAACACAAGATTTATGGAATGGTTAAAAGTGCATGAAAATGGCCAATTTACTCACTCTGAGTTCTCAAAAAGTGTTTCTTCACCCCGGGAAGTTAATTAAATACCATTTGGAGGCATTTAATGTTCGAGCAGAAACGGCTGATTTTCGACAAAAGAGATAACACCCCCCCCATTAAGTCATGCTTCAGAAATGTGGAAAATGGTCCGTTTTCAAATGTTTTATTTTGGAACGTCAGTTCACATTTGTAGGTGGATCATCAGTGTTAAAGCTAAAATTAGCATGTTTATAGTGATGTTCATGCTTCCAGGGGCTCGGGAAGTGAATTAAATACTATTTGGAGGCATTTAATGTTCAATCAAAAACAGCTGATTTTTGACAAAAGAGATAACACCCCCCCATTACGTCATGCTTCAGAAATGTGGAAAATGGTCCGTTTTAAAATGTTTTATTTTTGAATGTCAGTTCACATTTGTAGGTGGATCATCAGTGTTGGAGCTAAAATTAGCATGTTTAAAGTGATTTTCATGCTTCCAGGGGCCCTAAACACAAGATTTATGGAATGGTTAAAAGTGCATGAAAATGGCCAATTTACTCACTCTGAGTTCTCAAAAAGGGTTTCTTCACCCCGGGAAGTTAATTAAATACCATTTGGAGGCATTTAATGTTCGAGCAAAAACGGCTGATTTTCGACAAAAGAGATAACACCCCCCCATTACGTCATGCTTCAGAAATGAGGAAAATGGTCCGTTTTCAAATGTTTTATTTTTGAACGTCAGTTCACATTTGTAGGTGGATCATCAGTGTTAGAGCTAAAATTAGCATGTTTAAAGTGATTTTCATGCTTCCAGGGGCTCGGGAAGTGAATTAAATACTATTTGGAGGCATTTAATGTTCAAGCAAAAACAGCTGATTTTTGACAAAAGAGATAACACCCCCCCATTACGTCATGCTTCAGAAATGTGGAAAATGGTCCGTTTTCAAATGTTTTATTTTTGAACGTCAGTTCACATTTGTAGGTGGATCATCAGTGTTAGAGCTAAAATTAGCATGTTTAAAGTGATATTCATGCTTCCAGGGGCCCTAAACACAAGATTTATGGAATGGTTAAAAGTGCATGAAAATGGCCAATTTACTCACTCTGAGTTCTCAAAAAGGGTTTCTTCACCCCGGGAAGTTAATTAAATACCATTTGGAGGCATTTAATGTTCGAGCAAAAACGGCTGATTTTCGACAAAAGAGATAACACCCCCCATTACGTCATGCTTCAGAAATGTGGAAAATGGTCCGTTTTCAAATGTTTTATTTTTGAACGTCAGTTCACATTTGTAGGTGGATCATCAGTGTTAGAGCTAAAATTAGCATGTTTAAAGTGATTTTCATGCTTCCAGGGGCTCGGGAAGTGAATTAAATACTATTTGGAGGCATTTAATGTTCAATCAAAAACAGCTGATTTTTGACAAAAGAGATAACACCCCCCCATTACGTCATGCTTCAGAAATGTGGAAAATGGTCTGTTTTCAAATGTTTTATTTTTGAACGTCAGTTCACATTTGTAGGTGGATCATCAGTGTTAGAGCTAAAATTAGCATGTTTAACGTGATTTTCATGCTTCCAGGGGCCCTAAACACAAGATTTATGGAATGGTTAAAAGTGCATGAAAATGGCCAATTTACTCACTCTGAGTTCTCAAAAAGGGTTTCTTCACCCCGGGAAGTTAATTAAATACCATTTGGAGGCATTTAATGTTCGAGCAAAAACGGCTGATTTTCGACAAAAGAGATAACACCCCCCCATTACGTCATGCTTCAGAAATGTGGAAAATGGTCCGTTTTCAAATGTTTTATTTTTGAACGTCAGTTCACATTTGTAGGTGGATCATCAGTGTTAGAGCTAAAATTAGCATGTTTAAAGTGATTTTCATGCTTCCAGGGGCTCGGGAAGTGAATTAAATACTATTTGGAGGCATTTAATGTTCAAGCAAAAACAGCTGATTTTTGACAAAAGAGATAACACCCCCCCCATTACGTCATGCTTCAGAAATGTGGAAAATGATCCGTTTTCAAATGTTTTATTTTTGAACGTCAGTTCACATTTGTAGGTGGATCATCAGTGTTAGAGCTAAAATTAGCATGTTTAAAGTGATTTTCATGCTTCCAGGGGCCCTAAACACAAGATTTATGGAATGGTTAAAAGTGCATGAAAATGGCCAATTTACTCACTCTGAGTTCTCAAAAAGTGTTTCTTCACCCCGGGAAGTTAATTAAATACCATTTGGAGGCATTTAATGTTCGAGCAGAAACGGCTGATTTTCGACAAAAGAGATAACACCCCCCCCATTAAGTCATGCTTCAGAAATGTGGAAAATGGTCCGTTTTCAAATGTTTTATTTTGGAACGTCAGTTCACATTTGTAGGTGGATCATCAGTGTTAGAGCTAAAATTAGCATGTTTATAGTGATGTTCATGCTTCCAGGGGCTCGGGAAGTGAATTAAATACTATTTGGAGGCATTTAATGTTCAATCAAAAACAGCTGATTTTTGACAAAAGAGATAACACCCCCCCATTACCTCATGCTTCAGAAATGTGGAAAATGGTCCGTTTTAAAATGTTTTATTTTTGAATGTCAGTTCACATTTGTAGGTGGATCATCAGTGTTGGAGCTAAAATTAGCATGTTTAAAGTGATTTTCATGCTTCCAGGGGCCCTAAACACAAGATTTATGGAATGGTTAAAAGTGCATGAAAATGGCCAATTTACTCACTCTGAGTTCTCAAAAAGGGTTTCTTCACCCCGGGAAGTTAATTAAATACCATTTGGAGGCATTTAATGTTCGAGCAAAAACGGCTGATTTTCGACAAAAGAGATAACACCCCCCCATTACGTCATGCTTCAGAAATGTGGAAAATGGTCCGTTTTCAAATGTTTTATTTTTGAACGTCAGTTCACATTTGTAGGTGGATCATCAGTGTTAGAGCTAAAATTAGCATGTTTAAAGTGATTTTAATGCTTCCAGGGGCTCGGGAAGTGAATTAAATACTATTTGGAGGCATTTAATGTTCAAGCAAAAACAGCTGATTTTTGACAAAAGAGATAACACCCCCCCATTACGTCATGCTTCAGAAATGTGGAAAATGGTCCGTTTTCAAATGTTTTATTTTTGAACGTCAGTTCACATTTGTAGGTGGATCATCAGTGTTAGAGCTAAAATTAGCATGTTTAAAGTGATATTCATGCTTCCAGGGGCCCTAAACACAAGATTTATGGAATGGTTAAAAGTGCATGAAAATGGCCAATTTACTCACTCTGAGTTCTCAAAAAGGGTTTCTTCACCCCGGGAAGTTAATTAAATACCATTTGGAGGCATTTAATGTTCGAGCAAAAACGGCTGATTTTCGACAAAAGAGATAACACCCCCCATTACGTCATGCTTCAGAAATGTGGAAAATGGTCCGTTTTCAAATGTTTTATTTTTGAACGTCAGTTCACATTTGTAGGTGGATCATCAGTGTTAGAGCTAAAATTAGCATGTTTAAAGTGATTTTCATGCTTCCAGGGGCTCGGGAAGTGAATTAAATACTATTTGGAGGCATTTAATGTTCAATCAAAAACAGCTGATTTTTGACAAAAGAGATAACACCCCCCCATTACGTCATGCTTCAGAAATGTGGAAAATGGTCCGTTTTCAAATGTTTTATTTTTGAACGTCAGTTCACATTTGTAGGTGGATCATCAGTGTTAGAGCTAAAATTAGCATGTTTAAAGTGATTTTCATGCTTCCAGGGGCCCTAAACACAAGATTTATGGAATGGTTAAAAGTGCATGAAAATGGCCAATTTACTCACTCTGAGTTCTCAAAAAGGGTTTCTTCACCCCGGGAAGTTAATTAAATACCATTTGGAGGCATTTAATGTTCGAGCAAAAACGGCTGATTTTCGACAAAAGAGATAACACCCCCCCATTACGTCATGCTTCAGAAATGTGGAAAATTGTCCGTTTTCAAATGTTTTATTTTTGAACGTCAGTTCACATTTGTAGGTGGATCATCAGTGTTAGAGCTAAAATTAGCATGTTTAAAGTGATTTTCATGCTTCCAGGGGCTCGGGAAGTGAATTAAATACTATTTGGAGGCATTTAATGTTCAATCAAAAACAGCTGATTTTTGACAAAAGAGATAACACCCCCCCATTACGTCATGCTTCAGAAATGTGGAAAATGGTCCGTTTTCAAATGTTTTATTTTTGAACGTCAGTTCACATTTGTAGGTGGATCATCAGTGTTAGAGCTAAAATGAGCATGTTTAAAGTGATTTTCATGCTTCCAGGGGCCCTAAACACAAGATTTATGGAATGGTTAAAAGTGCATGAAAATGGCCAATTTACTCACTCTGAGTTCTCAAAAAGGGTTTCTTCACCCCGGGAAGTTAATTAAATACCATTTGGAGGCATTTAATGTTCGAGCAAAAACGGCTGATTTTCGACAAAAGAGATAACACCCCCCCATTACGTCATGCTTCAGAAATGAGGAAAATGGTCCGTTTTCAAATGTTTTATTTTTGAACGTCAGTTCACATTTGTAGGTGGATCATCAGTGTTAGAGCTAAAATTAGCATGTTTAAAGTGATTTTCATGCTTCCAGGGGCTCGGGAAGTGAATTAAATACTATTTGGAGGCATTTAATGTTCAAGCAAAAACAGCTGATTTTTGACAAAAGAGATAACACCCCCCCATTACGTCATGCTTCAGAAATGTGGAAAATGGTCCGTTTTCAAATGTTTTATTTTTGAACGTCAGTTCACATTTGTAGGTGGATCATCAGTGTTAGAGCTAAAATTAGCATGTTTAAAGTGATATTCATGCTTCCAGGGGCCCTAAACACAAGATTTATGGAATGGTTAAAAGTGCATGAAAATGGCCAATTTACTCACTCTGAGTTCTCAAAAAGGGTTTCTTCACCCCGGGAAGTTAATTAAATACCATTTGGAGGCATTTAATGTTCGAGCAAAAACGGCTGATTTTCGACAAAAGAGATAACACCCCCCATTACGTCATGCTTCAGAAATGTGGAAAATGGTCCGTTTTCAAATGTTTTATTTTTGAACGTCAGTTCACATTTGTAGGTGGATCATCAGTGTTAGAGCTAAAATTAGCATGTTTAAAGTGATTTTCATGCTTCCAGGGGCTCGGGAAGTGAATTAAATACTATTTGGAGGCATTTAATGTTCAATCAAAAACAGCTGATTTTTGACAAAAGAGATAACACCCCCCCATTACGTCATGCTTCAGAAATGTGGAAAATGGTCCGTTTTCAAATGTTTTATTTTTGAACGTCAGTTCACATTTGTAGGTGGATCATCAGTGTTAGAGCTAAAATTAGCATGTTTAAAGTGATTTTCATGCTTCCAGGGGCCCTAAACACAAGATTTATGGAATGGTTAAAAGTGCATGAAAATGGCCAATTTACTCACTCTGAGTTCTCAAAAAGGGTTTCTTCACCCCGGGAAGTTAATTAAATACCATTTGGAGGCATTTAATGTTCGAGCAAAAACGGCTGATTTTCGACAAATGAGATAACACCCCCCCATTACGTCATGCTTCAGAAATGTGGAAAATGGTCCGTTTTCAAATGTTTTATTTTTGAACGTCAGTTCACATATGTAGGTGGATCATCAGTGTTAGAGCTAAAATTAGCATGTTTAAAGTGATTTTCATGCTTCCAGGGGCTCGGGAAGTGAATTAAATACTATTTGGAGGCATTTAATGTTCAAGCAAAAACAGCTGATTTTTGACAAAAGAGATAACACCCCCCCCATTACGTCATGCTTCAGAAATGTGGAAAATGGTCCGTTTTCAAATGTTTTATTTTTGAACGTCAGTTCACATTTGTAGGTGGATCCTCAGTGTTAGAGCTAAAATTAGCATGTTTAAAGTGATTTTCATGCTTCCAGGGGCCCTAAACACAAGATTTATGGAATGGTTAAAAGTGCATGAAAATGGCCAATTTACTCACTCTGAGTTCTCAAAAAGTGTGTCTTCACCCCGGGAAGTTAATTAAATACCATTTGGAGGCATTTAATGTTCGAGCAGAAATGGCTGATTTTCGACAAAAGAGATAACACCCCCCCCATTAAGTCATGCTTCAGAAATGTGGAAAATGGTCCGTTTTCAAATGTTTTATTTTGGAACGTCAGTTCACATTTGTAGGTGGATCATCAGTGTTAGAGCTAAAATTAGCATGTTTATAGTGATGTTCATGCTTCCAGGGGCTCGGGAAGTGAATTAAATACTATTTGGAGGCATTTAATGTTCAATCAAAAACAGCTGATTTTTGACAAAAGAGATAACACCCCCCCATTACGTCATGCTTCAGAAATGTGGAAAATGGTCCGTTTTCAAATGTTTTATTTTTGAACGTCAGTTCACATTTGTAGGTGGATCATCAGTGTTAGAGCTAAAATTAGCATGTTTAAAGTGATATTCATGCTTCCAGGGGCCCTAAACACAAGATTTATGGAATGGTTAAAAGTGCATGAAAATGGCCAATTTACTCACTCTGAGTTCTCAAAAAGGGTTTCTTCACCCCGGGAAGTTAATTAAATACCATTTGGAGGCATTTAATGTTCGAGCAAAAACGGCTGATTTTCGACAAAAGAGATAACACCCCCCATTACGTCATGCTTCAGAAATGTGGAAAATGGTCCGTTTTCAAATGTTTTATTTTTGAACGTCAGTTCACATTTGTAGGTGGATCATCAGTGTTAGAGCTAAAATTAGCATGTTTAAAGTGATTTTCATGCTTCCAGGGGCTCGGGAAGTGAATTAAATACTATTTGGAGGCATTTAATGTTCAATCAAAAACAGCTGATTTTTGACAAAAGAGATAACACCCCCCCATTACGTCATGCTTCAGAAATGTGGAAAATGGTCCGTTTTCAAATGTTTTATTTTTGAACGTCAGTTCACATTTGTAGGTGGATCATCAGTGTTAGAGCTAAAATTAGCATGTTTAAAGTGATTTTCATGCTTCCAGGGGCCCTAAACACAAGATTTATGGAATGGTTAAAAGTGCATGAAAATGGCCAATTTACTCACTCTGAGTTCTCAAAAAGGGTTTCTTCACTCCGGGAAGTTAATTAAATACCATTTGGAGGCATTTAATGTTCGAGCAAAAACGGCTGATTTTCGACAAAAGAGATAACACCCCCCCATTACGTCATGCTTCAGAAATGTGGAAAATTGTCCGTTTTCAAATGTTTTATTTTTGAACGTCAGTTCACATTTGTAGGTGGATCATCAGTGTTAGAGCTAAAATTAGCATGTTTAAAGTGATTTTCATGCTTCCAGGGGCTCGGGAAGTGAATTAAATACTATTTGGAGGCATTTAATGTTCAATCAAAAACAGCTGATTTTTGACAAAAGAGATAACACCCCCCCATTACGTCATGCTTCAGAAATGTGGAAAATGGTACGTTTTCAAATGTTTTATTTTTGAACGTCAGTTCACATTTGTAGGTGGATCATCAGTGTTAGAGCTAAAATTAGCATGTTTAAAGTGATTTTCATGCTTCCAGGGGCCCTAAACACAAGATTTATGGAATGGTTAAAAGTGCATGAAAATGGCCAATTTACTCACTCTGAGTTCTCAAAAAGGGTTTCTTCACCCCGGGAAGTTAATTAAATACCATTTGGAGGCATTTAATGTTCGAGCAAAAACGGCTGATTTTCGACAAAAGAGATAACACCCCCCCATTACGTCATGCTTCAGAAATGTGGAAAATGGTCCGTTTTCAAATGTTTTATTTTTGAACGTCAGTTCACATTTGTAGGTGGATCATCAGTGTTAGAGCTAAAATTAGCATGTTTAAAGTGATTTTCATGCTTCCAGGGGCTCGGGAAGTGAATTAAATACTATTTGGAGGCATTTAATGTTCAAGCAAAAACAGCTGATTTTTGACAAAAGAGATAACACCCCCCCATTACGTCATGCTTCAGAAATGTGAAAAATGGTCCGTTTTCAAATGTTTTATTTTTGAACGTCAGTTCACATTTGTGGGTTGATCATCAGTGTTAGAGCTAAAATTAGCATGTTTAAAGTGATTTTCATGCTTCCAGGGGCCCTAAACACAAGATTTATGGAATAGTTAAAAGTGCATGAAAATGGCCAATTTACTCACTCTGAGTTCTCAAAAAGGGTTTCTTCACCCCGGGAAGTTAATTAAATACCATTTGGAGGCATTTAATGTTCGAGCAAAAACTGCTGATTTTCGACAAAAGAGATAACACCCCCCCATTACGTCATGCTTCAGAAATGTGGAAAATGGTCCGTTTTCAAATGTTTTATTTTTGAACGTCAGTTCACATTTGTAGGTGGATCATCAGTGTTAGAGCTAAAATTAGCATGTTTAAAGTGATTTTCATGCTTCCAGGGGCCCTAAACACAAGATTTATGGAATGGTTAAAAGTGCATGAAAATGGCCAATTTACTCACTCTGAGTTCTCAAAAAGGGTTTCTTCACCCCGGGAAGTTAATTAAATACCATTTGGAGGCATTTAATGTTCGAGCAAAAACGGCTGATTTTCGACAAAAGAGATAACACCCCCCATTACGTCATGCTTCAGAAATGTGGAAAATGGTCCGTTTTCAAATGTTTTATTTTTGAACGTCAGTTCACATTTGTAGGTGGATCATCAGTGTTAGAGCTAAAATTAGCATGTTTAAAGTGATTTTCATGCTTCCAGGGGCTCGGGAAGTGAATTAAATACTATTTGGAGGCATTTAATGTTCAATCAAAAACAGCTGATTTTTGACAAAAGAGATAACACCCCCCCATTACGTCATGCTTCAGAAATGTAGAAAATGGTCCGTTTTCAAATGTTTTATTTTTGAACGTCAGTTCACATTTGTAGGTGGATCATCAGTGTTAGAGCTAAAATTAGCATGTTTAAAGTGATTTTCATGCTTCCAGGGGCCCTAAACACAAGATTTATGGAATGGTTAAAAGTGCATGAAAATGGCCAATTTACTCACTCTGAGTTCTCAAAAAGGGTTTCTTCACCCCGGGAAGTTAATTAAATACCATTTGGAGGCATTTAATGTTCGAGCAAAAACGGCTGATTTTTGACAAAAGAGATAACACCCCCCCATTACGTCATGCTTCAGAAATGTGGAAAATGGTCCGTTTTCAAATGTTTTATTTTTGAACGTCAGTTCACATTTGTAGGTGGATCATCAGTGTTAGAGCTAAAATTAGCATGTTTAAAGTGATTTTCATGCTTCCAGGGGCTCGGGAAGTGAATTAAATACTATTTGGAGGCATTTAATGTTCAAGCAAAAACAGCTGATTTTTGACAAAAGAGATAACACCCCCCCCATTACGTCATGCTTCAGAAATGTGGAAAATGGTCCGTTTTCAAATGTTTTATTTTTGAACGTCAGTTCACATTTGTAGGTGGATCATCAGTGTTAGAGCTAAAATTAGCATGTTTAAAGTGATTTTCATGCTTCCAGGGGCCCTAAACACAAGATTTATGGAATGGTTAAAAGTGCATGAAAATGGCCAATTTACTCACTCTGAGTTCTCAAAAAGTGTTTCTTCACCCCGGGAAGTTAATTAAATACCATTTGGAGGCATTTAATGTTCGAGCAGAAACGGCTGATTTTCGACAAAAGAGATAACACCCCCCCATTAAGTCATGCTTCAGAAATGTGGAAAATGGTCCATTTTCAAATGTTTTATTTTGGAACGTCAGTTCACATTTGTAGGTGGATCATCAGTGTTAGAGCTAAAATTAGCATGTTTATAGTGATGTTCATGCTTCCAGGGGCTCGGGAAGTGAATTAAATACTATTTGGAGGCATTTAATGTTCAATCAAAAACAGCTGATTTTTGACAAAAGAGATAACACCCCCCATTACGTCATGCTTCAGAAATGTGGAAAATGGTCCGTTTTAAAATGTTTTATTTTTGAATGTCAGTTCACATTTGTAGGTGGATCATCAGTGTTGGAGCTAAAATTAGCATGTTTAAAGTGATTTTCATGCTTCCAGGGGCCCTAAACACAAGATTTATGGAATGGTTAAAAGTGCATGAAAATGGCCAATTTACTCACTCTGAGTTCTCAAAAAGGGTTTCTTCACCCCGGGAAGTTAATTAAATACCATTTGGAGGCATTTAATGTTCGAGCAAAAACGGCTGATTTTCGACAAAAGAGATAACACCCCCCCATTACGTCATGCTTCAGAAATGTGGAAAATGGTCCGTTTTCAAATGTTTTATTTTTGAACGTCAGTTCACATTTGTAGGTGGATCATCAGTGTTAGAGCTAAAATTAGCATGTTTAAAGTGATTTTCATGCTCCCAGGGGCTCGGGAAGTGAATTAAATACTATTTGGAGGAATTTAATGTTCAAGCAAAAACAGCTGATTTTTGACAAAAGAGATAACACCCCCCCATTACGTCATGCTTCAGAAATGTGGAAAATGGTCCGTTTTCAAATGTTTTATTTTTGAACGTCAGTTCACATTTGTAGGTGGATCATCAGTGTTAGAGCTAAAATTAGCATGTTTAAAGTGATATTCATGCTTCCAGGGGCCCTAAACACAAGATTTATGGAATGGTTAAAAGTGCATGAAAATGGCCAATTTACTCACTCTGAGTTCTCAAAAAGGGTTTCTTCACCCCGGGAAGTTAATTAAATACCATTTGGAGGCATTTAATGTTCGAGCAAAAACGGCTGATTTTCGACAAAAGAGATAACACCCCCCATTACGTCATGCTTCAGAAATGTGGAAAATGGTCCGTTTTCAAATGTTTTATTTTTGAATGTCAGTTCACATTTGTAGGTGGATCATCAGTGTTAGAGCTAAAATTAGCATGTTTAAAGTGATTTTCATGCTTCCAGGGGCTCGGGAAGTGAATTAAATACTATTTGGAGGCATTTAATGTTCAATCAAAAACAGCTGATTTTTGACAAATGAGATAACACCCCCCCATTACGTCATGCTTCAGAAATGTGGAAAATGGTCCGTTTTCAAATGTTTTATTTTTGAACGTCAGTTCACATTTGTAGGTGGATCATCAGTGTTAGAGCTAAAATTAGCATGTTTAAAGTGATTTTCATGCTTCCAGGGGCCCTAAACACAAGATTTATGGAATGGTTAAAAGTGCATGAAAATGGCCAATTTACTCACTCTGAGTTCTCAAAAAGGGTTTCTTCACCCCGGGAAGTTAATTAAATACCATTTGGAGGCATTTAATGTTCGAGCAAAAACGGCTGATTTTCGACAAAAGAGATAACACCCCCCCATTACGTCATGCTTCAGAAATGAGGAAAATGGTCCGTTTTCAAATGTTTTATTTTTGAACGTCAGTTCACATTTGTAGGTGGATCATCAGTGTTAGAGCTAAAATTAGCATGTTTAAAGTGATTTTCATGCTTCCAGGGGCTCGGGAAGTGAATTAAATACTATTTGGAGGCATTTAATGTTCAAGCAAAAATAGCTGATTTTTGACAAAAGAGATAACACCCCCCCATTACGTCATGCTTCAGAAATGTGGAAAATGGTCCGTTTTCAAATGTTTTATTTTTGAACGTCAGTTCACATTTGTAGGTGGATCATCAGTGTTAGAGCTAAAATTAGCATGTTTAAAGTGATATTCATGCTTCCAGGGGCCCTAAACACAAGATTTATGGAAGGTTAAAAGTGCATGAAAATGGCCAATTTACTCACTCTGAGTTCTCAAAAAGGGTTTCTTCACCCCGGGAAGTTAATTAAATACCATTTGGAGGCATTTAATGTTCGAGCAAAAACGGCTGATTTTCGACAAAAGAGATAACACCCCCCATTACGTCATGCTTCAGAAATGTGGAAAATGGTCCGTTTTCAAATGTTTTATTTTTGAAAGTCAGTTCACATTTGTAGGTGGATCATCAGTGTTAGAGCTAAAATTAGCATGTTTAAAGTGATTTTCATGCTTCCAGGGGCTCGGGAAGTGAATTAAATACTATTTGGAGGCATTTAATGTTCAATCAAAAACAGCTGATTTTTGACAAAAGAGATAACACCCCCCCATTACGTCATGCTTCAGAAATGTGGAAAATGGTCCGTTTTCAAATGTTTTATTTTTGAACGTCAGTTCACATTTGTAGGTGGATCATCAGTGTTAGAGCTAAAATTAGCATGTTTAAAGTGATTTTCATGCTTCCAGGGGCCCTAAACACAAGATTTATGGAATGGTTAAAAGTGCATGAAAATGGCCAATTTACTCACTCTGAGTTCTCAAAAAGGGTTTCTTCACCCCGGGAAGTTAATTAAATACCATTTGGAGGCATTTAATGTTCGAGCAAAAACGGCTGATTTTCGACAAAAGAGATAACACCCCCCCATTACGTCATGCTTCAGAAATGTGGAAAATGGTCCGTTTTCAAATGTTTTATTTTTGAACGTCAGTTCACATTTGTAGGTGGATCATCAGTGTTAGAGCTAAAATTAGCATGTTTAAAGTGATTTTCATGCTTCCAGGGGCTCGGGAAGTGAATTAAATACTATTTGGAGGCATTTAATGTTCAAGCAAAAACAGCTGATTTTTGACAAAAGAGATAACACCCCCCCATTACGTCATGCTTCAGAAATGTGGAAAATGGTCCGTTTTCAAATGTTTTATTTTTGAACGTCAGTTCATATTTGTGGGTTGATCATCAGTGTTAGAGCTAAAATTAGCATGTTTAAAGTGATTTTCATGCTTCCAGGGGCCCTAAACACAAGATTTATGGAATAGTTAAAAGTGCATGAAAATGGCCAATTTACTCACTCTGAGTTCTCAAAAAGGGTTTCTTCACCCCGGGAAGTTAATTAAATACCATTTGGAGGCATTTAATGTTCGAGCAAAAACTGCTGATTTTCGACAAAAGAGATAACACCCCCCCATTACGTCATGCTTCAGAAATGTGGAAAATGGTCCGTTTTCAAATGTTTTATTTTTGAACGTCAGTTCACATTTGTAGGTGGATCATCAGTGTTAGAGCTAAAATTAGCATGTTTAAAGTGATTTTCATGCTTCCAGGGGCCCTAAACACAAGATTTATGGAATGGTTAAAAGTGCATGAAAATGGCCAATTTACTCACTCTGAGTTCTCAAAAAGGGTTTCTTCACCCCGGGAAGTTAATTAAATACCATTTGGAGGCATTTAATGTTCGAGCAAAAACGGCTGATTTTCGACAAAAGAGATAACACCCCCCCATTACGTCATGCTTCAGAAATGTGGAAAATGGTCCGTTTTCAAATGTTTTATTTTTGAACGTCAGTTCACATTTGTAGGTGGATCATCAGTGTTAGAGCTAAAATTAGCATGTTTAAAGTGATTTTCATGCTTCCAGGGGCTCGGGAAGTGAATTAAATACTATTTGGAGGCATTTAATGTTCAAGCAAAAACAGCTGATTTTTGACAAAAGAGATAACACCCCCCCATTACGTCATGCTTCAGAAATGTGGAAAATGGTCCGTTTTAAAATGTTTTATTTTTGAATGTCAGTTCACATTTGTAGGTGGATCATCAGTGTTGGAGCTAAAATTAGCATGTTTAAAGTGATTTTCATGCTTCCAGGGGCCCTAAACACAAGATTTATGGAATGGTTAAAAGTGCATGAAAATGGCAAATTTACTCACTCTGAGTTCTCAAAAAGGGTTTCTTCACCCCGGGAAGTTAATTAAATACCATTTGGAGGCATTTAATGTTCGAGCAAAAACGGCTGATTTTCGACAAAAGAGATAACACCCCCCATTACGTCATGCTTCAGAAATGTGGAAAATGGTCCGTTTTCAAATGTTTTATTTTTGAACGTCAGTTCACATTTGTAGGTGGATCATCAGTGTTAGAGCTAAAATTAGCATGTTTAAAGTGATTTTCATGCTCCCAGGGGCTCGGGAAGTGAATTAAATACTATTTGGAGGCATTTATGGTTCAAGCAAAAACAGCTGATTTTTGACAAAAGAGATAACACCCCCCCATTACGTCATGCTTCAGAAATGTGGAAAATGGTCCGTTTTCAAATGTTTTATTTTTGAACGTCAGTTCACATTTGTAGGTGGATCATCAGTGTTAGAGCTAAAATTAGCATGTTTAAAGTGATATTCATGCTTCCAGGGGCCCTAAACACAAGATTTATGGAATGGTTAAAAGTGCATGAAAATGGCCAATTTACTCACTCTGAGTTCTCAAAAAGGGTTTCTTCACCCCGGGAAGTTAATTAAATACCATTTGGAGGCATTTAATGTTCGAGCAAAAACGGCTGATTTTCGACAAAAGAGATAACACCCCCCATTACGTCATGCTTCAGAAATGTGGAAAATGGTCCGTTTTCAAATGTTTTATTTTTGAACGTCAGTTCACATTTGTAGGTGGATCATCAGTGTTAGAGCTAAAATTAGCATGTTTAAAGTGATTTTCATGCTTCCAGGGGCTCGGGAAGTGAATTAAATACTATTTGGAGGCATTTAATGTTCAATCAAAAACAGCTGATTTTTGACAAAAGAGATAACACCCCCCCATTACGTCATGCTTCAGAAATGTGGAAAATGGTCCGTTTTCAAATGTTTTATTTTTGAACGTCAGTTCACATTTGTAGGTGGATCATCAGTGTTAGAGCTAAAATTAGCATGTTTAAAGTGATTTTCATGCTTCCAGGGGCCCTAAACACAAGATTTATGGAATGGTTAAAAGTGCATGAAAATGGCCAATTTACTCACTCTGAGTTCTCAAAAAGGGTTTCTTCACCCCGGGAAGTTAATTAAATACCATTTGGAGGCATTTAATGTTCGAGCAAAAACGGCTGATTTTCGACAAAAGAGATAACACCCCCCCATTACGTCATGCTTCAGAAATGTGGAAAATTGTCCGTTTTCAAATGTTTTATTTTTGAACGTCAGTTCACATTTGTAGGTGGATCATCAGTGTTAGAGCTAAAATTAGCATGTTTAAAGTGATTTTCATGCTTCCAGGGGCTCGGGAAGTGAATTAAATACTATTTGGAGGCATTTAATGTTCAATCAAAAACAGCTGATTTTTGACAAAAGAGATAACACCCCCCCCCATTACGTCATGCTTCAGAAATGTGGAAAATGGTCCGTTTTCAAATGTTTTATTTTTGAACGTCAGTTCACATTCGTAGGTGGATCATCAGTGTTAGAGCTAAAATTAGCATGTTTAAAGTGATTTTCATGCTTCCAGGGGCCCTAAACACAAGATTTATGGAATGGTTAAAAGTGCATGAAAATGGCCAATTTACTCACTCTGAGTTCTCAAAAAGGGTTTCTTCACCCCGGGAAGTTAATTAAATACCATTTGGAGGCATTTAATGTTCGAGCAAAAACGGCTGATTTTCGACAAAAGAGATAACACCCCCCCATTACGTCATGCTTCAGAAATGAGGAAAATGGTCCGTTTTCAAATGTTTTATTTTTGAACGTCAGTTCACATTTGTAGGTGGATCATCAGTGTTAGAGCTAAAATTAGCATGTTTAAAGTGATTTTCATGCTTCCAGGGGCTTGGGAAGTGAATTAAATACTATTTGGAGGCATTTAATGTTCAAGCAAAAACAGCTGATTTTTGACAAAAGAGATAACACCCCCCCATTACGTCATGCTTCAGAAATGTGGAAAATGGTCCGTTTTCAAATGTTTTATTTTTGAACGTCAGTTCACATTTGTAGGTGGATCATCAGTGTTAGAGCTAAAATTAGCATGTTTAAAGTGATATTCATGCTTCCAGGGGCCCTAAACACAAGATTTATGGAATGGTTAAAAGTGCATGAAAATGGCCAATTTACTCACTCTGAGTTCTCAAAAAGGGTTTCTTCACCCCGGGAAGTTAATTAAATACCATTTGGAGGCATTTAATGTTCGAGCAAAAACGGCTGATTTTCGACAAAAGAGATAACACCCCCCATTACGTCATGCTTCAGAAATGTGGAAAATGGTCCGTTTTCAAATGTTTTATTTTTGAAAGTCAGTTCACATTTGTCGGTGGATCATCAGTGTTAGAGCTAAAATTAGCATGTTTAAAGTGATTTTCATGCTTCCAGGGGCTCGGGAAGTGAATTAAATACTATTTGGAGGCATTTAATGTTCAATCAAAAACAGCTGATTTTTGACAAAAGAGATAACACCCCCCCATTACGTCATGCTTCAGAAATGTGGAAAATGGTCCGTTTTCAAATGTTTTATTTTTGAACGTCAGTTCACATTTGTAGGTGGATCATCAGTGTTAGAGCTAAAATTAGCATGTTTAAAGTGATTTTCATGCTTCCAGGGGCCCTAAACACAAGATTTATGGAATGGTTAAAAGTGCATGAAAATGGCCAATTTACTCACTCTGAGTTCTCAAAAAGGGTTTCTTCACCCCGGGAAGTTAATTAAATACCATTTGGAGGCATTTAATGTTCGAGCAAAAAGGGCTGATTTTCGACAAAAGAGATAACACCCCCCCATTACGTCATGCTTCAGAAATGTGGAAAATGGTCCGTTTTCAAATGTTTTATTTTTGAACGTCAGTTCACATTTGTAGGTGGATCATCAGTGTTAGAGCTAAAATTAGCATGTTTAAAGTGATTTTCATGCTTCCAGGGGCTCGGGAAGTGAATTAAATAGTATTTGGAGGCATTTAATGTTCAAGCAAAAACAGCTGATTTTTGACAAAAGAGATAACACCCCCCCATTACGTCATGCTTCAGAAATGTGGAAAATGGTCTGTTTTCAAATGTTTTATTTTTGAACGTCAGTTCACATTTGTAGGTGGATCATCAGTGTTAGAGCTAAAATTAGCATGTTTAAAGTGATTTTCATGCTTCCAGGGGCCCTAAACACAAGATTTATGGAATGGTTAAAAGTGCATGAAAATGGCCAATTTACTCACTCTGAGTTCTCAAAAAGTGTTTCTTCACCCCGGGAAGTTAATTAAATACCATTTGGAGGCATTTAATGTTCGAGCAGAAACGGCTGATTTTCGACAAAAGAGATAACACCCCCCCCATTAAGTCATGCTTCAGAAATGTGGAAAATGGTCCGTTTTCAAATGTTTTATTTTGGAACGTCAGTTCACATTTGTAGGTGGATCATCAGTGTTAGAGCTAAAATTAGCATGTTTATAGTGATGTTCATGCTTCCAGGGGCTCGGGAAGTGAATTAAATACTATTTGGAGGCATTTAATGTTCAATCAAAAACAGCTGATTTTTGACAAAAGAGATAACACCCCCCCATTACGTCATGCTTCAGAAATGTGGAAAATGGTCCGTTTTAAAATGTTTTATTTTTGAATGTCAGTTCACATTTGTAGGTGGATCATCAGTGTTGGAGCTAAAATTAGCATGTTTAAAGTGATTTTCATGCTTCCAGGGGCCCTAAACACAAGATTTATGGAATGGTTAAAAGTGCATGAAAATGGCCAATTTACTCACTCTGAGTTCTCAAAAAGGGTTTCTTCACCCCGGGAAGTTAATTAAATACCATTTGGAGGCATTTAATGTTCGAGCAAAAACGGCTGATTTTCGACAAAAGAGATAACACCCCCCCATTACGTCATGCTTCAGAAATGTGGAAAATGGTCCGTTTTCAAATGTTTTATTTTTGAACGTCAGTTCACATTTGTAGGTGGATCGTCAGTGTTAGAGCTAAAATTAGCATGTTTAAAGTGATTTTCATGCTTCCAGGGGCTCGGGAAGTGAATTAAATACTATTTGGAGGCATTTAATGTTCAAGCAAAAACAGCTGATTTTTGACAAAAGAGATAACACCCCCCATTACGTCATGCTTCAGAAATGTGGAAAATGGTCCGTTTTCAAATGTTTTATTTTTGAACGTCAGTTCACATTTGTAGGTGGATCATCAGTGTTAGAGCTAAAATTAGCATGGTTAAAGTGATATTCATGCTTCCAGGGGCCCTAAACACAAGATTTATGGAATGGTTAAAAGTGCATGAAAATGGCCAATTTACTCTTTCTGAGTTCTCAAAAAGGGTTTCTTCACCCCGGGAAGTTAATTAAATACCATTTGGAGGCATTTAATGTTCGAGCAAAAACGGCTGATTTTCGACAAAAGAGATAACACCCCCCATTACGTCATGCTTCAGAAATGTGGAAAATGGTCCGTTTTCAAATGTTTTATTTTTGAACGTCAGTTCACATTTGTAGGTGGATCATCAGTGTTAGAGCTAAAATTAGCATGTTTAAAGTGATTTTCATGCTTCCAGGGGCTCGGGAAGTGAATTAAATACTATTTGGAGGCATTTAATGTTCAATCAAAAACAGCTGATTTTTGACAAAAGAGATAACACCCCCCCATTACGTCATGCTTCAGAAATGTGGAAAATGGTCCGTTTTCAAATGTTTTATTTTTGAACGTCAGTTCACATTTGTAGGTGGATCATCAGTGTTAGAGCTAAAATTAGCATGTTTAAAGTGATTTTCATGCTTCCAGGGGCCCTAAACACAAGATTTATGGAATGGTTAAAAGTGCATGAAAATGGCCAATTTACTCACTCTGAGTTCTCAAAAAGGGTTTCTTCACCCCGGGAAGTTAATTAAATACCATTTGGAGGCATTTAATGTTCGAGCAAAAACGGCTGATTTTCGACAAAAGAGATAACACCCCCCCATTACGTCATGCTTCAGAAATGTGGAAAATGGTCCGTTTTCAAATGTTTTATTTTTGAACGTCAGTTCACATTTGTAGGTGGATCATCAGTGTTAGAGCTAAAATTAGCATGTTTAAAGTGATTTTCATGCTTCCAGGGGCTCGGGAAGTGAATTAAATACTATTTGGAGGCATTTAATGTTCAAGCAAAAACAGCTGATTTTTGACAAAAGAGATAACACCCCCCCATTACGTCATGCTTCAGAAATGTGGAAAATGGTCCGTTTTCAAATGTTTTATTTTTGAACGTCAGTTCATATTTGTGGGTTGATCATCAGTGTTAGAGCTAAAATTAGCATGTTTAAAGTGATTTTCATGCTTCCAGGGGCCCTAAACACAAGATTTATGGAATAGTTAAAAGTGCATGAAAATGGCCAATTTACTCACTCTGAGTTCTCAAAAAGGGTTTCTTCACCCCGGGAAGTTAATTAAATACCATTTGGAGGCATTTAATGTTCGAGCAAAAACTGCTGATTTTCGACAAAAGAGATAACACCCCCCCATTACGTCATGCTTCAGAAATGTGGAAAATGGTCCGTTTTCAAATGTTTTATTTTTGAACGTCAGTTCACATTTGTAGGTGGATCATCAGTGTTAGAGCTAAAATTAGCATGTTTAAAGTGATTTTCATGCTTCCAGGGGCTCGGGAAGTGAATTAAATACTATTTGGAGGCATTTAATGTTCAAGCAAAAACAGCTGATTTTTGACAAAAGAGATAACACCCCCCCATTACGTCATGCTTCAGAAATGTGGAAAATGGTCCGTTTTCAAATGTTTTATTTTTGAACGTCAGTTCACATTTGTAGGTGGATCATCAGTGTTGGAGCTAAAATTAGCATGTTTAAAGTGATTTTCATGCTTCCAGGGGCCCTAAACACAAGATTTATGGAATGGTTAAAAGTGCATGAAAATGGCCAATTTACTCACTCTGAGTTCTCAAAAAGGGTTTCTTCACCCCGGGAAGTTAATTAAATACCATTTGGAGGCATTTAATGTTCGAGCAAAAACGGCTGATTTTCGACAAAAGAGATAACACCCCCCCCATTAAGTCATGCTTCAGAAATGTGGAAAATGGTCCGTTTTCAAATGTTTTATTTTGGAACGTCAGTTCACATTTGTAGGTGGATCATCAGTGTTAGAGCTAAAATTAGCATGTTTATAGTGATGTTCATGCTTCCAGGGGCTCGGGAAGTGAATTAAATACTATTTGGAGGCATTTAATGTTCAATCAAAAACAGCTGATTTTTGACAAAAGAGATAACACCCCCCCATTACGTCATGCTTCAGAAATGTGGAAAATGGTCCGTTTTAAAATGTTTTATTTTTGAATGTCAGTTCACATTTGTAGGTGGATCATCAGTGTTGGAGCTAAAATTAGCATGTTTAAAGTGATTTTCATGCTTCCAGGGGCCCTAAACACAAGATTTATGGAATGGTTAAAAGTGCATGAAAATGGCCAATTTACTCACTCTGAGTTCTCAAAAAGGGTTTCTTCACCCCGGGAAGTTAATTAAATACCATTTGGAGGCATTTAATGTTCGAGCAAAAACGGCTGATTTTCGACAAAAGAGATAACACCCCCCCGTTACGTCATGCTTCAGAAATGTGGAAAATGGTCCGTTTTCAAATGTTTTATTTTTGAACGTCAGTTCACATTTGTAGGTGGATCATCAGTGTTAGAGCTAAAATTAGCATGTTTAAAGTGATTTTCATGCTTCCAGGGGCTCGGGAAGTGAATTAAATACTATTTGGAGGCATTTAATGTTCAAGCAAAAACAGCTGATTTTTGACAAAAGAGATAACACCCCCCCATTACGTCATGCTTCAGAAATGTGGAAAATGGTCCGTTTTCAAATGTTTTATTTTTGAACGTCAGTTCACATTTGTAGGTGGATCATCAGTGTTAGAGCTAAAATTAGCATGTTTAAAGTGATTTTCATGCTTCCAGGGGCTCGGGAAGTGAATTAAATACTATTTGGAGGCATTTAATGTTCAAGCAAAAACAGCTGATTTTTGACAAAAGAGATAACACCCCCCCATTACGTCATGCTTCAGAAATGTGGAAAATGGTCTGTTTTCAAATGTTTTATTTTTGAACGTCAGTTCACATTTGTAGGTGGATCATCAGTGTTAGAGCTAAAATTAGCATGTTTAAAGTGATTTTCATGCTTCCAGGGGCCCTAAACACAAGATTTATGGAATGGTTAAAAGTGCATGAAAATGGCCAATTTACTCACTCTGAGTTCTCAAAAAGTGTTTCTTCACCCCGGGAAGTTAATTAAATACCATTTGGAGGCATTTAATGTTCGAGCAGAAACGGCTGATTTTCGACAAAAGAGATAACACCCCCCCCATTAAGTCATGCTTCAGAAATGTGGAAAATGGTCCGTTTTCAAATGTTTTATTTTGGAACGTCAGTTCACATTTGTAGGTGGATCATCAGTGTTAGAGCTAAAATTAGCATGTTTATAGTGATGTTCATGCTTCCAGGGGCTCGGGAAGTGAATTAAATACTATTTGGAGGCATTTAATGTTCAATCAAAAACAGCTGATTTTTGACAAAAGAGATAACACCCCCCCATTACGTCATGCTTCAGAAATGTGGAAAATGGTCCGTTTTAAAATGTTTTATTTTTGAATGTCAGTTCACATTTGTAGGTGGATCATCAGTGTTGGAGCTAAAATTAGCATGTTTAAAGTGATTTTCATGCTTCCAGGGGCCCTAAACACAAGATTTATGGAATGGTTAAAAGTGCATGAAAATGGCCAATTTACTCACTCTGAGTTCTCAAAAAGGGTTTCTTCACCCCGGGAAGTTAATTAAATACCATTTGGAGGCATTTAATGTTCGAGCAAAAACGGCTGATTTTCGACAAAAGAGATAACACCCCCCCATTACGTCATGCTTCAGAAATGTGGAAAATGGTCCGTTTTCAAATGTTTTATTTTTGAACGTCAGTTCACATTTGTAGGTGGATCGTCAGTGTTAGAGCTAAAATTAGCATGTTTAAAGTGATTTTCATGCTTCCAGGGGCTCGGGAAGTGAATTAAATACTATTTGGAGGCATTTAATGTTCAAGCAAAAACAGCTGATTTTTGACAAAAGAGATAACACCCCCCATTACGTCATGCTTCAGAAATGTGGAAAATGGTCCGTTTTCAAATGTTTTATTTTTGAACGTCAGTTCACATTTGTAGGTGGATCATCAGTGTTAGAGCTAAAATTAGCATGGTTAAAGTGATATTCATGCTTCCAGGGGCCCTAAACACAAGATTTATGGAATGGTTAAAAGTGCATGAAAATGGCCAATTTACTCTTTCTGAGTTCTCAAAAAGGGTTTCTTCACCCCGGGAAGTTAATTAAATACCATTTGGAGGCATTTAATGTTCGAGCAAAAACGGCTGATTTTCGACAAAAGAGATAACACCCCCCATTACGTCATGCTTCAGAAATGTGGAAAATGGTCCGTTTTCAAATGTTTTATTTTTGAACGTCAGTTCACATTTGTAGGTGGATCATCAGTGTTAGAGCTAAAATTAGCATGTTTAAAGTGATTTTCATGCTTCCAGGGGCTCGGGAAGTGAATTAAATACTATTTGGAGGCATTTAATGTTCAATCAAAAACAGCTGATTTTTGACAAAAGAGATAACACCCCCCCATTACGTCATGCTTCAGAAATGTGGAAAATGGTCCGTTTTCAAATGTTTTATTTTTGAACGTCAGTTCACATTTGTAGGTGGATCATCAGTGTTAGAGCTAAAATTAGCATGTTTAAAGTGATTTTCATGCTTCCAGGGGCCCTAAACACAAGATTTATGGAATGGTTAAAAGTGCATGAAAATGGCCAATTTACTCACTCTGAGTTCTCAAAAAGGGTTTCTTCACCCCGGGAAGTTAATTAAATACCATTTGGAGGCATTTAATGTTCGAGCAAAAACGGCTGATTTTCGACAAAAGAGATAACACCCCCCCATTACGTCATGCTTCTGAAATGTGGAAAATTGTCCGTTTTCAAATGTTTTATTTTTGAACGTCAGTTCACATTTGTAGGTGGATCATCAGTGTTAGAGCTAAAATTAGCATGTTTAAAGTGATTTTCATGCCTCCAGGGGCTCGGGAAGTGAATTGAATACTATTTGGAGGCATTTAATGTTCAATCAAAAACAGCTGATTTTTGACAAAAGAGATAACACCCCCCCATTACGTCATGCTTCAGAAATGTGGAAAATGGTCCGTTTTCAAATGTTTTATTTTTGAACGTCAGTTCACATTTGTAGGTGGATCATCAGTGTTAGAGCTAAAATTAGCATGTTTAAAGTGATTTTCATGCTTCCAGGGGCCCTAAACACAAGATTTATGGAATGGTTAAAAGTGCATGAAAATGGCCAATTTACTCACTCTGAGTTCTCAAAAAGGGTTTCTTCACCCCGGGAAGTTAATTAAATACCATTTGGAGGCATTTAATGTTCGAGCAAAAACGGCTGATTTTCGACAAAAGAGATAACACCCCCCCATTACGTCATGCTTCAGAAATGTGGAAAATGGTCCGTTTTCAAATGTTTTATTTTTGAACGTCAGTTCACATTTGTAGGTGGATCATCAGTGTTAGAGCTAAAATTAGCATGTTTAAAGTGATTTTCATGCTTCCAGGGGCTCGGGAAGTGAATTAAATACTATTTGGAGGCATTTAATGTTCAAGCAAAAACAGCTGATTTTTGACAAAAGAGATAACACCCCCCCCATTACGTCATGCTTCAGAAATGTGGAAAATGGTCCGTTTTCAAATGTTTTATTTTTGAACGTCAGTTCATATTTGTGGGTTGATCATCAGTGTTAGAGCTAAAATTAGCATGTTTAAAGTGATTTTCATGCTTCCAGGGGCCCTAAACACAAGATTTATGGAATAGTTAAAAGTGCATGAAAATGGCCAATTTACTCACTCTGAGTTCTCAAAAAGGGTTTCTTCACCCCGGGAAGTTAATTAAATACCATTTGGAGGCATTTAATGTTCGAGCAAAAACTGCTGATTTTCGACAAAAGAGATAACACCCCCCCATTACGTCATGCTTCAGAAATGTGGAAAATGGTCCGTTTTCAAATGTTTTATTTTTGAACGTCAGTTCACATTTGTAGGTGGATCATCAGTGTTAGAGCTAAAATTAGCATGTTTAAAGTGATTTTCATGCTTCCAGGGGCTCGGGAAGTGAATTAAATACTATTTGGAGGCATTTAATGTTCAAGCAAAAACAGCTGATTTTTGACAAAAGAGATAACACCCCCCCATTACGTCATGCTTCAGAAATGTGGAAAATGGTCCGTTTTCAAATGTTTTATTTTTGAACGTCAGTTCACATTTGTAGGTGGATCATCAGTGTTGGAGCTAAAATTAGCATGTTTAAAGTGATTTTCATGCTTCCAGGGGCCCTAAACACAAGATTTATGGAATGGTTAAAAGTGCATGAAAATGGCCAATTTACTCACTCTGAGTTCTCAAAAAGGGTTTCTTCACCCCGGGAAGTTAATTAAATACCATTTGGAGGCATTTAATGTTCGAGCAAAAACGGCTGATTTTCGACAAAAGAGATAACACCCCCCCCATTAAGTCATGCTTCAGAAATGTGGAAAATGGTCCGTTTTCAAATGTTTTATTTTGGAACGTCAGTTCACATTTGTAGGTGGATCATCAGTGTTAGAGCTAAAATTAGCATGTTTATAGTGATGTTCATGCTTCCAGGGGCTCGGGAAGTGAATTAAATACTATTTGGAGGCATTTAATGTTCAATCAAAAACAGCTGATTTTTGACAAAAGAGATAACACCCCCCCATTACGTCATGCTTCAGAAATGTGGAAAATGGTCCGTTTTAAAATGTTTTATTTTTGAATGTCAGTTCACATTTGTAGGTGGATCATCAGTGTTGGAGCTAAAATTAGCATGTTTAAAGTGATTTTCATGCTTCCAGGGGCCCTAAACACAAGATTTATGGAATGGTTAAAAGTGCATGAAAATGGCCAATTTACTCACTCTGAGTTCTCAAAAAGGGTTTCTTCACCCCGGGAAGTTAATTAAATACCATTTGGAGGCATTTAATGTTCGAGCAAAAACGGCTGATTTTCGACAAAAGAGATAACACCCCCCCGTTACGTCATGCTTCAGAAATGTGGAAAATGGTCCGTTTTCAAATGTTTTATTTTTGAACGTCAGTTCACATTTGTAGGTGGATCATCAGTGTTAGAGCTAAAATTAGCATGTTTAAAGTGATTTTCATGCTTCCAGGGGCTCGGGAAGTGAATTAAATACTATTTGGAGGCATTTAATGTTCAAGCAAAAACAGCTGATTTTTGACAAAAGAGATAACACCCCCCCATTACGTCATGCTTCAGAAATGTGGAAAATGGTCCGTTTTCAAATGTTTTATTTTTGAACGTCAGTTCACATTTGTAGGTGGATCATCAGTGTTAGAGCTAAAATTAGCATGTTTAAAGTGATATTCATGCTTCCAGGGGCCCTAAACACAAGATTTATGGAATGGTTAAAAGTGCATGAAAATGGCCAATTTACTCACTCTGAGTTCTCAAAAAGGGTTTCTTCACCCCGGGAAGTTAATTAAATACCATTTGGAGGCATTTAATGTTCGAGCAAAAACGGCTGATTTTCGACAAAAGAGATAACACCCCCCATTACGTCATGCTTCAGAAATGTGGAAAATGGTCCGTTTTCAAATGTTTTATTTTTGAACGTCAGTTCACATTTGTAGGTGGATAATCAGTGTTAGAGCTAAAATTAGCATGTTTAAAGTGATTTTCATGCTTCCAGGGGCTCGGGAAGTGAATTAAATACTATTTGGAGGCATTTAATGTTCAATCAAAAACAGCTGATTTTTGACAAAAGAGATAACACCCCCCCATTACGTCATGCTTCAGAAATGTGGAAAATGGTCCGTTTTCAAATGTTTTATTTTTGAACGTCAGTTCACATTTGTAGGTGGATCATCAGTGTTAGAGCTAAAATTAGCATGTTTAAAGTGATTTTCATGCTTCCAGGGGCCCTAAACACAAGATTTATGGAATGGTTAAAAGTGCATGAAAATGGCCAATTTACTCACTCTGAGTTCTCAAAAAGGGTTTCTTCACCCCGGGAAGTTAATTAAATACCATTTGGAGGCATTTAATGTTCGAGCAAAAACGGCTGATTTTCGACAAAAGAGATAACACCCCCCCATTACGTCATGCTTCAGAAATGTGGAAAATTGTCCGTTTTCAAATGTTTTATTTTTGAACGTCAGTTCACATTTGTAGGTGGATCATCAGTGTTAGAGCTAAAATTAGCATGTTTAAAGTGATTTTCATGCCTCCAGGGGCTCGGGAAGTGAATTGAATACTATTTGGAGGCATTTAATGTTCAATCAAAAACAGCTGATTTTTGACAAAAGAGATAACACCCCCCCATTACGTCATGCTTCAGAAATGTGGAAAATGGTCCGTTTTCAAATGTTTTATTTTTGAACGTCAGTTCACATTTGTAGGTGGATCATCAGTGTTAGAGCTAAAATTAGCATGTTTAAAGTGATTTTCATGCTTCCAGGGGCCCTAAACACAAGATTTATGGAATGGTTAAAAGTGCATGAAAATGGCCAATTTACTCACTCTGAGTTCTCAAAAAGGGTTTCTTCACCCCGGGAAGTTAATTAAATACCATTTGGAGGCATTTAATGTTCGAGCAAAAACGGCTGATTTTCGACAAAAGAGATAACACCCCCCCATTACGTCATGCTTCAGAAATGTGGAAAATGGTCCGTTTTCAAATGTTTTATTTTTGAACGTCAGTTCACATTTGTAGGTGGATCATCAGTGTTAGAGCTAAAATTAGCATGTTTAAAGTGATTTTCATGCTTCCAGGGGCTCGGGAAGTGAATTAAATACTATTTGGAGGCATTTAATGTTCAAGCAAAAACAGCTGATTTTTGACAAAAGAGATAACACCCCCCCATTACGTCATGCTTCAGAAATGTGGAAAATGGTCCGTTTTCAAATGTTTTATTTTTGAACGTCAGTTCATATTTGTGGGTTGATCATCAGTGTTAGAGCTAAAATTAGCATGTTTAAAGTGATTTTCATGCTTCCAGGGGCCCTAAACACAAGATTTATGGAATAGTTAAAAGTGCATGAAAATGGCCAATTTACTCACTCTGAGTTCTCAAAAAGGGTTTCTTCACCCCGGGAAGTTAATTAAATACCATTTGGAGGCATTTAATGTTCGAGCAAAAACTGCTGATTTTCGACAAAAGAGATAACACCCCCCCATTACGTCATGCTTCAGAAATGTGGAAAATGGTCCGTTTTCAAATGTTTTATTTTTGAACGTCAGTTCACATTTGTAGGTGGATCATCAGTGTTAGAGCTAAAATTAGCATGTTTAAAGTGATTTTCATGCTTCCAGGGGCCCTAAACACAAGATTTATGGAATGGTTAAAAGTGCATGAAAATGGCCAATTTACTCACTCTGAGTTCTCAAAAAGGGTTTCTTCACCCCGGGAAGTTAATTAAATACCATTTGGAGGCATTTAATGTTCGAGCAAAAACGGCTGATTTTCGACAAAAGAGATAACACCCCCCCATTACGTCATGCTTCAGAAATGTGGAAAATGGTCCGTTTTCAAATGTTTTATTTTTGAACGTCAGTTCACATTTGTAGGTGGATCATCAGTGTTAGAGCTAAAATTAGCATGTTTAAAGTGATTTTCATGCTTCCAGGGGCTCGGGAAGTGAATTAAATACTATTTGGAGGCATTTAATGTTCAAGCAAAAACAGCTGATTTTTGACAAAAGAGATAACACCCCCCCATTACGTCATGCTTCAGAAATGTGGAAAATGGTCCGTTTTAAAATGTTTTATTTTTGAATGTCAGTTCACATTTGTAGGTGGATCATCAGTGTTGGAGCTAAAATTAGCATGTTTAAAGTGATTTTCATGCTTCCAGGGGCCCTAAACACAAGATTTATGGAATGGTTAAAAGTGCATGAAAATGGCCAATTTACTCACTCTGAGTTCTCAAAAAGGGTTTCTTCACCCCGGGAAGTTAATTAAATACCATTTGGAGGCATTTAATGTTCGAGCAAAAACGGCTGATTTTCGACAAAAGAGATAACACCCCCCATTACGTCATGCTTCAGAAATGTGGAAAATGGTCCGTTTTCAAATGTTTTATTTTTGAACGTCAGTTCACATTTGTAGGTGGATCATCAGTGTTAGAGCTAAAATTAGCATGTTTAAAGTGATTTTCATGCTCCCAGGGGCTCGGGAAGTGAATTAAATACTATTTGGAGGCATTTAATGTTCAAGCAAAAACAGCTGATTTTTGACAAAAGAGATAACACCCCCCCATTACGTCATGCTTCAGAAATGTGGAAAATGGTCCGTTTTCAAATGTTTTATTTTTGAACGTCAGTTCACATTTGTAGGTGGATCATCAGTGTTAGAGCTAAAATTAGCATGTTTAAAGTGATATTCATGCTTCCAGGGGCCCTAAACACAAGATTTATGGAATGGTTAAAAGTGCATGAAAATGGCCAATTTACTCACTCTGAGTTCTCAAAAAGGGTTTCTTCACCCCGGGAAGTTAATTAAATACCATTTGGAGGCATTTAATGTTCGAGCAAAAACGGCTGATTTTCGACAAAAGAGATAACACCCCCCATTACGTCATGCTTCAGAAATGTGGAAAATGGTCCGTTTTCAAATGTTTTATTTTTGAACGTCAGTTCACATTTGTAGGTGGATCATCAGTGTTAGAGCTAAAATTAGCATGTTTAAAGTGATTTTCATGCTTCCAGGGGCTCGGGAAGTGAATTAAATACTATTTGGAGGCATTTAATGTTCAATCAAAAACAGCTGATTTTTGACAAAAGAGATAACACCCCCCATTACGTCATGCTTCAGAAATGTGGAAAATGGTCCGTTTTCAAATGTTTTATTTTTGAACGTCAGTTCACATTTGTAGGTGGATCATCAGTGTTAGAGCTAAAATTAGCATGTTTAAAGTGATTTTCATGCTTCCAGGGGCCCTAAACACAAGATTTATGGAATGGTTAAAAGTGCATGAAAATGGCCAATTTACTCACTCTGAGTTCTCAAAAAGGGTTTCTTCACCCCGGGAAGTTAATTAAATACCATTTGGAGGCATTTAATGTTCGAGCAAAAACGGCTGATTTTCGACAAAAGAGATAACACCCCCCCATTACGTCATGCTTCAGAAATGTGGAAAATTGTCCGTTTTCAAATGTTTTATTTTTGAACGTCAGTTCACATTTGTAGGTGGATCATCAGTGTTAGAGCTAAAATTAGCATGTTTAAAGTGATTTTCATGCTTCCAGGGGCTCGGGAAGTGAATTAAATACTATTTGGAGGCATTTAATGTTCAATCAAAAACAGCTGATTTTTGACAAAAGAGATAACACCCCCCCCATTACGTCATGCTTCAGAAATGTGGAAAATGGTCCGTTTTCAAATGTTTTATTTTTGAACGTCAGTTCACATTTGTAGGTGGATCATCAGTGTTAGAGCTAAAATTAGCATGTTTAAAGTGATTTTCATGCTTCCAGGGGCCCTAAACACAAGATTTATGGAATGGTTAAAAGTGCATGAAAATGGCCAATTTACTCACTCTGAGTTCTCAAAAAGGGTTTCTTCACCCCGGGAAGTTAATTAAATACCATTTGGAGGCATTTAATGTTCGAGCAAAAACGGCTGATTTTCGACAAAAGAGATAACACCCCCCCATTACGTCATGCTTCAGAAATGAGGAAAATGGTCCGTTTTCAAATGTTTTATTTTTGAACGTCAGTTCACATTTGTAGGTGGATCATCAGTGTTAGAGCTAAAATTAGCATGTTTAAAGTGATTTTCATGCTTCCAGGGGCTCGGGAAGTGAATTAAATACTATTTGGAGGCATTTAATGTTCAAGCAAAAACAGCTGATTTTTGACAAAAGAGATAACACCCCCCCATTACGTCATGCTTCAGAAATGTGGAAAATGGTCCGTTTTCAAATGTTTTATTTTTGAACGTCAGTTCACATTTGTAGGTGGATCATCAGTGTTAGAGCTAAAATTAGCATGTTTAAAGTGATATTCATGCTTCCAGGGGCCCTAAACACAAGATTTATGGAATGGTTAAAAGTGCATGAAAATGGCCAATTTACTCACTCTGAGTTCTCAAAAAGGGTTTCTTCACCCCGGGAAGTTAATTAAATACCATTTGGAGGCATTTAATGTTCGAGCAAAAACGGCTGATTTTCGACAAAAGAGATAACACCCCCCATTACGTCATGCTTCAGAAATGTGGAAAATGGTCCGTTTTCAAATGTTTTATTTTTGAAAGTCAGTTCACATTTGTCGGTGGATCATCAGTGTTAGAGCTAAAATTAGCATGTTTAAAGTGATTTTCATGCTTCCAGGGGCTCGGGAAGTGAATTAAATACTATTTGGAGGCATTTAATGTTCAAGCAAAAACAGCTGATTTTTGACAAAAGAGATAACACCCCCCCCATTACGTCATGCTTCAGAAATGTGGAAAATGGTCTGTTTTCAAATGTTTTATTTTTGAACGTCAGTTCACATTTGTAGGTGGATCATCAGTGTTAGAGCTAAAATTAGCATGTTTAAAGTGATTTTCATGCTTCCAGGGGCCCTAAACACAAGATTTATGGAATGGTTAAAAGTGCATGAAAATGGCCAATTTACTCACTCTGAGTTCTCAAAAAGTGTTTCTTCACCCCGGGAAGTTAATTAAATACCATTTGGAGGCATTTAATGTTCGAGCAGAAACGGCTGATTTTCGACAAAAGAGATAACACCCCCCCCATTAAGTCATGCTTCAGAAATGTGGAAAATGGTCCGTTTTCAAATGTTTTATTTTGGAACGTCAGTTCACATTTGTAGGTGGATCATCAGTGTTAGAGCTAAAATTAGCATGTTTATAGTGATGTTCATGCTTCCAGGGGCTCGGGAAGTGAATTAAATACTATTTGGAGGCATTTAATGTTCAATCAAAAACAGCTGATTTTTGACAAAAGAGATAACACCCCCCCATTACGTCATGCTTCAGAAATGTGGAAAATGGTCCGTTTTAAAATGTTTTATTTTTGAATGTCAGTTCACATTTGTAGGTGGATCATCAGTGTTGGAGCTAAAATTAGCATGTTTAAAGTGATTTTCATGCTTCCAGGGGCCCTAAACACAAGATTTATGGAATGGTTAAAAGTGCATGAAAATGGCCAATTTACTCACTCTGAGTTCTCAAAAAGGGTTTCTTCACCCCGGGAAGTTAATTAAATACCATTTGGAGGCATTTAATGTTCGAGCAAAAACGGCTGATTTTCGACAAAAGAGATAACACCCCCCCATTACGTCATGCTTCAGAAATGTGGAAAATGGTCCGTTTTCAAATGTTTTATTTTTGAACGTCAGTTCACATTTGTAGGTGGATCGTCAGTGTTAGAGCTAAAATTAGCATGTTTAAAGTGATTTTCATGCTTCCAGGGGCTCGGGAAGTGAATTAAATACTATTTGGAGGCATTTAATGTTCAAGCAAAAACAGCTGATTTTTGACAAAAGAGATAACACCCCCCATTACGTCATGCTTCAGAAATGTGGAAAATGGTCCGTTTTCAAATGTTTTATTTTTGAACGTCAGTTCACATTTGTAGGTGGATCATCAGTGTTAGAGCTAAAATTAGCATGGTTAAAGTGATATTCATGCTTCCAGGGGCCCTAAACACAAGATTTATGGAATGGTTAAAAGTGCATGAAAATGGCCAATTTACTCTTTCTGAGTTCTCAAAAAGGGTTTCTTCACCCCGGGAAGTTAATTAAATACCATTTGGAGGCATTTAATGTTCGAGCAAAAACGGCTGATTTTCGACAAAAGAGATAACACCCCCCATTACGTCATGCTTCAGAAATGTGGAAAATGGTCCGTTTTCAAATGTTTTATTTTTGAACGTCAGTTCACATTTGTAGGTGGATCATCAGTGTTAGAGCTAAAATTAGCATGTTTAAAGTGATTTTCATGCTTCCAGGGGCTCGGGAAGTGAATTAAATACTATTTGGAGGCATTTAATGTTCAATCAAAAACAGCTGATTTTTGACAAAAGAGATAACACCCCCCCATTACGTCATGCTTCAGAAATGTGGAAAATGGTCCGTTTTCAAATGTTTTATTTTTGAACGTCAGTTCACATTTGTAGGTGGATCATCAGTGTTAGAGCTAAAATTAGCATGTTTAAAGTGATTTTCATGCTTCCAGGGGCCCTAAACACAAGATTTATGGAATGGTTAAAAGTGCATGAAAATGGCCAATTTACTCACTCTGAGTTCTCAAAAAGGGTTTCTTCACCCCGGGAAGTTAATTAAATACCATTTGGAGGCATTTAATGTTCGAGCAAAAACGGCTGATTTTCGACAAAAGAGATAACACCCCCCCATTACGTCATGCTTCTGAAATGTGGAAAATTGTCCGTTTTCAAATGTTTTATTTTTGAACGTCAGTTCACATTTGTAGGTGGATCATCAGTGTTAGAGCTAAAATTAGCATGTTTAAAGTGATTTTCATGCCTCCAGGGGCTCGGGAAGTGAATTGAATACTATTTGGAGGCATTTAATGTTCAATCAAAAACAGCTGATTTTTGACAAAAGAGATAACACCCCCCCATTACGTCATGCTTCAGAAATGTGGAAAATGGTCCGTTTTCAAATGTTTTATTTTTGAACGTCAGTTCACATTTGTAGGTGGATCATCAGTGTTAGAGCTAAAATTAGCATGTTTAAAGTGATTTTCATGCTTCCAGGGGCCCTAAACACAAGATTTATGGAATGGTTAAAAGTGCATGAAAATGGCCAATTTACTCACTCTGAGTTCTCAAAAAGGGTTTCTTCACCCCGGGAAGTTAATTAAATACCATTTGGAGGCATTTAATGTTCGAGCAAAAACGGCTGATTTTCGACAAAAGAGATAACACCCCCCCATTACGTCATGCTTCAGAAATGTGGAAAATGGTCCGTTTTCAAATGTTTTATTTTTGAACGTCAGTTCACATTTGTAGGTGGATCATCAGTGTTAGAGCTAAAATTAGCATGTTTAAAGTGATTTTCATGCTTCCAGGGGCTCGGGAAGTGAATTAAATACTATTTGGAGGCATTTAATGTTCAAGCAAAAACAGCTGATTTTTGACAAAAGAGATAACACCCCCCCATTACGTCATGCTTCAGAAATGTGGAAAATGGTCCGTTTTCAAATGTTTTATTTTTGAACGTCAGTTCATATTTGTGGGTTGATCATCAGTGTTAGAGCTAAAATTAGCATGTTTAAAGTGATTTTCATGCTTCCAGGGGCCCTAAACACAAGATTTATGGAATAGTTAAAAGTGCATGAAAATGGCCAATTTACTCACTCTGAGTTCTCAAAAAGGGTTTCTTCACCCCGGGAAGTTAATTAAATACCATTTGGAGGCATTTAATGTTCGAGCAAAAACTGCTGATTTTCGACAAAAGAGATAACACCCCCCCATTACGTCATGCTTCAGAAATGTGGAAAATGGTCCGTTTTCAAATGTTTTATTTTTGAACGTCAGTTCACATTTGTAGGTGGATCATCAGTGTTAGAGCTAAAATTAGCATGTTTAAAGTGATTTTCATGCTTCCAGGGGCTCGGGAAGTGAATTAAATACTATTTGGAGGCATTTAATGTTCAAGCAAAAACAGCTGATTTTTGACAAAAGAGATAACACCCCCCCATTACGTCATGCTTCAGAAATGTGGAAAATGGTCCGTTTTCAAATGTTTTATTTTTGAACGTCAGTTCACATTTGTAGGTGGATCATCAGTGTTGGAGCTAAAATTAGCATGTTTAAAGTGATTTTCATGCTTCCAGGGGCCCTAAACACAAGATTTATGGAATGGTTAAAAGTGCATGAAAATGGCCAATTTACTCACTCTGAGTTCTCAAAAAGGGTTTCTTCACCCCGGGAAGTTAATTAAATACCATTTGGAGGCATTTAATGTTCGAGCAAAAACGGCTGATTTTCGACAAAAGAGATAACACCCCCCCATTACGTCATGCTTCAGAAATGTGGAAAATGGTCCGTTTTCAAATGTTTTATTTTTGAACGTCAGTTCACATTTGTAGGTGGATCATCAGTGTTAGAGCTAAAATTAGCATGTTTAAAGTGATTTTCATGCTTCCAGGGGCTCGGGAAGTGAATTAAATACTATTTGGAGGCATTTAATGTTCAAGCAAAAACAGCTGATTTTTGACAAAAGAGATAACACCCCCCCATTACGTCATGCTTCAGAAATGTGGAAAATGGTCCGTTTTCAAATGTTTTATTTTTGAACGTCAGTTCACATTTGTAGGTGGATCATCAGTGTTAGAGCTAAAATTAGCATGTTTAAAGTGATTTTCATGCTTCCAATGGGCCCTAAACACAAGATTTATGGAATGGTTAAAAGTGCATGAAAATGGCCAATTTACTCACTCTGAGTTCTCAAGAAGGGTTTCTTCACCCCGGGAAGTTAATTAAATACCATTTGGAGGCATTTAATGTTCGAGCAAAAACGGCTGATTTTCGACAAAAGAGATAACACCCCCCCATTACGTCATGCTTCAGAAATGTGGAAAATGGTCCGTTTTCAAATGTTTTATTTTTGAACATCAGTTCACATTTGTAGGTGGATCATCAGTGTTAGAGCTAAAATTAGCATGTTTAAAGTGATTTTCATGCTTCCAGGGGCTCGGGAAGTGAATTAAATACTATTTGGAGGCATTTAATGTTCAATCAAAAACAGCTGATTTTTGACAAAAGAGATAACACCCCCCCATTACGTCATGCTTCAGAAATGTGGAAAATGGTCCGTTTTCAAATGTTTTATTTTTGAACGTCAGTTCACATTTGTAGGTGCATCATCAGTGTTAGAGCTAAAATTAGCATGTTTATAGTGATTTTCATGCTTCCAGGGGCCCTAAACACAAGATTTATGGAATGGTTAAAAGTGCATGAAAATGGCCAATTTACTCACTCTGAGTTCTCAAAAAGGGTTTCTTCACCCCGGGAAGTTAATTAAATACCATTTGGAGGCATTTAATGTTCGAGCAAAAACGGCTGATTTTCGACAAAAGAGATAACACCCCCCCATTACGTCATGCTTCAGAAATGTGGAAAATGGTCCGTTTTCAAATGTTTTATTTTTGAACGTCAGTTCACATTTGTAGGTGGATCATCAGTGTTAGAGCTAAAATTAGCATGTTTAAAGTGATTTTCATGCTTCCAGGGGCTCGGGAAGTGAATTAAATACTATTTGGAGGCATTTAATGTTCAAGCAAAAACAGCTGATTTTTGACAAAAGAGATAACACCCCCCATTACGTCATGCTTCAGAAATGTGGAAAATGGTCCGTTTTCAAATGTTTTATTTTTGAACGTCAGTTCACATTTGTAGGTGGATCATCAGTGTTAGAGCTAAAATTAGCATGTTTAAAGTGATTTTCATGCTTCCAGGGGCCCTAAACACAAGATTTATGGAATGGTTAAAAGTGCATGAAAATGGCCAATTTACTCACTCTGAGTTCTCAAAAAGGGTTTCTTCACCCCGGGAAGTTAATTAAATACAATTTGGAGGCATTTAATGTTCGAGCAAAAACGGCTGATTTTCGACATAAGAGATAACACCCCCCCATTACGTCATGCTTCAGAAATGTGGAAAATGGTCCGTTTTCAAATGTTTTATTTTTGAACGTCAGTTCACATTTGTAGGTGGATCATCAGTGTTAGAGCTAAAATTAGCATGTTTAAAGTGATTTTCATGCTTCCAGGGGCCCTAAACACAAGATTTATGGAATGTTTAAAAGTGCATGAAAATGGCCAATTTACTCACTCTGAGTTCTCAAAAAGGGTTTCTTCACCCCGGGAAGTTAATTAAATACAATTTGGAGGCATTTAATGTTCGAGCAAAAACGGCTGATTTTCGACAAAAGAGATAACACCCCCCCCATTACGTCATGCTTCAGAAATGTGGAAAATGGTCCGTTTTCAAATGTTTTATTTTTGAACATCAGTTCACATTTGTAGGTGGATCATCAGTGTTAGAGCTAAAATTAGCATGTTTAAAGTGATTTTCATGCTTCCAGGGGCTCGGGAAGTGAATTAAATACTATTTGGAGGCATTTAATGTTCAATCAAAAACAGCTGATTTTTGACAAAAGAGATAACACCCCCCCATTACGTCATGCTTCAGAAATGTGGAAAATGGTCCGTTTTCAAATGTTTTATTTTTGAACGTCAGTTCACATTTGTAGGTGGATCATCAGTGTTAGAGCTAAAATTAGCATGTTTAAAGTGATTTTCATGCTTCCAGGGGCCCTAAACACAAGATTTATGGAATGGTTAAAAGTGCATGAAAATGGCCAATTTACTCACTCTGAGTTCTCAAAAAGGGTTTCTTCACCCCGGGAAGTTAATTAAATACCATTTGGAGGCATTTAATGTTCGAGCAAAAACGGCTGATTTTCGACAAAAGAGATAACACCCCCCCATTACGTCATGCTTCAGAAATGTGGAAAATGGTCCGTTTTCAAATGTTTTATTTTTGAACGTCAGTTCACATTTGTAGGTGGATCATCAGTGTTAGAGCTAAAATTAGCATGTTTAAAGTGATTTTCATGCTTCCAGGGGCCCTAAACACAAGATTTATGGAATGGTTAAAAGTGCATGAAAATGGCCAACTTACTCACTCTGAGTTCTCAAAAAGGGTTTCTTCACCCCGGGAAGTTAATTAAATACCATTTGGAGGCATTTAATGTTCAAACAAAAACGGCTGATTTTCGACAAAAGAGATAACACCCCCCCCATTACGTCATGCTTCAGAAATGTGGAAAATGGTCCGTTTTCAAATGTTTTATTTTTGAACGTCAGTTCACATTTGTAGGTGGATCATCAGTGTTAGAGCTAAAATTAGCATGTTTAAAGTGATTTTCATGCTTCCAGGGGCTCGGGAAGTGAATTAAATACTATTTGGAGGTATTTAATGTTCAAGCAAAAACAGCTGATTTTTGACAAAAGAGATAACACCCCCCATTACGTCATGCTTCAGAAATGTGGAAAATGGTCCGTTTTCAAATGTTTTATTTTTGAACGTCAGTTCACATTTGTAGGTGGATCATCAGTGTTAGAGCTAAAATTAGCATGTTTAAAGTGATTTTCATGCTTCCAGGGGCCCTAAACACAAGATTTATGGAATGGTTAAAAGTGCATGAAAATGGCCAATTTACTCACTCTGAGTTCTCAAAAAGGGTTTCTTCACCCCGGGAAGTTAATTAAATACCATTTGGAGGCATTTAATGTTCGAGCAAAAACGGCTGATTTTCGACAAAAGAGATAACACCCCCCCATTACGTCATGCTTCAGAAATGTGGAAAATGGTCCGTTTTCAAATGTTTTATTTTTGAACATCAGTTCACATTTGTAGGTGGATCATCAGTGTTAGAGCTAAAATTAGCATGTTTAAAGTGATTTTCATGCTTCCAGGGGCTCGGCAAGTGAATTAAATACTATTTGGAGGCATTTAATGTTCAATCAAAACAGCTGATTTTTGACAAAAGAGATAACACCCCCCCATTACGTCATGCTTCAGAAATGTGGAAAATGGTCCGTTTTCAAATGTTTTATTTTTTAACGTCAGTTCACATTTGTAGGTGGATCATCAGTGTTAGAGCTAAAATTAGCATGTTTAAAGTGATTTTCATGCTTCCAGGGGCCCTAAACACAAGATTTATGGAATGGTTAAAAGTGCATGAAAATGGCCAATTTACTCACTCTGAGTTCTCAAAAAGGGTTTCTTCACCCCGGGAAGTTAATTAAATACCATTTGGAGGCATTTAATGTTCGAGCAAAAACGGCTGATTTTCGACAAAAGAGATAACACCCCCCATTACGTCATGCTTCAGAAATGTGGAAAATGGTCCGTTTTCAAATGTTTTATTTTTGAACTTCAGTTCACATTTGTAGGTGGATCATCAGTGTTAGAGCTAAAATTAGCATGTTTAAAGTGATTTTCATGCTTCCAGGGGCTCGGGAAGTGAATTAAATACTATTTGGAGGCATTTAATGTTCAATCAAAAACAGCTGATTTTTGACAAAAGAGATAACACCCCCCATTACGTCATGCTTAAGAAATGTGGAAAATGGTCCGTTTTCAAATGTTTTATTTTTTAACGTCAGTTCACATTTGTAGGTGGATCATCAGTGTTAGAGCTAAAATTAGCATGTTTAAAGTGATTTTCATGCTTCCAGGGGCCCTAAACACAAGATTTATGGAATGGTTAAAAGTGCATGAAAATGGCCAATTTACTCACTCTGAGTTCTCAAAAAGTGATTCTTCACCCCGGGAAGTTAATTAAATACCATTTGGAGGCATTTAATGTTCGAGCAGAAACGGCAGATTTTCGACAAAAGAGCTAACACCCCCCCATTAAGTCATGCTTCAGAAATGTGGAAAATGGTCCGTTTTCAAATGTTTTATTTTGGAACGTCAGTTCACATTTGTAGGTGGATCATCAGTGTTAGAGCTAAAATTAGCATGTTTATAGTGATGTTCATGCTTCCAGGGGCTCGGGAAGTGAATTAAATACTATTTGGAGGCATTTAATGTTCAATCAAAAACAGCTGATTTTTGACAAAAGAGATAACACCCCCCCATTACGTCATGCTTCAGAAATGTGGAAAATGGTCCGTTTTCAAATGTTTTATTTTTGAACGTCAGTTCACATTTGTAGGTGGATCATCATTGTTAGAGCTAAAATTAGCATGTTTAAAGTGATTTTCATGCTTCCAGGGGCCCTAAACACAAGATTTATGGAATGGTTAAAAGTGCATGAAAATGGCCAATTTACTCAGTCTGAGTTCTCAAAAAGGGTTTCTTCACCCCGGGAAGTTAATTAAATACCATTTGGAGGCATTTAATGTTCGAGCAAAAACTGCTGATTTTCGACAAAAGAGATAACACCCCCCCCCCATTACGTCATGCTTCAGAAATGTGGAAAATTGTCCGTTTTCAAATGTTTTATTTTTGAACGTCAGTTCACATTTGTAGGTGGATCATCAGTGTTAGAGCTAAAATTAGCATGTTTAAAGTGATTTTCATGCTTCCAGGGGCTCGGGAAGTGAATTAAATACTATTTGGAGGCATTTAATGTTCAATCAAAAACAGCTGATTTTTGACAAAAGAGATAACACCCCCCCATTACGTCATGCTTCAGAAATGTGGAAAATGGTCCGTTTTCAAATGTTTTATTTTTGAACGTCAGTTCACATTTGTAGGTGGATCATCAGTGTTAGAGCTAAAATTAGCATGTTTAAAGTGATTTTCATGCTTCCAGGGGCCCTAAACACAAGATTTATGGAATGGTTAAAAGTGCATGAAAATGGCCAATTTACCCACTCTGAGCTCTCAAAAAGGGTTTCTTCACCCCGGGAAGTTAATTAAATACCATTTGGAGGCATTTAATGTTCGAGCAAAAACGGCTGATTTTCGACAAAAGAGATAACACCCCCCCATTACGTCATGCTTCAGAAATGTGGAAAATGGTCCGTTTTCAAATGTTTTATTTTTGAACGTCAGTTCACATTTGTAGGTGGATCATCAGTGTTAGAGCTAAAATTAGCATGTTTAAAGTGATTTTCATGCTTCCAGGGGCTCTGGAAGTGAATTAAATACTATTTGGAGGCATTTAATGTTCAAGCAAAAACAGCTGATTTTTGACAAAAGAGATAACACCCCCCCATTACGTCATGCTTCAGAAATGTGGAAAATGGTCCGTTTTCAAATGTTTTATTTTTGAACGTCAGTTCACATTTGTAGGTGGATCATCAGTGTTAGAGCTAAAATTAGCATGTTTAAAGTGATTTTCATGCTTCCAGGGGCCCTAAACACAAGATTTATGGAATGGTTAAAAGTGCATGAAAATGGCCAATTTACTCACTCTGAGTTCTCAAAAAGGGTTTCTTCACCCCGGGAAGTTAATTAAATACCATTTGGAGGCATTTAATGTTCGAGCAAAAACGGCTGATTTTCGACAAAAGAGATAACACCCCCCCATTACGTCATGCTTCAGAAATGTGGAAAATCGTCCGTTTTCAAATGTTTTATTTTTGAACGTCAGTTCACATTTGTAGGTGGATCATCAGTGTTAGAGCTAAAATTAGCATGTTTAAAGTGATTTTCATGCTTCCAGGGGCTCGGGAAGTGAATTAAATACTATTTGGAGGCATGTAATGTTCAAGCAAAAACAGCTGATTTTTGACAAAAGAGATAACACCCCCCCATTACGTCATGCTTCAGAAATGTGGAAAATGGTCCGTTTTCAAATGTTTTATTTTTGAACGTCAGTTCACATTTGTAGGTGGATCATCAGTGTTAGAGCTAAAATTAGCATGTTTAAAGTGATTTTCATGCTTCCATGGGCCCTAAACACAAGATTTATGGAATGGTTAAAAGTGCATGAAAATGGCCAATTTACTCACTCTGAGTTCTCAAAAAGGGTTTCTTCACCCTGGGAAGTTAATTAAATACCATTTGGAGGCATTTAATGTTCGAGCAAAAACTGCTGATTTTCGACAAAAGAGATAGCACCCCCCCATTACGTCATGCTTCAGAAATGTGGAAAATGGTCCGTTTTCAAATGTTTTATTTTTGAACGTCAGTTCACATTTGTAGGTGGATCATCAGTGTTAGAGCTAAAATTAGCATGTTTAAAGTGATTTTCATGCTTCCAGGGGCTCGGGAAGTGAATTAAATACTATTTGGAGGCATTTAATGTTCAATCAAAAACAGCTGATTTTTGACAAAAGAGATAACACCCCCCCATTACGTTATGCTTCAGAAATGTGGAAAATGGTCCGTTTTCAAATGTTTTATTTTTGAACGTCAGTTCACATTTGTAGGTGGATCATCAGTGTTAGAGCTCAAATTAGCATGTTTAAAGTGATTTTCATGCTTCCAGGGGCCCTAAACACAAGATTTATGGAATGGTTAAAAGTGCATGAAAATGGCCAATTTACTCACTCTGAGTTCTCAAAAAGGGTTTCTTCACCCCGGGAAGTTAATTAAATACCATTTGGAGGCATTTAATGTTCGAGCAAAAACGGCTGATTTTCGACAAAAGAGATAACACCCCCCCATTACGTCATGCTTCAGAAATGTGGAAAATGGTTCGTTTTCAAATGTTTTATTTTTGAACGTCAGTTCACATTTGTAGGTGGATCATCAGTGTTAGAGCTAAAATTAGCATGTTTAAAGTGATTTTCATGCTTCCAGGGGCTCGGGAAGTGAATTAAATACTATTTGGAGGCATTTAATGTTCAATCAAAAACAGCTGATTTTTGACAAAAGAGATAACACCCCCCCATTACGTCATGCTTCAGAAATGTGGAAAATGGTCCGTTTTCAAATGTTTTATTTTTGAACGTCAGTTCACATTTGTAGGTGGATCATCAGTGTTAGAGCTAAAATTAGCATGTTTAAAGTGATTTTCATGCTTCCAGGGGCCCTAAACACAAGATTTATGGAATGTTTAAAAGTGCATGAAAATGGCCAATTTACTCACTCTGAGTTCTCAAAAAGGGTTTCTTCACCCCGGGAAGTTAATTAAATACAATTTGGAGGCATTTAATGTTCGAGCAAAAACGGCTGATTTTCGACAAAAGAGATAACACCCCCCCCATTACGTCATGCTTCAGAAATGTGGAAAATGGTCCGTTTTCAAATGTTTTATTTTTGAACATCAGTTCACATTTGTAGGTGGATCATCAGTGTTAGAGCTAAAATTAGCATGTTTAAAGTGATTTTCATGCTTCCAGGGGCTCGGGAAGTGAATTAAATACTATTTGGAGGCATTTAATGTTCAATCAAAAACAGCTGATTTTTGACAAAAGAGATAACACCCCCCCATTACGTCATGCTTCAGAAATGTGGAAAATGGTCCGTTTTCAAATGTTTTATTTTTGAACGTCAGTTCACATTTGTAGGTGGATCATCAGTGTTAGAGCTAAAATTAGCATGTTTAAAGTGATTTTCATGCTTCCAGGGGCCCTAAACACAAGATTTATGGAATGGTTAAAAGTGCATGAAAATGGCCAATTTACTCACTCTGAGTTCTCAAAAAGGGTTTCTTCACCCCGGGAAGTTAATTAAATACCATTTGGAGGCATTTAATGTTCGAGCAAAAACGGCTGATTTTCGACAAAAGAGATAACACCCCCCCATTACGTCATGCTTCAGAAATGTGGAAAATGGTCCGTTTTCAAATGTTTTATTTTTGAACGTCAGTTCACATTTGTAGGTGGATCATCAGTGTTAGAGCTAAAATTAGCATGTTTAAAGTGATTTTCATGCTTCCAGGGGCCCTAAACACAAGATTTATGGAATGGTTAAAAGTGCATGAAAATGGCCAACTTACTCACTCTGAGTTCTCAAAAAGGGTTTCTTCACCCCGGGAAGTTAATTAAATACCATTTGGAGGCATTTAATGTTCAAACAAAAACGGCTGATTTTCGACAAAAGAGATAACACCCCCCCCATTACGTCATGCTTCAGAAATGTGGAAAATGGTCCGTTTTCAAATGTTTTATTTTTGAACGTCAGTTCACATTTGTAGGTGGATCATCAGTGTTAGAGCTAAAATTAGCATGTTTAAAGTGATTTTCATGCTTCCAGGGGCTCGGGAAGTGAATTAAATACTATTTGGAGGTATTTAATGTTCAAGCAAAAACAGCTGATTTTTGACAAAAGAGATAACACCCCCCATTACGTCATGCTTCAGAAATGTGGAAAATGGTCCGTTTTCAAATGTTTTATTTTTGAACGTCAGTTCACATTTGTAGGTGGATCATCAGTGTTAGAGCTAAAATTAGCATGTTTAAAGTGATTTTCATGCTTCCAGGGGCCCTAAACACAAGATTTATGGAATGGTTAAAAGTGCATGAAAATGGCCAATTTACTCACTCTGAGTTCTCAAAAAGGGTTTCTTCACCCCGGGAAGTTAATTAAATACCATTTGGAGGCATTTAATGTTCGAGCAAAAACGGCTGATTTTCGACAAAAGAGATAACACCCCCCCATTACGTCATGCTTCAGAAATGTGGAAAATGGTCCGTTTTCAAATGTTTTATTTTTGAACATCAGTTCACATTTGTAGGTGGATCATCAGTGTTAGAGCTAAAATTAGCATGTTTAAAGTGATTTTCATGCTTCCAGGGGCTCGGCAAGTGAATTAAATACTATTTGGAGGCATTTAATGTTCAATCAAAACAGCTGATTTTTGACAAAAGAGATAACACCCCCCCATTACGTCATGCTTCAGAAATGTGGAAAATGGTCCGTTTTCAAATGTTTTATTTTTTAACGTCAGTTCACATTTGTAGGTGGATCATCAGTGTTAGAGCTAAAATTAGCATGTTTAAAGTGATTTTCATGCTTCCAGGGGCCCTAAACACAAGATTTATGGAATGGTTAAAAGTGCATGAAAATGGCCAATTTACTCACTCTGAGTTCTCAAAAAGGGTTTCTTCACCCCGGGAAGTTAATTAAATACCATTTGGAGGCATTTAATGTTCGAGCAAAAACGGCTGATTTTCGACAAAAGAGATAACACCCCCCATTACGTCATGCTTCAGAAATGTGGAAAATGGTCCGTTTTCAAATGTTTTATTTTTGAACGTCAGTTCACATTTGTAGGTGGATCATCAGTGTTAGAGCTAAAATTAGCATGTTTAAAGTGATTTTCATGCTTCCAGGGGCTCGGGAAGTGAATTAAATACTATTTGGAGGCATTTAATGTTCAATCAAAAACAGCTGATTTTTGACAAAAGAGATAACACCCCCCATTACGTCATGCTTAAGAAATGTGGAAAATGGTCCGTTTTCAAATGTTTTATTTTTTAACGTCAGTTCACATTTGTAGGTGGATCATCAGTGTTAGAGCTAAAATTAGCATGTTTAAAGTGATTTTCATGCTTCCAGGGGCCCTAAACACAAGATTTATGGAATGGTTAAAAGTGCATGAAAATGGCCAATTTACTCACTCTGAGTTCTCAAAAAGTGATTCTTCACCCCGGGAAGTTAATTAAATACCATTTGGAGGCATTTAATGTTCGAGCAGAAACGGCAGATTTTCGACAAAAGAGCTAACACCCCCCCATTAAGTCATGCTTCAGAAATGTGGAAAATGGTCCGTTTTCAAATGTTTTATTTTGGAACGTCAGTTCACATTTGTAGGTGGATCATCAGTGTTAGAGCTAAAATTAGCATGTTTATAGTGATGTTCATGCTTCCAGGGGCTCGGGAAGTGAATTAAATACTATTTGGAGGCATTTAATGTTCAATCAAAAACAGCTGATTTTTGACAAAAGAGATAACACCCCCCCATTACGTCATGCTTCAGAAATGTGGAAAATGGTCCGTTTTCAAATGTTTTATTTTTGAACGTCAGTTCACATTTGTAGGTGGATCATCATTGTTAGAGCTAAAATTAGCATGTTTAAAGTGATTTTCATGCTTCCAGGGGCCCTAAACACAAGATTTATGGAATGGTTAAAAGTGCATGAAAATGGCCAATTTACTCAGTCTGAGTTCTCAAAAAGGGTTTCTTCACCCCGGGAAGTTAATTAAATACCATTTGGAGGCATTTAATGTTCGAGCAAAAACTGCTGATTTTCGACAAAAGAGATAACACCCCCCCCCCATTACGTCATGCTTCAGAAATGTGGAAAATTGTCCGTTTTCAAATGTTTTATTTTTGAACGTCAGTTCACATTTGTAGGTGGATCATCAGTGTTAGAGCTAAAATTAGCATGTTTAAAGTGATTTTCATGCTTCCAGGGGCTCGGGAAGTGAATTAAATACTATTTGGAGGCATTTAATGTTCAATCAAAAACAGCTGATTTTTGACAAAAGAGATAACACCCCCCCATTACGTCATGCTTCAGAAATGTGGAAAATGGTCCGTTTTCAAATGTTTTATTTTTGAACGTCAGTTCACATTTGTAGGTGGATCATCAGTGTTAGAGCTAAAATTAGCATGTTTAAAGTGATTTTCATGCTTCCAGGGGCCCTAAACACAAGATTTATGGAATGGTTAAAAGTGCATGAAAATGGCCAATTTACCCACTCTGAGCTCTCAAAAAGGGTTTCTTCACCCCGGGAAGTTAATTAAATACCATTTGGAGGCATTTAATGTTCGAGCAAAAACGGCTGATTTTCGACAAAAGAGATAACACCCCCCCATTACGTCATGCTTCAGAAATGTGGAAAATGGTCCGTTTTCAAATGTTTTATTTTTGAACGTCAGTTCACATTTGTAGGTGGATCATCAGTGTTAGAGCTAAAATTAGCATGTTTAAAGTGATTTTCATGCTTCCAGGGGCTCTGGAAGTGAATTAAATACTATTTGGAGGCATTTAATGTTCAAGCAAAAACAGCTGATTTTTGACAAAAGAGATAACACCCCCCCATTACGTCATGCTTCAGAAATGTGGAAAATGGTCCGTTTTCAAATGTTTTATTTTTGAACGTCAGTTCACATTTGTAGGTGGATCATCAGTGTTAGAGCTAAAATTAGCATGTTTAAAGTGATTTTCATGCTTCCAGGGGCCCTAAACACAAGATTTATGGAATGGTTAAAAGTGCATGAAAATGGCCAATTTACTCACTCTGAGTTCTCAAAAAGGGTTTCTTCACCCCGGGAAGTTAATTAAATACCATTTGGAGGCATTTAATGTTCGAGCAAAAACGGCTGATTTTCGACAAAAGAGATAACACCCCCCCATTACGTCATGCTTCAGAAATGTGGAAAATCGTCCGTTTTCAAATGTTTTATTTTTGAACGTCAGTTCACATTTGTAGGTGGATCATCAGTGTTAGAGCTAAAATTAGCATGTTTAAAGTGATTTTCATGCTTCCAGGGGCTCGGGAAGTGAATTAAATACTATTTGGAGGCATGTAATGTTCAAGCAAAAACAGCTGATTTTTGACAAAAGAGATAACACCCCCCCATTACGTCATGCTTCAGAAATGTGGAAAATGGTCCGTTTTCAAATGTTTTATTTTTGAACGTCAGTTCACATTTGTAGGTGGATCATCAGTGTTAGAGCTAAAATTAGCATGTTTAAAGTGATTTTCATGCTTCCATGGGCCCTAAACACAAGATTTATGGAATGGTTAAAAGTGCATGAAAATGGCCAATTTACTCACTCTGAGTTCTCAAAAAGGGTTTCTTCACCCTGGGAAGTTAATTAAATACCATTTGGAGGCATTTAATGTTCGAGCAAAAACTGCTGATTTTCGACAAAAGAGATAGCACCCCCCCATTACGTCATGCTTCAGAAATGTGGAAAATGGTCCGTTTTCAAATGTTTTATTTTTGAACGTCAGTTCACATTTGTAGGTGGATCATCAGTGTTAGAGCTAAAATTAGCATGTTTAAAGTGATTTTCATGCTTCCAGGGGCTCGGGAAGTGAATTAAATACTATTTGGAGGCATTTAATGTTCAATCAAAAACAGCTGATTTTTGACAAAAGAGATAACACCCCCCCATTACGTTATGCTTCAGAAATGTGGAAAATGGTCCGTTTTCAAATGTTTTATTTTTGAACGTCAGTTCACATTTGTAGGTGGATCATCAGTGTTAGAGCTCAAATTAGCATGTTTAAAGTGATTTTCATGCTTCCAGGGGCCCTAAACACAAGATTTATGGAATGGTTAAAAGTGCATGAAAATGGCCAATTTACTCACTCTGAGTTCTCAAAAAGGGTTTCTTCACCCCGGGAAGTTAATTAAATACCATTTGGAGGCATTTAATGTTCGAGCAAAAACGGCTGATTTTCGACAAAAGAGATAACACCCCCCCATTACGTCATGCTTCAGAAATGTGGAAAATGGTTCGTTTTCAAATGTTTTATTTTTGAACGTCAGTTCACATTTGTAGGTGGATCATCAGTGTTAGAGCTAAAATTAGCATGTTTAAAGTGATTTTCATGCTTCCAGGGGCTCGGGAAGTGAATTAAATACTATTTGGAGGCATTTAATGTTCAATCAAAAACAGCAGATTTTTGACAAAAGAGATAACACCCCCCCATTACGTCATGCTTCAGAAATGTGGAAAATGGTCCGTTTTCAAATGTTTTATTTTTGAACGTCAGTTCACATTTGTAGGTGGATCATCAGTGTTAGAGCTAAAATTAGCATGTTTAAAGTGATTTTCATGCTTCCAGGGGCCCTAAACACAAGATTTATGGAATGGTTAAAAGTGCATGAAAATGGCCAATTTACTCACTCTGAGTTCTCAAAAAGGGTTTCTTCACCCCGGGAAGTTAATTAAATACCATTTGGAGGCATTTAATGTTCGAGCAAAAACGGCTGATTTTCGACAAAAGAGATAACACGCCCCCATTACGTCATGCTTCAGAAATGTGGAAAATGGTCCGTTTTCAAATGTTTTATTTTTGAACATCAGTTCACATTTGTAGGTGGATCATCAGTGTTAGAGCTAAAATTAGCATGTTTAAAGTGATTTTCATGCTTCCAGGGGCCCTAAACACAAGATTTATGGAATGGTTAAAAGTGCATGAAAATGGCCAATTTACTCACTCTGAGTTCTCAAAAAGGGTTTCTTCACCCCGGGAAGTTAATTAAATACCATTTGGAGGCATTTAATGTTCGAGCAAAAACGGCTGATTTTCGACAAAAGAGATAACACGCCCCCATTACGTCATGCTTCAGAAATGTGGAAAATGGTCCGTTTTCAAATGTTTTATTTTTGAACATCAGTTCACATTTGTAGGTGGATCATCAGTGTTAGAGCTAAAATTAGCATGTTTAAAGTGATTTTCATGCTTCCAGGGGCTCGGGAAGTGAATTAAATACTATTTGGAGGCATTTAATGTTCAATCAAAAACAGCTGATTTTTGACAAAAGAGATAACACCCCCCCATTACGTCATGCTTCAGAAATGTGGAAAATGGTCCGTTTTCAAATGTTTTATTTTTGAACGTCAGTTCACATTTGTAGGTGGATCATCAGTGTTAGAGCTAAAATTAGCATGTTTAAAGTGATTTTCATGCTTCCAGGGGCCCTAAACACAAGATTTATGGAATGGTTAAAAGTGCATGAAAATGGCCAATTTACTCACTCTGAGTTCTCAAAAAGGGTTTCTTCACCCCGGGAAGTTAATTAAATACCATTTGGAGGCATTTAATGTTCGAGCAAAAACGGCTGATTTTCGACAAAAGAGATAACACCCCCCATTACGTCATGCTTCAGAAATGTGGAAAATCGTCCGTTTTCAAATGTTTTATTTTTGAACGTCAGTTCACATTTGTAGGTGGATCATCAGTGTTAGAGCTAAAATTAGCATGTTTAAAGTGATTTTCATGCTTCCAGGGGCTCGGGAAGTGAATTAAATACTATTTGGAGGCATTTAATGTTCAAGCAAAAACAGCTGATTTTTGACAAAAGAGATAACACCCCCCCCATTACGTCATGCTTCAGAAATGTGGAAAATGGTCCGTTTTCAAATGTTTTATTTTTGAACGTCAGTTCACATTTGTAGGTGGATCATCAGTGTTAGAGCTAAAATTAGCATGTTTAAAGTGATTTTCATGCTTCCATGGGCCCTAAACACAAGATTTATGGAATGGTTAAAAGTGCATGAAAATGGCCAATTTACTCACTCTGAGTTCTCAAAAAGGGTTTCTTCACCCTGGGAAGTTAATTAAATACCATTTGGAGGCATTTAATGTTCGAGCAAAAACTGCTGATTTTCGACAAAAGAGATAACACCCCCCATTACGTCATGCTTCAGAAATGTGGAAAATGGTCCGTTTTCAAATATTTTATTTTTGAACGTCAGTTCACATTTGTAGGTGGATCATCAGTGTTAGAGCTAAAATTAGCATGTTTAAAGTGATTTTCATGCTTCCAGGGGCTCGGGAAGTGAATTAAATACTATTTGGAGGCATTTAATGTTCAATCAAAAACAGCTGATTTTTGACAAAAGAGATAACACCCCCCCATTACGTCATGCTTCAGAAATGTGGAAAATGGTCCGTTTTCAAATGTTTTATTTTTGAACGTCAGTTCACATTTGTAGGTGGATCATCAGTGTTAGAGCTCAAATTAGCATGTTTAAAGTGATTTTCATGCTTCCAGGGGCCCTAAACACAAGATTTATGGAATGGTTAAAAGTGCATGAAAATGGCCAATTTACTCACTCTGAGTACTCAAAAAGGGTTTCTTCACCCCGGGAAGTTAATTAAATACCATTTGGAGGCATTTAATGTTCGAGCAAAAACGGCTGATTTTCGACAAAAGAGATAACACCCCCCATTACGTCATGCTTCAGAAATGTGGAAAATGGTCCGTTTTCAAATGTTTTATTTTTGAACGTCAGTTCACATTTGTAGGTGGATCATCAGTGTTAGAGCTAAAATTAGCATGTTTAAAGTGATTTTCATGCTTCCAGGGGCTCGGGAAGTGAATTAAATACTATTTGGAGGCATTTAATGTTCAAGCAAAAACAGCTGATTTTTGACAAAAGAGATAACACCCCCCCATTACGTCATGCTTAAGAAATGTGGAAAATGGTCCGTTTTCAAATGTTTTATTTTTTAACGTCAGTTCACATTTGTAGGTGGATCATCAGTGTTAGAGCTAAAATTAGCATGTTTAAAGTGATTTTCATGCTTCCAGGGGCCCTAAACACAAGATTTATGGAATGGTTAAAAGTGCATGAAAATGGCCAATTTACTCACTCTGAGTTCTCAAAAAGTGTTTCTTCACCCCGGGAAGTTAATTAAATACCATTTGGAGGCATTTAATGTTCGAGCAGAAACGGCAGATTTTCGACAAAAGAGATAACACCCCCCCATTAAGTCATGCTTCAGAAATGTGGAAAATGGTCCGTTTTCAAATGTTTTATTTTGGAACGTCAGTTCACATTTGTAGGTGGATCATCAGTGTTAGAGCTAAAATTAGCATGTTTATAGTGATGTTCATGCTTCCAGGGGCTCGGGAAGTGAATTAAATACTATTTGGAGGCATTTAATGTTCAATCAAAAACAGCTGATTTTTGACAAAAGAGATAACACCCCCCCATTACGTCATGCTTCAGAAATGTGGAAAATGGTCCGTTTTCAAATGTTTTATTTTTGAACGTCAGTTCACATTTGTAGGTGGATCATCAGTGTTAGAGCTAAAATTAGCATGTTTAAAGTGATTTTCATGCTTCCAGGGGCCCTAAACACAAGATTTATGGAATGGTTAAAAGTGCATGAAAATGGCCAATTTACTCACTCTGAGTTCTCAAAAAGGGTTTCTTCACCCCGGGAAGTTAATTAAATACCATTTGGAGGCATTTAATGTTCGAGCAAAAACTGCTGATTTTCGACAAAAGAGATAACACCCCCCCCCCATTACGTCATGCTTCAGAAATGTGGAAAATTGTCCGTTTTCAAATGTTTTATTTTTGAACGTCAGTTCACATTTGTAGGTGGATCATCAGTGTTAGAGCTAAAATTAGCATGTTTAAAGTGATTTTCATGCTTCCAGGGGCCCTAAACACAAGATTTATGGAATGGTTAAAAGTGCATGAAAATGGCCAATTTACTCACTCTGAGCTCTCAAAAAGGGTTTCTTCACCCCGGGAAGTTAATTAAATACCATTTGGAGGCATTTAATGTTCGAGCAAAAACGGCTGATTTTCGACAAAAGAGATAACACCCCCCCATTACGTCATGCTTCAGAAATGTGGAAAATGGTCCGTTTTCAAATGTTTTATTTTTGAACGTCAGTTCACATTTGTAGGTGGATCATCAGTGTTAGAGCTAAAATTAGCATGTTTAAAGTGATTTTCATGCTTCCAGGGGCTCTGGAAGTGAATTAAATACTATTTGGAGGCATTTAATGTTCAAGCAAAAACAGCTGATTTTTGACAAAAGAGATAACACCCCCCCATTACGTCATGCTTCAGAAATGTGGAAAATGGTCCGTTTTCAAATGTTTTATTTTTGAACGTCAGTTCACATTTGTAGGTGGATCATCAGTGTTAGAGCTAAAATTAGCATGTTTAAAGTGATTTTCATGCTTCCAGGGGCCCTAAACACAAGATTTATGGAATGGTTAAAAGTGCATGAAAATGGCCAATTTACTCACTCTGAGTTCTCAAAAAGGGTTTCTTCACCCCGGGAAGTTAATTAAATACCATTTGGAGGCATTTAATGTTCGAGCAAAAACGGCTGATTTTCGACAAAAGAGATAACACCCCCCCATTACGTCATGCTTCAGAAATGTGGAAAATCGTCCGTTTTCAAATGTTTTATTTTTGAACGTCAGTTCACATTTGTAGGTGGATCATCAGTGTTAGAGCTAAAATTAGCATATTTAAAGTGATTTTCATGCTTCCAGGGGCTCGGGAAGTGAATTAAATACTATTTGGAGGCATTTAATGTTCAAGCAAAAACAGCTGATTTTTGACAAAAGAGATAACACCCCCCCATTACGTCATGCTTCAGAAATGTGGAAAATGGTCCGTTTTCAAATGTTTTATTTTTGAACGTCAGTTCACATTTGTAGGTGGATCATCAGTGTTAGAGCTAAAATTAGCATGTTTAAAGTGATTTTCATGCTTCCATGGGCCCTAAACACAAGATTTATGGAATGGTTAAAAGTGCATGAAAATGGCCAATTTACTCACTCTGAGTTCTCAAATAGGGTTTCTTCACCCTGGGAAGTTAATTAAATACCATTTGGAGGCATTTAATGTTCGAGCAAAAACTGCTGATTTTCGACAAAAGAGATAACACCCCCCCATTACGTCATGCTTCAGAAATGTGGAAAATGGTCCGTTTTCAAATGTTTTATTTTTGAACGTCAGTTCACATTTGTAGGTGGATCATCAGTGTTAGAGCTAAAATTAGCATGTTTAAAGTGATTTTCATGCTTCCAGGGGCTCGGGAAGTGAAATAAATACTATTTGGAGGCATTTAATGTTCAATCAAAAACAGCTGATTTTTGACAAAAGAGATAACACCCCCCCATTACGTTATGCTTCAGAAATGTGGAAAATGGTCCGTTTTCAAATGTTTTATTTTTGAACGTCAGTTCACATTTGTAGGTGGATCATCAGTGTTAGAGCTCAAATTAGCATGTTTAAAGTGATTTTCATGCTTCCAGGGGCCCTAAACACAAGATTTATGGAATGGTTAAAAGTGCATGAAAATGGCCAATTTACTCACTCTGAGTTCTCAAAAAGGGTTTCTTCACCCCGGGAAGTTAATTAAATACCATTTGGAGGCATTTAATGTTCGAGCAAAAACGGCTGATTTTCGACAAAAGAGATAACACCCCCCCATTACGTCATGCTTCAGAAATGTGGAAAATGGTTCGTTTTCAAATGTTTTATTTTTGAACGTCAGTTCACATTTGTAGGTGGATCATCAGTGTTAGAGCTAAAATTAGCATGTTTAAAGTGATTTTCATGCTTCCAGGGGCTCGGGAAGTGAATTAAATACTATTTGGAGGCATTTAATGTTCAAGCAAAAACAGCTGATTTTTGACAAAAGAGATAACACCCCCCCATTACGTCATGCTTCAGAAATGTGGAAAATGGTCCGTTTTCAAATGTTTTATTTTTGAACGTCAGTTCACATTTGTAGGTGGATCATCAGTGTTAGAGCTAAAATTAGCATGTTTAAAGTGATTTTCATGCTTCCAGGGGCCCTAAACACAAGATTTATGGAATGGTTAAAAGTGCATGAAAATGGCCAATTTACTCACTCTGAGTTCTCAAAAAGGGTTTCTTCACCCCGGGAAGTTAATTAAATACCATTTGGAGGCATTTAATGTTCGAGCAAAAACGGCTGATTTTCGACAAAAGAGATAACACGCCCCCATTACGTCATGCTTCAGAAATGTGGAAAATGGTCCGTTTTCAAATGTTTTATTTTTGAACATCAGTTCACATTTGTAGGTGGATCATCAGTGTTAGAGCTAAAATTAGCATGTTTAAAGTGATTTTCATGCTTCCAGGGGCTCGGGAAGTGAATTAAATACTATTTGGAGGCATTTAATGTTCAATCAAAAACAGCTGATTTTTGACAAAAGAGATAACACCCCCCCATTACGTCATGCTTCAGAAATGTGGAAAATGGTCCGTTTTCAAATGTTTTATTTTTGAACGTCAGTTCACATTTGTAGGTGGATCATCAGTGTTAGAGCTAAAATTAGCATGTTTAAAGTGATTTTCATGCTTCCAGGGGCCCTAAACACAAGATTTATGGAATGGTTAAAAGTGCATGAAAATGGCCAATTTACTCACTCTGAGTTCTCAAAAAGGGTTTCTTCACCCCGGGAAGTTAATTAAATACCATTTGGAGGCATTTAATGTTCGAGCAAAAACGGCTGATTTTCGACAAAAGAGATAACACCCCCCATTACGTCATGCTTCAGAAATGTGGAAAATCGTCCGTTTTCAAATGTTTTATTTTTGAACGTCAGTTCACATTTGTAGGTGGATCATCAGTGTTAGAGCTAAAATTAGCATGTTTAAAGTGATTTTCATGCTTCCAGGGGCTCGGGAAGTGAATTAAATACTATTTGGAGGCATTTAATGTTCAAGCAAAAACAGCTGATTTTTGACAAAAGAGATAACACCCCCCCATTACGTCATGCTTCAGAAATGTGGAAAATGGTCCGTTTTCAAATGTTTTATTTTTGAACGTCAGTTCACATTTGTAGGTGGATCATCAGTGTTAGAGCTCAAATTAGCATGTTTAAAGTGATTTTCATGCTTCCAGGGGCCCTAAACACAAGATTTATGGAATGGTTAAAAGTGCATGAAAATGGCCAATTTACTCACTCTGAGTACTCAAAAAGGGTTTCTTCACCCCGGGAAGTTAATTAAATACCATTTGGAGGCATTTAATGTTCGAGCAAAAACGGCTGATTTTCGACAAAAGAGATAACACCCCCCCATTACGTCATGCTTCAGAAATGTGGAAAATGGTCCGTTTTCAAATGTTTTATTTTTGAACGTCAGTTCACATTTGTAGGTGGATCATCAGTGTTAGAGCTAAAAGTAGCATGTTTAAAGTGATTTTCATGCTTCCAGGGGCTCGGGAAGTGAATTAAATACTATTTGGAGGCATTTAATGTTCAAGCAAAAACAGCTGATTTTTGACAAAAGAGATAACACCCCCCCCCCCATTACGTCATGCTTCAGAAATGTGGAAAATGGTCCGTTTTCAAATGTTTTATTTTTGAACGTCAGTTCACATTTGTAGGTGGATCATCAGTGTTAGAGCTAAAATTAGCATGTTTAAAGTGATTTTCATGCTTCCAGGGGCCCTAAACACAAGATTTATGGAATGGTTAAAAGTGCATGAAAATGGCCAATTTACTCACTCTGAGTACTCAAAAAGGGTTTCTTCACCCCGGGAAGTTAATTAAATACCATTTGGAGGCATTTAATGTTCGAGCAAAAACGGCTGATTTTCGACAAAAGAGATAACACCCCCCCATTACGTCATGCTTCAGAAATGTGGAAAATGGTCCGTTTTCAAATGTTTTATTTTTGAACGTCAGTTCACATTTGTAGGTGGATCATCAGTGTTAGAGCTAAAATTAGCATGTTTAAAGTGATTTTCATGCTTCCAGGGGCTCGGGAAGTGAATTAAATACTATTTGGAGGCATTTAATGTTCAAGCAAAAACAGCTGATTTTTGACAAAAGAGATAACACCCCCCCATTACGTCATGCTTCAGAAATGTGGAAAATGGTCCGTTTTCAAATGTTTTATTTTTGAACGTCAGTTCACATTTGTAGGTGGATCATCAGTGTTAGAGCTAAAATTAGCATGTTTAAAGTGATTTTCATGCTTCCAGGGGCCCTAAACACAAGATTTATGGAATGGTTAAAAGTGCATGAAATGGCCAATTTACTCACTCTGAGTTCTCAAAAAGGGTTTCTTCACCCCGGGAAGTTAATTAAATACCATTTGGAGGCATTTAATGTTCGAGCAAAAACGGCTGATTTTCGACAAAAGAGATAACACGCCCCCATTATGTCATGCTTCAGAAATGTGGAAAATGGTCCGTATTCAAATGTTTTATTTTTGAACATCAGTTCACATTTGTAGGTGGATCATCAGTGTTAGAGCTAAAATTAGCATGTTTAAAGTGATTTTCATGCTTCCAGGGGCTCGGGAAGTGAATTAAATACTATTTGGAGGCATTTAATGTTCAATCAAAAACAGCTGATTTTTGACAAAAGAGATAACACCCCCCCATTACGTCATGCTTCAGAAATGTGGAAAATGGTCCGTTTTCAAATGTTTTATTTTTTAACGTCAGTTCACATTTGTAGGTGGATCATCAGTGTTAGAGCTAAAATTAGCATGTTTAAATTGATTTTCATGCTTCCAGGGGCCCTAAACACAAGATTTATGGAATGGTTAAAAGTGCATGAAAATGGCCAATTTATTAACTCTGAGTTCTCAAAAAGGGTTTCTTCACCCCGGGAAGTTAATTAAATACCATTTGGAGGCATTTAATGTTCGAGCAAAAACGGCTGATTTTCGACAAAAGAGATAACACCCCCCATTACGTCATGCTTGAGAAATGTGGAAAATGGTCCGTTTTCAAATGTTTTATTTTTGAACGTCAGTTCACATTTGTAGGTGGATCATCAGTGTTAGAGCTAAAATTAGCATGTTTAAAGTGATTTTCATGCTTCCAGGGGCTCGGGAAGTGAATTAAATACTATTTGGAGGCATTTAATGTTCAAGCAAAAACAGCTGATTTTTGACAAAAGAGATAACACCCCCCCCCCCATTACGTCATGCTTCAGAAATGTGGAAAATGGTCCGTTTTCAAATGTTTTATTTTTGAACGTCAGTTCACATTTGTAGGTGGATCATCAGTGTTAGAGCTAAAATTAGCATGTTTAAAGTGATTTTCATGCTTCCAGGGGCTCGGGAAGTGAATTAAATACTATTTGGAGGCATTTAATGTTCAATCAAAAACAGCTGATTTTTGACAAAAGAGATAACACCCCCCCATTATGTCATGCTTCAGAAATGTGGAAAATGGTCCGTTTTCAAATGTTTTATTTTTGAACGTCAGTTCACATTTGTAGGTGGATGATAAGTGTTAGAGCTAAAATTAGCATGTTTAAAGTGATTTTCATTCTTCCAGGGGCCCTAAACACAAGATTTATGAAATGGTTAAAAGTGCATGAAAATGGCCAATTTACTCACTCTGAGTTCTCAAAAAGGGTTTCTTCACCCCGGGAAGTTAATTAAATACCATTTGGAGGCATTTAATGTTCGAGCAAAAACGGCTGATTTTCGACAAAAGAGATAACACCCCCCCATTACGTCATGCTTCAGAAATGTGGAAAATGGTCCGTTTTCAAATGTTTTATTTTTGAACATCAGTTCACATTTGTAGGTGGATCATCAGTGTTAGAGCTAAAATTAGCATGTTTAAAGTGATTTTCATGCTTCCAGGGGCTCGGGAAGTGAATTAAATACTATTTGGAGGCATTTAATGTTCAATCAAAAACAGCTGATTTTTGACAAAAGAGATAACACCCCCCCATTACGTCATGCTTCAGAAATGTGGAAAATGGTCCGTTTTCAAATGTTTTATTTTTGAACGTCAGTTCACATTTGTAGGTGGATCATCAGTGTTAGAGCTCAAATTAGCATGTTTAAAGTGATTTTCATGCTTCCAGGGGCCCTAAACACAAGATTTATGGAATGGTTAAAAGTGCATGAAAATGGCCAATTTACTCACTCTGAGTTCTCAAAAAGGGTTTCTTCACCCCGGGAAGTTAATTAAATACCATTTGGAGGCATTTAATGTTCGAGCAAAAACGGCTGATTTTCGACAAAAGAGATAACACCCCCCATTACGTCATGCTTCAGAAATGTGGAAAATGGTCCGTTTTCAAATGTTTTATTTTTGAACGTCAGTTCACATTTGTAGGTGGATCATCAGTGTTAGAGCTAAAATTAGCATGTTTAAAGTGATTTTCATGCTTCCAGGGGCTCGGGAAGTGAATTAAATACTATTTGGAGGCATTTAATGTTCAATCAAAAACAGCTGATTTTTGACAAAAGAGATAACACCCCCCCATTACGTCATGCTTAAGAAATGTGGAAAATGGTCCGTTTTCAAATGTTTTATTTTTTAACGTCAGTTCACATTTGTAGGTGGATCATCAGTGTTAGAGCTAAAATTAGCATGTTTAAAGTGATTTTCATGCTTCCAGGGGCCCTAAACACAAGATTTATGGAATGGTTAAAAGTGCATGAAAATGGCCAATTTACTCACTCTGAGTTCTCAAAAAGTGTTTCTTCACCCCGGGAAGTTAATTAAATACCATTTGGAGGCATTTAATGTTCGAGCAGAAACGGCAGATTTTCGACAAAAGAGATAACACCCCCCCATTAAGTCATGCTTCAGAAATGTGGAAAATGGTCCGTTTTCAAATGTTTTATTTTGGAACGTCAGTTCACATTTGTAGGTGGATCATCAGTGTTAGAGCTAAAATTAGCATGTTTATAGTGATGTTCATGCTTCCAGGGGCTCGGGAAGTGAATTAAATACTATTTGGAGGCATTTAATGTTCAATCAAAAACAGCTGATTTTTGACAAAAGAGATAACACCCCCCCATTACGTCATGCTTCAGAAATGTGGAAAATGGTCCGTTTTCAAATGTTTTATTTTTGAACGTCAGTTCACATTTGTAGGTGGATCATCAGTGTTAGAGCTAAAATTAGCATGTTTAAAGTGATTTTCATGCTTCCAGGGGCCCTAAACACAAGATTTATGGAATGGTTAAAAGTGCATGAAAATGGCCAATTTACTCACTCTGAGTTCTCAAAAAGGGTTTCTTCACCCCGGGAAGTTAATTAAATACCATTTGGAGGCATTTAATGTTCGAGCAAAAACTGCTGATTTTCGACAAAAGAGATAACACCCCCCCCCCATTACGTCATGCTTCAGAAATGTGGAAAATTGTCCGTTTTCAAATGTTTTATTTTTGAACGTCAGTTCACATTTGTAGGTGGATCATCAGTGTTAGAGCTAAAATTAGCATGTTTAAAGTGATTTTCATGCTTCCAGGGGCTCGGGAAGTGAATTAAATACTATTTGGAGGCATTTAATGTTCAATCAAAAACAGCTGATTTTTGACAAAAGAGATAACACCCCCCCATTACGTCATGCTTCAGAAATGTGGAAAATGGTCCGTTTTCAAATGTTTTATTTTTGAACGTCAGTTCACATTTGTAGGTGGATCATCAGTGTTAGAGCTAAAATTAGCATGTTTAAAGTGATTTTCATGCTTCCAGGGGCCCTAAACACAAGATTTATGGAATGGTTAAAAGTGCATGAAAATGGCCAATTTACTCACTCTGAGTACTCAAAAAGGGTTTCTTCACCCCGGGAAGTTAATTAAATACCATTTGGAGGCATTTAATGTTCGAGCAAAAACGGCTGATTTTCGACAAAAGAGATAACACCCCCCCATTACGTCATGCTTCAGAAATGTGGAAAATGGTCCGTTTTCAAATGTTTTATTTTTGAACGTCAGTTCACATTTGTAGGTGGATCATCAGTGTTAGAGCTAAAATTAGCATGTTTAAAGTGATTTTCATGCTTCCAGGGGCTCGGGAAGTGAATTAAATACTATTTGGAGGCATTTAATGTTCAAGCAAAAACAGCTGATTTTTGACAAAAGAGATAACACCCCCCCATTACGTCATGCTTCAGAAATGTGGAAAATGGTCCGTTTTCAAATGTTTTATTTTTGAACGTCAGTTCACATTTGTAGGTGGATCATCAGTGTTAGAGCTAAAATTAGCATGTTTAAAGTGATTTTCATGCTTCCATGGGCCCTAAACACAAGATTTATGGAATGGTTAAAAGTGCATGAAAATGGCCAATTTACTCACTCTGAGTTCTCAAAAAGGGTTTCTTCACCCTGGGAAGTTAATTAAATACCATTTGGAGGCATTTAATGTTCGAGCAAAAACTGCTGATTTTCGACAAAAGAGATAACACCCCCCATTACGTCATGCTTCAGAAATGTGGAAAATGGTCCGTTTTCAAATATTTTATTTTTGAACGTCAGTTCACATTTGTAGGTGGATCATCAGTGTTAGAGCTAAAATTAGAATGTTTAAAGTGATTTTCATGTTTCCAGGGGCTCGGGAAGTGAATTAAATACTATTTGGAGGCATTTAATGTTCAATCAAAAACAGCTGATTTTTGACAAAAGAGATAACACCCCCCCATTACGTCATGCTTCAGAAATGTGGAAAATGGTCCGTTTTCAAATGTTTTATTTTTGAACGTCAGTTCACATTTGTAGGTGGATCATCAGTGTTAGAGCTCAAATTAGCATGTTTAAAGTGATTTTCATGCTTCCAGGGGCCCTAAACACAAGATTTATGGAATGGTTAAAAGTGCATGAAAATGGCCAATTTACTCACTCTGAGTACTCAAAAAGGGTTTCTTCACCCCGGGAAGTTAATTAAATACCATTTGGAGGCATTTAATGTTCGAGCAAAAACGGCTGATTTTCGACAAAAGAGATAACACCCCCCCATTACGTCATGCTTCAGAAATGTGGAAAATGGTCCGTTTTCAAATGTTTTATTTTTGAACGTCAGTTCACATTTGTAGGTGGATCATCAGTGTTAGAGCTAAAATTAGCATGTTTAAAGTGATTTTCATGCTTCCAGGGGCTCGGGAAGTGAATTAAATACTATTTGGAGGCATTTAATGTTCAAGCAAAAACAGCTGATTTTTGACAAAAGAGATAACACCCCCCCATTACGTCATGCTTCAGAAATGTGGAAAATGGTCCGTTTTCAAATGTTTTATTTTTGAACGTCAGTTCACATTTGTAGGTGGATCATCAGTGTTAGAGCTAAAATTAGCATGTTTAAAGTGATTTTCATGCTTCCAGGGGCCCTAAACACAAGATTTATGGAATGGTTTAAAGTGCATGAAAATGGCCAATTTACTCACTCTGAGTTCTCAAAAAGGGTTTCTTCACCCCGGGAAGTTAATTAAATACCATTTGGAGGCATTTAATGTTCGAGCAAAAACGGCTGATTTTCGACAAAAGAGATAACACGCCCCCATTACGTCATGCTTCAGAAATGTGGAAAATGGTCCGTTTTCAAATGTTTTATTTTTGAACATCAGTTCACATTTGTAGGTGGATCATCAGTGTTAGAGCTAAAATTAGCATGTTTAAAGTGATTTTCATGCTTCCAGGGGCTCGGGAAGTGAATTAAATACTATTTGGAGGCATTTAATGTTCAATCAAAAACAGCTGATTTTTGACAAAAGAGATAACACCCCCCCATTACGTCATGCTTCAGAAATGTGGAAAATGGTCCGTTTTCAAATGTTTTATTTTTTAACGTCAGTTCACATTTGTAGGTGGATCATCAGTGTTAGAGCTAAAATTAGCATGTTTAAAGTGATTTTCATGCTTCCAGGGGCCCTAAACACAAGATTTATGGAATGGTTAAAAGTGCATGAAAATGGCCAATTTATTAACTCTGAGTTCTCAAAAAGGGTTTCTTCACCCCGGGAAGTTAATTAAATACCATTTGGAGGCATTTAATGTTCGAGCAAAAACGGCTGATTTTCGACAAAAGAGATAACACCCCCCATTACGTCATGCTTGAGAAATGTGGAAAATGGTCCGTTTTCAAATGTTTTATTTTTGAACGTCAGTTCACATTTGTAGGTGGATCATCAGTGTTAGAGCTAAAATTAGCATGTTTAAAGTGATTTTCATGCTTCCAGGGGCTCGGGAAGTGAATTAAATACTATTTGGAGGCATTTAATGTTCAAGCAAAAACAGCTGATTTTTGACAAAAGAGATAACACCCCCCCCCCCCATTACGTCATGCTTCAGAAATGTGGAAAATGGTCCGTTTTCAAATGTTTTATTTTTGAACGTCAGTTCACATTTGTAGGTGGATCATCAGTGTTAGAGCTAAAATTAGCATGTTTAAAGTGATTTTCATGCTTCCAGGGGCCCTAAACACAAGATTTATGGAATGGTTAAAAGTGCATGAAAATGGCCAATTTACTCACTCTGAGTTCTCAAAAAGGGTTTCTTCACCCCGGGAAGTTAATTAAATACAATTTGGAGGCATTTAATGTTCGAGCAAAAACGGCTGATTTTCGACAAAAGAGATAACACCCCCCCATTACGTCATGCTTCAGAAATGTGGAAAATGGTCCGTTTTCAAATGTTTTATTTTTGAACGTCAGTTCACATTTGTAGGTGGATCATCAGTGTTAGAGCTAAAATTAGCATGTTTAAAGTGATTTTCATGCTTCCAGGGGCTCGGGAAGTGAATTAAATACTATTTGGAGGCATTTAATGTTCAATCAAAAACAGCTGATTTTTGACAAAAGAGATAACACCCCCCCATTATGTCATGCTTCAGAAATGTGGAAAATGGTCCGTTTTCAAATGTTTTATTTTTGAACGTCAGTTCACATTTGTAGGTGGATGATAAGTGTTAGAGCTAAAATTAGCATGTTTAAAGTGATTTTCATTCTTCCAGGGGCCCTAAACACAAGATTTATGAAATGGTTAAAAGTGCATGAAAATGGCCAATTTACTCACTCTGAGTTCTCAAAAAGGGTTTCTTCACCCCGGGAAGTTAATTAAATACCATTTGGAGGCATTTAATGTTCGAGCAAAAACGGCTGATTTTCGACAAAAGAGATAACACCCCCCCATTACGTCATGCTTCAGAAATGTGGAAAATGGTCCGTTTTCAAATGTTTTATTTTTGAACATCAGTTCACATTTGTAGGTGGATCATCAGTGTTAGAGCTAAAATTAGCATGTTTAAAGTGATTTTCATGCTTCCAGGGGCTCGGGAAGTGAATTAAATACTATTTGGAGGCATTTAATGTTCAATCAAAAACAGCTGATTTTTGACAAAAGAGATAACACCCCCCCATTACGTCATGCTTCAGAAATGTGGAAAATGGTCCGTTTTCAAATGTTTTATTTTTGAACGTCAGTTCACATTTGTAGGTGGATCATCAGTGTTAGAGCTCAAATTAGCATGTTTAAAGTGATTTTCATGCTTCCAGGGGCCCTAAACACAAGATTTATGGAATGGTTAAAAGTGCATGAAAATGGCCAATTTACTCACTCTGAGTTCTCAAAAAGGGTTTCTTCACCCCGGGAAGTTAATTAAATACCATTTGGAGGCATTTAATGTTCGAGCAAAAACGGCTGATTTTTGACAAAAGAGATAACACCCCCCATTACGTCATGCTTCAGAAATGTGGAAAATGGTCCGTTTCAAATGTTTTATTTTTGAACGTCAGTTCACATTTGTAGGTGGATCATCAGTGTTAGAGCTAAAATTAGCATGTTTATAGTGATGTTCATGCTTCCAGGGGCTCGGGAAGTGAATTAAATACTATTTGGAGGCATTTAATGTTCAATCAAAAACAGCTGATTTTTGACAAAAGAGATAACACCCCCCCATTACATCATGCTTCAGAAATGTGGAAAATGGTCCGTTTTCAAATGTTTTATTTTTGAACGTCAGTTCACATTTGTAGGTGGATCATCAGTGTTAGAGCTAAAATTAGCATGTTTAAAGTGATTTTCATGCTTCCAGGGGCCCTAAACACAAGATTTATGGAATGGTTAAAAGTGCATGAAAATGGCCAATTTACTCACTCTGAGTTCTCAAAAAGGGTTTCTTCACCCCGGGAAGTTAATTAAATACCATTTGGAGGCATTTAATGTTCGAGCAAAAACTGCTGATTTTCGACAAAAGAGATAACACCCCCCCCCCCATTACGTCATGCTTCAGAAATGTGGAAAATTGTCCGTTTTCAAATGTTTTATTTTTGAACGTCAGTTCACATTTGTAGGTGGATCATCAGTGTTAGAGCTAAAATTAGCATGTTTAAAGTGATTTTCATGCTTCCAGGGGCTCGGGAAGTGAATTAAATACTATTTGGAGGCATTTAATGTTCAATCAAAAACAGCTGATTTTTGACAAAAGAGATAACACCCCCCATTACGTCATGCTTCAGAAATGTGGAAAATGGTCCGTTTTCAAATGTTTTATTTTTGAACGTCAGTTCACATTTGTAGGTGGATCATCAGTGTTAGAGCTAAAATTAGCATGTTTAAAGTGATTTTCATGCTTCCAGGGGCCCTAAACACAAGATTTATGGAATGGTTAAAAGTGCATGAAAATGGCCAATTTACTCACTCTGAGCTCTCAAAAAGGGTTTCTTCACCCCGGGAAGTTAATTAAATACCATTTGGAGGCATTTAATGTTCGAGCAAAAACGGCTGATTTTCGACAAAAGAGATAACACCCCCCCATTACGTCATGCTTCAGAAATGTGGAAAATGGTCCGTTTTCAAATGTTTTATTTTTGAACGTCAGTTCACATTTGTAGGTGGATCATCAGTGTTAGAGCTAAAATTAGCATGTTTAAAGTGATTTTCATGCTTCCAGGGGCTCTGGAAGTGAATTAAATACTATTTGGAGGCATTTAATGTTCAAGCAAAAACAGCTGATTTTTGACAAAAGAGATAACACCCCCCCATTACGTCATGCTTCAGAAATGTGGAAAATGGTCCGTTTTCAAATGTTTTATTTTTGAACGTCAGTTCACATTTGTAGGTGGATCATCAGTGTTAGAGCTAAAATTAGCATGTTTAAAGTGATTTTCATGCTTCCAGGGGCCCTAAACACAAGATTTATGGAATGGTTAAAAGTGCATGAAAATGGCCAATTTACTCACTCTGAGTTCTCAAAAAGGGTTTCTTCACCCCGGGAAGTTAATTAAATACCATTTGGAGGCATTTAATGTTCGAGCAAAAACGGCTGATTTTCGACAAAAGAGATAACACCCCCCCATTACGTCATGCTTCAGAAATGTGGAAAATCGTCCGTTTTCAAATGTTTTATTTTTGAACGTCAGTTCACATTTGTAGGTGGATCATCAGTGTTAGAGCTAAAATTAGCATGTTTAAAGTGATTTTCATGCTTCCAGGGGCTCGGGAAGTGAATTAAATACTATTTGGAGGCATTTAATGTTCAAGCAAAAACAGCTGATTTTTGACAAAAGAGATAACACCCCCCCATTACGTCATGCTTCAGAAATGTGGAAAATGGTCCGTTTTCAAATGTTTTATTTTTGAACGTCAGTTCACATTTGTAGGTGGATCATCAGTGTTAGAGCTAAAATTAGCATGTTTAAAGTGATTTTCATGCTTCCATGGGCCCTAAACACAAGATTTATGGAATGGTTAAAAGTGCATGAAAATGGCCAATTTACTCACTCTGAGTTCTCAAAAAGGGTTTCTTCACCCTGGGAAGTTAATTAAATACCATTTGGAGGCATTTAATGTTCGAGCAAAAACTGCTGATTTTCGACAAAAGAGATAACACCCCCCCATTATGTCATGCTTCAGAAATGTGGAAAATGGTCCGTTTTCAAATGTTTTATTTTTGAACGTCAGTTCACATTTGTAGGTGGATCATCAGTGTTAGAGCTAAAATTAGCATGTTTAAAGTGATTTTCATGCTTCCAGGGGCTCGGGAAGTGAATTAAATACTATTTGGAGGCATTTAATGTTCAATCAAAAACAGCTGATTTTTGACAAAAGAGATAACACCCCCCCATTACGTCATGCTTCAGAAATGTGGAAAATGGTCCGTTTTCAAATGTTTTATTTTTGAACGTCAGTTCACATTTGTAGGTGGATCATCAGTGTTAGAGCTCAAATTAGCATGTTTAAAGTGATTTTCATGCTTCCAGGGGCCCTAAACACAAGATTTACGGAATGGTTAAAAGTGCATGAAAATGGCCAATTTACTCACTCTGAGTTCTCAAAAAGGGTTTCTTCACCCCGGGAAGTTAATTAAATACCATTTGGAGGCATTTAATGTTCGAGCAAAAACGGCTGATTTTCGACAAAAGAGATAACACCCCCCCCATTACGTCATGCTTCAGAAATGTGGAAAATGGTTCGTTTTCAAATGTTTTATTTTTGAACGTCAGTTCACATTTGTAGGTGGATCATCAGTGTTAGAGCTAAAATTAGCATGTTTAAAGTGATTTTCATGCTTCCAGGGGCTCGGGAAGTGAATTAAATACTATTTGGAGGCATTTAATGTTCAAGCAAAAACAGCTGATTTTTGACAAAAGAGATAACACCCCCCCATTACGTCATGCTTCAGAAATGTGGAAAATGGTCCGTTTTCAAATGTTTTATTTTTGAACGTCAGTTCACATTTGTAGGTGGATCATCAGTGTTAGAGCTAAAATTAGCATGTTTAAAGTGATTTTCATGCTTCCAGGGGCCCTAAACACAAGATTTATGGAATGGTTAAAAGTGCATGAAAATGGCCAATTTACTCACTCTGAGTTCTCAAAAAGGGTTTCTTCACCCCGGGAAGTTAATTAAATACCATTTGGAGGCATTTAATGTTCGAGCAAAAACGGCTGATTTTCGACAAAAGAGATAACACGCCCCCATTACGTCATGCTTCAGAAATGTGGAAAATGGTCCGTTTTCAAATGTTTTATTTTTGAACATCAGTTCACATTTGTAGGTGGATCATCAGTGTTAGAGCTAAAATTAGCATGTTTAAAGTGATTTTCATGCTTCCAGGGGCTCGGGAAGTGAATTAAATACTATTTGGAGGCATTTAATGTTCAATCAAAAACAGCTGATTTTTGACAAAAGAGATAACACCCCCCCATTACGTCATGCTTCAGAAATGTGGAAAATGGTCCGTTTTCAAATGTTTTATTTTTTAACGTCAGTTCACATTTGTAGGTGGATCATCAGTGTTAGAGCTAAAATTAGCATGTTTAAAGTGATTTTCATGCTTCCAGGGGCCCTAAACACAAGATTTATGGAATGGTTAAAAGTGCATGAAAATGGCCAATTTATTAACTCTGAGTTCTCAAAAAGGGTTTCTTCACCCCGGGAAGTTAATTAAATACCATTTGGAGGCATTTAATGTTCGAGCAAAAACGGCTGATTTTCGACAAAAGAGATAACACCCCCCATTACGTCATGCTTGAGAAATGTGGAAAATGGTCCGTTTTCAAATGTTTTATTTTTGAACGTCAGTTCACATTTGTAGGTGGATCATCAGTGTTAGAGCTAAAATTAGCATGTTTAAAGTGATTTTCATGCTTCCAGGGGCTCGGGAAGTGAATTAAATACTATTTGGAGGCATTTAATGTTCAAGCAAAAACAGCTGATTTTTGACAAAAGAGATAACACCCCCCCCCCCCATTACGTCATGCTTCAGAAATGTGGAAAATGGTCCGTTTTCAAATGTTTTATTTTTGAACGTCAGTTCACATTTGTAGGTGGATCATCAGTGTTAGAGCTAAAATTAGCATGTTTAAAGTGATTTTCATGCTTCCAGGGGCCCTAAACACAAGATTTATGGAATGGTTAAAAGTGCATGAAAATGGCCAATTTACTCACTCTGAGTTCTCAAAAAGGGTTTCTTCACCCCGGGAAGTTAATTAAATACAATTTGGAGGCATTTAATGTTCGAGCAAAAACGGCTGATTTTCGACAAAAGAGATAACACCCCCCCATTACGTCATGCTTCAGAAATGTGGAAAATGGTCCGTTTTCAAATGTTTTATTTTTGAACGTCAGTTCACATTTGTAGGTGGATCATCAGTGTTAGAGCTAAAATTAGCATGTTTAAAGTGATTTTCATGCTTCCAGGGGCTCGGGAAGTGAATTAAATACTATTTGGAGGCATTTAATGTTCAATCAAAAACAGCTGATTTTTGACAAAAGAGATAACACCCCCCCATTATGTCATGCTTCAGAAATGTGGAAAATGGTCCGTTTTCAAATGTTTTATTTTTGAACGTCAGTTCACATTTGTAGGTGGATGATAAGTGTTAGAGCTAAAATTAGCATGTTTAAAGTGATTTTCATTCTTCCAGGGGCCCTAAACACAAGATTTATGAAATGGTTAAAAGTGCATGAAAATGGCCAATTTACTCACTCTGAGTTCTCAAAAAGGGTTTCTTCACCCCGGGAAGTTAATTAAATACCATTTGGAGGCATTTAATGTTCGAGCAAAAACGGCTGATTTTCGACAAAAGAGATAACACCCCCCCATTACGTCATGCTTCAGAAATGTGGAAAATGGTCCGTTTCAAATGTTTTATTTTTGAACGTCAGTTCACATTTGTAGGTGGATCATCAGTGTTAGAGCTAAAATTAGCATGTTTATAGTGATGTTCATGCTTCCAGGGGCTCGGGAAGTGAATTAAATACTATTTGGAGGCATTTAATGTTCAATCAAAAACAGCTGATTTTTGACAAAAGAGATAACACCCCCCCATTACATCATGCTTCAGAAATGTGGAAAATGGTCCGTTTTCAAATGTTTTATTTTTGAACGTCAGTTCACATTTGTAGGTGGATCATCAGTGTTAGAGCTAAAATTAGCATGTTTAAAGTGATTTTCATGCTTCCAGGGGCCCTAAACACAAGATTTATGGAATGGTTAAAAGTGCATGAAAATGGCCAATTTACTCACTCTGAGTTCTCAAAAAGGGTTTCTTCACCCCTGGAAGTTAATTAAATACCATTTGGAGGCATTTAATGTTCGAGCAAAAACTGCTGATTTTCGACAAAAGAGATAACACCCCCCCCCCATTACGTCATGCTTCAGAAATGTGGAAAATTGTCCGTTTTCAAATGTTTTATTTTTGAACGTCAGTTCACATTTGTAGGTGGATCATCAGTGTTAGAGCTAAAATTAGCATGTTTAAAGTGATTTTCATGCTTCCAGGGGCTCGGGAAGTGAATTAAATACTATTTGGAGGCATTTAATGTTCAATCAAAAACAGCTGATTTTTGACAAAAGAGATAACACCCCCCCATTACGTCATGCTTCAGAAATGTGGAAAATGGTCCGTTTTCAAATGTTTTATTTTTGAACGTCAGTTCACATTTGTAGGTGGATCATCAGTGTTAGAGCTAAAATTAGCATGTTTAAAGTGATTTTCATGCTTCCAGGGGCCCTAAACACAAGATTTATGGAATGGTTAAAAGTGCATGAAAATGGCCAATTTACTCACTCTGAGCTCTCAAAAAGGGTTTCTTCACCCCGGGAAGTTAATTAAATACCATTTGGAGGCATTTAATGTTCGAGCAAAAACGGCTGATTTTCGACAAAAGAGATAACACCCCCCCATTACGTCATGCTTCAGAAATGTGGAAAATGGTCCGTTTTCAAATGTTTTATTTTTGAACGTCAGTTCACATTTGTAGGTGGATCATCAGTGTTAGAGCTAAAATTAGCATGTTTAAAGTGATTTTCATGCTTCCAGGGGCTCTGGAAGTGAATTAAATACTATTTGGAGGCATTTAATGTTCAAGCAAAAACAGCTGATTTTTGACAAAAGAGATAACACCCCCCCATTACGTCATGCTTCAGAAATGTGGAAAATGGTCCGTTTTCAAATGTTTTATTTTTGAACGTCAGTTCACATTTGTAGGTGGATCATCAGTGTTAGAGCTAAAATTAGCATGTTTAAAGTGATTTTCATGCTTCCAGGGGCCCTAAACACAAGATTTATGGAATGGTTAAAAGTGCATGAAAATGGCCAATTTACTCACTCTGAGTTCTCAAAAAGGGTTTCTTCACCCCGGGAAGTTAATTAAATACCATTTGGAGGCATTTAATGTTCGAGCAAAAACGGCTGATTTTCGACAAAAGAGATAACACCCCCCCATTACGTCATGCTTCAGAAATGTGGAAAATCGTCCGTTTTCAAATGTTTTATTTTTGAACGTCAGTTCACATTTGTAGGTGGATCATCAGTGTTAGAGCTAAAATTAGCATGTTTAAAGTGATTTTCATGCTTCCAGGGGCTCGGGAAGTGAATTAAATACTATTTGGAGGCATTTAATGTTCAAGCAAAAACAGCTGATTTTTGACAAAAGAGATAACACCCCCCCATTACGTCATGCTTCAGAAATGTGGAAAATGGTCCGTTTTCAAATGTTTTATTTTTGAACGTCAGTTCACATTTGTAGGTGGATCATCAGTGTTAGAGCTAAAATTAGCATGTTTAAAGTGATTTTCATGCTTCCATGGGCCCTAAACACAAGATTTATGGAATGATTAAAAGTGCATGAAAATGGCCAATTTACTCACTCTGAGTTCTCAAAAAGGGTTTCTTCACCCTGGGAAGTTAATTAAATACCATTTGGAGGCATTTAATGTTCGAGCAAAAACTGCTGATTTTCGACAAAAGAGATAACACCCCCCCATTACGTCATGCTTCAGAAATGTGGAAAATGGTCCGTTTTCAAATGTTTTATTTTTGAACGTCAGTTCACATTTGTAGGTGGATCATCAGTGTTAGAGCTAAAATTAGCATGTTTAAAGTGATTTTCATGCTTCCAGGGGCTCGGGAAGTGAATTAAATACTATTTGGAGGCATTTAATGTTCAATCAAAAACAGCTGATTTTTGACAAAAGAGATAACACCCCCCCATTACGTCATGCTTCAGAAATGTGGAAAATGGTCCGTTTTCAAATGTTTTATTTTTGAACGTCAGTTCACATTTGTAGGTGGATCATCAGTGTTAGAGCTCAAATTAGCATGTTTAAAGTGATTTTCATGCTTCCAGGGGCCCTAAACACAAGATTTACGGAATGGTTAAAAGTGCATGAAAATGGCCAATTTACTCACTCTGAGTTCTCAAAAAGGGTTTCTTCACCCCGGGAAGTTAATTAAATACCATTTGGAGGCATTTAATGTTCGAGCAAAAACGGCTGATTTTCGACAAAAGAGATAACACCCCCCCATTACGTCATGCTTCAGAAATGTGGAAAATGGTTCGTTTTCAAATGTTTTATTTTTGAACGTCAGTTCACATTTGTAGGTGGATCATCAGTGTTAGAGCTAAAATTAGCATGTTTAAAGTGATTTTCATGCTTCCAGGGGCTTGGGAAGTGAATTAAATACTATTTGGAGGCATTTAATGTTCAAGCAAAAACAGCTGATTTTTGACAAAAGAGATAACACCCCCCCATTACGTCATGCTTCAGAAATGTGGAAAATGGTCCGTTTTCAAATGTTTTATTTTTGAACGTCAGTTCACATTTGTAGGTGGATCATCAGTGTTAGAGCTAAAATTAGCATGTTTAAAGTGATTTTCATGCTTCCAGGGGCCCTAAACACAAGATTTATGGAATGGTTAAAAGTGCATGAAAATGGCCAATTTACTCACTCTGAGTTCTCAAAAAGGGTTTCTTCACCCCGGGAAGTTAATTAAATACCATTTGGAGGCATTTAATGTTCGAGCAAAAACGGCTGATTTTCGACAAAAGAGATAACACGCCCCCATTACGTCATGCTTCAGAAATGTGGAAAATGGTCCGTTTTCAAATGTTTTATTTTTGAACATCAGTTCACATTTGTAGGTGGATCATCAGTGTTAGAGCTAAAATTAGCATGTTTAAAGTGATTTTCATGCTTCCAGGGGCTCGGGAAGTGAATTAAATACTATTTGGAGGCATTTAATGTTCAATCAAAAACAGCTGATTTTTGACAAAAGAGATAACACCCCCCCATTACGTCATGCTTCAGAAATGTGGAAAATGGTCCGTTTTCAAATGTTTTATTTTTGAACGTCAGTTCACATTTGTAGGTGGATCATCAGTGTTAGAGCTAAAATTAGCATGTTTAAAGTGATTTTCATGCTTCCAGGGGCCCTAAACACAAGATTTATGGAATGGTTAAAAGTGCATGAAAATGGCCAATTTATTAACTCTGAGTTCTCAAAAAGGGTTTCTTCACCCCGGGAAGTTAATTAAATACCATTTGGAGGCATTTAATGTTCGAGCAAAAACGGCTGATTTTCGACAAAAGAGATAACACCCCCCATTACGTCATGCTTGAGAAATGTGGAAAATGGTCCGTTTTCAAATGTTTTATTTTTGAACGTCAGTTCACATTTGTAGGTGGATCATCAGTGTTAGAGCTAAAATTAGCATGTTTAAAGTGATTTTCATGCTTCCAGGGGCTCGGGAAGTGAATTAAATACTATTTGGAGGCATTTAATGTTCAATCAAAAACAGCTGATTTTTGACAAAAGAGATAACACCCCCCCATTACGTCATGCTTCAGAAATGTGGAAAATGGTCCGTTTTCAAATGTTTTATTTTTGAACGTCAGTTCACATTTGTAGGTGGATCATCAGTGTTAGAGCTAAAATTAGCATGTTTAAAGTGATTTTCATGCTTCCAGGGGCCCTAAACACAAGATTTATGGAATGGTTAAAAGTGCATGAAAATGGCCAATTTACTCACTCTGAGTTCTCAAAAAGGGTTTCTTCACCCCGGGAAGTTAATTAAATACCATTTGGAGGCATTTAATGTTCGAGCAAAAACGGCTGATTTTCGACAAAAGAGATAACACCCCCCATTACGTCATGCTTCAGAAATGTGGAAAATCGTCCGTTTTCAAATGTTTTATTTTTGAACGTCAGTTCACATTTGTAGGTGGATCATCAGTGTTAGAGCTAAAATTAGCATGTTTAAAGGGATTTTCATGCTTCCAGGGGCTCGGGAAGTGAATTAAATACTATTTGGAGGCATTTAATGTTCAAGCAAAAACAGCTGATTTTTGACAAAAGAGATAACACCCCCCCATTACGTCATGCTTCAGAAATGTGGAAAATGGTCCGTTTTCAAATGTTTTATTTTGGAACGTCAGTTCACATTTGTAGGTGGATCATCAGTGTTAGAGCTAAAATTAGCATGTTTATAGTGATGTTCATGCTTCCAGGGGCTCGGGAAGTGAATTAAATACTATTTGGAGGCATTTAATGTTCAATCAAAAACAGCTGATTTTTGACAAAAGAGATAACACCCCCCCATTACATCATGCTTCAGAAATGTGGAAAATGGTCCGTTTTCAAATGTTTTATTTTTGAACGTCAGTTCACATTTGTAGGTGGATCATCAGTGTTAGAGCTAAAATTAGCATGTTTAAAGTGATTTTCATGCTTCCAGGGGCCCTAAACACAAGATTTATGGAATGGTTAAAAGTGCATGAAAATGGCCAATTTACTCACTCTGAGTTCTCAAAAAGGGTTTCTTCACCCCGGGAAGTTAATTAAATACCATTTGGAGGCATTTAATGTTCGAGCAAAAACTGCTGATTTTCGACAAAAGAGATAACACCCCCCCCCCATTACGTCATGCTTCAGAAATGTGGAAAATTGTCCGTTTTCAAATGTTTTATTTTTGAACGTCAGTTCACATTTGTAGGTGGATCATCAGTGTTAGAGCTAAAATTAGCATGTTTAAAGTGATTTTCATGCTTCCAGGGGCTCGGGAAGTGAATTAAATACTATTTGGAGGCATTTAATGTTCAATCAAAAACAGCTGATTTTTGACAAAAGAGATAACACCCCCCCATTACGTCATGCTTCAGAAATGTGGAAAATGGTCCGTTTTCAAATGTTTTATTTTTGAACGTCAGTTCACATTTGTGGGTGGATCATCAGTGTTAGAGCTAAAATTAGCATGTTTAAAGTGATTTTCATGCTTCCAGGGGCCCTAAACACAAGATTTATGGAATGGTTAAAAGTGCATGAAAATGGCCAATTTACTCACTCTGAGCTCTCAAAAAGGGTTTCTTCACCCCGGGAAGTTAATTAAATACCATTTGGAGGCATTTAATGTTCGAGCAAAAACGGCTGATTTTCGACAAAAGAGATAACACCCCCCCATTACGTCATGCTTCAGAAATGTGGAAAATGGTCCGTTTTCAAATGTTTTATTTTTGAACGTCAGTTCACATTTGTAGGTGGATCATCAGTGTTAGAGCTAAAATTAGCATGTTTAAAGTGATTTTCATGCTTCCAGGGGCTCTGGAAGTGAATTAAATACTATTTGGAGGCATTTAATGTTCAAGCAAAAACAGCTGATTTTTGACAAAAGAGATAACACCCCCCCATTACGTCATGCTTCAGAAATGTGGAAAATGGTCCGTTTTCAAATGTTTTATTTTTGAACGTCAGTTCACATTTGTAGGTGGATCATCAGTGTTAGAGCTAAAATTAGCATGTTTAAAGTGATTTTCATGCTTCCAGGGGCCCTAAACACAAGATTTATGGAATGGTTAAAAGTGCATGAAAATGGCCAATTTACTCACTCTGAGTTCTCAAAAAGGGTTTCTTCACCCCGGGAAGTTAATTAAATACCATTTGGAGGCATTTAATGTTCGAGCAAAAACGGCTGATTTTCGACAAAAGAGATAACACCCCCCCATTACGTCATGCTTCAGAAATGTGGAAAATCGTCCGTTTTCAAATGTTTTATTTTTGAACGTCAGTTCACATTTGTAGGTGGATCATCAGTGTTAGAGCTAAAATTAGCATGTTTAAAGTGATTTTCATGCTTCCAGGGGCTCGGGAAGTGAATTAAATACTATTTGGAGGCATTTAATGTTCAAGCAAAAACAGCTGATTTTTGACAAAAGAGATAACACCCCCCCATTACGTCATGCTTCAGAAATGTGGAAAATGGTCCGTTTTCAAATGTTTTATTTTTGAACGTCAGTTCACATTTGTAGGTGGATCATCAGTGTTAGAGCTAAAATTAGCATGTTTAAAGTGATTTTCATGCTTCCATGGGCCCTAAACACAAGATTTATGGAATGGTTAAAAGTGCATGAAAATGGCCAATTTACTCACTCTGAGTTCTCAAAAAGGGTTTCTTCACCCTGGGAAGTTAATTAAATACCATTTGGAGGCATTTAATGTTCAAGCAAAAACTGCTGATTTTCGACAAAAGAGATAACACCCCCCCATTACGTCATGCTTCAGAAATGTGGAAAATGGTCCGTTTTCAAATGTTTTATTTTTGAACGTCAGTTCACATTTGTAGGTGGATCATCAGTGTTAGAGCTAAAATTAGCATGTTTAAAGTGATTTTCATGCTTCCAGGGGCTCGGGAAGTGAATTAAATACTATTTGGAGGCATTTAATGTTCAATCAAAAACAGCTGATTTTTGACAAAAGAGATAACACCCCCCCATTACGTCATGCTTCAGAAATGTGGAAAATGGTCCGTTTTCAAATGTTTTATTTTTGAACGTCAGTTCACATTTGTAGGTGGATCATCAGTGTTAGAGCTCAAATTAGCATGTTTAAAGTGATTTTCATGCTTCCAGGGGCCCTAAACACAAGATTTACGGAATGGTTAAAAGTGCATGAAAATGGCCAATTTACTCACTCTGAGTTCTCAAAAAGGGTTTCTTCACCCCGGGAAGTTAATTAAATACCATTTGGAGGCATTTAATGTTCGAGCAAAAACGGCTGATTTTCGACAAAAGAGATAACACCCCCCCATTACGTCATGCTTCAGAAATGTGGAAAATGGTTCGTTTTCAAATGTTTTATTTTTGAACGTCAGTTCACATTTGTAGGTGGATCATCAGTGTTAGAGCTAAAATTAGCATGTTTAAAGTGATTTTCATGCTTCCAGTGGCTCGGGAAGTGAATTAAATACTATTTGGAGGCATTTAATGTTCAAGCAAAAACAGCTGATTTTTGACAAAAGAGATAACACCCCCCCATTACGTCATGCTTCAGAAATGTGGAAAATGGTCCGTTTTCAAATGTTTTATTTTTGAACGTCAGTTCACATTTGTAGGTGGATCATCAGTGTTAGAGCTAAAATTAGCATGTTTAAAGTGATTTTCATGCTTCCAGGGGCCCTAAACACAAGATTTATGGAATGGTTAAAAGTGCATGAAAATGGCCAATTTACTCACTCTGAGTTCTCAAAAAGGGTTTCTTCACCCCGGGAAGTTAATTAAATACCATTTGGAGGCATTTAATGTTCGAGCAAAAACGGCTGATTTTCGACAAAAGAGATAACACGCCCCCATTACGTCATGCTTCAGAAATGTGGAAAATGGTCCGTTTTCAAATGTTTTATTTTTGAACATCAGTTCACATTTGTAGGTGGATCATCAGTGTTAGAGCTAAAATTAGCATGTTTAAAGTGATTTTCATGCTTCCAGGGGCTCGGGAAGTGAATTAAATACTATTTGGAGGCATTTAATGTTCAATCAAAAACAGCTGATTTTTGACAAAAGAGATAACACCCCCCCATTACGTCATGCTTCAGAAATGTGGAAAATGGTCCGTTTTCAAATGTTTTATTTTTGAACGTCAGTTCACATTTGTAGGTGGATCATCAGTGTTAGAGCTAAAATTAGCATGTTTAAAGTGATTTTCATGCTTCCAGGGGCCCTAAACACAAGATTTATGGAATGGTTAAAAGTGCATGAAAATGGCCAATTTATTAACTCTGAGTTCTCAAAAAGGGTTTCTTCACCCCGGGAAGTTAATTAAATACCATTTGGAGGCATTTAATGTTCGAGCAAAAACGGCTGATTTTCGACAAAAGAGATAACACCCCCCATTACGTCATGCTTGAGAAATGTGGAAAATGGTCCGTTTTCAAATGTTTTATTTTTGAACGTCAGTTCACATTTGTAGGTGGATCATCAGTGTTAGAGCTAAAATTAGCATGTTTAAAGTGATTTTCATGCTTCCAGGGGCTCGGGAAGTGAATTAAATACTATTTGGAGGCATTTAATGTTCAATCAAAAACAGCTGATTTTTGACAAAAGAGATAACACCCCCCCATTACGTCATGCTTCAGAAATGTGGAAAATGGTCCGTTTTCAAATGTTTTATTTTTGAACGTCAGTTCACATTTGTAGGTGGATCATCAGTGTTAGAGCTAAAATTAGCATGTTTAAAGTGATTTTCATGCTTCCAGGGGCCCTAAACACAAGATTTATGGAATGGTTAAAAGTGCATGAAAATGGCCAATTTACTCACTCTGAGTTCTCAAAAAGGGTTTCTTCACCCCGGGAAGTTAATTAAATACCATTTGGAGGCATTTAATGTTCGAGCAAAAACGGCTGATTTTCGACAAAAGAGATAACACCCCCCATTACGTCATGCTTCAGAAATGTGGAAAATCGTCCGTTTTCAAATGTTTTATTTTTGAACGTCAGTTCACATTTGTAGGTGGATCATCAGTGTTAGAGCTAAAATTAGCATGTTTAAAGGGATTTTCATGCTTCCAGGGGCTCGGGAAGTGAATTAAATACTATTTGGAGGCATTTAATGTTCAAGCAAAAACAGCTGATTTTTGACAAAAGAGATAACACCCCCCCATTACGTCATGCTTCAGAAATGTGGAAAATGGTCCGTTTTCAAATGTTTTATTTTGGAACGTCAGTTCACATTTGTAGGTGGATCATCAGTGTTAGAGCTAAAATTAGCATGTTTATAGTGATGTTCATGCTTCCAGGGGCTCGGGAAGTGAATTAAATACTATTAGGAGGCATTTAATGTTCAATCAAAAACAGCTGATTTTTGACAAAAGAGATAACACCCCCCCATTACATCATGCTTCAGAAATGTGGAAAATGGTCCGTTTTCAAATGTTTTATTTTTGAACGTCAGTTCACATTTGTAGGTGGATCATCAGTGTTAGAGCTAAAATTAGCATGTTTAAAGTGATTTTCATGCTTCCAGGGGCCCTAAACACAAGATTTATGGAATGGTTAAAAGTGCATGAAAATGGCCAATTTACTCACTCTGAGTTCTCAAAAAGGGTTTCTTCACCCCGGGAAGTTAATTAAATACCATTTGGAGGCATTTAATGTTCGAGCAAAAACTGCTGATTTTCGACAAAAGAGATAACACCCCCCCCCATTACGTCATGCTTCAGAAATGTGGAAAATTGTCCGTTTTCAAATGTTTTATTTTTGAACGTCAGTTCACATTTGTAGGTGGATCATCAGTGTTAGAGCTAAAATTAGCATGTTTAAAGTGATTTTCATGCTTCCAGGGGCTCGGGAAGTGAATTAAATACTATTTGGAGGCATTTAATGTTCAATCAAAAACAGCTGATTTTTGACAAAAGAGATAACACCCCCCCATTACGTCATGCTTCAGAAATGTGGAAAATGGTCCGTTTTCAAATGTTTTATTTTTGAACGTCAGTTCACATTTGTAGGTGGATCATCAGTGTTAGAGCTAAAATTAGCATGTTTAAAGTGATTTTCATGCTTCCAGGGGCCCTAAACACAAGATTTATGGAATGGTTAAAAGTGCATGAAAATGGCCAATTTACTCACTCTGAGCTCTCAAAAAGGGTTTCTTCACCCCGGGAAGTTAATTAAATACCATTTGGAGGCATTTAATGTTCGAGCAAAAACGGCTGATTTTCGACAAAAGAGATAACACCCCCCCATTACGTCATGCTTCAGAAATGTGGAAAATGGTCCGTTTTCAAATGTTTTATTTTTGAACGTCAGTTCACATTTGTAGGTGGATCATCAGTGTTAGAGCTAAAATTAGCATGTTTAAAGTGATTTTCATGCTTCCAGGGGCTCTGGAAGTGAATTAAATACTATTTGGAGGCATTTAATGTTCAAGCAAAAACAGCTGATTTTTGACAAAAGAGATAACACCCCCCCATTACGTCATGCTTCAGAAATGTGGAAAATGGTCCGTTTTCAAATGTTTTATTTTTGAACGTCAGTTCACATTTGTAGGTGGATCATCAGTGTTAGAGCTAAAATTAGCATGTTTAAAGTGATTTTCATGCTTCCAGGGGCCCTAAACACAAGATTTATGGAATGGTTAAAAGTGCATGAAAATGGCCAATTTACTCACTCTGAGTTCTCAAAAAGGGTTTCTTCACCCCGGGAAGTTAATTAAATACCATTTGGAGGCATTTAATGTTCGAGCAAAAACGGCTGATTTTCGACAAAAGAGATAACACCCCCCCATTACGTCATGCTTCAGAAATGTGGAAAATCGTCCGTTTTCAAATGTTTTATTTTTGAACGTCAGTTCACATTTGTAGGTGGATCATCAGTGTTAGAGCTAAAATTAGCATGTTTAAAGTGATTTTCATGCTTCCAGGGGCTCGGGAAGTGAATTAAATACTATTTGGAGGCATTTAATGTTCAAGCAAAAACAGCTGATTTTTGACAAAAGAGATAACACCCCCCCATTACGTCATGCTTCAGAAATGTGGAAAATGGTCCGTTTTCAAATGTTTTATTTTTGAACGTCAGTTCACATTTGTAGGTGGATCATCAGTGTTAGAGCTAAAATTAGCATGTTTAAAGTGATTTTCATGCTTCCATGGGCCCTAAACACAAGATTTATGGAATGGTTAAAAGTGCATGAAAATGGCCAATTTACTCACTCTGAGTTCTCAAAAAGGGTTTCTTCACCCTGGGAAGTTAATTAAATACCATTTGGAGGCATTTAATGTTCGAGCAAAAACTGCTGATTTTCGACAAAAGAGATAACACCCCCCCATTACGTCATGCTTCAGAAATGTGGAAAATGGTCCGTTTTCAAATGTTTTATTTTTGAACGTCAGTTCACATTTGTAGGTGGATCATCAGTGTTAGAGCTAAAATTAGCATGTTTAAAGTGATTTTCATGCTTCTAGGGGCTCGGGAAGTGAATTAAATACTATTTGGAGGCATTTAATGTTCAATCAAAAACAGCTGATTTTTGACAAAAGAGATAACACCCCCCCATTACGTCATGCTTCAGAAATGTGGAAAATGGTCCGTTTTCAAATGTTTTATTTTTGAACGTCAGTTCACATTTGTAGGTGGATCATCAGTGTTAGAGCTCAAATTAGCATGTTTAAAGTGATTTTCATGCTTCCAGGGGCCCTAAACACAAGATTTACGGAATGGTTAAAAGTGCATGAAAATGGCCAATTTACTCACTCTGAGTTCTCAAAAAGGGTTTCTTCACCCCGGGAAGTTAATTAAATACCATTTGGAGGCATTTAATGTTCGAGCAAAAACGGTTGATTTTCGACAAAAGAGATAACACCCCCCCATTACGTCATGCTTCAGAAATGTGGAAAATGGTTCGTTTTCAAATGTTTTATTTTTGAACGTCAGTTCACATTTGTAGGTGGATCATCAGTGTTAGAGCTAAAATTAGCATGTTTAAAGTGATTTTCATGCTTCCAGGGGCTCGGGAAGTGAATTAAATACTATTTGGAGGCATTTAATGTTCAAGCAAAAACAGCTGATTTTTGACAAAAGAGATAACACCCCCCCATTACGTCATGCTTCAGAAATGTGGAAAATGGTCCGTTTTCAAATGTTTTATTTTTGAACGTCAGTTCACATTTGTAGGTGGATCATCAGTGTTAGAGCTAAAATTAGCATGTTTAAAGTGATTTTCATGCTTCCAGGGGCCCTAAACACAAGATTTATGGAATGGTTAAAAGTGCATGAAAATGGCCAATTTACTCACTCTGAGTTCTCAAAAAGGGTTTCTTCACCCCGGGAAGTTAATTAAATACCATTTGGAGGCATTTAATGTTCGAGCAAAAACGGCTGATTTTCGACAAAAGAGATAACACGCCCCCATTACGTCATGCTTCAGAAATGTGGAAAATGGTCCGTTTTCAAATGTTTTATTTTTGAACATCAGTTCACATTTGTAGGTGGATCATCAGTGTTAGAGCTAAAATTAGCATGTTTAAAGTGATTTTCATGCTTCCAGGGGCTCGGGAAGTGAATTAAATACTATTTGGAGGCATTTAATGTTCAATCAAAAACAGCTGATTTTTGACAAAAGAGATAACACCCCCCCATTACGTCATGCTTCAGAAATGTGGAAAATGGTCCGTTTTCAAATGTTTTATTTTTGAACGTCAGTTCACATTTGTAGGTGGATCATCAGTGTTAGAGCTAAAATTAGCATGTTTAAAGTGATTTTCATGCTTCCAGGGGCCCTAAACACAAGATTTATGGAATGGTTAAAAGTGCATGAAAATGGCCAATTTATTAACTCTGAGTTCTCAAAAAGGGTTTCTTCACCCCGGGAAGTTAATTAAATACCATTTGGAGGCATTTAATGTTCGAGCAAAAACGGCTGATTTTCGACAAAAGAGATAACACCCCCCATTACGTCATGCTTGAGAAATGTGGAAAATGGTCCGTTTTCAAATGTTTTATTTTTGAACGTCAGTTCACATTTGTAGGTGGATCATCAGTGTTAGAGCTAAAATTAGCATGTTTAAAGTGATTTTCATGCTTCCAGGGGCTCGGGAAGTGAATTAAATACTATTTGGAGGCATTTAATGTTCAATCAAAAACAGCTGATTTTTGACAAAAGAGATAACACCCCCCCATTACGTCATGCTTCAGAAATGTGGAAAATGGTCCGTTTTCAAATGTTTTATTTTTGAACGTCAGTTCACATTTGTAGGTGGATCATCAGTGTTAGAGCTAAAATTAGCATGTTTAAAGTGATTTTCATGCTTCCAGGGGCCCTAAACACAAGATTTATGGAATGGTTAAAAGTGCATGAAAATGGCCAATTTACTCACTCTGAGTTCTCAAAAAGGGTTTCTTCACCCCGGGAAGTTAATTAAATACCATTTGGAGGCATTTAATGTTCGAGCAAAAATGGCTGATTTTCGACAAAAGAGATAACACCCCCCATTACGTCATGCTTCAGAAATGTGGAAAATCGTCCGTTTTCAAATGTTTTATTTTTGAACGTCAGTTCACATTTGTAGGTGGATCATCAGTGTTAGAGCTAAAATTAGCATGTTTAAAGTGATTTTCATGCTTCCAGGGGCTCGGGAAGTGAATTAAATACTATTTGGAGGCATTTAATGTTCAAGCAAAAACAGCTGATTTTTGACAAAAGAGATAACACCCCCCCATTACGTCATGCTTCAGAAATGTGGAAAATGGTCCGTTTTCAAATGTTTTATTTTTGAACGTCAGTTCACATTTGTAGGTGGATCATCAGTGTTAGAGCTAAAATTAGCATGTTTAAAGTGATTTTCATGCTTCCATGGGCCCTAAACACAAGATTTATGGAATGGTTAAAAGTGCATGAAAATGGCCAATTTACTCACTCTGAGTTCTCAAAAAGGGTTTCTTCACCCTGGGAAGTTAATTAAATACCATTTGGAGGCATTTAATGTTCGAGCAAAAACTGCTGATTTTCGACAAAAGAGATAACACCCCCCATTACGTCATGCTTCAGAAATGTGGAAAATGGTCCGTTTTCAAATATTTTATTTTTGAACGTCAGTTCACATTTGTAGGTGGATCATCAGTGTTAGAGCTAAAATTAGCATGTTTAAAGTGATTTTCATGCTTCCAGGGGCTCGGGAAGTGAATTAAATACTATTTGGAGGCATTTAATGTTCAATCAAAAACAGCTGATTTTTGACAAAAGAGATAACACCCCCCCATTACGTCATGCTTCAGAAATGTGGAAAATGGTCCGTTTTCAAATGTTTTATTTTTGAACGTCAGTTCACATTTGTAGGTGGATCATCAGTGTTAGAGCTCAAATTAGCATGTTTAAAGTGATTTTCATGCTTCCAGGGGCCCTAAACACAAGATTTATGGAATGGTTAAAAGTGCATGAAAATGGCCAATTTACTCACTCTGAGTACTCAAAAAGGGTTTCTTCACCCCGGGAAGTTAATTAAATACCATTTGGAGGCATTTAATGTTCGAGCAAAAACGGCTGATTTTCGACAAAAGAGATAACACCCCCCCATTACGTCATGCTTCAGAAATGTGGAAAATGGTCCGTTTTCAAATGTTTTATTTTTGAACGTCAGTTCACATTTGTAGGTGGATCATCAGTGTTAGAGCTAAAATTAGCATGTTTAAAGTGATTTTCATGCTTCCAGGGGCTCGGGAAGTGAATTAAATACTATTTGGAGGCATTTAATGTTCAAGCAAAAACAGCTGATTTTTGACAAAAGAGATAACACCCCCCCATTACGTCATGCTTCAGAAATGTGGAAAATGGTCCGTTTTCAAATGTTTTATTTTTGAACGTCAGTTCACATTTGTAGGTGGATCATCAGTGTTAGAGCTAAAATTAGCATGTTTAAAGTGATTTTCATGCTTCCAGGGGCCCTAAACACAAGATTTATGGAATGGTTAAAAGTGCATGAAAATGGCCAATTTACTCACTCTGAGTTCTCAAAAAGGGTTTCTTCACCCCGGGAAGTTAATTAAATACCATTTGGAGGCATTTAATGTTCGAGCAAAAACGGCTGATTTTCGACAAAAGAGATAACACGCCCCCATTACGTCATGCTTCAGAAATGTGGAAAATGGTCCGTTTTCAAATGTTTTATTTTTGAACATCAGTTCACATTTGTAGGTGGATCATCAGTGTTAGAGCTAAAATTAGCATGTTTAAAGTGATTTTCATGCTTCCAGGGGCTCGGGAAGTGAATTAAATACTATTTGGAGGCATTTAATGTTCAATCAAAAACAGCTGATTTTTGACAAAAGAGATAACACCCCCCCATTACGTCATGCTTCAGAAATGTGGAAAATGGTCCGTTTTCAAATGTTTTATTTTTTAACGTCAGTTCACATTTGTAGGTGGATCATCAGTGTTAGAGCTAAAATTAGCATGTTTAAAGTGATTTTCATGCTTCCAGGGGCCCTAAACACAAGATTTATGGAATGGTTAAAAGTGCATGAAAATGGCCAATTTATTAACTCTGAGTTCTCAAAAAGGGTTTCTTCACCCCGGGAAGTTAATTAAATACCATTTGGAGGCATTTAATGTTCGAGCAAAAACGGCTGATTTTCGACAAAAGAGATAACACCCCCCATTACGTCATGCTTGAGAAATGTGGAAAATGGTCCGTTTTCAAATGTTTTATTTTTGAACGTCAGTTCACATTTGTAGGTGGATCATCAGTGTTAGAGCTAAAATTAGCATGTTTAAAGTGATTTTCATGCTTCCAGGGGCTCTGGAAGTGAATTAAATACTATTTGGAGGCATTTAATGTTCAAGCAAAAACAGCTGATTTTTGACAAAAGAGATAACACCCCCCCCCCATTACGTCATGCTTCAGAAATGTGGAAAATGGTCCGTTTTCAAATGTTTTATTTTTGAACGTCAGTTCACATTTGTAGGTGGATCATCAGTGTTAGAGCTAAAATTAGCATGTTTAAAGTGATTTTCATGCTTCCAGGGGCCCTAAACACAAGATTTATGGAATGGTTAAAAGTGCATGAAAATGGCCAATTTACTCACTCTGAGTTCTCAAAAAGGGTTTCTTCACCCCGGGAAGTTAATTAAATACAATTTGGAGGCATTTAATGTTCGAGCAAAAACGGCTGATTTTCGACAAAAGAGATAACACCCCCCCATTACGTCATGCTTCAGAAATGTGGAAAATGGTCCGTTTTCAAATGTTTTATTTTTGAACGTCAGTTCACATTTGTAGGTGGATCATCAGTATTAGAGCTAAAATTAGCATGTTTAAAGTGATTTTCATGCTTCCAGGGGCTCGGGAAGTGAATTAAATACTATTTGGAGGCATTTAATGTTCAATCAAAAACAGCTGATTTTTGACAAAAGAGATAACACCCCCCCATTATGTCATGCTTCAGAAATGTGGAAAATGGTCCGTTTTCAAATGTTTTATTTTTGAACGTCAGTTCACATTTGTAGGTGGATGATAAGTGTTAGAGCTAAAATTAGCATGTTTAAAGTGATTTTCATTCTTCCAGGGGCCCTAAACACAAGATTTATGAAATGGTTAAAAGTGCATGAAAATGGCCAATTTACTCACTCTGAGTTCTCAAAAAGGGTTTCTTCACCCCGGGAAGTTAATTAAATACCATTTGGAGGCATTTAATGTTCGAGCAAAAACGGCTGATTTTCGACAAAAGAGATAACACCCCCCCATTACGTCATGCTTCAGAAATGTGGAAAATGGTCTGTTTTCAAATGTTTTATTTTTGAACATCAGTTCACATTTGTAGGTGGATCATCAGTGTTAGAGCTAAAATTAGCATGTTTAAAGTGATTTTCATGCTTCCAGGGGCTCGGGAAGTGAATTAAATACTATTTGGAGGCATTTAATGTTCAAGCAAAAACAGCTGATTTTTGACAAAAGAGATAACACCCCCCCCCCCATTACGTCATGCTTCAGAAATGTGGAAAATGGTCCGTTTTCAAATGTTTTATTTTTGAACGTCAGTTCACATTTGTAGGTGGATCATCAGTGTTAGAGCTAAAATTAGCATGTTTAAAGTGATTTTCATGCTTCCAGGGGCCCTAAACACAAGATTTATGGAATGGTTAAAAGTGCATGAAAATGGCCAATTTACTCACTCTGAGTTCTCAAAAAGGGTTTCTTCACCCCGGGAAGTTAATTAAATACAATTTGGAGGCATTTAATGTTCGAGCAAAAACGGCTGATTTTCGACAAAAGAGATAACACCCCCCCATTACGTCATGCTTCAGAAATGTGGAAAATGGTCCGTTTTCAAATGTTTTATTTTTGAACGTCAGTTCACATTTGTAGGTGGATCATCAATGTTAGAGCTAAAATTAGCATGTTTAAAGTGATTTTCATGCTTCCAGGGGCTCGGGAAGTGAATTAAATACTATTTGGAGGCATTTAATGTTCAATCAAAAACAGCTGATTTTTGACAAAAGAGATAACACCCCCCCATTACGTCATGCTTCAGAAATGTGGAAAATGGTCCGTTTTCAAATGTTTTATTTTTGAACGTCAGTTCACATTTGTAGGTGGATCATCAGTGTTAGAGCTAAAATTAGCATGTTTAAAGTGATTTTCATGCTTCCAGGGGCCCTAAACACAAGATTTATGGAATGGTTAAAAGTGCATGAAAATGGCCAATTTACTCACTCTGAGTTCTCAAAAAGGGTTTCTTCACCCCGGGAAGTTAATTAAATACCATTTGGAGGCATTTAATGTTCGAGCAAAAACGGCTGATTTTCGACAAAAGAGATAACACCCCCCCATTACGTCATGCTTCAGAAATGTGGAAAATGGTCCGTTTTCAAATGTTTTATTTTTGAACGTCAGTTCACATTTGTAGGTGGATCATCAGTGTTAGAGCTAAAATTAGCATGTTTAAAGTGATTTTCATGCTTCCAGGGGCTCGGGAAGTGAATTAAATACTATTTGGAGGCATTTAATGTTTAAGCAAAAACAGCTGATTTTTGACAAAAGAGATAACACCCCCCCCATTACGTCATGCTTCAGAAATGTGGAAAATGGTCCGTTTTCAAATGTTTTATTTTTGAACGTCAGTTCACATTTGTAGGTGGATCATCAGTGTTAGAGCTAAAATTAGCATGTTTAAAGTGATTTTCATGCTTCCAGGGGCCCTAAACACAAATTTATGGAATGGTTAAAAGTGCATGAAAATGGCCAATTTACTCACTCTGAGTTCTCAAAAAGGGTTTCTTCACCCCGGGAAGTTAATTAAATACCATTTGGAGGCATTTAATGTTCGAGCAAAAACGGCTGATTTTCGACAAAAGAGATAACACCCCCCATTACGTCATGCTTCAGAAATGTGGAAAATGGTCCGTTTTCAAATGTTTTATTTTTGAACATCAGTTCACATTTGTAGGTGGATCATCAGTGTTAGAGCTAAAATTAGCATGTTTAAAGTGATTTTCATGCTTCCAGGGGCTCGGGAAGTGAATTAAATACTATTTGGAGGCATTTAATGTTCAATCAAAAACAGCTGATTTTTGACAAAAGAGATAACACCCCCCCATTACGTCATGCTTCAGAAATGTGGAAAATGGTCCGTTTTCAAATGTTTTATTTTTGAACGTCAGTTCACATTTGTAGGTGCATCATCAGTGTTAGAGCTAAAATTAGCATGTTTAAAGTGATTTTCATGCTTCCAGGGGCCCTAAACACAAGATTTATGGAATTGTTAAAAGTGCATGAAAATGGCCAATTTACTCACTCTGAGTTCTCAAAAAGGGTTTCTTCACCCCGGGAAGTTAATTAAATACCATTTGGAGGCATTTAATGTTCGAGCAAAAACGGCTGATTTTCGACAAAAGAGATAACACCCCCCCATTACGTCATGCTTCAGAAATGTGGAAAATGGTCCGTTTTCAAATGTTTTATTTTTGAACGTCAGTTCACATTTGTAGGTGGATCATCAGTGTTAGAGCTAAAATTAGCATGTTTAAAGTGATTTTCATGCTTCCAGGGGCTCGGGAAGTGAATTAAATACTATTTGGAGGCATTTAATGTTCAAGCAAAAACAGCTGATTTTTGACAAAAGAGATAACACCCCCCCATTACGTCATGCTTCAGAAATGTGGAAAATGGTCCGTTTTCAAATGTTTTATTTTTGAACGTCAGTTCACATTTGTAGGTGGATCATCAGTGTTAGAGCTAAAATTAGCATGTTTAAAGTGATTTTCATGCTTCCAGGGGCCCTAAACACAAGATTTATGGAATGGTTAAAAGTGCATGAAAATGGCCAATTTACTCACTCTGAGTTCTCAAAAAGGGTTTCTTCACCCCGGGAAGTTAATTAAATACCATTTGGAGGCATTTAATGTTCGAGCAAAAACGGCTGATTTTCGACAAAAGAGATAACACCCCCCCATTACGTCATGCTTCAGAAATGTGGAAAATGGTCCGTTTTCAAATGTTTTATTTTTGAACATCAGTTCACATTTGTAGGTGGATCATCAGTGTTAGAGCTAAAATTAGCATGTTTAAAGTGATTTTCATGCTTCCAGGGGCTCGGGAAGTGAATTAAATACTATTTGGAGGCATTTAATGTTCAAGCAAAAACAGCTGATTTTTGACAAAAGAGATAACACCCCCCCCCCATTACGTCATGCTTCAGAAATGTGGAAAATGGTCCGTTTTCAAATGTTTTATTTTTGAACTTCAGTTCACATTTGTAGGTGGATCATCATTGTTAGAGCTAAAATTAGCATGTTTAAAGTGATTTTCATGCTTCCAGGGGCCCTAAACACAAGATTTATGGAATGGTTAAAAGTGCATGAAAATGGCCAATTTACTCACTCTGAGTTCTCAAAAAGGGTTTCTTCACCCCGGGAAGTTAATTAAATACAATTTGGAGGCATTTAATGTTCGAGCAAAAACGGCTGATTTTCGACAAAAGAGTTAACACCCCCCCATTACGTCATGCTTCAGAAATGTGGAAAATGGTCCGTTTTCAAATGTTTTATTTTTGAACGTCAGTTCAATTTGTAGGTGGATCATCAGTGTTAGAGCTAAAATTAGCATGTTTAAAGTGATTTTCATGCTTCCAGGGGCTCGGGAAGTGAATTAAATACTATTTGGAGGCATTTAATGTTCAATCAAAAACAGCTGATTTTTGACAAAAGAGATAACACCCCCCCATTACGTCATGCTTCAGAAATGTGGAAAATGGTCAGTTTTCAAATGTTTTATTTTTGAACGTCAGTTCACATTTGTAGGTGGATGATAAGTGTTAGAGCTAAAATTAGCATGTTTAAAGTGATTTTCATTCTTCAAGGGGCCCTAAACACAAGATTTATGGAATGGTTAAAAGTGCATGAAAATGGCCAATTTACTCACTCTGAGTTCTCAAAAAGGGTTTCTTCACCCCGGGAAGTTAATTAAATACCATTTGGAGGCATTTAATGTTCGAGCAAAAACGGCTGATTTTCGACAAAAGAGATAACACCCCCCCATTATGTCATGCTTCAGAAATGTGGAAAATGGTCCGTTTTCAAATATTTTATTTTTGAACATCAGTTCACATTTGTAGGTGGATCATCAGTGTTAGAGCTAAAATTAGCATGTTTAAAGTGATTTTCATGCTTCCAGGGGCTCGGGAAGTGAATTAAATACTATTTGGAGGCATTTAATGTTCAATCAAAAACAGCTGATTTTTGACAAAAGAGATAACACCCCCCCATTACGTCATGCTTCAGAAATGTGGAAAATGGTCCGTTTTCAAATGTTTTATTTTTGAACGTCAGTTCACATTTGTAGGTGGATCATCAGTGTTAGAGCTAAAATTAGCATGTTTAAAGTGATTTTCATGCTTCCAGGGGCCCTAAACACAAATTTATGGAATGGTTAAAAGTGCATGAAAATGGCCAATTTACTCACTCTGAGTTCTCAAAAAGGGTTTCTTCACCCCGGGAAGTTAATTAAATACCATTTGGAGGCATTTAATGTTCGAGCAAAAACGGCTGATTTTCGACAAAAGAGATAACACCCCCCCATTACGTCATGCTTCAGAAATGTGGAAAATGGTCCGTTTTCAAATGTTTTATTTTTGAACATCAGTTCACATTTGTAGGTGGATCATCAGTGTTAGAGCTAAAATTAGCATGTTTAAAGTGATTTTCATGCTTCCAGGGGCTCGGGAAGTGAATTAAATACTATTTGGAGGCATTTAATGTTCAATCAAAAACAGCTGATTTTTGACAAAAGAGATAACACCCCCCCATTACGTCATGCTTCAGAAATGTGGAAAATGGTCCGTTTTCAAATGTTTTATTTTTTAACGTCAGTTCACATTTGTAGGTGGATCATCAGTGTTAGAGCTAAAATTAGCATGTTTAAAGTGATTTTCATGCTTCCAGGGGCCCTAAACACAAGATTTATGGAATGGTTAAAAGTGCATGAAAATGGCCAATTTATTAACTCTGAGTTCTCAAAAAGGGTTTCTTCACCCCGGGAAGTTAATTAAATACCATTTGGAGGCATTTAATGTTCGAGCAAAAACTGCTGCTTTTTGACAAAAGAGATAACACCCCCCCATTACGTCATGCTTCAGAAATGTGGAAAATGGTCCGTTTTCAAATGTTTTATTTTTGAACGTCAGTTCACATTTGTAGGTGGATCATCAGTGTTAGAGCTAAAATTAGCATGTTTAAAGTGATTTTCATGCTTCCAGGGGCCCTAAACACAAGATTTATGGAATGGTTAAAAGTGCATGAAAATGGCCAATTTACTCACTCTGAGTTCTCAAAAAGGGTTTCTTCACCCCGGGAAGTTAATTAAATACCATTTGGAGGCATTTAATGTTCGAGCAAAAACGGCTGATTTTCGACAAAAGAGATAACACCCCCCCATTACGTCATGCTTCAGAAATGTGGAAAATGGTCCGTTTTCAAATGTTTTATTTTTGAACGTCAGTTCACATTTGTAGGTGGATCATCAGTGTTAGAGCTAAAATTAGCATGTTTAAAGTGATTTTCATGCTTCCAGGGGCTCGGGAAGTGAATTAAATACTATTTGGAGGCATTTAATGTTTAAGCAAAAACAGCTGATTTTTGACAAAAGAGATAACACCCCCCCCATTACGTCATGCTTCAGAAATGTGGAAAATGGTCCGTTTTCAAATGTTTTATTTTTGAACGTCAGTTCACATTTGTAGGTGGATCATCAGTGTTAGAGCTAAAATTAGCATGTTTAAAGTGATTTTCATGCTTCCAGGGGCCCTAAACACAAATTTATGGAATGGTTAAAAGTGCATGAAAATGGCCAATTTACTCACTCTGAGTTCTCAAAAAGGGTTTCTTCACCCCGGGAAGTTAATTAAATACCATTTGGAGGCATTTAATGTTCGAGCAAAAACGGCTGATTTTCGACAAAAGAGATAACACCCCCCATTACGTCATGCTTCAGAAATGTGGAAAATGGTCCGTTTTCAAATGTTTTATTTTTGAACATCAGTTCACATTTGTAGGTGGATCATCAGTGTTAGAGCTAAAATTAGCATGTTTAAAGTGATTTTCATGCTTCCAGGGGCTCGGGAAGTGAATTAAATACTATTTGGAGGCATTTAATGTTCAATCAAAAACAGCTGATTTTTGACAAAAGAGATAACACCCCCCCATTACGTCATGCTTCAGAAATGTGGAAAATGGTCCGTTTTCAAATGTTTTATTTTTGAACGTCAGTTCACATTTGTAGGTGCATCATCAGTGTTAGAGCTAAAATTAGCATGTTTAAAGTGATTTTCATGCTTCCAGGGGCCCTAAACACAAGATTTATGGAATTGTTAAAAGTGCATGAAAATGGCCAATTTACTCACTCTGAGTTCTCAAAAAGGGTTTCTTCACCCCGGGAAGTTAATTAAATACCATTTGGAGGCATTTAATGTTCGAGCAAAAACGGCTGATTTTCGACAAAAGAGATAACACCCCCCCATTACGTCATGCTTCAGAAATGTGGAAAATGGTCCGTTTTCAAATGTTTTATTTTTGAACGTCAGTTCACATTTGTAGGTGGATCATCAGTGTTAGAGCTAAAATTAGCATGTTTAAAGTGATTTTCATGCTTCCAGGGGCTCGGGAAGTGAATTAAATACTATTTGGAGGCATTTAATGTTCAAGCAAAAACAGCTGATTTTTGACAAAAGAGATAACACCCCCCCATTACGTCATGCTTCAGAAATGTGGAAAATGGTCCGTTTTCAAATGTTTTATTTTTGAACGTCAGTTCACATTTGTAGGTGGATCATCAGTGTTAGAGCTAAAATTAGCATGTTTAAAGTGATTTTCATGCTTCCAGGGGCCCTAAACACAAGATTTATGGAATGGTTAAAAGTGCATGAAAATGGCCAATTTACTCACTCTGAGTTCTCAAAAAGGGTTTCTTCACCCCGGGAAGTTAATTAAATACCATTTGGAGGCATTTAATGTTCGAGCAAAAACGGCTGATTTTCGACAAAAGAGATAACACCCCCCCATTACGTCATGCTTCAGAAATGTGGAAAATGGTCCGTTTTCAAATGTTTTATTTTTGAACATCAGTTCACATTTGTAGGTGGATCATCAGTGTTAGAGCTAAAATTAGCATGTTTAAAGTGATTTTCATGCTTCCAGGGGCTCGGGAAGTGAATTAAATACTATTTGGAGGCATTTAATGTTCAAGCAAAAACAGCTGATTTTTGACAAAAGAGATAACACCCCCCCCCCATTACGTCATGCTTCAGAAATGTGGAAAATGGTCCGTTTTCAAATGTTTTATTTTTGAACTTCAGTTCACATTTGTAGGTGGATCATCATTGTTAGAGCTAAAATTAGCATGTTTAAAGTGATTTTCATGCTTCCAGGGGCCCTAAACACAAGATTTATGGAATGGTTAAAAGTGCATGAAAATGGCCAATTTACTCACTCTGAGTTCTCAAAAAGGGTTTCTTCACCCCGGGAAGTTAATTAAATACAATTTGGAGGCATTTAATGTTCGAGCAAAAACGGCTGATTTTCGACAAAAGAGTTAACACCCCCCCATTACGTCATGCTTCAGAAATGTGGAAAATGGTCCGTTTTCAAATGTTTTATTTTTGAACGTCAGTTCAATTTGTAGGTGGATCATCAGTGTTAGAGCTAAAATTAGCATGTTTAAAGTGATTTTCATGCTTCCAGGGGCTCGGGAAGTGAATTAAATACTATTTGGAGGCATTTAATGTTCAATCAAAAACAGCTGATTTTTGACAAAAGAGATAACACCCCCCCATTACGTCATGCTTCAGAAATGTGGAAAATGGTCCGTTTTCAAATGTTTTATTTTTGAACGTCAGTTCACATTTGTAGGTGGATGATAAGTGTTAGAGCTAAAATTAGCATGTTTAAAGTGATTTTCATTCTTCAAGGGGCCCTAAACACAAGATTTATGGAATGGTTAAAAGTGCATGAAAATGGCCAATTTACTCACTCTGAGTTCTCAAAAAGGGTTTCTTCACCCCGGGAAGTTAATTAAATACCATTTGGAGGCATTTAATGTTCGAGCAAAAACGGCTGATTTTCGACAAAAGAGATAACACCCCCCCATTATGTCATGCTTCAGAAATGTGGAAAATGGTCCGTTTTCAAATATTTTATTTTTGAACATCAGTTCACATTTGTAGGTGGATCATCAGTGTTAGAGCTAAAATTAGCATGTTTAAAGTGATTTTCATGCTTCCAGGGGCTCGGGAAGTGAATTAAATACTATTTGGAGGCATTTAATGTTCAATCAAAAACAGCTGATTTTTGACAAAAGAGATAACACCCCCCCATTACGTCATGCTTCAGAAATGTGGAAAATGGTCCGTTTTCAAATGTTTTATTTTTGAACGTCAGTTCACATTTGTAGGTGGATCATCAGTGTTAGAGCTAAAATTAGCATGTTTAAAGTGATTTTCATGCTTCCAGGGGCCCTAAACACAAGATTTATGGAATGGTTAAAAGTGCATGAAAATGGCCAATTTACTCACTCTGAGTTCTCAAAAAGGGTTTCTTCACCCCGGGAAGTTAATTAAATACCATTTGGAGGCATTTAATGTTCGAGCAAAAACGGCTGATTTTCGACAAAAGAGATAACACCCCCCCATTACGTCATGCTTCAGAAATGTGGAAAATGGTCCGTTTTCAAATGTTTTATTTTTGAACGTCAGTTCACATTTGTAGGTGGATCATCAGTGTTAGAGCTAAAATTAGCATGTTTAAAGTGATTTTCATGCTTCCAGGGGCTCGGGAAGTGAATTAAATACTATTTGGAGGCATTTAATGTTCAAGCAAAAACAGCTGATTTTTGACAAAAGAGATAACACCCCCCCATTACGTCATGCTTCAGAAATGTGGAAAATGGTCCGTTTTCAAATGTTTTATTTTTGAACGTCAGTTCACATTTGTAGGTGGATCATCAGTGTTAGAGCTAAAATTAGCATGTTTAAAGTGATTTTCATGCTTCCAGGGGCCCTAAACACAAATTTATGGAATGGTTAAAAGTGCATGAAAATGGCCAATTTACTCACTCTGAGTTCTCAAAAAGGGTTTCTTCACCCCGGGAAGTTAATTAAATACCATTTGGAGGCATTTAATGTTCGAGCAAAAACGGCTGATTTTCGACAAAAGAGATAACACCCCCCCATTACGTCATGCTTCAGAAATGTGGAAAATGGTCCGTTTTCAAATGTTTTATTTTTGAACATCAGTTCACATTTGTAGGTGGATCATCAGTGTTAGAGCTAAAATTAGCATGTTTAAAGTGATTTTCATGCTTCCAGGGGCTCGGGAAGTGAATTAAATACTATTTGGAGGCATTTAATGTTCAATCAAAAACAGCTGATTTTTGACAAAAGAGATAACACCCCCCCATTACGTCATGCTTCAGAAATGTGGAAAATGGTCCGTTTTCAAATGTTTTATTTTTGAACGTCAGTTCACATTTGTAGGTGCATCATCAGTGTTAGAGCTAAAATTAGCATGTTTAAAGTGATTTTCATGCTTCCAGGGGCCCTAAACACAAGATTTATGGAATGGTTAAAAGTGCATGAAAATGGCCAATTTACTCACTCTGAGTTCTCAAAAAGGGTTTCTTCACCCCGGGAAGTTAATTAAATACCATTTGGAGGCATTTAATGTTCGAGCAAAAACGGCTGATTTTCGACAAAAGAGATAACACCCCCCATTACGTCATGCTTCAGAAATGTGGAAAATGGTCCGTTTTCAAATGTTTTATTTTTGAACATCAGTTCACATTTGTAGGTGGATCATCAGTGTTAGAGCTAAAATTAGCATGTTTAAAGTGATTTTCATGCTTCCAGGGGCTCGGGAAGTGAATTAAATACTATTTGGAGGCATTTAATGTTCAATCAAAAACAGCTGATTTTTGACAAAAGAGATAACACCCCCCCATTACGTCATGCTTCAGAAATGTGGAAAATGGTCCGTTTTCAAATGTTTTATTTTTGAACGTCAGTTCACATTTGTAGGTGCATCATCAGTGTTAGAGCTAAAATTAGCATGTTTAAAGTGATTTTCATGCTTCCAGGGGCCCTAAACACAAGATTTATGGAATTGTTAAAAGTGCATGAAAATGGCCAATTTACTCACTCTGAGTTCTCAAAAAGGGTTTCTTCACCCCGGGAAGTTAATTAAATACCATTTGGAGGCATTTAATGTTCGAGCAAAAACGGCTGATTTTCGACAAAAGAGATAACACCCCCCCATTACGTCATGCTTCAGAAATGTGGAAAATGGTCCGTTTTCAAATGTTTTATTTTTGAACGTCAGTTCACATTTGTAGGTGGATCATCAGTGTTAGAGCTAAAATTAGCATGTTTAAAGTGATTTTCATGCTTCCAGGGGCTCGGGAAGTGAATTAAATACTATTTGGAGGCATTTAATGTTCAAGCAAAAACAGCTGATTTTTGACAAAAGAGATAACACCCCCCCATTACGTCATGCTTCAGAAATGTGGAAAATGGTCCGTTTTCAAATGTTTTATTTTTGAACGTCAGTTCACATTTGTAGGTGGATCATCAGTGTTAGAGCTAAAATTAGCATGTTTAAAGTGATTTTCATGCTTCCAGGGGCCCTAAACACAAGATTTATGGAATGGTTAAAAGTGCATGAAAATGGCCAATTTACTCACTCTGAGTTCTCAAAAAGGGTTTCTTCACCCCGGGAAGTTAATTAAATACCATTTGGAGGCATTTAATGTTCGAGCAAAAACGGCTGATTTTCGACAAAAGAGATAACACCCCCCCATTACGTCATGCTTCAGAAATGTGGAAAATGGTCCGTTTTCAAATGTTTTATTTTTGAACATCAGTTCACATTTGTAGGTGGATCATCAGTGTTAGAGCTAAAATTAGCATGTTTAAAGTGATTTTCATGCTTCCAGGGGCTCGGGAAGTGAATTAAATACTATTTGGAGGCATTTAATGTTCAAGCAAAAACAGCTGATTTTTGACAAAAGAGATAACACCCCCCCCCCATTACGTCATGCTTCAGAAATGTGGAAAATGGTCCGTTTTCAAATGTTTTATTTTTGAACTTCAGTTCACATTTGTAGGTGGATCATCATTGTTAGAGCTAAAATTAGCATGTTTAAAGTGATTTTCATGCTTCCAGGGGCCCTAAACACAAGATTTATGGAATGGTTAAAAGTGCATGAAAATGGCCAATTTACTCACTCTGAGTTCTCAAAAAGGGTTTCTTCACCCCGGGAAGTTAATTAAATACAATTTGGAGGCATTTAATGTTCGAGCAAAAACGGCTGATTTTCGACAAAAGAGTTAACACCCCCCCATTACGTCATGCTTCAGAAATGTGGAAAATGGTCCGTTTTCAAATGTTTTATTTTTGAACGTCAGTTCAATTTGTAGGTGGATCATCAGTGTTAGAGCTAAAATTAGCATGTTTAAAGTGATTTTCATGCTTCCAGGGGCTCGGGAAGTGAATTAAATACTATTTGGAGGCATTTAATGTTCAATCAAAAACAGCTGATTTTTGACAAAAGAGATAACACCCCCCCATTACGTCATGCTTCAGAAATGTGGAAAATGGTCCGTTTTCAAATGTTTTATTTTTGAACGTCAGTTCACATTTGTAGGTGGATGATAAGTGTTAGAGCTAAAATTAGCATGTTTAAAGTGATTTTCATTCTTCAAGGGGCCCTAAACACAAGATTTATGGAATGGTTAAAAGTGCATGAAAATGGCCAATTTACTCACTCTGAGTTCTCAAAAAGGGTTTCTTCACCCCGGGAAGTTAATTAAATACCATTTGGAGGCATTTAATGTTCGAGCAAAAACGGCTGATTTTCGACAAAAGAGATAACACCCCCCCATTATGTCATGCTTCAGAAATGTGGAAAATGGTCCGTTTTCAAATATTTTATTTTTGAACATCAGTTCACATTTGTAGGTGGATCATCAGTGTTAGAGCTAAAATTAGCATGTTTAAAGTGATTTTCATGCTTCCAGGGGCTCGGGAAGTGAATTAAATACTATTTGGAGGCATTTAATGTTCAATCAAAAACAGCTGATTTTTGACAAAAGAGATAACACCCCCCCATTACGTCATGCTTCAGAAATGTGGAAAATGGTCCGTTTTCAAATGTTTTATTTTTGAACGTCAGTTCACATTTGTAGGTGGATCATCAGTGTTAGAGCTAAAATTAGCATGTTTAAAGTGATTTTCATGCTTCCAGGGGCCCTAAACACAAGATTTATGGAATGGTTAAAAGTGCATGAAAATGGCCAATTTACTCACTCTGAGTTCTCAAAAAGGGTTTCTTCACCCCGGGAAGTTAATTAAATACCATTTGGAGGCATTTAATGTTCGAGCAAAAACGGCTGATTTTCGACAAAAGAGATAACACCCCCCCATTACGTCATGCTTCAGAAATGTGGAAAATGGTCCGTTTTCAAATGTTTTATTTTTGAACGTCAGTTCACATTTGTAGGTGGATCATCAGTGTTAGAGCTAAAATTAGCATGTTTAAAGTGATTTTCATGCTTCCAGGGGCTCGGGAAGTGAATTAAATACTATTTGGAGGCATTTAATGTTCAAGCAAAAACAGCTGATTTTTGACAAAAGAGATAACACCCCCCCATTACGTCATGCTTCAGAAATGTGGAAAATGGTCCGTTTTCAAATGTTTTATTTTTGAACGTCAGTTCACATTTGTAGGTGGATCATCAGTGTTAGAGCTAAAATTAGCATGTTTAAAGTGATTTTCATGCTTCCAGGGGCCCTAAACACAAATTTATGGAATGGTTAAAAGTGCATGAAAATGGCCAATTTACTCACTCTGAGTTCTCAAAAAGGGTTTCTTCACCCCGGGAAGTTAATTAAATACCATTTGGAGGCATTTAATGTTCGAGCAAAAACGGCTGATTTTCGACAAAAGAGATAACACCCCCCCATTACGTCATGCTTCAGAAATGTGGAAAATGGTCCGTTTTCAAATGTTTTATTTTTGAACATCAGTTCACATTTGTAGGTGGATCATCAGTGTTAGAGCTAAAATTAGCATGTTTAAAGTGATTTTCATGCTTCCAGGGGCTCGGGAAGTGAATTAAATACTATTTGGAGGCATTTAATGTTCAATCAAAAACAGCTGATTTTTGACAAAAGAGATAACACCCCCCCATTACGTCATGCTTCAGAAATGTGGAAAATGGTCCGTTTTCAAATGTTTTATTTTTGAACGTCAGTTCACATTTGTAGGTGCATCATCAGTGTTAGAGCTAAAATTAGCATGTTTAAAGTGATTTTCATGCTTCCAGGGGCCCTAAACACAAGATTTATGGAATGGTTAAAAGTGCATGAAAATGGCCAATTTACTCACTCTGGGTTCTCAAAAAGGGTTTCTTCACCCCGGGAAGTTAATTAAATACCATTTGGAGGCATTTAATGTTCGAGCAAAAACGGCTGATTTTCGACAAAAGAGATAACACCCCCTCATTACGTCATGCTTCAGAAATGTGGAAAATGGTCCGTTTTCAAATGTTTTATTTTTGAACGTCAGTTCACATTTGTAGGTGGATCATCAGTGTTAGAGCTAAAATTAGCATGTTTAAAGTGATTTTCATGCTTCCAGGGGCTCGGGAAGTGAATTAAATACTATTTGGAGGCATTTAATGTTCAAGCAAAAACAGCTGATTTTTGACAAAAGAGATAACACCCCCCCCCATTACGTCATGCTTCAGAAATGTGGAAAATGGTCCGTTTTCAAATGTTTTATTTTTGAACGTCAGTTCACATTTGTAGGTGGATCATCAGTGTTAGAGCTAAAATTAGCATGTTTAAAGTGATTTTCATGCTTCCAGGGGCCCTAAACACAAGATTTATGGAATGGTTAAAAGTGCATGAAAATGGCCAATTTACTCACTCTGAGTTCTCAAAAAGGGTTTCTTCACCCCGGGAAGTTAATTAAATACCATTTGGAGGCATTTAATGTTCGAGCAAAAACGGCTGATTTTCGACAAAAGAGATAACACCCCCCCATTACGTCATGCTTCAGAAATGTGGAAAATGGTCCGTTTTCAAATGTTTTATTTTTGAACATCAGTTCACATTTGTAGGTGGATCATCAGTGTTAGAGCTAAAATTAGCATGTTTAAAGTGATTTTCATGCTTCCAGGGGCTCGGGAAGTGAATTAAATACTATTTGGAGGCATTTAATGTTCAATCAAAAACAGCTGATTTTTGACAAAAGAGATAACACCCCCCCATTACGTCATGCTTCAGAAATGTGGAAAATGGTCCGTTTTCAAATGTTTTATTTTTTAACGTCAGTTCACATTTGTAGGTGGATCATCAGTGTTAGAGCTAAAATTAGCATGTTTAAAGTGATTTTCATGCTTCCAGGGGCCCTAAACACAAGATTTATGGAATGGTTAAAAGTGCATGAAAATGGCCAATTTACTCACTCTGAGTTCTCTAAAAGGGTTTCTTCACCCCGGGAAGTTAATTAAATACCATTTGGAGGCATTTAATGTTCGAGCAAAAATGGCTGATTTTCGACAAAAGAGATAACACCCCCCATTACATCATGCTTCAGAAATGTGGAAAATGGTCCGTTTTCAAATGTTTTATTTTTGAAGGTCAGTTCACATTTGTAGGTGGATCATCAGTGTTAGAGCTAAAATTAGCATGTTTAAAGTGATTTTCATGCTTCCAGGGGCTCGGGAAGTGAATTAAATACTATTTGGAGGCATTTAATGTTCAATCAAAAACAGCTGATTTTTGACAAAAGAGATAACACCCCCCCATTACGTCATGCTTCAGAAATGTGGAAAATGGTCCGTTTTAAAATGTTTTATTTTTGAATGTCAGTTCACATTTGTAGGTGGATCATCAGTGTTGGAGCTAAAATTAGCATGTTTAAAGTGATTTTCATGCTTCCAGGGGCCCTAAACACAAGATTTATGGAATGGTTAAAAGTGCATGAAAATGGACAATTTACTCACTCTGAGTTCTCAAAAAGGGTTTCTTCGCCCCGGGAAGTTAATTAAATACCATTTGGAGGCATTTAATGTTCGAGCAAAAACGGCTGATTTTCGACAAAAGAGATAACACCCCCCCATTACGTCATGCTTCAGAAATGTGGAAAATGGTCCGTTTTCAAATGTTTTATTTTTGAACGTCAGTTCACATTTGTAGGTGGATCATCAGTGTTAGAGCTAAAATTAGCATGTTTAAAGTGATTTTCATGCTTCCAGGGGCTCGGGAAGTGAATTAAATACTATTTGGAGGCATTTAATGTTCAAGCAAAAACAGCTGATTTTTGACAAAAGAGATAACACCCCCCCATTACGTCATGCTTCAGAAATGTGGAAAATGGTCCGTTTTCAAATGTTTTATTTTTGAACGTCAGTTCACATTTGTAGGTGGATCATCAGTGTTAGAGCTAAAATTAGCATGTTTAAAGTGATTTTCATGCTTCCAGGGGCCCTAAACACAAGATTTATGGAATGGTTAAAAGTGCATGAAAATGGCCAATTTACTCACTCTGAGTTCTCAAAAAGGGTTTCTTCACCCCGGGAAGTTAATTAAATACCATTTGGAGGCATTTAATGTTCGAGCAAAAACTGCTGATTTTCGACAAAAGAGATAACACCCCCCCCCATTACGTCATGCTTCAGAAATGTGGAAATTGGTCCGTTTTCAAATGTTTTATTTTTGAACGTCAGTTCACATTTGTAGGTGGATCATCAGTGTTAGAGCTAAAATTAGCATGTTTAAAGTGATTTTCATGCTTCCAGGGGCTCGGGAAGTGAATGAAATACTATTTGGAGGCATTTAATGTTCAATCAAAAACAGCTGATTTTTGACAAAAGAGATAACACCCCCCCATTACGTCATGCTTCAGAAATGTGGAAAATGGTCCGTTTTCAAATGTTTTATTTTTGAACGTCAGTTCACATTTGTAGGTGGATCATCAGTGTTAGAGCTAAAATTAGCATGTTTAAAGTGATTTTCATGCTTCCAGGGGCCCTAAACACAAGATTTATGGAATGGTTAAAAGTGCATGAAAATGGCCAATTTACTCACTCTGAGTTCTCAAAAAGGGTTTCTTCACCCCGGGAAGTTAATTAAATACCATTTGGAGGCATTTAATGTTCGAGCAAAAACGGCTGATTTTCGACAAAAGAGATAACACCCCCCCATTACGTCATGCTTCAGAAATGTGGAAAATGGTCCGTTTTCAAATGTTTTATTTTTGAACGTCAGTTCACATTTGTAGGTGGATCATCAGTGTTAGAGCTAAAATTAGCATGTTTAAAGTGATTTTCATGCTTCCAGGGGCTCGGGAAGTGAATTAAATACTATTTGGAGGCATTTAATGTTCAATCAAAAACAGCTGATTTTTGACAAAAGAGATAACACCCCCCCATTACGTCATGCTTCAGAAATGTGGAAAATGGTCCGTTTTCAAATGTTTTATTTTTGAACGTCAGTTCACATTTGTAGGTGGATGATAAGTGTTAGAGCTAAAATTAGCATGTTTAAAGTGATTTTCATTCTTCAAGGGGCCCTAAACACAAGATTTATGGAATGGTTAAAAGTGCATGAAAATGGCCAATTTACTCACTCTGAGTTCTCAAAAAGGGTTTCTTCACCCCGGGAAGTTAATTAAATACCATTTGGAGGCATTTAATGTTCGAGCAAAAACGGCTGATTTTCGACAAAAGAGATAACACCCCCCCATTATGTCATGCTTCAGAAATGTGGAAAATGGTCCGTTTTCAAATATTTTATTTTTGAACATCAGTTCACATTTGTAGGTGGATCATCAGTGTTAGAGCTAAAATTAGCATGTTTAAAGTGATTTTCATGCTTCCAGGGGCTCGGGAAGTGAATTAAATACTATTTGGAGGCATTTAATGTTCAATCAAAAACAGCTGATTTTTGACAAAAGAGATAACACCCCCCCATTACGTCATGCTTCAGAAATGTGGAAAATGGTCCGTTTTCAAATGTTTTATTTTTGAACGTCAGTTCACATTTGTAGGTGGATCATCAGTGTTAGAGCTAAAATTAGCATGTTTAAAGTGATTTTCATGCTTCCAGGGGCCCTAAACACAAGATTTATGGAATGGTTAAAAGTGCATGAAAATGGCCAATTTACTCACTCTGAGTTCTCAAAAAGGGTTTCTTCACCCCGGGAAGTTAATTAAATACCATTTGGAGGCATTTAATGTTCGAGCAAAAACGGCTGATTTTCGACAAAAGAGATAACACCCCCCCATTACGTCATGCTTCAGAAATGTGGAAAATGGTCCGTTTTCAAATGTTTTATTTTTGAACGTCAGTTCACATTTGTAGGTGGATCATCAGTGTTAGAGCTAAAATTAGCATGTTTAAAGTGATTTTCATGCTTCCAGGGGCTCGGGAAGTGAATTAAATACTATTTGGAGGCATTTAATGTTCAAGCAAAAACAGCTGATTTTTGACAAAAGAGATAACACCCCCCCATTACGTCATGCTTCAGAAATGTGGAAAATGGTCCGTTTTCAAATGTTTTATTTTTGAACGTCAGTTCACATTTGTAGGTGGATCATCAGTGTTAGAGCTAAAATTAGCATGTTTAAAGTGATTTTCATGCATCCAGGGGCCCTAAACACAAATTTATGGAATGGTTAAAAGTGCATGAAAATGGCCAATTTACTCACTCTGAGTTCTCAAAAAGGGTTTCTTCACCCCGGGAAGTTAATTAAATACCATTTGGAGGCATTTAATGTTCGAGCAAAAACGGCTGATTTTCGACAAAAGAGATAACACCCCCCCATTACGTCATGCTTCAGAAATGTGGAAAATGGTCCGTTTTCAAATGTTTTATTTTTGAACATCAGTTCACATTTGTAGGTGGATCATCAGTGTTAGAGCTAAAATTAGCATGTTTAAAGTGATTTTCATGCTTCCAGGGGCTCGGGAAGTGAATTAAATACTATTTGGAGGCATTTAATGTTCAATCAAAAACAGCTGATTTTTGACAAAAGAGATAACACCCCCCCATTACGTCATGCTTCAGAAATGTGGAAAATGGTCCGTTTTCAAATGTTTTATTTTTGAACGTCAGTTCACATTTGTAGGTGCATCATCAGTGTTAGAGCTAAAATTAGCATGTTTAAAGTGATTTTCATGCTTCCAGGGGCCCTAAACACAAGATTTATGGAATGGTTAAAAGTGCATGAAAATGGCCAATTTACTCACTCTGAGTTCTCAAAAAGGGTTTCTTCACCCCGGGAAGTTAATTAAATACCATTTGGAGGCATTTAATGTTCGAGCAAAAACGGCTGATTTTCGACAAAAGAGATAACACCCCCCCATTACGTCATGCTTCAGAAATGTGGAAAATGGTCCGTTTTCAAATGTTTTATTTTTGAACGTCAGTTCACATTTGTAGGTGGATCATCAGTGTTAGAGCTAAAATTAGCATGTTTAAAGTGATTTTCATGCTTCCAGGGGCTCGGGAAGTGAATTAAATACTATTTGGAGGCATTTAATGTTCAAGCAAAAACAGCTGATTTTTGACAAAAGAGATAACACCCCCCCATTACGTCATGCTTCAGAAATGTGGAAAATGGTCCGTTTTCAAATGTTTTATTTTTGAACGTCAGTTCACATTTGTAGGTGGATCATCAGTGTTAGAGCTAAAATTAGCATGTTTAAAGTGATTTTCATGCTTCCAGGGGCCCTAAACACAAGATTTATGGAATGGTTAAAAGTGCATGAAAATGGCCAATTTACTCACTCTGAGTTCTCTAAAAGGGTTTCTTCACCCCGGGAAGTTAATTAAATACCATTTGGAGGCATTTAATGTTCGAGCAAAAATGGCTGATTTTCGACAAAAGAGATAACACCGTCCCCCATTACGTCATGCTTCAGAAATGTGGAAAATGGTCCGTTTTCAAATATTTTATTTTTGAACGTCAGTTCACATTTGTAGGTGGATCATCAGTGTTAGAGCTAAAATTAGCATGTTTAAAGTGATTTTCATGCTTCCAGGGGCCCTAAACACAAGATTTATGGAATGGTTAAAAGTGCATGAAAATGGCCAATTTACTCACTCTGAGTTCTCAAAAAGGGTTTCTTCACCCCGGGAAGTTAATTAAATACCATTTGGAGGCATTTAATGTTCGAGCAAAAACGGCTGATTTTCGACAAAAGAGATAACACCCCCCCATTACGTCATGCTTCAGAAATGTGGAAAATGGTCCGTTTTCAAATGTTTTATTTTTGAACGTCAGTTCACATTTGTAGGTGGATCATCAGTGTTAGAGCTAAAATTAGCATGTTTAAAGTGATTTTCATGCTTCCAGGGGCTCGGGAAGTGAATTAAATACTATTTGGAGGCATTTAATGTTCAAGCAAAAACAGCTGATTTTTGACAAAAGAGATAACACCCCCCCATTACGTCATGCTTCAGAAATGTGGAAAATGGTCCGTTTTCAAATGTTTTATTTTTGAACGTCAGTTCACATTTGTAGGTGGATCATCAGTGTTAGAGCTAAAATTAGCATGTTTAAAGTGATTTTCATGCTTCCAGGGGCCCTAAACACAAGATTTATGGAATGGTTAAAAGTGCATGAAAATGGCCAATTTACTCACTCTGAGTTCTCTAAAAGGGTTTCTTCACCCCGGGAAGTTAATTAAATACCATTTGGAGGCATTTAATGTTCGAGCAAAAATGGCTGATTTTCGACAAAAGAGATAACACCCCCCATTACATCATGCTTCAGAAATGTGGAAAATGGTCCGTTTTCAAATGTTTTATTTTTGAAGGTCAGTTCACATTTGTAGGTGGATCATCAGTGTTAGAGCTAAAATTAGCATGTTTAAAGTGATTTTCATGCTTCCAGGGGCTCGGGAAGTGAATTAAATACTATTTGGAGGCATTTAATGTTCAATCAAAAACAGCTGATTTTTGACAAAAGAGATAACACCCCCCCATTACGTCATGCTTCAGAAATGTGGAAAATGGTCCGTTTTAAAATGTTTTATTTTTGAATGTCAGTTCACATTTGTAGGTGGATCATCAGTGTTGGAGCTAAAATTAGCATGTTTAAAGTGATTTTCATGCTTCCAGGGGCCCTAAACACAAGATTTATGGAATGGTTAAAAGTGCATGAAAATGGACAATTTACTCACTCTGAGTTCTCAAAAAGGGTTTCTTCGCCCCGGGAAGTTAATTAAATACCATTTGGAGGCATTTAATGTTCGAGCAAAAACGGCTGATTTTCGACAAAAGAGATAACACCCCCCCATTACGTCATGCTTCAGAAATGTGGAAAATGGTCCGTTTTCAAATGTTTTATTTTTGAACGTCAGTTCACATTTGTAGGTGGATCATCAGTGTTAGAGCTAAAATTAGCATGTTTAAAGTGATTTTCATGCTTCCAGGGGCTCGGGAAGTGAATTAAATACTATTTGGAGGCATTTAATGTTCAAGCAAAAACAGCTGATTTTTGACAAAAGAGATAACACCCCCCCATTACGTCATGCTTCAGAAATGTGGAAAATGGTCCGTTTTCAAATGTTTTATTTTTGAACGTCAGTTCACATTTGTAGGTGGATCATCAGTGTTAGAGCTAAAATTAGCATGTTTAAAGTGATTTTCATGCTTCCAGGGGCCCTAAACACAAGATTTATGGAATGGTTAAAAGTGCATGAAAATGGCCAATTTACTCACTCTGAGTTCTCAAAAAGGGTTTCTTCACCCCGGGAAGTTAATTAAATACCATTTGGAGGCATTTAATGTTCGAGCAAAAACTGCTGATTTTCGACAAAAGAGATAACACCCCCCCCATTACGTCATGCTTCAGAAATGTGGAAATTGGTCCGTTTTCAAATGTTTTATTTTTGAACGTCAGTTCACATTTGTAGGTGGATCATCAGTGTTAGAGCTAAAATTAGCATGTTTAAAGTGATTTTCATGCTTCCAGGGGCTCGGGAAGTGAATTAAATACTATTTGGAGGCATTTAATGTTCAATCAAAAACAGCTGATTTTTGACAAAAGAGATAACACCCCCCCATTACGTCATGCTTCAGAAATGTGGAAAATGGTCCGTTTTCAAATGTTTTATTTTTGAACGTCAGTTCACATTTGTAGGTGGATCATCAGTGTTAGAGCTAAAATTAGCATGTTTAAAGTGATTTTCATGCTTCCAGGGGCCCTAAACACAAGATTTATGGAATGGTTAAAAGTGCATGAAAATGGCCAATTTACTCACTCTGAGTTCTCAAAAAGGGTTTCTTCACCCCGGGAAGTTAATTAAATACCATTTGGAGGCATTTAATGTTCGAGCAAAAACGGCTGATTTTCGACAAAAGAGATAACACCCCCCCATTACGTCATGCTTCAGAAATGTGGAAAATGGTCCGTTTTCAAATGTTTTATTTTTGAACGTCAGTTCACATTTGTAGGTGGATCATCAGTGTTAGAGCTAAAATTAGCATGTTTAAAGTGATTTTCATGCTTCCAGGGGCTCGGGAAGTGAATTAAATACTATTTGGAGGCATTTAATGTTCAATCAAAAACAGCTGATTTTTGACAAAAGAGATAACACCCCCCCATTACGTCATGCTTCAGAAATGTGGAAAATGGTCCGTTTTCAAATGTTTTATTTTTGAACGTCAGTTCACATTTGTAGGTGGATGATAAGTGTTAGAGCTAAAATTAGCATGTTTAAAGTGATTTTCATTCTTCAAGGGGCCCTAAACACAAGATTTATGGAATGGTTAAAAGTGCATGAAAATGGCCAATTTACTCACTCTGAGTTCTCAAAAAGGGTTTCTTCACCCCGGGAAGTTAATTAAATACCATTTGGAGGCATTTAATGTTCGAGCAAAAACGGCTGATTTTCGACAAAAGAGATAACACCCCCCCATTATGTCATGCTTCAGAAATGTGGAAAATGGTCCGTTTTCAAATATTTTATTTTTGAACATCAGTTCACATTTGTAGGTGGATCATCAGTGTTAGAGCTAAAATTAGCATGTTTAAAGTGATTTTCATGCTTCCAGGGGCTCGGGAAGTGAATTAAATACTATTTGGAGGCATTTAATGTTCAATCAAAAACAGCTGATTTTTGACAAAAGAGATAACACCCCCCCATTACGTCATGCTTCAGAAATGTGGAAAATGGTCCGTTTTCAAATGTTTTATTTTTGAACGTCAGTTCACATTTGTAGGTGGATCATCAGTGTTAGAGCTAAAATTAGCATGTTTAAAGTGATTTTCATGCTTCCAGGGGCCCTAAACACAAGATTTATGGAATGGTTAAAAGTGCATGAAAATGGCCAATTTACTCACTCTGAGTTCTCAAAAAGGGTTTCTTCACCCCGGGAAGTTAATTAAATACCATTTGGAGGCATTTAATGTTCGAGCAAAAACGGCTGATTTTCGACAAAAGAGATAACACCCCCCCATTACGTCATGCTTCAGAAATGTGGAAAATGGTCCGTTTTCAAATGTTTTATTTTTGAACATCAGTTCACATTTGTAGGTGGATCATCAGTGTTAGAGCTAAAATTAGCATGTTTAAAGTGATTTTCATGCTTCCAGGGGCTCGGGAAGTGAATTAAATACTATTTGGAGGCATTTAATGTTCAATCAAAAACAGCTGATTTTTGACAAAAGAGATAACACCCCCCCATTACGTCATGCTTCAGAAATGTGGAAAATGGTCCGTTTTCAAATGTTTTATTTTTGAACGTCAGTTCACATTTGTAGGTGCATCATCAGTGTTAGAGCTAAAATTAGCATGTTTAAAGTGATTTTCATGCTTCCAGGGGCCCTAAACACAAGATTTATGGAATGGTTAAAAGTGCATGAAAATGGCCAATTTACTCACTCTGAGTTCTCAAAAAGGGTTTCTTCACCCCGGGAAGTTAATTAAATACCATTTGGAGGCATTTAATGTTCGAGCAAAAACGGCTGATTTTCGACAAAAGAGATAACACCCCCCCATTACGTCATGCTTCAGAAATGTGGAAAATGGTCCGTTTTCAAATGTTTTATTTTTGAACGTCAGTTCACATTTGTAGGTGGATCATCAGTGTTAGAGCTAAAATTAGCATGTTTAAAGTGATTTTCATGCTTCCAGGGGCTCGGGAAGTGAATTAAATACTATTTGGAGGCATTTAATGTTCAAGCAAAAACAGCTGATTTTTGACAAAAGAGATAACACCCCCCCATTACGTCATGCTTCAGAAATGTGGAAAATGGTCCGTTTTCAAATGTTTTATTTTTGAACGTCAGTTCACATTTGTAGGTGGATCATCAGTGTTAGAGCTAAAATTAGCATGTTTAAAGTGATTTTCATGCTTCCAGGGGCCCTAAACACAAGATTTATGGAATGGTTAAAAGTGCATGAAAATGGCCAATTTACTCACTCTGAGTTCTCTAAAAGGGTTTCTTCACCCCGGGAAGTTAATTAAATACCATTTGGAGGCATTTAATGTTCGAGCAAAAATGGCTGATTTTCGACAAAAGAGATAACACCCCCCATTACATCATGCTTCAGAAATGTGGAAAATGGTCCGTTTTCAAATGTTTTATTTTTGAAGGTCAGTTCACATTTGTAGGTGGATCATCAGTGTTAGAGCTAAAATTAGCATGTTTAAGTGATTTTCATGCTTCCAGGGGCTCGGGAAGTGAATTAAATACTATTTGGAGGCATTTAATGTTCAATCAAAAACAGCTGATTTTTGACAAAAGAGATAACACCCCCCCATTACGTCATGCTTCAGAAATGTGGAAAATGGTCCGTTTTAAAATGTTTTATTTTTGAATGTCAGTTCACATTTGTAGGTGGATCATCAGTGTTGGAGCTAAAATTAGCATGTTTAAAGTGATTTTCATGCTTCCAGGGGCCCTAAACACAAGATTTATGGAATGGTTAAAAGTGCATGAAAATGGACAATTTACTCACTCTGAGTTCTCAAAAAGGGTTTCTTCGCCCCGGGAAGTTAATTAAATACCATTTGGAGGCATTTAATGTTCGAGCAAAAACGGCTGATTTTCGACAAAAGAGATAACACCCCCCCATTACGTCATGCTTCAGAAATGTGGAAAATGGTCCGTTTTCAAATGTTTTATTTTTGAACGTCAGTTCACATTTGTAGGTGGATCATCAGTGTTAGAGCTAAAATTAGCATGTTTAAAGTGATTTTCATGCTTCCAGGGGCTCGGGAAGTGAATTAAATACTATTTGGAGGCATTTAATGTTCAAGCAAAAACAGCTGATTTTTGACAAAAGAGATAACACCCCCCCATTACGTCATGCTTCAGAAATGTGGAAAATGGTCCGTTTTCAAATGTTTTATTTTTGAACGTCAGTTCACATTTGTAGGTGGATCATCAGTGTTAGAGCTAAAATTAGCATGTTTAAAGTGATTTTCATGCTTCCAGGGGCCCTAAACACAAGATTTATGGAATGGTTAAAAGTGCATGAAAATGGCCAATTTACTCACTCTGAGTTCTCAAAAAGGGTTTCTTCACCCCGGGAAGTTAATTAAATACCATTTGGAGGCATTTAATGTTCGAGCAAAAACTGCTGATTTTCGACAAAAGAGATAACACCCGCCCCATTACGTCATGCTTCAGAAATGTGGAAATTGGTCCGTTTTCAAATGTTTTATTTTTGAACGTCAGTTCACATTTGTAGGTGGATCATCAGTGTTAGAGCTAAAATTAGCATGTTTAAAGTGATTTTCATGCTTCCAGGGGCTCGGGAAGTGAATTAAATACTATTTGGAGGCATTTAATGTTCAATCAAAAACAGCTGATTTTTGACAAAAGAGATAACACCCCCCCATTACGTCATGCTTCAGAAATGTGGAAAATGGTCCGTTTTCAAATGTTTTATTTTTGAACGTCAGTTCACATTTGTAGGTGGATCATCAGTGTTAGAGCTAAAATTAGCATGTTTAAAGTGATTTTCATGCTTCCAGGGGCCCTAAACACAAGATTTATGGAATGGTTAAAAGTGCATGAAAATGGCCAATTTACTCACTCTGAGTTCTCAAAAAGGGTTTCTTCACCCCGGGAAGTTAATTAAATACCATTTGGAGGCATTTAATGTTCGAGCAAAAACGGCTGATTTTCGACAAAAGAGATAACACCCCCCCATTACGTCATGCTTCAGAAATGTGGAAAATGGTCCGTTTTCAAATGTTTTATTTTTGAACGTCAGTTCACATTTGTAGGTGGATCATCAGTGTTAGAGCTAAAATTAGCATGTTTAAAGTGATTTTCATGCTTCCAGGGGCTCGGGAAGTGAATTAAATACTATTTGGAGGCATTTAATGTTCAATCAAAAACAGCTGATTTTTGACAAAAGCGATAACACCCCCCCATTACGTCATGCTTCAGAAATGTGGAAAATGGTCCGTTTTCAAATGTTTTATTTTTGAACGTCAGTTCACATTTGTAGGTGGATGATAAGTGTTAGAGCTAAAATTAGCACGTTTAAAGTGATTTTCATTCTTCAAGGGGCCCTAAACACAAGATTTATGGAATGGTTAAAAGTGCATGAAAATGGCCAATTTACTCACTCTGAGTTCTCAAAAAGGGTTTCTTCACCCCGGGAAGTTAATTAAATACCATTTGGAGGCATTTAATGTTCGAGCAAAAACGGCTGATTTTCGACAAAAGAGATAACACCCCCCCATTATGTCATGCTTCAGAAATGTGGAAAATGGTCCGTTTTCAAATATTTTATTTTTGAACATCAGTTCACATTTGTAGGTGGATCATCAGTGTTAGAGCTAAAATTAGCATGTTTAAAGTGATTTTCATGCTTCCAGGGGCTCGGGAAGTGAATTAAATACTATTTGGAGGCATTTAATGTTCAATCAAAAACAGCTGATTTTTGACAAAAGAGATAACACCCCCCCATTACGTCATGCTTCAGAAATGTGGAAAATGGTCCGTTTTCAAATGTTTTATTTTTGAACGTCAGTTCACATTTGTAGGTGGATCATCAGTGTTAGAGCTAAAATTAGCATGTTTAAAGTGATTTTCATGCTTCCAGGGGCCCTAAACACAAGATTTATGGAATGGTTAAAAGTGCATGAAAATGGCCAATTTACTCACTCTGAGTTCTCAAAAAGGGTTTCTTCACCCCGGGAAGTTAATTAAATACCATTTGGAGGCATTTAATGTTCGAGCAAAAACGGCTGATTTTCGACAAAAGAGATAACACCCCCCCATTACGTCATGCTTCAGAAATGTGGAAAATGGTCCGTTTTCAAATGTTTTATTTTTGAACGTCAGTTCACATTTGTAGGTGGATCATCAGTGTTAGAGCTAAAATTAGCATGTTTAAAGTGATTTTCATGCTTCCAGGGGCTCGGGAAGTGAATTAAATACTATTTGGAGGCATTTAATGTTCAAGCAAAAACAGCTGATTTTTGACAAAAGAGATAACACCCCCCCATTACGTCATGCTTCAGAAATGTGGAAAATGGTCCGTTTTCAAATGTTTTATTTTTGAACGTCAGTTCACATTTGTAGGTGGATCATCAGTGTTAGAGCTAAAATTAGCATGTTTAAAGTGATTTTCATGCTTCCAGGGGCCCTAAACACAAATTTATGGAATGGTTAAAAGTGCATGAAAATGGCCAATTTACTCACTCTGAGTTCTCAAAAAGGGTTTCTTCACCCCGGGAAGTTAATTAAATACCATTTGGAGGCATTTAATGTTCGAGCAAAAACGGCTGATTTTCGACAAAAGAGATAACACCCCCCCATTACGTCATGCTTCAGAAATGTGGAAAATGGTCCGTTTTCAAATGTTTTATTTTTGAACATCAGTTCACATTTGTAGGTGGATCATCAGTGTTAGAGCTAAAATTAGCATGTTTAAAGTGATTTTCATGCTTCCAGGGGCTCGGGAAGTGAATTAAATACTATTTGGAGGCATTTAATGTTCAATCAAAAACAGCTGATTTTTGACAAAAGAGATAACACCCCCCCATTACGTCATGCTTCAGAAATGTGGAAAATGGTCCGTTTTCAAATGTTTTATTTTTGAACGTCAGTTCACATTTGTAGGTGCATCATCAGTGTTAGAGCTAAAATTAGCATGTTTAAAGTGATTTTCATGCTTCCAGGGGCCCTAAACACAAGATTTATGGAATGGTTAAAAGTGCATGAAAATGGCCAATTTACTCACTCTGAGTTCTCAAAAAGGGTTTCTTCACCCCGGGAAGTTAATTAAATACCATTTGGAGGCATTTAATGTTCGAGCAAAAACGGCTGATTTTCGACAAAAGAGATAACACCCCCCCATTACGTCATGCTTCAGAAATGTGGAAAATGGTCCGTTTTCAAATGTTTTATTTTTGAACGTCAGTTCACATTTGTAGGTGGATCATCAGTGTTAGAGCTAAAATTAGCATGTTTAAAGTGATTTTCATGCTTCCAGGGGCTCGGGAAGTGAATTAAATACTATTTGGAGGCATTTAATGTTCAAGCAAAAACAGCTGATTTTTGACAAAAGAGATAACACCCCCCCATTACGTCATGCTTCAGAAATGTGGAAAATGGTCCGTTTTCAAATGTTTTATTTTTGAACGTCAGTTCACATTTGTAGGTGGATCATCAGTGTTAGAGCTAAAATTAGCATGTTTAAAGTGATTTTCATGCTTCCAGGGGCCCTAAACACAAGATTTATGGAATGGTTAAAAGTGCATGAAAATGGCCAATTTACTCACTCTGAGTTCTCAAAAAGGGTTTCTTCACCCCGGGAAGTTAATTAAATACCATTTGGAGGCATTTAATGTTCGAGCAAAAACGGCTGATTTTCGACAAAAGAGATAACACCCCCCCATTACGTCATGCTTCAGAAATGTGGAAAATGGTCCGTTTTCAAATGTTTCATTTTTGAACATCAGTTCACATTTGTAGGTGGATCATCAGTGTTAGAGCTAAAATTAGCATGTTTAAAGTGATTTTCATGCTTCCAGGGGCTCGGGAAGTGAATTAAATACTATTTGGAGGCATTTAATGTTCAATCAAAAACAGCTGATTTTTGACAAAAGAGATAACACCCCCCCATTACGTCATGCTTCAGAAATGTGGAAAATGGTCCGTTTTCAAATGTTTTATTTTTTAACGTCAGTTCACATTTGTAGGTGGATCATCAGTGTTAGAGCTAAAATTAGCATGTTTAAAGTGATTTTCATGCTTCCAGGGGCCCTAAACACAAGATTTATGGAATGGTTAAAAGTGCATGAAAATGGCCAATTTACTCACTCTGAGTTCTCTAAAAGGGTTTCTTCACCCCGGGAAGTTAATTAAATACCATTTGGAGGCATTTAATGTTCGAGCAAAAATGGCTGATTTTCGACAAAAGAGATAACACCCCCCATTACGTCATGCTTCAGAAATGTGGAAAATGGTCCGTTTTCAAATGTTTTATTTTTGAAGGTCAGTTCACATTTGTAGGTGGATCATCAGTGTTAGAGCTAAAATTAGCATGTTTAAAGTGATTTTCATGCTTCCAGGGGCTCGGGAAGTGAATTAAATACTATTTGGAGGCATTTAATGTTCAATCAAAAACAGCTGATTTTTGACAAAAGAGATAACACCCCCCCATTACGTCATGCTTCAGAAATGTGGAAAATGGTCCGTTTTAAAATGTTTTATTTTTGAATGTCAGTTCACATTTGTAGGTGGATCATCAGTGTTGGAGCTAAAATTAGCATGTTTAAAGTGATTTTCATGCTTCCAGGGGCCCTAAACACAAGATTTATGGAATGGTTAAAAGTGCATGAAAATGGACAATTTACTCACTCTGAGTTCTCAAAAAGGGTTTCTTCGCCCCGGGAAGTTAATTAAATACCATTTGGAGGCATTTAATGTTCGAGCAAAAACGGCTGATTTTCGACAAAAGAGATAACACCCCCCCATTACGTCATGCTTCAGAAATGTGGAAAATGGTCCGTTTTCAAATGTTTTATTTTTGAACGTCAGTTCACATTTGTAGGTGGATCATCAGTGTTAGAGCTAAAATTAGCATGTTTAAAGTGATTTTCATGCTTCCAGGGGCTCGGGAAGTGAATTAAATACTATTTGGAGGCATTTAATGTTCAAGCAAAAACAGCTGATTTTTGACAAAAGAGATAACACCCCCCCATTACGTCATGCTTCAGAAATGTGGAAAATGGTCCGTTTTCAAATGTTTTATTTTTGAACGTCAGTTCACATTTGTAGGTGGATCATCAGTGTTAGAGCTAAAATTAGCATGTTTAAAGTGATTTTCATGCTTCCAGGGGCCCTAAACACAAGATTTATGGAATGGTTAAAAGTGCATGAAAATGGCCAATTTACTCACTCTGAGTTCTCAAAAAGGGTTTCTTCACCCCGGGAAGTTAATTAAATACCATTTGGAGGCATTTAATGTTCGAGCAAAAACTGCTGATTTTCGACAAAAGAGATAACACCCCCCCCATTACGTCATGCTTCAGAAATGTGGAAATTGGTCCGTTTTCAAATGTTTTATTTTTGAACGTCAGTTCACATTTGTAGGTGGATCATCAGTGTTAGAGCTAAAATTAGCATGTTTAAAGTGATTTTCATGCTTCCAGGGGCTCGGGAAGTGAATTAAATACTATTTGGAGGCATTTAATGTTCAATCAAAAACAGCTGATTTTTGACAAAAGAGATAACACCCCCCCATTACGTCATGCTTCAGAAATGTGGAAAATGGTCCGTTTTCAAATGTTTTATTTTTGAACGTCAGTTCACATTTGTAGGTGGATCATCAGTGTTAGAGCTAAAATTAGCATGTTTAAAGTGATTTTCATGCTTCCAGGGGCCCTAAACACAAGATTTATGGAATGGTTAAAAGTGCATGAAAATGGCCAATTTACTCACTCTGAGTTCTCAAAAAGGGTTTCTTCACCCCGGGAAGTTAATTAAATACCATTTGGAGGCATTTAATGTACGAGCAAAAACGGCTGATTTTCGACAAAAGAGATAACACCCCCCCATTACGTCATGCTTCAGAAATGTGGAAAATGGTCCGTTTTCAAATGTTTTATTTTTGAACATCAGTTCACATTTGTAGGTGGATCATCAGTGTTAGAGCTAAAATTAGCATGTTTAAAGTGATTTTCATGCTTCCAGGGGCTCGGGAAGTGAATTAAATACTATTTGGAGGCATTTAATGTTCAAGCAAAAACAGCTGATTTTTGACAAAAGAGATAACACCCCCCCATTACGTCATGCTTCAGAAATGTGGAAAATGGTCCGTTTTCAAATGTTTTATTTTTTAACGTCAGTTCACATTTGTAGGTGGATCATCAGTGTTAGAGCTAAAATTAGCATGTTTAAAGTGATTTTCATGCTTCCAGGGGCCCTAAACACAAGATTTATGGAATGGTTAAAAGTGCATGAAAATGGCCAATTTATTAACTCTGAGTTCTCAAAAAGGGTTTCTTCACCCCGGGAAGTTAATTAAATACCATTTGGAGGCATTTAATGTTCGAGCAAAAACGGCTGATTTTCGACAAAAGAGATAACACCCCCCATTACGTCATGCTTGAGAAATGTGGAAAATGGTCCGTTTTCAAATGTTTTATTTTTGAACGTCAGTTCACATTTGTAGGTGGATCATCAGTGTTAGAGCTAAAATTAGCATGTTTAAAGTGATTTTCATGCTTCCAGGGGCTCGGGAAGTGAATTAAATACTATTTGGAGGCATTTAATGTTCAAGCAAAAACAGCTGTTATCTGACAAAAGAGATAACACCCCCCCCCATTACGTCATGCTTCAGAAATGTGGAAAATGGTCCGTTTTCAAATGTTTTATTTTTGAACGTCAGTTCACATTTGTAGGTGGATCATCAGTGTTAGAGCTAAAATTAGCATGTTTAAAGTGATTTTCATGCTTCCAGGGGCCCTAAACACAAGATTTATGGAATGGTTAAAAGTGCATGAAAATGGCCAATTTACTCACTCTGAGTTCTCAAAAAGGGTTTCTTCACCCCGGGAAGTTAATTAATTACAATTTGGAGGCATTTAATGTTCGAGCAAAAACGGCTGATTTTCGACAAAAGAGATAACACCCCCCCATTACGTCATGCTTCAGAAATGTGGAAAATGGTCCGTTTTCAAATGTTTTATTTTTGAACGTCAGTTCACATTTGTAGGTGGATCATCAGTGTTAGAGCTAAAATTAGCATGTTTAAAGTGATTTTCATGCTTCCAGGGGCTCGGGAAGTGAATTAAATACTATTTGGAGGCATTTAATGTTCAATCAAAAACAGCTGATTTTTGACAAAAGAGATAACACCCCCCCATTACGTCATGCTTCAAAAATGTGGAAAATGGTCCGTTTTCAAATGTTTTATTTTTGAACGTCAGTTCACATTTGTAGGTGGATGATAAGTGTTAGAGCTAAAATTAGCATGTTTAAAGTGATTTTCATTCTTCCAGGGGCCCTAAACACAAGATTTATGGAATGGTTAAAAGTGCATGAAAATGGCCAATTTACTCACTCTGAGTTCTCAAAAAGGGTTTCTTCACCCCGGGAAGTTAATTAAATACCATTTGGAGGCATTTAATGTTCGAGCAAAAACGGCTGATTTTCGACAAAAGAGATAACACCCCCCCCATTACGTCATGCTTCAGAAATGTGGAAAATGGTCCGTTTTCAAATGTTTTATTTTTGAACATCAGTTCACATTTGTAGGTGGATCATCAGTGTTAGAGCTAAAATTAGCATGTTTAAAGTGATTTTCATGCTTCCAGGGGCTCGGGAAGTGAATTAAATACTATTTGGAGGCATTTAATGTTCAATCAAAAACAGCTGATTTTTGACAAAAGAGATAACACCCCCCCATTACGTCATGCTTCAGAAATGTGGAAAATGGTCCGTTTTCAAATGTTTTATTTTTGAACGTCAGTTCACATTTGTAGGTGGATCATCAGTGTTAGAGCTAAAATTAGCATGTTTAAAGTGATTTTCATGCTTCCAGGGGCCCTAAACACAAGATTTATGGAATGGTTAAAAGTGCATGAAAATGGCCAATTTACTCACTCTGAGTTCTCAAAAAGGGTTTCTTCACCCCGGGAAGTTAATTAAATACCATTTGGAGGCATTTAATGTTCAAGCAAAAACGGCTGATTTTCGACAAAAGAGATAACACCCCCCCCATTACGTCATGCTTCAGAAATGTGGAAAATGGTCCGTTTTCAAATGTTTTATTTTTGAACGTCAGTTCACATTTGTAGGTGGATCATCAGTGTTAGAGCTAAAATTAGCATGTTTAAAGTGATTTTCATGCTTCCAGGGGCTCGGGAAGTTAATTAAATACCATTTGGAGGCATTTAATGTTCGAGCAAAAATGGCTGATTTTCGACAAAAGAGATAACACCCCCCCATTACGTCATGCTTCAGAAATGTGGAAAATGGTCCGTTTTCAAATGTTTTATTTTTGAACGTCAGTTCACATTTGTAGGTGGATCATCAGTGTTAGAGCTAAAATTAGCATGTTTAAAGTGATTTTCATGCTTCCAGGGGCTCGGGAAGTGAATTAAATACTATTTGGAGGCATTTAATGTTCAAGCAAAAACAGCTGATTTTTGACAAAAGAGATAACACCCCCCCATTACGTCATGCTTCAGAAATGTGGAAAATGGTCCGTTTTCAAATGTTTTATTTTTGAACGTCAGTTCACATTTGTAGGTGGATCATCAGTGTTAGAGCTAAAATTAACATGTTTAAAGTGATTTTCATGCTTCCAGGGGCCCTAAACACAAGATTTATGGAATGGTTAAAAGTGCATGAAAATGGCCAATTTACTCACTCTGAGTTCTCAAAAAGGGTTTCTTCACCCCGGGAAGTTAATTAAATACCATTTGGAGGCATTTAATGTTCGAGCAAAAACTGCTGATTTTCGACAAAAGAGATAACACCCCCCCCATTACGTCATGCTTCAGAAATGTGGAAAATGGTCCGTTTTCAAATGTTTTATTTTTGAACGTCAGTTCACATTTGTAGGTGGATCATCAGTGTTAGAGCTAAAATTAGCATGTTTAAAGTGATTTTCATGCTTCCAGGGGCTCGGGAAGTGAATTAAATACTATTTGGAGGCATTTAATGTTCAATCAAAAACAGCTGATTTTTGACAAAAGAGATAACACCCCCCCATTACGTCATGCTTCAGAAATGTGGAAAATGGTCCGTTTTCAAATGTTTTATTTTTGAACGTCAGTTCACATTTGTAGGTGGATCATCAGTGTTAGAGCTAAAATTAGCATGTTTAAAGTGATTTTCATGCTTCCAGGGGCCCTAAACACAAGATTTATGGAATGGTTAAAAGTGCATGAAAATGGCCAATTTACTCACTCTGAGTTCTCAAAAAGGGTTTCTTCACCCCGGGAAGTTAATTAAATACCATTTGGAGGCATTTAATGTTCGAGCAAAAACGGCTGATTTTCGACAAAAGAGATAACACCCCCCCATTACGTCATGCTTCAGAAATGTGGAAAATGGTCCGTTTTCAAATGTATTATTTTTGAACATCAGTTCACATTTGTAGGTGGATCATCAGTGTTAGAGCTAAAATTAGCATGTTTAAAGTGATTTTCATGCTTCCAGGGGCTCGGGAAGTGAATTAAATACTATTTGGAGGCATTTAATGTTCAAGCAAAAACAGCTGATTTTTGACAAAAGAGATAACACCCCCCCATTACGTCATGCTTCAGAAATGTGGAAAATGGTCCGTTTTCAAATGTTTTATTTTTTAACGTCAGTTCACATTTGTAGGTGGATCATCAGTGTTAGAGCTAAAATTAGCATGTTTAAAGTGATTTTCATGCTTCCAGGGGCCCTAAACACAAGATTTATGGAATGGTTAAAAGTGCATGAAAATGGCCAATTTATTAACTCTGAGTTCTCAAAAAGGGTTTCTTCACCCCGGGAAGTTAATTAAATACCATTTGGAGGCATTTAATGTTCGAGCAAAAACGGCTGATTTTCGACAAAAGAGATAACACCCCCCATTACGTCATGCTTGAGAAATGTGGAAAATGGTCCGTTTTCAAATGTTTTATTTTTGAACGTCAGTTCACATTTGTAGGTGGATCATCAGTGTTAGAGCTAAAATTAGCATGTTTAAAGTGATTTTCATGCTTCCAGGGGCTCGGGAAGTGAATTAAATACTATTTGGAGGCATTTAATGTTCAAGCAAAAACAGCTGATTTTTGACAAAAGAGATAACACCCCCCCCCCATTACGTCATGCTTCAGAAATGTGGAAAATGGTCCGTTTTCAAATGTTTTATTTTTGAACGTCAGTTCACATTTGTAGGTGGATCATCAGTGTTAGAGCTAAAATTAGCATGTTTAAAGTGATTTTCATGCTTCCAGGGGCTCGGGAAGTGAATTAAATACTATTTGGAGGCATTTAATGTTCAAGCAAAAACAGCTGATTTTTGACAAAAGAGATAACACCCCCCCATTACGTCATGCTTCAGAAATGTGGAAAATGGTCCGTTTTCAAATGTTTTATTTTTGAACGTCAGTTCACATTTGTAGGTGGATCATCAGTGTTAGAGCTAAAATTAGCATGTTTAAAGTGATTTTCATGCTTCCAGGGGCCCTAAACACAAATTTATGGAATGGTTAAAAGTGCATGAAAATGGCCAATTTACTCACTCTGAGTTCTCAAAAAGGGTTTCTTCACCCCGGGAAGTTAATTAAATACCATTTGGAGGCATTTAATGTTCGAGCAAAAACGGCTGATTTTCGACAAAAGAGATAACACCCCCCCATTACGTCATGCTTCAGAAATGTGGAAAATGGTCCGTTTTCAAATGTTTTATTTTTGAACATCAGTTCACATTTGTAGGTGGATCATCAGTGTTAGAGCTAAAATTAGCATGTTTAAAGTGATTTTCATGCTTCCAGGGGCTCGGGAAGTGAATTAAATACTATTTGGAGGCATTTAATGTTCAATCAAAAACAGCTGATTTTTGACAAAAGAGATAACACCCCCCCATTACGTCATGCTTCAGAAATGTGGAAAATGGTCCGTTTTCAAATGTTTTATTTTTGAACGTCAGTTCACATTTGTAGGTGCATCATCAGTGTTAGAGCTAAAATTAGCATGTTTAAAGTGATTTTCATGCTTCCAGGGGCCCTAAACACAAGATTTATGGAATGGTTAAAAGTGCATGAAAATGGCCAATTTACTCACTCTGAGTTCTCAAAAAGGGTTTCTTCACCCCGGGAAGTTAATTAAATACCATTTGGAGGCATTTAATGTTCGAGCAAAAACGGCTGATTTTCGACAAAAGAGATAACACCCCCCCATTACGTCATGCTTCAGAAATGTGGAAAATGGTCCGTTTTCAAATGTTTTATTTTTGAACGTCAGTTCACATTTGTAGGTGGATCATCAGTGTTAGAGCTAAAATTAGCATGTTTAAAGTGATTTTCATGCTTCCAGGGGCTCGGGAAGTGAATTAAATACTATTTGGAGGCATTTAATGTTCAAGCAAAAACAGCTGATTTTTGACAAAAGAGATAACACCCCCCCATTACGTCATGCTTCAGAAATGTGGAAAATGGTCCGTTTTCAAATGTTTTATTTTTGAACGTCAGTTCACATTTGTAGGTGGATCATCAGTGTTAGAGCTAAAATTAGCATGTTTAAAGTGATTTTCATGCTTCCAGGGGCCCTAAACACAAGATTTATGGAATGGTTAAAAGTGCATGAAAATGGCCAATTTACTCACTCTGAGTTCTCAAAAAGGGTTTCTTCACCCCGGGAAGTTAATTAAATACCATTTGGAGGCATTTAATGTTCGAGCAAAAACGGCTGATTTTCGACAAAAGAGATAACACCCCCCCATTACGTCATGCTTCAGAAATGTGGAAAATGGTCCGTTTTCAAATGTTTCATTTTTGAACATCAGTTCACATTTGTAGGTGGATCATCAGTGTTAGAGCTAAAATTAGCATGTTTAAAGTGATTTTCATGCTTCCAGGGGCTCGGGAAGTGAATTAAATACTATTTGGAGGCATTTAATGTTCAATCAAAAACAGCTGATTTTTGACAAAAGAGATAACACCCCCCCATTACGTCATGCTTCAGAAATGTGGAAAATGGTCCGTTTTCAAATGTTTTATTTTTTAACGTCAGTTCACATTTGTAGGTGGATCATCAGTGTTAGAGCTAAAATTAGCATGTTTAAAGTGATTTTCATGCTTCCAGGGGCCCTAAACACAAGATTTATGGAATGGTTAAAAGTGCATGAAAATGGCCAATTTACTCACTCTGAGTTCTCAAAAAGGGTTTCTTCACCCCGGGAAGTTAATTAATTACAATTTGGAGGCATTTAATGTTCGAGCAAAAACGGCTGATTTTCGACAAAAGAGATAACACCCCCCCATTACGTCATGCTTCAGAAATGTGGAAAATGGTCCGTTTTCAAATGTTTTATTTTTGAACGTCAGTTCACATTTGTAGGTGGATCATCAGTGTTAGAGCTAAAATTAGCATGTTTAAAGTGATTTTCATGCTTCCAGGGGCTCGGGAAGTGAATTAAATACTATTTGGAGGCATTTAATGTTCAATCAAAAACAGCTGATTTTTGACAAAAGAGATAACACCCCCCCATTACGTCATGCTTCAAAAATGTGGAAAATGGTCCGTTTTCAAATGTTTTATTTTTGAACGTCAGTTCACATTTGTAGGTGGATGATAAGTGTTAGAGCTAAAATTAGCATGTTTAAAGTGATTTTCATTCTTCCAGGGGCCCTAAACACAAGATTTATGGAATGGTTAAAAGTGCATGAAAATGGCCAATTTACTCACTCTGAGTTCTCAAAAAGGGTTTCTTCACCCCGGGAAGTTAATTAAATACCATTTGGAGGCATTTAATGTTCGAGCAAAAACGGCTGATTTTCGACAAAAGAGATAACACCCCCCCATTACGTCATGCTTCAGAAATGTGGAAAATGGTCCGTTTTCAAATGTTTTATTTTTGAACATCAGTTCACATTTGTAGGTGGATCATCAGTGTTAGAGCTAAAATTAGCATGTTTAAAGTGATTTTCATGCTTCCAGGGGCTCGGGAAGTGAATTAAATACTATTTGGAGGCATTTAATGTTCAATCAAAAACAGCTGATTTTTGACAAAAGAGATAACACCCCCCCATTACGTCATGCTTCAGAAATGTGGAAAATGGTCCGTTTTCAAATGTTTTATTTTTGAACGTCAGTTCACATTTGTAGGTGGATCATCAGTGTTAGAGCTAAAATTAGCATGTTTAAAGTGATTTTCATGCTTCCAGGGGCCCTAAACACAAGATTTATGGAATGGTTAAAAGTGCATGAAAATGGCCAATTTACTCACTCTGAGTTCTCAAAAAGGGTTTCTTCACCCCGGGAAGTTAATTAAATACCATTTGGAGGCATTTAATGTTCAAGCAAAAACGGCTGATTTTCGACAAAAGAGATAACACCCCCCCATTACGTCATGCTTCAGAAATGTGGAAAATGGTCCGTTTTCAAATGTTTTATTTTTGAACGTCAGTTCACATTTGTAGGTGGATCATCAGTGTTAGAGCTAAAATTAGCATGTTTAAAGTGATTTTCATGCTTCCAGGGGCTCGGGAAGTTAATTAAATACCATTTGGAGGCATTTAATGTTCGAGCAAAAACGGCTGATTTTCGACAAAAGAGATAACACCCCCCCCATTACGTCATGCTTCAGAAATGTGGAAAATGGTCCGTTTTCAAATGTTTTATTTTTGAACGTCAGTTCACATTTGTAGGTGGATCATCAGTGTTAGAGCTAAAATTAGCATGTTTAAAGTGATTTTCATGCTTCCAGGGGCTCGGGAAGTGAATTAAATACTATTTGGAGGCATTTAATGTTCAAGCAAAAACAGCTGATTTTTGACAAAAGAGATAACACCCCCCCATTACGTCATGCTTCAGAAATGTGGAAAATGGTCCGTTTTCAAATGTTTTATTTTTGAACGTCAGTTCACATTTGTAGGTGGATCATCAGTGTTAGAGCTAAAATTAGCATGTTTAAAGTGATTTTCATGCTTCCAGGGGCCCTAAACACAAGATTTATGGAATGGTTAAAAGTGCATGAAAATGGCCAATTTACTCACTCTGAGTTCTCAAAAAGGGTTTCTTCACCCCGGGAAGTTAATTAAATACCATTTGGAGGCATTTAATGTTCGAGCAAAAACTGCTGATTTTCGACAAAAGAGATAACACCCCCCCCATTACGTCATGCTTCAGAAATGTGGAAAATGGTCCGTTTTCAAATGTTTTATTTTTGAACGTCAGTTCACATTTGTAGGTGGATCATCAGTGTTAGAGCTAAAATTAGCATATTTAAAGTGATTTTCATGCTTCCAGGGGCTCGGGAAGTGAATTAAATACTATTTGGAGGCATTTAATGTTCAATCAAAAACAGCTGATTTTTGACAAAAGAGATAACACCCCCCCATTACGTCATGCTTCAGAAATGTGGAAAATGGTCCGTTTTCAAATGTTTTATTTTTGAACGTCAGTTCACATTTGTAGGTGGATCATCAGTGTTAGAGCTAAAATTAGCATGTTTAAAGTGATTTTCATGCTTCCAGGGGCCCTAAACACAAGATTTATGGAATGGTTAAAAGTGCATGAAAATGGCCAATTTACTCACTCTGAGTTCTCAAAAAGGGTTTCTTCACCCCGGGAAGTTAATTAAATAACATTTGGAGGCATTTAATGTTCGAGCAAAAACGGCTGATTTTCGACAAAAGAGATAACACCCCCCCATTACGTCATGCTTCAGAAATGTGGAAAATGGTCCGTTTTCAAATGTTTTATTTTTGAACATCAGTTCACATTTGTAGGTGGATCATCAGTGTTAGAGCTAAAATTAGCATGTTTAAAGTGATTTTCATGCTTCCAGGGGCTCGGGAAGTGAATTAAATACTATTTGGAGGCATTTAATGTTCAAGCAAAAACAGCTGATTTTTGACAAAAGAGATAACACCCCCCCATTACGTCATGCTTCAGAAATGTGGAAAATGGTCCGTTTTCAAATGTTTTATTTTTTAACGTCAGTTCACATTTGTAGGTGGATCATCAGTGTTAGAGCTAAAATTAGCATGTTTAAAGTGATTTTCATGCTTCCAGGGGCCCTAAACACAAGATTTATGGAATGGTTAAAAGTGCATGAAAATGGCCAATTTATTAACTCTGAGTTCTCAAAAAGGGTTTCTTCACCCCGGGAAGTTAATTAAATACCATTTGGAGGCATTTAATGTTCGAGCAAAAACGGCTGATTTTCGACAAAAGAGATAACACCCCCCATTACGTCATGCTTGAGAAATGTGGAAAATGGTCCGTTTTCAAATGTTTTATTTTTGAACGTCAGTTCACATTTGTAGGTGGATCATCAGTGTTAGAGCTAAAATTAGCATGTTTAAAGTGATTTTCATGCTTCCAGGGGCTCGGGAAGTGAATTAAATACTATTTGGAGGCATTTAATGTTCAAGCAAAAACAGCTGATTTTTGACAAAAGAGATAACACCCCCCCCCATTACGTCATGCTTCAGAAATGTGGAAAATGGTCCGTTTTCAAATGTTTTATTTTTGAACGTCAGTTCACATTTGTAGGTGGATCATCAGTGTTAGAGCTAAAATTAGCATGTTTAAAGTGATTTTCATGCTTCCAGGGGCTCGGGAAGTGAATTAAATACTATTTGGAGGCATTTAATGTTCAAGCAAAAACAGCTGATTTTTGACAAAAGAGATAACACCCCCCCATTACGTCATGCTTCAGAAATGTGGAAAATGGTCCGTTTTCAAATGTTTTATTTTTGAACGTCAGTTCACATTTGTAGGTGGATCATCAGTGTTAGAGCTAAAATTAGCATGTTTAAAGTGATTTTCATGCTTCCAGGGGCCCTAAACACAAATTTATGGAATGGTTAAAAGTGCATGAAAATGGCCAATTTACTCACTCTGAGTTCTCAAAAAGGGTTTCTTCACCCCGGGAAGTTAATTAAATACCATTTGGAGGCATTTAATGTTCGAGCAAAAACGGCTGATTTTCGACAAAAGAGATAACACCCCCCCATTACGTCATGCTTCAGAAATGTGGAAAATGGTCCGTTTTCAAATGTTTTATTTTTGAACATCAGTTCACATTTGTAGGTGGATCATCAGTGTTAGAGCTAAAATTAGCATGTTTAAAGTGATTTTCATGCTTCCAGGGGCTCGGGAAGTGAATTAAATACTATTTGGAGGCATTTAATGTTCAATCAAAAACAGCTGATTTTTGACAAAAGAGATAACACCCCCCCATTACGTCATGCTTCAGAAATGTGGAAAATGGTCCGTTTTCAAATGTTTTATTTTTGAACGTCAGTTCACATTTGTAGGTGCATCATCAGTGTTAGAGCTAAAATTAGCATGTTTAAAGTGATTTTCATGCTTCCAGGGGCCCTAAACACAAGATTTATGGAATGGTTAAAAGTGCATGAAAATGGCCAATTTACTCACTCTGAGTTCTCAAAAAGGGTTTCTTCACCCCGGGAAGTTAATTAAATACCATTTGGAGGCATTTAATGTTCGAGCAAAAACGGCTGATTTTCGACAAAAGAGATAACACCCCCCCATTACGTCATGCTTCAGAAATGTGGAAAATGGTCCGTTTTCAAATGTTTTATTTTTGAACGTCAGTTCACATTTGTAGGTGGATCATCAGTGTTAGAGCTAAAATTAGCATGTTTAAAGTGATTTTCATGCTTCCAGGGGCTCGGGAAGTGAATTAAATACTATTTGGAGGCATTTAATGTTCAAGCAAAAACAGCTGATTTTTGACAAAAGAGATAACACCCCCCCATTACGTCATGCTTCAGAAATGTGGAAAATGGTCCGTTTTCAAATGTTTTATTTTTGAACGTCAGTTCACATTTGTAGGTGGATCATCAGTGTTAGAGCTAAAATTAGCATGTTTAAAGTGATTTTCATGCTTCCAGGGGCCCTAAACACAAGATTTATGGAATGGTTAAAAGTGCATGAAAATGGCCAATTTACTCACTCTGAGTTCTCAAAAAGGGTTTCTTCACCCCGGGAAGTTAATTAAATACCATTTGGAGGCATTTAATGTTCGAACAAAAACGGCTGATTTTCGACAAAAGAGATAACACCCCCCCATTACGTCATGCTTCAGAAATGTGGAAAATGGTCCGTTTTCAAATGTTTCATTTTTGAACATCAGTTCACATTTGTAGGTGGATCATCAGTGTTAGAGCTAAAATTAGCATGTTTAAAGTGATTTTCATGCTTCCAGGGGCTCGGGAAGTGAATTAAATACTATTTGGAGGCATTTAATGTTCAATCAAAAACAGCTGATTTTTGACAAAAGAGATAACACCCCCCCATTACGTCATGCTTCAGAAATGTGGAAAATGGTCCGTTTTCAAATGTTTTATTTTTTAACGTCAGTTCACATTTGTAGGTGGATCATCAGTGTTAGAGCTAAAATTAGCATGTTTAAAGTGATTTTCATGCTTCCAGGGGCCCTAAACACAAGATTTATGGAATGGTTAAAAGTGCATGAAAATGGCCAATTTACTCACTCTGAGTTCTCAAAAAGGGTTTCTTCACCCCGGGAAGTTAATTAAATACCATTTGGAGGCATTTAATGTTCGAGCAAAAACGGCTGATTTTCGACAAAAGAGATAACACCCCCCCATTACGTCATGCTTCAGAAATGTGGAAAATGGTCCGTTTTCAAATGTTTTATTTTTGAACGTCAGTTCACATTTGTAGGTGGATCATCAGTGTTAGAGCTAAAATTAGCATGTTTAAAGTGATTTTCATGCTTCCAGGGGCTCGGGAAGTGAATTAAATACTATTTGGAGGCATTTAATGTTCAAGCAAAAACAGCTGATTTTTGACAAAAGAGATAACACCCCCCCATTACGTCATGCTTCAGAAATGTGGAAAATGGTCCGTTTTCAAATGTTTTATTTTTGAACGTCAGTTCACATTTGTAGGTGGATCATCAGTGTTAGAGCTAAAATTAGCATGTTTAAAGTGATTTTCATGCTTCCAGGGGCCCTAAACACAAGATTTATGGAATGGTTAAAAGTGCATGAAAATGGCCAATTTACTCACTCTGAGTTCTCAAAAAGGGTTTCTTCACCCCGGGAAGTTAATTAAATACCATTTGGAGGCATTTAATGTTCGAGCAAAAACGGCTGATTTTCGACAAAAGAGATAACACCCCCCCATTACGTCATGCTTCAGAAATGTGGAAAATGGTCCGTTTTCAAATGTTTCATTTTTGAACATCAGTTCACATTTGTAGGTGGATCATCAGTGTTAGAGCTAAAATTAGCATGTTTAAAGTGATTTTCATGCTTCCAGGGGCTCGGGAAGTGAATTAAATACTATTTGGAGGCATTTAATGTTCAATCAAAAACAGCTGATTTTTGACAAAAGAGATAACACCCCCCCATTACGTCATGCTTCAGAAATGTGGAAAATGGTCCGTTTTCAAATGTTTTATTTTTTAACGTCAGTTCACATTTGTAGGTGGATCATCAGTGTTAGAGCTAAAATTAGCATGTTTAAAGTGATTTTCATGCTTCCAGGGGCCCTAAACACAAGATTTATGGAATGGTTAAAAGTGCATGAAAATGGCCAATTTACTCACTCTGAGTTCTCAAAAAGGGTTTCTTCACCCCGGGAAGTTAATTAATTACAATTTGGAGGCATTTAATGTTCGAGCAAAAACGGCTGATTTTCGACAAAAGAGATAACACCCCCCCATTATGTCATGCTTCAGAAATGTGGAAAATGGTCCGTTTTCAAATGTTTTATTTTTGAACGTCAGTTCACATTTGTAGGTGGATCATCAGTGTTAGAGCTAAAATTAGCATGTTTAAAGTGATTTTCATGCTTCCAGGGGCTCGGGAAGTGAATTAAATACTATTTGGAGGCATTTAATGTTCAATCAAAAACAGCTGATTTTTGACAAAAGAGATAACACCCCCCCATTACGTCATGCTTCAAAAATGTGGAAAATGGTCCGTTTTCAAATGTTTTATTTTTGAACGTCAGTTCACATTTGTAGGTGGATGATAAGTGTTAGAGCTAAAATTAGCATGTTTAAAGTGATTTTCATTCTTCCAGGGGCCCTAAACACAAGATTTATGGAATGGTTAAAAGTGCATGAAAATGGCCAATTTACTCACTCTGAGTTCTCAAAAAGGGTTTCTTCACCCCGGGAAGTTAATTAAATACCATTTGGAGGCATTTAATGTTCGAGCAAAAACGGCTGATTTTCGACAAAAGAGATAACACCCCCCCATTACGTCATGCTTCAGAAATGTGGAAAATGGTCCGTTTTCAAATGTTTTATTTTTGAACATCAGTTCACATTTGTAGGTGGATCATCAGTGTTAGAGCTAAAATTAGCATGTTTAAAGTGATTTTCATGCTTCCAGGGGCTCGGGAAGTGAATTAAATACTATTTGGAGGCATTTAATGTTCAAGCAAAAACAGCTGATTTTTGACAAAAGAGATAACACCCCCCCATTACGTCATGCTTCAGAAATGTGGAAAATGGTCCGTTTTCAAATGTTTTATTTTTGAACGTCAGTTCACATTTGTAGGTGGATCATCAGTGTTAGAGCTAAAATTAGCATGTTTAAAGTGATTTTCATGCTTCCAGGGGCCCTAAACACAAGATTTATGGAATGGTTAAAAGTGCATGAAAATGGCCAATTTACTCACTCTGAGTTCTCAAAAAGGGTTTCTTCACCCCGGGAAGTTAATTAAATACCATTTGGAGGCATTTAATGTTCAAGCAAAAACGGCTGATTTTCGACAAAAGAGATAACACCCCCCCATTACGTCATGCTTCAGAAATGTGGAAAATGGTCCGTTTTCAAATGTTTTATTTTTGAACGTCAGTTCACATTTGTAGGTGGATCATCAGTGTTAGAGCTAAAATTAGCATGTTTAAAGTGATTTTCATGCTTCCAGGGGCTCGGGAAGTTAATTAAATACCATTTGTAGGCATTTAATGTTCGAGCAAAAACGGCTGATTTTCGACAAAAGAGATAACACCCCCCCATTACGTCATGCTTCAGAAATGTGGAAAATGGTCCGTTTTCAAATGTTTTATTTTTGAACGTCAGTTCACATTTGTAGGTGGATCATCAGTGTTAGAGCTAAAATTAGCATGTTTAAAGTGATTTTCATGCTTCCAGGGGCTCGGGAAGTGAATTAAATACTATTTGGAGGCATTTAATGTTCAAGCAAAAACAGCTGATTTTTGACAAAAGAGATAACACCCCCCCATTACGTCATGCTTCAGAAATGTGGAAAATGGTCCGTTTTCAAATGTTTTATTTTTGAACGTCAGTTCACATTTGTAGGTGGATCATCAGTGTTAGAGCTAAAATTAGCATGTTTAAAGTGATTTTCATGCTTCCAGGGGCCCTAAACACAAGATTTATGGAATGGTTAAAAGTGCATGAAAATGGCCAATTTACTCACTCTGAGTTCTCAAAAAGGGTTTCTTCACCCCGGGAAGTTAATTAAATACCATTTGGAGGCATTTAATGTTCGAGCAAAAACTGCTGATTTTCGACAAAAGAGATAACACCCCCCCCATTACGTCATGCTTCAGAAATGTGGAAAATGGTCCGTTTTCAAATGTTTTATTTTTGAACGTCAGTTCACATTTGTAGGTGGATCATCAGTGTTAGAGCTAAAATTAGCATGTTTAAAGTGATTTTCATGCTTCCAGGGGCTCGGGAAGTGAATTAAATACTATTTGGAGGCATTTAATGTTCAATCAAAAACAGCTGATTTTTGACAAAAGAGATAACACCCCCCCATTACGTCATGCTTCAGAAATGTGGAAAATGGTCCGTTTTCAAATGTTTTATTTTTTAACGTCAGTTCACATTTGTAGGTGGATCATCAGTGTTAGAGCTAAAATTAGCATGTTTAAAGTGATTTTCATGCTTCCAGGGGCCCTAAACACAAGATTTATGGAATGGTTAAAAGTGCAGGAAAATGGCCAATTTATTAACTCTGAGTTCTCAAAAAGGGTTTCTTCACCCCGGGAAGTTAATTAAATACCATTTGGAGGCATTTAATGTTCGAGCAAAAACGGCTGATTTTCGACAAAAGAGATAACACCCCCCATTACGTCATGCTTGAGAAATGTGGAAAATGGTCCGTTTTCAAATGTTTTATTTTTGAACGTCAGTTCACATTTGTAGGTGGATCATCAGTGTTAGAGCTAAAATTAGCATGTTTAAAGTGATTTTCATGCTTCCAGGGGCTCGGGAAGTGAATTAAATACTATTTGGAGGCATTTAATGTTCAAGCAAAAACAGCTGATTTTTGACAAAAGAGATAACACCCCCCCCCCATTACGTCATGCTTCAGAAATGTGGAAAATGGTCCGTTTTCAAATGTTTTATTTTTGAACGTCAGTTCACATTTGTAGGTGGATCATCAGTGTTAGAGCTAAAATTAGCATGTTTAAAGTGATTTTCATGCTTCCAGGGGCTCGGGAAGTGAATTAAATACTATTTGGAGGCATTTAATGTTCAAGCAAAAACAGCTGATTTTTGACAAAAGAGATAACACCCCCCCATTACGTCATGCTTCAGAAATGTGGAAAATGGTCCGTTTTCAAATGTTTTATTTTTGAACGTCAGTTCACATTTGTAGGTGGATCATCAGTGTTAGAGCTAAAATTAGCATGTTTAAAGTGATTTTCATGCTTCCAGGGGCCCTAAACACAAATTTATGGAATGGTTAAAAGGGCATGAAAATGGCCAATTTACTCACTCTGAGTTCTCAAAAAGGGTTTCTTCACCCCGGGAAGTTAATTAAATACCATTTGGAGGCATTTAATGTTCGAGCAAAAACGGCTGATTTTCGACAAAAGAGATAACACCCCCCCATTACGTCATGCTTCAGAAATGTGGAAAATGGTCCGTTTTCAAATGTTTTATTTTTGAACATCAGTTCACATTTGTAGGTGGATCATCAGTGTTAGAGCTAAAATTAGCATGTTTAAAGTGATTTTCATGCTTCCAGGGGCTCGGGAAGTGAATTAAATACTATTTGGAGGCATTTAATGTTCAATCAAAAACAGCTGATTTTTGACAAAAGAGATAACACCCCCCCATTACGTCATGCTTCAGAAATGTGGAAAATGGTCCGTTTTCAAATGTTTTATTTTTGAACGTCAGTTCACATTTGTAGGTGGATCATCAGTGTTAGAGCTAAAATTAGCATGTTTAAAGTGATTTTCATGCTTCCAGGGGCCCTAAACACAAGATTTATGGAATGGTTAAAAGTGCATGAAAATGGCCAATTTACTCACTCTGAGTTCTCTAAAAGGGTTTCTTCACCCCGGGAAGTTAATTAAATACCATTTGGAGGCATTTAATGTTCGAGCAAAAATGGCTGATTTTCGACAAAAGAGATAACACCCCCCATTACGTCATGCTTCAGAAATGTGGAAAATGGTCCGTTTTCAAATGTTTTATTTTTGAACGTCAGTTCACATTTGTAGGTGGATCATCAGTGTTAGAGCTAAAATTAGCATGTTTAAAGTGATTTTCATGCTTCCAGGGGCTCAGGAAGTGAATTAAATACTATTTGGAGGCATTTAATGTTCAATCAAAAACAGCTGATTTTTGACAAAAGAGATAACACCCCCCCAATACGTCATGCTTCAGAAATGTGGAAAATGGTCCGTTTTCAAATGTTTTATTTTTGAACGTCAGTTCACATTTGTAGGTGGATCATCAGTGTTAGAGCTAAAATTAGCATGTTTAAAGTGATTTTCATGCTTCCAGGGGCTCGGGAAGTGAATTAAATACTATTTGGAGGCATTTAATGTTCAATCAAAAACAGCTGATTTTTGACAAAAGAGATAACACCCCCCCATTACGTCATGCTTCAGAAATGTGGAAAATGGTCCGTTTTCAAATGTTTTATTTTTGAACGTCAGTTCACATTTGTAGGTGCATCATCAGTGTTAGAGCTAAAATTAGCATGTTTAAAGTGATTTTCATGCTTCCAGGGGCCCTAAACACAAGATTTATGGAATGGTTAAAAGTGCATGAAAATGGCCAATTTACTCACTCTGAGTTCTCAAAAAGGGTTTCTTCACCCCGGGAAGTTAATTAAATACCATTTGGAGGCATTTAATGTTCGAGCAAAAACGGCTGATTTTCGACAAATGAGATAACACCCCCCCCATTACGTCATGCTTCAGAAATGTGGAAAATGGTCCATTTTCAAATGTTTTATTTTTGAACGTCAGTTCACATTTGTAGGTGGATCATCAGTGTTAGAGCTAAAATTAGCATGTTTAAAGTGATTTTCATGCTTCCAGGGGCTCGGGAAGTGAATTAAATACTATTTGGAGGCATTTAATGTTCAATCAAAAACAGCTGATTTTTGACAAAAGAGATAACACCCCCCCATTACGTCATGCTTCAGAAATGTGGAAAATGGTCCGTTTTCAAATGTTTTATTTTTGAACGTCAGTTCACATTTGTAGGTGGATCATCAGTGTTAGAGCTAAAATTAGCATGTTTAAAGTGATTTTCATGCTTCCAGGGGCCCTAAACACAAGATTTATGGAATGGTTAAAAGTGCATGAAAATGGCCAATTTACTCACTCTGAGTTCTCAAAAAGGGTTTCTTCACCCCGGGAAGTTAATTAAATACCATTTGGAGGCATTTAATGTTCGAGCAAAAACGGCTGATTTTCGACAAAAGAGATAACACCCCCCCATTACGTCATGCTTCAGAAATGTGGAAAATGGTCCGTTTTCAAATGTTTTATTTTTGAACGTCAGTTCACATTTGTAGGTGGATCATCAGTGTTAGAGCTAAAATTAGCATGTTTAAAGTGATTTTAATGCTTCCAGGGGCTCGGGAAGTGAATTAAATACTATTTGGAGGCATTTAATGTTCAAGCAAAAACAGCTGATTTTTGACAAAAGAGATAACACCCCCCCATTACGTCATGCTTCAGAAATGTGGAAAATGGTCCGTTTTCAAATGTTTTATTTTTGAACGTCAGTTCACATTTGTAGGTGGATCATCAGTGTTAGAGCTAAAATTAGCATGTTTAAAGTGATTTTCATGCTTCCAGGGGCCCTAAACACAAGATTTATGGAATGGTTAAAAGTGCATGAAAATGGCCAATTTACTCACTCTGAGTTCTCAAAAAGGGTTTCTTCACCCCGGGAAGTTAATTAAATACCATTTGGAGGCATTTAATGTTCGTGCAAAAACGGCTGATTTTCGACAAAAGAGATAACACCCCCCCATTACGTCATGCTTCAGAAATGTGGAAAATGGTCCGTTTTCAAATGTTTTATTTTTGAACATCAGTTCACATTTGTAGGTGGATCATCAGTGTTAGAGCTAAAATTAGCATGTTTAAAGTGATTTTCATGCTTCCAGGGGCTCGGGAAGTGAATTAAATACTATTTGGAGGCATTTAATGTTCAATCAAAAACAGCTGATTTTTGACAAAAGAGATAACACCCCCCCATTACGTCATGCTTCAGAAATGTGGAAAATGGTCCGTTTTCAAATGTTTTATTTTTTAACGTCAGTTCACATTTGTAGGTGGATCATCAGTGTTAGAGCTAAAATTAGCATGTTTAAAGTGATTTTCATGCTTCCAGGGGCCCTAAACACAAGATTTATGGAATGGTTAAAAGTGCATGAAAATGGCCAATTTACTCACTCTGAGTTCTCTAAAAGGGTTTCTTCACCCCGGGAAGTTAATTAAATACCATTTGGAGGCATTTAATGTTCGAGCAAAAATGGCTGATTTTCGACAAAAGAGATAACACCCCCCATTACGTCATGCTTCAGAAATGTGGAAAATGGTCCGTTTTCAAATGTTTTATTTTTGAACGTCAGTTCACATTTGTAGGTGGATCATCAGTGTTAGAGCTAAAATTAGCATGTTTAAAGTGATTTTCATGCTTCCAGGGGCTCGGGAAGTGAATTAAATACTATTTGGAGGCATTTAATGTTCAATCAAAAACAGCTGATTTTTGACAAAAGAGATAACACCCCCCCATTACGTCATGCTTCAGAAATGTGGAAAATGGTCCGTTTTCAAATGTTTTATTTTTGAACGTCAGTTCACATTTGTAGGTGGATCATCAGTGTTAGAGCTAAAATTAGCATGTTTAAAGTGATTTTCATGCTTCCAGGGGCTCGGGAAGTGAATTAAATACTATTTGGAGGCATTTAATGTTCAATCAAAAACAGCTGATTTTTGACAAAAGAGATAACACCCCCCCCATTACGTCATGCTTCAGAAATGTGGAAAATGGTCCGTTTTCAAATGTTTTATTTTTGAACGTCAGTTCACATTTGTAGGTGCATCATCAGTGTTAGAGCTAAAATTAGCATGTTTAAAGTGATTTTCATGCTTCCAGGGGCCCTAAACACAAGATTTATGGAATGGTTAAAAGTGCATGAAAATGGCCAATTTACTCACTCTGAGTTCTCAAAAAGGGTTTCTTCACCCCGGGAAGTTAATTAAATACCATTTGGAGGCATTTAATGTTCGAGCAAAAACGGCTGATTTTCGACAAAAGAGATAACACCCCCCCATTACGTCATGCTTCAGAAATGTGGAAAATGGTCCGTTTTCAAATGTTTTATTTTTGAACGTCAGTTCACATTTGTAGGTGGATCATCAGTGTTAGAGCTAAAATTAGCATGTTTAAAGTGATTTTCATGCTTCCAGGGGCTCGGGAAGTGAATTAAATACTATTTGGAGGCATTTAATGTTCAAGCAAAAACAGCTGATTTTTGACAAAAGAGATAACACCCCCCCATTACGTCATGCTTCAGAAATGTGGAAAATGGTCCGTTTTCAAATGTTTTATTTTTGAACGTCAGTTCACATTTGTAGGTGGATCATCAGTGTTAGAGCTAAAATTAGCATGTTTAAAGTGATTTTCATGCTTCCAGGGGCCCTAAACACAAGATTTATGGAATGGTTAAAAGTGCATGAAAATGGCCAATTTACTCACTCTGAGTTCTCAAAAAGGGTTTCTTCACCCCGGGAAGTTAATTAAATACCATTTGGAGGCATTTAATGTTCGAGCAAAAACGGCTGATTTTCGACAAAAGAGATAACACCCCCCCATTACGTCATGCTTCAGAAATGTGGAAAATGGTCCGTTTTCAAATGTTTTATTTTTGAACATCAGTTCACATTTGTAGGTGGATCATCAGTGTTAGAGCTAAAATTAGCATGTTTAAAGTGATTTTCATGCTTCCAGGGGCTCGGGAAGTGAATTAAATACTATTTGGAGGCATTTAATGTTCAATCAAAAACAGCTGATTTTTGACAAAAGAGATAACACCCCCCCATTACGTCATGCTTCAGAAATGTGGAAAATGGTCCGTTTTCAAATGTTTTATTTTTTAACGTCAGTTCACATTTGTAGGTGGATCATCAGTGTTAGAGCTAAAATTAGCATGTTTAAAGTGATTTTCATGCTTCCAGGGGCCCTAAACACAAGATTTATGGAATGGTTAAAAGTGCATGAAAATGGCCAATTTACTCACTCTGAGTTCTCTAAAAGGGTTTCTTCACCCCGGGAAGTTAATTAAATACCATTTGGAGGCATTTAATGTTCGAGCAAAAATGGCTGATTTTCGACAAAAGAGATAACACCCCCCATTACGTCATGCTTCAGAAATGTGGAAAATGGTCCGTTTTCAAATGTTTTATTTTTGAACGTCAGTTCACATTTGTAGGTGGATCATCAGTGTTAGAGCTAAAATTAGCATGTTTAAAGTGATTTTCATGCTTCCAGGGGCTCAGGAAGTGAATTAAATACTATTTGGAGGCATTTAATGTTCAATCAAAAACAGCTGATTTTTGACAAAAGAGATAACACCCCCCCAATACGTCATGCTTCAGAAATGTGGAAAATGGTCCGTTTTCAAATGTTTTATTTTTGAACGTCAGTTCACATTTGTAGGTGGATCATCAGTGTTAGAGCTAAAATTAGCATGTTTAAAGTGATTTTCATGCTTCCAGGGGCTCGGGAAGTGAATTAAATACTATTTGGAGGCATTTAATGTTCAATCAAAAACAGCTGATTTTTGACAAAAGAGATAACACCCCCCCATTACGTCATGCTTCAGAAATGTGGAAAATGGTCCGTTTTCAAATGTTTTATTTTTGAACGTCAGTTCACATTTGTAGGTGCATCATCAGTGTTAGAGCTAAAATTAGCATGTTTAAAGTGATTTTCATGCTTCCAGGGGCCCTAAACACAAGATTTATGGAATGGTTAAAAGTGCATGAAAATGGCCAATTTACTCACTCTGAGTTCTCAAAAAGGGTTTCTTCACCCCGGGAAGTTAATTAAATACCATTTGGAGGCATTTAATGTTCGAGCAAAAACGGCTGATTTTCGACAAAAGAGATAACACCCCCCCCATTACGTCATGCTTCAGAAATGTGGAAAATGGTCCGTTTTCAAATGTTTTATTTTTGAACGTCAGTTCACATTTGTAGGTGGATCATCAGTGTTAGAGCTAAAATTAGCATGTTTAAAGTGATTTTCATGCTTCCAGGGGCTCGGGAAGTGAATTAAATACTATTTGGAGTCATTTAATGTTCAATCAAAAACAGCTGATTTTTGACAAAAGAGATAACACCCCCCCATTACGTCATGCTTCAGAAATGTGGAAAATGGTCCGTTTTCAAATGTTTTATTTTTGAACGTCAGTTCACATTTGTAGGTGGATCATCAGTGTTAGAGCTAAAATTAGCATGTTTAAAGTGATTTTCATGCTTCCAGGGGCCCTAAACACAAGATTTATGGAATGGTTAAAAGTGCATGAAAATTGCCAATTTACTCACTCTGAGTTCTCAAAAAGTGTTTCTTCACCCCGGGAAGTTAATTAAATACCATTTGGAGGCATTTAATGTTCGAGCAGAAACGGCTGATTTTCGACAAAAGAGATAACACCCCCCCCCATTAAGTCATGCTTCAGAAATGTGGAAAATGGTCCGTTTTCAAATGTTTTATTTTGGAACGTCAGTTCACATTTGTAGGTGGATCATCAGTGTTAGAGCTAAAATTAGCATGTTTATAGTGATGTTCATGCTTCCAGGGGCTCAGGAAGTGAATTAAATACTATTTGGAGGCATTTAATGTTCAATCAAAAACAGCTGATTTTTGACAAAAGAGATAACACCCCCCCATTACGTCATGCTTCAGAAATGTGGAAAATGGTCCGTTTTCAAATGTTTTATTTTTGAACGTCAGTTCACATTTGTAGGTGCATCATCAGTGTTAGAGCTAAAATTAGCATGTTTAAAGTGATTTTCATGCTTCCAGGGGCCCTAAACACAAGATTTATGGAATGGTTAAAAGTGCATGAAAATGGCCAATTTACTCACTCTGAGTTCTCAAAAAGGGTTTCTTCACCCCGGGAAGTTAATTAAATACCATTTGGAGGCATTTAATGTTCGAGCAAAAACGGCTGATTTTCGACAAAAGAGATAACACCCCCCCATTACGTCATGCTTCAGAAATGTGGAAAATGGTCCGTTTTCAAATGTTTTATTTTTGAACGTCAGTTCACATTTGTAGGTGGATCATCAGTGTTAGAGCTAAAATTAGCATGTTTAAAGTGATTTTCATGCTTCCAGGGGCTCGGGAAGTGAATTAAATACTATTTGGAGGCATTTAATGTTCAAGCAAAAACAGCTGATTTTTGACAAAAGAGATAACACCCCCCCATTACGTCATGCTTCAGAAATGTGGAAAATGGTCCGTTTTCAAATGTTTTATTTTTGAACGTCAGTTCACATTTGTAGGTGGATCATCAGTGTTAGAGCTAAAATTAGCATGTTTAAAGTGATTTTCATGCTTCCAGGGGCCCTAAACACAAGATTTATGGAATGGTTAAAAGTGCATGAAAATGGCCAATTTACTCACTCTGAGTTCTCAAAAAGGGTTTCTTCACCCCGGGAAGTTAATTAAATACCATTTGGAGGCATTTAATGTTCGAGCAAAAACGGCTGATTTTCGACAAAAGAGATAACACCCCCCCATTACGTCATGCTTCAGAAATGTGGAAAATGGTCCGTTTTCAAATGTTTTATTTTTGAACATCAGTTCACATTTGTAGGTGGATCATCAGTGTTAGAGCTAAAATTAGCATGTTTAAAGTGATTTTCATGCTTCCAGGGGCTCGGGAAGTGAATTAAATACTATTTGGAGGCATTTAATGTTCAATCAAAAACAGCTGATTTTTGACAAAAGAGATAACACCCCCCCATTACGTCATGCTTCAGAAATGTGGAAAATGGTCCGTTTTCAAATGTTTTATTTTTGAACGTCAGTTCACATTTGTAGGTGGATCATCAGTGTTAGAGCTAAAATTAGCATGTTTAAAGTGATTTTCATGCTTCCAGGGGCTCGGGAAGTGAATTAAATACTATTTGGAGGCATTTAATGTTCAATCAAAAACAGCTGATTTTTGACAAAAGAGATAACACCCCCCCCATTACGTCATGCTTCAGAAATGTGGAAAATGGTCCGTTTTCAAATGTTTTATTTTTGAACGTCAGTTCACATTTGTAGGTGCATCATCAGTGTTAGAGCTAAAATTAGCATGTTTAAAGTGATTTTCATGCTTCCAGGGGCCCTAAACACAAGATTTATGGAATGGTTAAAAGTGCATGAAAATGGCCAATTTACTCACTCTGAGTTCTCAAAAAGGGTTTCTTCACCCCGGGAAGTTAATTAAATACCATTTGGAGGCATTTAATGTTCGAGCAAAAACGGCTGATTTTCGACAAAAGAGATAACACCCCCCCATTACGTCATGCTTCAGAAATGTGGAAAATGGTCCGTTTTCAAATGTTTTATTTTTGAACGTCAGTTCACATTTGTAGGTGGATCATCAGTGTTAGAGCTAAAATTAGCATGTTTAAAGTGATTTTCATGCTTCCAGGGGCTCGGGAAGTGAATTAAATACTATTTGGAGGCATTTAATGTTCAAGCAAAAACAGCTGATTTTTGACAAAAGAGATAACACCCCCCCATTACGTCATGCTTCAGAAATGTGGAAAATGGTCCGTTTTCAAATGTTTTATTTTTGAACGTCAGTTCACATTTGTAGGTGGATCATCAGTGTTAGAGCTAAAATTAGCATGTTTAAAGTGATTTTCATGCTTCCAGGGGCCCTAAACACAAGATTTATGGAATGGTTAAAAGTGCATGAAAATGGCCAATTTACTCACTCTGAGTTCTCAAAAAGGGTTTCTTCACCCCGGGAAGTTAATTAAATACCATTTGGAGGCATTTAATGTTCGAGCAAAAACGGCTGATTTTCGACAAAAGAGATAACACCCCCCCATTACGTCATGCTTCAGAAATGTGGAAAATGGTCCGTTTTCAAATGTTTTATTTTTGAACATCAGTTCACATTTGTAGGTGGATCATCAGTGTTAGAGCTAAAATTAGCATGTTTAAAGTGATTTTCATGCTTCCAGGGGCTCGGGAAGTGAATTAAATACTATTTGGAGGCATTTAATGTTCAATCAAAAACAGCTGATTTTTGACAAAAGAGATAACACCCCCCCATTACGTCATGCTTCAGAAATGTGGAAAATGGTCCGTTTTCAAATGTTTTATTTTTTAACGTCAGTTCACATTTGTAGGTGGATCATCAGTGTTAGAGCTAAAATTAGCATGTTTAAAGTGATTTTCATGCTTCCAGGGGCCCTAAACACAAGATTTATGGAATGGTTAAAAGTGCATGAAAATGGCCAATTTACTCACTCTGAGTTCTCTAAAAGGGTTTCTTCACCCCGGGAAGTTAATTAAATACCATTTGGAGGCATTTAATGTTCGAGCAAAAATGGCTGATTTTCGACAAAAGAGATAACACCCCCCATTACGTCATGCTTCAGAAATGTGGAAAATGGTCCGTTTTCAAATGTTTTATTTTTGAACGTCAGTTCACATTTGTAGGTGGATCATCAGTGTTAGAGCTAAAATTAGCATGTTTAAAGTGATTTTCATGCTTCCAGGGGCTCAGGAAGTGAATTAAATACTATTTGGAGGCATTTAATGTTCAATCAAAAACAGCTGATTTTTGACAAAAGAGATAACACCCCCCCAATACGTCATGCTTCAGAAATGTGGAAAATGGTCCGTTTTCAAATGTTTTATTTTTGAACGTCAGTTCACATTTGTAGGTGGATCATCAGTGTTAGAGCTAAAATTAGCATGTTTAAAGTGATTTTCATGCTTCCAGGGGCTCGGGAAGTGAATTAAATACTATTTGGAGGCATTTAATGTTCAATCAAAAACAGCTGATTTTTGACAAAAGAGATAACACCCCCCCATTACGTCATGCTTCAGAAATGTGGAAAATGGTCCGTTTTCAAATGTTTTATTTTTGAACGTCAGTTCACATTTGTAGGTGCATCATCAGTGTTAGAGCTAAAATTAGCATGTTTAAAGTGATTTTCATGCTTCCAGGGGCCCTAAACACAAGATTTATGGAATGGTTAAAAGTGCATGAAAATGGCCAATTTACTCACTCTGAGTTCTCAAAAAGGGTTTCTTCACCCCGGGAAGTTAATTAAATACCATTTGGAGGCATTTAATGTTCGAGCAAAAACGGCTGATTTTCGACAAAAGAGATAACACCCCCCCCATTACGTCATGCTTCAGAAATGTGGAAAATGGTCCGTTTTCAAATGTTTTATTTTTGAACGTCAGTTCACATTTGTAGGTGGATCATCAGTGTTAGAGCTAAAATTAGCATGTTTAAAGTGATTTTCATGCTTCCAGGGGCTCGGGAAGTGAATTAAATACTATTTGGAGTCATTTAATGTTCAATCAAAAACAGCTGATTTTTGACAAAAGAGATAACACCCCCCCATTACGTCATGCTTCAGAAATGTGGAAAATGGTCCGTTTTCAAATGTTTTATTTTTGAACGTCAGTTCACATTTGTAGGTGGATCATCAGTGTTAGAGCTAAAATTAGCATGTTTAAAGTGATTTTCATGCTTCCAGGGGCCCTAAACACAAGATTTATGGAATGGTTAAAAGTGCATGAAAATTGCCAATTTACTCACTCTGAGTTCTCAAAAAGTGTTTCTTCACCCCGGGAAGTTAATTAAATACCATTTGGAGGCATTTAATGTTCGAGCAGAAACGGCTGATTTTCGACAAAAGAGATAACACCCCCCCCCATTAAGTCATGCTTCAGAAATGTGGAAAATGGTCCGTTTTCAAATGTTTTATTTTGGAACGTCAGTTCACATTTGTAGGTGGATCATCAGTGTTAGAGCTAAAATTAGCATGTTTATAGTGATGTTCATGCTTCCAGGGGCTCAGGAAGTGAATTAAATACTATTTGGAGGCATTTAATGTTCAATCAAAAACAGCTGATTTTTGACAAAAGAGATAACACCCCCCCATTACGTCATGCTTCAGAAATGTGGAAAATGGTCCGTTTTCAAATGTTTTATTTTTGAACGTCAGTTCACATTTGTAGGTGCATCATCAGTGTTAGAGCTAAAATTAGCATGTTTAAAGTGATTTTCATGCTTCCAGGGGCCCTAAACACAAGATTTATGGAATGGTTAAAAGTGCATGAAAATGGCCAATTTACTCACTCTGAGTTCTCAAAAAGGGTTTCTTCACCCCGGGAAGTTAATTAAATACCATTTGGAGGCATTTAATGTTCGAGCAAAAACGGCTGATTTTCGACAAAAGAGATAACACCCCCCCATTACGTCATGCTTCAGAAATGTGGAAAATGGTCCGTTTTCAAATGTTTTATTTTTGAACGTCAGTTCACATTTGTAGGTGGATCATCAGTGTTAGAGCTAAAATTAGCATGTTTAAAGTGATTTTCATGCTTCCAGGGGCTCGGGAAGTGAATTAAATACTATTTGGAGGCATTTAATGTTCAAGCAAAAACAGCTGATTTTTGACAAAAGAGATAACACCCCCCCATTACGTCATGCTTCAGAAATGTGGAAAATGGTCCGTTTTCAAATGTTTTATTTTTGAACGTCAGTTCACATTTGTAGGTGGATCATCAGTGTTAGAGCTAAAATTAGCATGTTTAAAGTGATTTTCATGCTTCCAGGGGCCCTAAACACAAGATTTATGGAATGGTTAAAAGTGCATGAAAATGGCCAATTTACTCACTCTGAGTTCTCAAAAAGGGTTTCTTCACCCCGGGAAGTTAATTAAATACCATTTGGAGGCATTTAATGTTCGAGCAAAAACGGCTGATTTTCGACAAAAGAGATAACACCCCCCCATTACGTCATGCTTCAGAAATGTGGAAAATGGTCCGTTTTCAAATGTTTTATTTTTGAACATCAGTTCACATTTGTAGGTGGATCATCAGTGTTAGAGCTAAAATTAGCATGTTTAAAGTGATTTTCATGCTTCCAGGGGCTCGGGAAGTGAATTAAATACTATTTGGAGGCATTTAATGTTCAATCAAAAACAGCTGATTTTTGACAAAAGAGATAACACCCCCCCCATTACGTCATGCTTCAGAAATGTGGAAAATGGTCCGTTTTCAAATGTTTTATTTTTTAACGTCAGTTCACATTTGTAGGTGGATCATCAGTGTTAGAGCTAAAATTAGCATGTTTAAAGTGATTTTCATGCTTCCAGGGGCCCTAAACACAAGATTTATGGAATGGTTAAAAGTGCATGAAAATGGCCAATTTACTCACTCTGAGTTCTCTAAAAGGGTTTCTTCACCCCGGGAAGTTAATTAAATACCATTTGGAGGCATTTAATGTTCGAGCAAAAATGGCTGATTTTCGACAAAAGAGATAACACCCCCCATTACGTCATGCTTCAGAAATGTGGAAAATGGTCCGTTTTCAAATGTTTTATTTTTGAACGTCAGTTCACATTTGTAGGTGGATCATCAGTGTTAGAGCTAAAATTAGCATGTTTAAAGTGATTTTCATGCTTCCAGGGGCTCGGGAAGTGAATTAAATACTATTTGGAGGCATTTAATGTTCAATCAAAAACAGCTGATTTTTGACAAAAGAGATAACACCCCCCCATTACGTCATGCTTCAGAAATGTGGAAAATGGTCCGTTTTCAAATGTTTTATTTTTGAACGTCAGTTCACATTTGTAGGTGGATCATCAGTGTTAGAGCTAAAATTAGCATGTTTAAAGTGATTTTCATGCTTCCAGGGGCTCGGGAAGTGAATTAAATACTATTTGGAGGCATTTAATGTTCAATCAAAAACAGCTGATTTTTGACAAAAGAGATAACACCCCCCCATTACGTCATGCTTCAGAAATGTGGAAAATGGTCCGTTTTCAAATGTTTTATTTTTGAACGTCAGTTCACATTTGTAGGTGCATCATCAGTGTTAGAGCCAAAATTAGCTTGTTTAAAGTGATTTTCATGCTTCCAGGGGCCCTAAACACAAGATTTATGGAATGGTTAAAAGTGCATGAAAATGGCCAATTTACTCACTCTGAGTTCTCAAAAAGGGTTTCTTCACCCCGGGAAGTTAATTAAATACCATTTGGAGGCATTTAATGTTCGAGCAAAAACGGCTGATTTTCGACAAAAGAGATAACACCCCCCCATTAGGTCATGCTTCAGAAATGTGGAAAATGGTCCGTTTTCAAATGTTTTATTTTTGAACGTCAGTTCACATTTGTAGGTGGATCATCAGTGTTAGAGCTAAAATTAGCATGTTTAAAGTGATTTTCATGCTTCCAGGGGCTCGGGAAGTGAATTAAATACTATTTGGAGGCATTTAATGTTCAATCAAAAACAGCTGATTTTTGACAAAAGAGATAACACCCCCCCATTACGTCATGCTTCAGAAATGTGGAAAATGGTCCGTTTTCAAATGTTTTATTTTTGAACGTCAGTTCACATTTGTAGGTGGATCATCAGTGTTAGAGCTAAAATTAGCATGTTTAAAGTGATTTTCATGCTTCCAGGGGCCCTAAACACAAGATTTATGGAATGGTTAAAAGTGCATGAAAATTGCCAATTTACTCACTCTGAGTTCTCAAAAAGTGTTTCTTCACCCCGGGAAGTTAATTAAATACCATTTGGAGGCATTTAATGTTCGAGCAGAAACGGCTGATTTTCGACAAAAGAGATAACACCCCCCCCATTAAGTCATGCTTCAGAAATGTGGAAAATGGTCCGTTTTCAAATGTTTTATTTTGGAACGTCAGTTCACATTTGTAGGTGGATCATCAGTGTTAGAGCTAAAATTAGCATGTTTATAGTGATGTTCATGCTTCCAGGGGCTCAGGAAGTGAATTAAATACTATTTGGAGGCATTTAATGTTCAATCAAAAACAGCTGATTTTTGACAAAAGAGATAACACCCCCCCATTACGTCATGCTTCAGAAATGTGGAAAATGGTCCGTTTTAAAATGTTTTATTTTTGAATGTCAGTTCACATTTGTAGGTGGATCATCAGTGTTGGAGCTAAAATTAGCATGTTTAAAGTGATTTTCATGCTTCCAGGGGCCCTAAACACAAGATTTATGGAATGGTTAAAAGTGCATGAAAATGGACAATTTACTCACTCTGAGTTCTCAAAAAGGGTTTCTTCGCCCCGGGAAGTTAATTAAATACCATTTGGAGGCATTTAATGTTCGAGCAAAAACGGCTGATTTTCGACAAAAGAGATAACACCCCCCCATTACGTCATGCTTCAGAAATGTGGAAAATGGTCGTTTTCAAATGTTTTATTTTTGAACGTCAGTTCACATTTGTAGGTGGATCATCAGTGTTAGAGCTAAAATTAGCATGTTTAAAGTGATTTTCATGCTTCCAGGGGCCCGGGAAGTGAATTAAATACTATTTGGAGGCATTTAATGTTCAAGCAAAAACAGCTGATTTTTGACAAAAGAGATAACACCCCCCCATTACGTCATGCTTCAGAAATGTGGAAAATGGTCCGTTTTCAAATGTTTTATTTTTGAACGTCAGTTCACATTTGTAGGTGGATCATCAGTGTTAGAGCTAAAATTAGCATGTTTAAAGTGATTTTCATGCTTCCAGGGGCCCTAAACACAAGATTTATGGAATGGTTAAAAGTGCATGAAAATGGCCAATTTACTCACTCTGAGTTCTCAAAAAGGGTTTCTTCACCCCGGGAAGTTAATTAAATACCATTTGGAGGCATTTAATGTTCGAGCAAAAACTGCTGATTTTCGACAAAAGAGATAACACCCCCCCCATTACGTCATGCTTCAGAAATGTGGAAAATGGTCCGTTTTCAAATGTTTTATTTTTGAACGTCAGTTCACATTTGTAGGTGGATCATCAGTGTTAGAGCTAAAATTAGCATGTTTAAAGTGATTTTCATGCTTCCAGGGGCTCGGGAAGTGAATTAAATACTATTTGGAGGCATTTAATGTTCAATCAAAAACAGCTGATTTTTGACAAAAGAGATAACACCCCCCCATTACGTCATGCTTCAGAAATGTGGAAAATGGTCCGTTTTCAAATGTTTTATTTTTGAACGTCAGTTCACATTTGTAGGTGGATCATCAGTGTTAGAGCTAAAATTAGCATGTTTAAAGTGATTTTCATGCTTCCAGGGGCCCTAAACACAAGATTTATGGAATGGTTAAAAGTGCATGAAAATGGCCAATTTACTCACTCTGAGTTCTCAAAAAGGGTTTCTTCACCCGGGAAGTTAATTAAATACCATTTGGAGGCATTTAATGTTCGAGCAAAAACGGCTGATTTTCGACAAAAGAGATAACACCCCCCCATTACGTCATGCTTCAGAAATGTGGAAAATGGTCCGTTTTCAAATGTTTTATTTTTGAACATCAGTTCACATTTGTAGGTGGATCATCAGTGTTAGAGCTAAAATTAGCATGTTTAAAGTGATTTTCATGCTTCCAGGGGCTCGGGAAGTGAATTAAATACTATTTGGAGGCATTTAATGTTCAAGCAAAAACAGCTGATTTTTGACAAAAGAGATAACACCCCCCCATTACGTCATGCTTCAGAAATGTGGAAAATGGTCCGTTTTCAAATGTTTTATTTTTGAACGTCAGTTCACATTTGTAGGTGGATCATCAGTGTTAGAGCTAAAATTAGCATGTTTAAAGTGATTTTCATGCTTCCAGGGGCCCTAAACACAAGATTTATGGAATGGTTAAAAGTGCATGAAAATGGCCAATTTACTCACTCTGAGTTCTCAAAAAGGGTTTCTTCACCCCGGGAAGTTAATTAAATACCATTTGGAGGCATTTAATGTTCGAGCAAAAACGGCTGATTTTCGACAAAAGAGATAACACCCCCCCATTATGTCATGCTTCAGAAATGTGGAAAATGGTCCGTTTTCAAATGTTTTATTTTTGAACGTCAGTTCACATTTGTAGGTGGATCATCAGTGTTAGAGCTAAAATTAGCATGTTTAAAGTGATTTTCATGCTTCCAGGGGCTCGGGAAGTGAATTAAATACTATTTGGAGGCATTTAATGTTCAAGCAAAAACAGCTGATTTTTGACAAAAGAGATAACACCCCCCCATTACGTCATGCTTCAGAAATGTGGAAAATGGTCCGTTTTCAAATGTTTTATTTTTTAACGTCAGTTCACATTTGTAGGTGGATCATCAGTGTTAGAGCTAAAATTAGCATGTTTAAAGTGATTTTCATGCTTCCAGGGGCCCTAAACACAAGATTTATGGAATGGTTAAAAGTGCATGAAAATGGCCAATTTACTCACTCTGAGTTCTCAAAAAGGGTTTCTTCACCCCGGGAAGTTAATTAAATACCATTTGGAGGCATTTAATGTTCGAGCAAAAACTGCTGATTTTCGACAAAAGAGATAACACCCCCCCATTACGTCATGCTTCAGAAATGTAGAAAATGGTCCGTTTTCAAATGTTTTATTTTTGAACGTCAGTTCACATTTGTAGGTGGATCATCAGTGTTAGAGCTAAAATTAGCATGTTTAAAGTGATTTTCATGCTTCCAGAGGCTCGGGAAGTGAATTAAATACTATTTGGAGGCATTTAATGTTCAATCAAAAACAGCTGATTTTTGACAAAAGAGATAACACCCCCCCATTACGTCATGCTTCAGAAATGTGGAAAATGGTCCGTTTTCAAATGTTTTATTTTTGAACGTCAGTTCACATTTGTAGGTGGATCATCAGTGTTAGAGCTAAAATTAGCATGTTTAAAGTGATTTTCATGCTTCCAGGGGCCCTAAACACAAGATTTATGGAATGGTTAAAAGTGCATGAAAATGGCCAATTTACTCACTCTGAGTTCTCAAAAAGGGTTTCTTCACCCCGGGAAGTTAATTAAATACCATTTGGAGGCATTTAATGTTCGAGCAAAAACGGCTGATTTTCGACAAAAGAGATAACACCCCCCCATTACGTCATGCTTCAGAAATGTGGAAAATGGTCCGTTTTCAAATGTTTTATTTTTGAACGTCAGTTCACATTTGTAGGTGGATCATCAGTGTTAGAGCTAAAATTAGCATGTTTATAGTGATGTTCATACTTCCAGGGGCTCGGGAAGTGAATTAAATACTATTTGGAGGCATTTAATGTTCAAGCAAAAACAGCTGATTTTTGACAAAAGAGATAACACCCCCCCATTACGTCATGCTTCAGAAATGTGGAAAATGGTCCGTTTTCAAATGTTTTATTTTTGAACGTCAGTTCACATTTGTAGGTGGATCATCAGTGTTAGAGCTAAAATTAGCATGTTTAAAGTGATTTTCATGCTTCCAGGGGCCCTAAACACAAGATTTATGGAATGGTTAAAAGTGCATGAAAATGGGCAATTTACTCACTCTGAGTTCTCAAAAAGGGTTTCTTCACCCCGGGAAGTTAATTAAATACCATTTGGAGGCATTTAATGTTCGAGCAAAAACGGCTGATTTTCGACAAAAGAGATAACACCCCCCCATTACGTCATGCTTCAGAAATGTGGAAAATGGTCCGTTTTCAAATGTTTTATTTTTGAACGTCAGTTCACATTTGTAGGTGGATCATCAGTGTTAGAGCTAAAATTAGCATGTTTAAAGTGATTTTCATGCTTCCAGGGGCTCGGGAAGTGAATTAAATACTATTTGGAGGCATTTAATGTTCAATCAAAAACAGCTGATTTTTGACAAAAGAGATAACACCCCCCCATTACGTCATGCTTCAGAAATGTGGAAAATGGTCCGTTTTCAAATGTTTTATTTTTTAACGTCAGTTCACATTTGTAGGTGGATCATCAGTGTTAGAGCTAAAATTAGCATGTTTAAAGTGATTTTCATGCTTCCAGGGGCCCTAAACACAAGATTTATGGAATGGTTAAAAGTGCATGAAAATGGCCAATTTACTCACTCTGCATTCTCAAAAAGGGTTTCTTCACCCCAGGAAGTTAATTAAATACCATTTGGAGGCATTTAATGTTCGAGCAAAAACGGCTGATTTTCGACAAAAGAGATAACACCCCCCCATTATGTCATGCTTCAGAAATGTGGAAAATGGTCCGTTTTCAAATGTTTTATTTTTGAACGTCAGTTCACATTTGTAGGTGGATCATCAGTGTTAGAGCTAAAATTAGCATGTTTAAAGTGATTTTCATGCTTCCAGGGGCTCGGGAAGTGAATTAAATACTATTTGGAGGCATTTAATGTTCAAGCAAAAACAGCTGATTTTTGACAAAAGAGATAACACCCCCCCATTACGTCATGCTTCAGAAATGTGGAAAATGGTCCGTTTTCAAATGTTTTATTTTTTAACGTCAGTTCACATTTGTAGGTGGATCATCAGTGTTAGAGCTAAAATTAGCATGTTTAAAGTGATTTTCATGCTTCCAGGGGCCCTAAACACAAGATTTATGGAATGGTTAAAAGTGCATGAAAATGGCCAATTTACTCACTCTGAGTTCTCAAAAAGGGTTTCTTCACCCCGGGAAGTTAATTAAATACCATTTGGAGGCATTTAATGTTCGAGCAAAAACTGCTGATTTTCGACAAAAGAGATAACACCCCCCCATTACGTCATGCTTCAGAAATGTGGAAAATGGTCCGTTTTCAAATGTTTTATTTTTGAACGTCAGTTCACATTTGTAGGTGGATCATCAGTGTTAGAGCTAAAATTAGCATGTTTAAAGTGATTTTCATGCTTCCAGGGGCTCGGGAAGTGAATTAAATACTATTTGGAGGCATTTAATGTTCAATCAAAAACAGCTGATTTTTGACAAAAGAGATAACACCCCCCCATTACGTCATGCTTCAGAAATGTGGAAAATGGTCCGTTTTCGAATGTTTTATTTTTGAACGTCAGTTCACATTTGTAGGTGGATCATCAGTGTTAGAGCTAAAATTAGCATGTTTAAAGTGATTTTCATGCTTCCAGGGGCCCTAAACACAAGATTTATGGAATGGTTAAAAGTGCATGAAAATGGCCAATTTACTCACTCTGAGTTCTCAAAAAGGGTTTCTTCACCCCGGGAAGTTAATTAAATACCATTTGGAGGCATTTAATGTTCGAGCAAAAACGGCTGATTTTCGACAAAAGAGATAACACCCCCCCATTACGTCATGCTTCAGAAATGTGGAAAATGATCCGTTTTCAAATGTTTTATTTTTGAACGTCAGTTCACATTTGTAGGTGGATCATCAGTGTTAGAGCTAAAATTAGCATGTTTATAGTGATGTTCATGCTTCCAGGGGCTCGGGAAGTGAATTAAATACTATTTGGAGGCATTTAATGTTCAAGCAAAAACAGCTGATTTTTGACAAAAGAGATAACACCCCTCCATTACGTCATGCTTCAGAAATGTGGAAAATGGTCCGTTTTCAAATGTTTTATTTTTGAACGTCAGTTCACATTTGTAGGTGGATCATCAGTGTTAGAGCTAAAATTAGCATGTTTAAAGTGATTTTCATGCTTCCAGGGGCTCAGGAAGTGAATTAAATACTATTTGGAGGCATTTAATGTTCAATCAAAAACAGCTGATTTTTGACAAAAGAGATAACACCCCCCCAATACGTCATGCTTCAGAAATGTGGAAAATGGTCCGTTTTCAAATGTTTTATTTTTGAACGTCAGTTCACATTTGTAGGTGGATCATCAGTGTTAGAGCTAAAATTAGCATGTTTAAAGTGATTTTCATGCTTCCAGGGGCTCGGGAAGTGAATTAAATACTATTTGGAGGCATTTAATGTTCAATCAAAAACAGCTGATTTTTGACAAAAGAGATAACACCCCCCCATTACGTCATGCTTCAGAAATGTGGAAAATGGTCCGTTTTCAAATGTTTTATTTTTGAACGTCAGTTCACATTTGTAGGTGCATCATCAGTGTTAGAGCTAAAATTAGCATGTTTAAAGTGATTTTCATGCTTCCAGGGGCCCTAAACACAAGATTTACGGAATGGTTAAAAGTGCATGAAAATGGCCAATTTACTCACTCTGAGTTCTCAAAAAGGGTTTCTTCACCCCGGGAAGTTAATTAAATACCATTTGGAGGCATTTAATGTTCGAGCAAAAACGGCTGATTTTCGACAAAAGAGATAACACCCCCCCCATTACGTCATGCTTCAGAAATGTGGAAAATGGTCCGTTTTCAAATGTTTTATTTTTGAACGTCAGTTCACATTTGTAGGTGGATCATCAGTGTTAGAGCTAAAATTAGCATGTTTAAAGTGATTTTCATGCTTCCAGGGGCTCGGGAAGTGAATTAAATACTATTTGGAGTCATTTAATGTTCAATCAAAAACAGCTGATTTTTGACAAAAGAGATAACACCCCCCCATTACGTCATGCTTCAGAAATGTGGAAAATGGTCCGTTTTCAAATGTTTTATTTTTGAACGTCAGTTCACATTTGTAGGTGGATCATCAGTGTTAGAGCTAAAATTAGCATGTTTAAAGTGATTTTCATGCTTCCAGGGGCCCTAAACACAAGATTTATGGAATGGTTAAAAGTGCATGAAAATTGCCAATTTACTCACTCTGAGTTCTCAAAAAGTGTTTCTTCACCCCGGGAAGTTAATTAAATACCATTTGGAGGCATTTAATGTTCGAGCAGAAACGGCTGATTTTCGACAAAAGAGATAACACCCCCCCCCATTAAGTCATGCTTCAGAAATGTGGAAAATGGTCCGTTTTCAAATGTTTTATTTTGGAACGTCAGTTCACATTTGTAGGTGGATCATCAGTGTTAGAGCTAAAATTAGCATGTTTATAGTGATGTTCATGCTTCCAGGGGCTCAGGAAGTGAATTAAATACTATTTGGAGGCATTTAATGTTCAATCAAAAACAGCTGATTTTTGACAAAAGAGATAACACCCCCCCATTACGTCATGCTTCAGAAATGTGGAAAATGGTCCGTTTTCAAATGTTTTATTTTTGAACGTCAGTTCACATTTGTAGGTGCATCATCAGTGTTAGAGCTAAAATTAGCATGTTTAAAGTGATTTTCATGCTTCCAGGGGCCCTAAACACAAGATTTATGGAATGGTTAAAAGTGCATGAAAATGGCCAATTTACTCACTCTGAGTTCTCAAAAAGGGTTTCTTCACCCCGGGAAGTTAATTAAATACCATTTGGAGGCATTTAATGTTCGAGCAAAAACGGCTGATTTTCGACAAAAGAGATAACACCCCCCCATTACGTCATGCTTCAGAAATGTGGAAAATGGTCCGTTTTCAAATGTTTTATTTTTGAACGTCAGTTCACATTTGTAGGTGGATCATCAGTGTTAGAGCTAAAATTAGCATGTTTAAAGTGATTTTCATGCTTCCAGGGGCTCGGGAAGTGAATTAAATACTATTTGGAGGCATTTAATGTTCAAGCAAAAACAGCTGATTTTTGACAAAAGAGATAACACCCCCCCATTACGTCATGCTTCAGAAATGTGGAAAATGGTCCGTTTTCAAATGTTTTATTTTTGAACGTCAGTTCACATTTGTAGGTGGATCATCAGTGTTAGAGCTAAAATTAGCATGTTTAAAGTGATTTTCATGCTTCCAGGGGCCCTAAACACAAGATTTATGGAATGGTTAAAAGTGCATGAAAATGGCCAATTTACTCACTCTGAGTTCTCAAAAAGGGTTTCTTCACCCCGGGAAGTTAATTAAATACCATTTGGAGGCATTTAATGTTCGAGCAAAAACGGCTGATTTTCGACAAAAGAGATAACACCCCCCATTACGTCATGCTTCAGAAATGTGGAAAATGGTCCGTTTTCAAATGTTTTATTTTTGAACATCAGTTCACATTTGTAGGTGGATCATCAGTGTTAGAGCTAAAATTAGCATGTTTAAAGTGATTTTCATGCTTCCAGGGGCTCGGGAAGTGAATTAAATACTATTTGGAGGCATTTAATGTTCAATCAAAAACAGCTGATTTTTGACAAAAGAGATAACACCCCCCCATTACGTCATGCTTCAGAAATGTGGAAAATGGTCCGTTTTCAAATGTTTTATTTTTGAACGTCAGTTCACATTTGTAGGTGGATCATCAGTGTTAGAGCTAAAATTAGCATGTTTAAAGTGATTTTCATGCTTCCAGGGGCTCGGGAAGTGAATTAAATACTATTTGGAGGCATTTAATGTTCAATCAAAAACAGCTGATTTTTGACAAAAGAGATAACACCCCCCCATTACGTCATGCTTCAGAAATGTGGAAAATGGTCCGTTTTCAAATGTTTTATTTTTGAACGTCAGTTCACATTTGTAGGTGCATCATCAGTGTTAGAGCCAAAATTAGCTTGTTTAAAGTGATTTTCATGCTTCCAGGGGCCCTAAACACAAGATTTATGGAATGGTTAAAAGTGCATGAAAATGGCCAATTTACTCACTCTGAGTTCTCAAAAAGGGTTTCTTCACCCCGGGAAGTTAATTAAATACCATTTGGAGGCATTTAATGTTCGAGCAAAAACGGCTGATTTTCGACAAAAGAGATAACACCCCCCCATTAGGTCATGCTTCAGAAATGTGGAAAATGGTCCGTTTTCAAATGTTTTATTTTTGAACGTCAGTTCACATTTGTAGGTGGATCATCAGTGTTAGAGCTAAAATTAGCATGTTTATAGTGATGTTCATGCTTCCAGGGGCTCAGGAAGTGAATTAAATACTATTTGGAGGCATTTAATGTTCAATCAAAAACAGCTGATTTTTGACAAAAGAGATAACACCCCCCCATTACGTCATGCTTCAGAAATGTGGAAAATGGTCCGTTTTAAAATGTTTTATTTTTGAATGTCAGTTCACATTTGTAGGTGGATCATCAGTGTTGGAGCTAAAATTAGCATGTTTAAAGTGATTTTCATGCTTCCAGGGGCCCTAAACACAAGATTTATGGAATGGTTAAAAGTGCATGAAAATGGACAATTTACTCACTCTGAGTTCTCAAAAAGGGTTTCTTCGCCCCGGGAAGTTAATTAAATACCATTTGGAGGCATTTAATGTTCGAGCAAAAACGGCTGATTTTCGACAAAAGAGATAACACCCCCCCATTACGTCATGCTTCAGAAATGTGGAAAATGGTCGTTTTCAAATGTTTTATTTTTGAACGTCAGTTCACATTTGTAGGTGGATCATCAGTGTTAGAGCTAAAATTAGCATGTTTAAAGTGATTTTCATGCTTCCAGGGGCTCGGGAAGTGAATTAAATACTATTTGGAGGCATTTAATGTTCAAGCAAAAACAGCTGATTTTTGACAAAAGAGATAACACCCCCCCATTACGTCATGCTTCAGAAATGTGGAAAATGGTCCGTTTTCAAATGTTTTATTTTTGAACGTCAGTTCACATTTGTAGGTGGATCATCAGTGTTAGAGCTAAAATTAGCATGTTTAAAGTGATTTTCATGCTTCCAGGGGCCCTAAACACAAGATTTATGGAATGGTTAAAAGTGCATGAAAATGGCCAATTTACTCACTCTGAGTTCTCAAAAAGGGTTTCTTCACCCCGGGAAGTTAATTAAATACCATTTGGAGGCATTTAATGTTCGAGCAAAAACTGCTGATTTTCGACAAAAGAGATAACAACCCCCCCATTACGTCATGCTTCAGAAATGTGGAAAATGGTCCGTTTTCAAATGTTTTATTTTTGAACGTCAGTTCACATTTGTAGGTGGATCATCAGTGTTAGAGCTAAAATTAGCATGTTTAAAGTGATTTTCATGCTTCCAGGGGCTCGGGAAGTGAATTAAATACTATTTGGAGGCATTTAATGTTCAATCAAAAACAGCTGATTTTTGACAAAAGAGATAACACCCCCCCATTACGTCATGCTTCAGAAATGTGGAAAATGGTCCGTTTTCAAATGTTTTATTTTTGAACGTCAGTTCACATTTGTAGGTGGATCATCAGTGTTAGAGCTAAAATTAGCATGTTTAAAGTGATTTTCATGCTTCCAGGGGCCCTAAACACAAGATTTATGGAATGGTTAAAAGTGCATGAAAATGGCCAATTTACTCACTCTGAGTTCTCAAAAAGGGTTTCTTCACCCGGGAAGTTAATTAAATACCATTTGGAGGCATTTAATGTTCGAGCAAAAACGGCTGATTTTCGACAAAAGAGATAACACCCCCCCATTACGTCATGCTTCAGAAATGTGGAAAATGGTCCGTTTTCAAATGTTTTATTTTTGAACATCAGTTCACATTTGTAGGTGGATCATCAGTGTTAGAGCTAAAATTTGCATGTTTAAAGTGATTTTCATGCTTCCAGGGGCTCGGGAAGTGAATTAAATACTATTTGGAGGCATTTAATGTTCAAGCAAAAACAGCTGATTTTTGACAAAAGAGATAACACCCCCCATTACGTCATGCTTCAGAAATGTGGAAAATGGTCCGTTTTCAAATGTTTTATTTTTGAACGTCAGTTCACATTTGTAGGTGGATCATCAGTGTTAGAGCTAAAATTAGCATGGTTAAAGTGATATTCATGCTTCCAGGGGCCCTAAACACAAGATTTATGGAATGGTTAAAAGTGCATGAAAATGGCCAATTTACTCTTTCTGAGTTCTCAAAAAGGGTTTCTTCACCCCGGGAAGTTAATTAAATACCATTTGGAGGCATTTAATGTTCGAGCAAAAACGGCTGATTTTCGACAAAAGAGATAACACCCCCCATTACGTCATGCTTCAGAAATGTGGAAAATGGTCCGTTTTCAAATGTTTTATTTTTGAACGTCAGTTCACATTTGTAGGTGGATCATCAGTGTTAGAGCTAAAATTAGCATGTTTAAAGTGATTTTCATGCTTCCAGGGGCTCGGGAAGTGAATTAAATACTATTTGGAGGCATTTAATGTTCAATCAAAAACAGCTGATTTTTGACAAAAGAGATAACACCCCCCCATTACGTCATGCTTCAGAAATGTGGAAAATGGTCCGTTTTCAAATGTTTTATTTTTGAACGTCAGTTCACATTTGTAGGTGGATCATCAGTGTTAGAGCTAAAATTAGCATGTTTAAAGTGATTTTCATGCTTCCAGGGGCCCTAAACACAAGATTTATGGAATGGTTAAAAGTGCATGAAAATGGCCAATTTACTCACTCTGAGTTCTCAAAAAGTGTTTCTTCACCCCGGGAAGTTAATTAAATACCATTTGGAGGCATTTAATGTTCGAGCAGAAACGGCTGATTTTCGACAAAAGAGATAACACCCCCCCCCATTAAGTCATGCTTCAGAAATGTGGAAAATGGTCCGTTTTCAAATGTTTTATTTTGGAACGTCAGTTCACATTTGTAGGTGGATCATCAGTGTTAGAGCTAAAATTAGCATGTTTATAGTGATGTTCATGCTTCCAGGGGCTCAGGAAGTGAATTAAATACTATTTGGAGGCATTTAATGTTCAATCAAAAACAGCTGATTTTTGACAAAAGAGATAACACCCCCCCATTACGTCATGCTTCAGAAATGTGGAAAATGGTCCGTTTTAAAATGTTTTATTTTTGAATGTCAGTTCACATTTGTAGGTGGATCATCAGTGTTGGAGCTAAAATTAGCATGTTTAAAGTGATTTTCATGCTTCCAGGGGCCCTAAACACAAGATTTATGGAATGGTTAAAAGTGCATGAAAATGGACAATTTACTCACTCTGAGTTCTCAAAAAGGGTTTCTTCGCCCCGGGAAGTTAATTAAATACCATTTGGAGGCATTTAATGTTCGAGCAAAAACGGCTGATTTTCGACAAAAGAGATAACACCCCCCCATTACGTCATGCTTCAGAAATGTGGAAAATGGTCGTTTTCAAATGTTTTATTTTTGAACGTCAGTTCACATTTGTAGGTGGATCATCAGTGTTAGAGCTAAAATTAGCATGTTTAAAGTGATTTTCATGCTTCCAGGGGCTCGGGAAGTGAATTAAATACTATTTGGAGGCATTTAATGTTCAAGCAAAAACAGCTGATTTTTGACAAAAGAGATAACACCCCCCCATTACGTCATGCTTCAGAAATGTGGAAAATGGTCCGTTTTCAAATGTTTTATTTTTGAACGTCAGTTCACATTTGTAGGTGGATCATCAGTGTTAGAGCTAAAATTAGCATGTTTAAAGTGATTTTCATGCTTCCAGGGGCCCTAAACACAAGATTTATGGAATGGTTAAAAGTGCATGAAAATGGCCAATTTACTCACTCTGAGTTCTCAAAAAGGGTTTCTTCACCCCGGGAAGTTAATTAAATACCATTTGGAGGCATTTAATGTTCGAGCAAAAACTGCTGATTTTCGACAAAAGAGATAACAACCCCCCCATTACGTCATGCTTCAGAAATGTGGAAAATGGTCCGTTTTCAAATGTTTTATTTTTGAACGTCAGTTCACATTTGTAGGTGGATCATCAGTGTTAGAGCTAAAATTAGCATGTTTAAAGTGATTTTCATGCTTCCAGGGGCTCGGGAAGTGAATTAAATACTATTTGGAGGCATTTAATGTTCAATCAAAAACAGCAGATTTTTGACAAAAGAGATAACACCCCCCCATTACGTCATGCTTCAGAAATGTGGAAAATGGTCCGTTTTCAAATGTTTTATTTTTGAACGTCAGTTCACATTTGTAGGTGGATCATCAGTGTTAGAGCTAAAATTAGCATGTTTAAAGTGATTTTCATGCTTCCAGGGGCCCTAAACACAAGATTTATGGAATGGTTAAAAGTGCATGAAAATGGCCAATTTACTCACTCTGAGTTCTCAAAAAGGGTTTCTTCACCCGGGAAGTTAATTAAATACCATTTGGAGGCATTTAATGTTCGAGCAAAAACGGCTGATTTTCGACAAAAGAGATAACACCCCCCCATTACGTCATGCTTCAGAAATGTGGAAAATGGTCCGTTTTCAAATGTTTTATTTTTGAACATCAGTTCACATTTGTAGGTGGATCATCAGTGTTAGAGCTAAAATTTGCATGTTTAAAGTGATTTTCATGCTTCCAGGGGCTCGGGAAGTGAATTAAATACTATTTGGAGGCATTTAATGTTCAAGCAAAAACAGCTGATTTTTGACAAAAGAGATAACACCCCCCCATTACGTCATGCTTCAGAAATGTGGAAAATGGTCCGTTTTCAAATGTTTTATTTTTGAACGTCAGTTCACATTTGTAGGTGGATCATCAGTGTTAGAGCTAAAATTAGCATGTTTAAAGTGATTTTCATGCTTCCAGGGGCCCTAAACACAAGATTTATGGAATGGTTAAAAGTGCATGAAAATGGCCAATTTACTCACTCTGAGTTCTCAAAAAGGGTTTCTTCACCCCGGGAAGTTAATTAAATACCATTTGGAGGCATTTAATGTTCGAGCAAAAACGGCTGATTTTCGACAAAAGAGATAACACCCCCCCATTATGTCATGCTTCAGAAATGTGGAAAATGGTCCGTTTTCAAATGTTTTATTTTTGAACGTCAGTTCACATTTGTAGGTGGATCATCAGTGTTAGAGCTAAAATTAGCATGTTTAAAGTGATTTTCATGCTTCCAGGGGCTCGGGAAGTGAATTAAATACTATTTGGAGGCATTTAATGTTCAAGCAAAAACAGCTGATTTTTGACAAAAGAGATAACACCCCCCCATTACGTCATGCTTCAGAAATGTGGAAAATGGTCCGTTTTCAAATGTTTTATTTTTTAACGTCAGTTCACATTTGTAGGTGGATCATCAGTGTTAGAGCTAAAATTAGCATGTTTAAAGTGATTTTCATGCTTCCAGGGGCCCTAAACACAAGATTTATGGAATGGTTAAAAGTGCATGAAAATGGCCAATTTACTCACTCTGAGTTCTCAAAAAGGGTTTCTTCACCCCGGGAAGTTAATTAAATACCATTTGGAGGCATTTAATGTTCGAGCAAAAACTGCTGATTTTCGACAAAAGAGATAACACCCCCCCATTACGTCATGCTTCAGAAATGTGGAAAATGGTCCGTTTTCAAATGTTTTATTTTTGAACGTCAGTTCACATTTGTAGGTGGATCATCAGTGTTAGAGCTAAAATTAGCATGTTTAAAGTGATTTTCATGCTTCCAGGGGCTCGGGAAGTGAATTAAATACTATTTGGAGGCATTTAATGTTCAATCAAAAACAGCTGATTTTTGACAAAAGAGATAACACCCCCCCATTACGTCATGCTTCAGAAATGTGGAAAATGGTCCGTTTTCAAATGTTTTATTTTTGAACGTCAGTTCACATTTGTAGGTGGATCATCAGTGTTAGAGCTAAAATTAGCATGTTTAAAGTGATTTTCATGCTTCCAGGGGCCCTAAACACAAGATTTATGGAATGGTTAAAAGTGCATGAAAATGGCCAATTTACTCACTCTGAGTTCTCAAAAAGGGTTTCTTCACCCCGGGAAGTTAATTAAATACCATTTGGAGGCATTTAATGTTCGAGCAAAAACGGCTGATTTTCGACAAAAGAGATAACACCCCCCCATTACGTCATGCTTCAGAAATGTGGAAAATGGTCCGTTTTCAAATGTTTTATTTTTGAAAGTCAGTTCACATTTGTAGGTGGATCATCAGTGTTAGAGCTAAAATTAGCATGTTTATAGTGATGTTCATGCTTCCAGGGGCTCGGGAAGTGAATTAAATACTATTTGGAGGCATTTAATGTTCAAGCAAAAACAGCTGATTTTTGACAAAAGAGATAACACCCCCCCATTACGTCATGCTTCAGAAATGTGGAAAATGGTCCGTTTTCAAATGTTTTATTTTTGAACGTCAGTTCACATTTGTAGGTGGATCATCAGTGTTAGAGCTAAAATTAGCATGTTTAAAGTGATTTTCATGCTTCCAGGGGCCCTAAACACAAGATTTATGGAATGGTTAAAAGTGCATGAAAATGGGCAATTTACTCACTCTGAGTTCTCAAAAAGGGTTTCTTCACCCCGGGAAGTTAATTAAATACCATTTGGAGGCATTTAATGTTCGAGCAAAAACGGCTGATTTTCGACAAAAGAGATAACACCCCCCCATTACGTCATGCTTCAGAAATGTGGAAAATGGTCCGTTTTCAAATGTTTTATTTTTGAACGTCAGTTCACATTTGTAGGTGGATCATCAGTGTTAGAGCTAAAATTAGCATGTTTAAAGTGATTTTCATGCTTCCAGGGGCTCGGGAAGTGAATTAAATACTATTTGGAGGCATTTAATGTTCAATCAAAAACAGCTGATTTTTGACAAAAGAGATAACACCCCCCCATTACGTCATGCTTCAGAAATGTGGAAAATGGTCCGTTTTCAAATGTTTTATTTTTTAACGTCAGTTCACATTTGTAGGTGGATCATCAGTGTTAGAGCTAAAATTAGCATGTTTAAAGTGATTTTCATGCTTCCAGGGGCCCTAAACACAAGATTTATGGAATGGTTAAAAGTGCATGAAAATGGCCAATTTACTCACTCTGCGTTCTCAAAAAGGGTTTCTTCACCCCAGGAAGTTAATTAAATACCATTTGGAGGCATTTAATGTTCGAGCAAAAACGGCTGATTTTCGACAAAAGAGATAACACCCCCCCATTATGTCATGCTTCAGAAATGTGGAAAATGGTCCGTTTTCAAATGTTTTATTTTTGAACGTCAGTTCACATTTGTAGGTGGATCATCAGTGTTAGAGCTAAAATTAGCATGTTTAAAGTGATTTTCATGCTTCCAGGGGCTCGGGAAGTGAATTAAATACTATATGGAGGCATTTAATGTTCAAGCAAAAACAGCTGATTTTTGACAAAAGAGATAACACCCCCCCATTACGTCATGCTTCAGAAATGTGGAAAATGGTCCGTTTTCAAATGTTTTATTTTTTAACGTCAGTTCACATTTGTAGGTGGATCATCAGTGTTAGAGCTAAAATTAGCATGTTTAAAGTGATTTTCATGCTTCCAGGGGCCCTAAACACAAGATTTATGGAATGGTTAAAAGTGCATGAAAATGGCCAATTTACTCACTCTGAGTTCTCAAAAAGGGTTTCTTCACCCCGGGAAGTTAATTAAATACCATTTGGAGGCATTTAATGTTCGAGCAAAAACTGCTGATTTTCGACAAAAGAGATAACACCCCCCCATTACGTCATGCTTCAGAAATGTGGAAAATGGTCCGTTTCCAAATGTTTTATTTTTGAACGTCAGTTCACATTTGTAGGTGGATCATCAGTGTTAGAGCTAAAATTAGCATGTTTAAAGTGATTTTCATGCTTCCAGGGGCTCGGGAAGTGAATTAAATACTATTTGGAGGCATTTAATGTTCAATCAAAAACAGCTGATTTTTGACAAAAGAGATAACAACCCCCCATTACGTCATGCTTCAGAAATGTGGAAAATGGTCCGTTTTCGAATGTTTTATTTTTGAACGTCAGTTCACATTTGTAGGTGGATCATCAGTGTTAGAGCTAAAATTAGCATGTTTAAAGTGATTTTCATGCTTCCAGGGGCCCTAAACACAAGATTTATGGAATGGTTAAAAGTGCATGAAAATGGCCAATTTACTCACTCTGAGTTCTCAAAAAGGGTTTCTTCACCCCGGGAAGTTAATTAAATACCATTTGGAGGCATTTAATGTTCGAGCAAAAACGGCTGATTTTCGACAAAAGAGATAACACCCCCCCATTACGTCATGCTTCAGAAATGTGGAAAATGGTCCGTTTTCAAATGTTTTATTTTTGAACGTCAGTTCACATTTGTAGGTGGATCATCAGTGTTAGAGCTAAAATTAGCATGTTTAAAGTGATTTTCATGCTTCCAGGGGCTCGGGAAGTGAATTAAATACTATTTGGAGGCATTTAATGTTCAATCAAAAACAGCAGATTTTTGACAAAAGAGATAACACCCCCCCATTACGTCATGCTTCAGAAATGTGGAAAATGGTCCGTTTTCAAATGTTTTATTTTTTAACGTCAGTTCACATTTGTAGGTGGATCATCAGTGTTAGAGCTAAAATTAGCATGTTTAAAGTGATTTTCATGCTTCCAGGGGCCCTAAACACAAGATTTATGGAATGGTTAAAAGTGCATGAAAATGGCCAATTTACTCACTCTGCGTTCTCAAAAAGGGTTTCTTCACCCCAGGAAGTTAATTAAATACCATTTGGAGGCATTTAATGTTCGAGCAAAAACGGCTGATTTTCGACAAAAGAGATAACACCCCCCCATTATGTCATGCTTCAGAAATGTGGAAAATGGTCCGTTTTCAAATGTTTTATTTTTGAACGTCAGTTCACATTTGTAGGTGGATCATCAGTGTTAGAGCTAAAATTAGCATGTTTAAAGTGATTTTCATGCTTCCAGGGGCTCGGGAAGTGAATTAAATACTATATGGAGGCATTTAATGTTCAAGCAAAAACAGCTGATTTTTGACAAAAGAGATAACACCCCCCCATTACGTCATGCTTCAGAAATGTGGAAAATGGTCCGTTTTCAAATGTTTTATTTTTTAACGTCAGTTCACATTTGTAGGTGGATCATCAGTGTTAGAGCTAAAATTAGCATGTTTAAAGTGATTTTCATGCTTCCAGGGGCCCTAAACACAAGATTTATGGAATGGTTAAAAGTGCATGAAAATGGCCAATTTACTCACTCTGAGTTCTCAAAAAGGGTTTCTTCACCCCGGGAAGTTAATTAAATACCATTTGGAGGCATTTAATGTTCGAGCAAAAACTGCTGATTTTCGACAAAAGAGATAACACCCCCCCATTACGTCATGCTTCAGAAATGTGGAAAATGGTCCGTTTCCAAATGTTTTATTTTTGAACGTCAGTTCACATTTGTAGGTGGATCATCAGTGTTAGAGCTAAAATTAGCATGTTTAAAGTGATTTTCATGCTTCCAGGGGCTCGGGAAGTGAATTAAATACTATTTGGAGGCATTTAATGTTCAATCAAAAACAGCTGATTTTTGACAAAAGAGATAACAACCCCCCATTACGTCATGCTTCAGAAATGTGGAAAATGGTCCGTTTTCGAATGTTTTATTTTTGAACGTCAGTTCACATTTGTAGGTGGATCATCAGTGTTAGAGCTAAAATTAGCATGTTTAAAGTGATTTTCATGCTTCCAGGGGCCCTAAACACAAGATTTATGGAATGGTTAAAAGTGCATGAAAATGGCCAATTTACTCACTCTGAGTTCTCAAAAAGGGTTTCTTCACCCCGGGAAGTTAATTAAATACCATTTGGAGGCATTTAATGTTCGAGCAAAAACGGCTGATTTTCGACAAAAGAGATAACACCCCCCCATTACGTCATGCTTCAGAAATGTGGAAAATGGTCCGTTTTCAAATGTTTTATTTTTGAACGTCAGTTCACATTTGTAGGTGGATCATCAGTGTTAGAGCTAAAATTAGCATGTTTAAAGTGATTTTCATGCTTCCAGGGGCTCGGGAAGTGAATTAAATACTATTTGGAGGCATTTAATGTTCAATCAAAAACAGCAGATTTTTGACAAAAGAGATAACACCCCCCCATTACGTCATGCTTCAGAAATGTGGAAAATGGTCCGTTTTCAAATGTTTTATTTTTTAACGTCAGTTCACATTTGTAGGTGGATCATCAGTGTTAGAGCTAAAATTAGCATGTTTAAAGTGATTTTCATGCTTCCAGGGGCCCTAAACACAAGATTTATGGAATGGTTAAAAGTGCATGAAAATGGCCAATTTACTCACTCTGCGTTCTCAAAAAGGGTTTCTTCACCCCAGGAAGTTAATTAAATACCATTTGGAGGCATTTAATGTTCGAGCAAAAACGGCTGATTTTCGACAAAAGAGATAACACCCCCCCATTATGTCATGCTTCAGAAATGTGGAAAATGGTCCGTTTTCAAATGTTTTATTTTTGAACGTCAGTTCACATTTGTAGGTGGATCATCAGTGTTAGAGCTAAAATTAGCATGTTTAAAGTGATTTTCATGCTTCCAGGGGCTCGGGAAGTGAATTAAATACTATATGGAGGCATTTAATGTTCAAGCAAAAACAGCTGATTTTTGACAAAAGAGATAACACCCCCCCATTACGTCATGCTTCAGAAATGTGGAAAATGGTCCGTTTTCAAATGTTTTATTTTTTAACGTCAGTTCACATTTGTAGGTGGATCATCAGTGTTAGAGCTAAAATTAGCATGTTTAAAGTGATTTTCATGCTTCCAGGGGCCCTAAACACAAGATTTATGGAATGGTTAAAAGTGCATGAAAATGGCCAATTTACTCACTCTGAGTTCTCAAAAAGGGTTTCTTCACCCCGGGAAGTTAATTAAATACCATTTGGAGGCATTTAATGTTCGAGCAAAAACTGCTGATTTTCGACAAAAGAGATAACACCCCCCCATTACGTCATGCTTCAGAAATGTGGAAAATGGTCCGTTTTCAAATGTTTTATTTTTGAACGTCAGTTCACATTTGTAGGTGGATCATCAGTGTTAGAGCTAAAATTAGCATGTTTAAAGTGATTTTCATGCTTCCAGGGGCTCGGGAAGTGAATTAAATACTATTTGGAGGCATTTAATGTTCAATCAAAAACAGCTGATTTTTGACAAAAGAGATAACAACCCCCCATTACGTCATGCTTCAGAAATGTGGAAAATGGTCCGTTTTCGAATGTTTTATTTTTGAACGTCAGTTCACATTTGTAGGTGGATCATCAGTGTTAGAGCTAAAATTAGCATGTTTAAAGTGATTTTCATGCTTCCAGGGGCCCTAAACACAAGATTTATGGAATGGTTAAAAGTGCATGAAAATGGCCAATTTACTCACTCTGAGTTCTCAAAAAGGGTTTCTTCACCCCGGGAAGTTAATTAAATACCATTTGGAGGCATTTAATGTTCGAGCAAAAACGGCTGATTTTCGACAAAAGAGATAACACCCCCCCATTACGTCATGCTTCAGAAATGTGGAAAATGGTCCGTTTTCAAATGTTTTATTTTTGAACGTCAGTTCACATTTGTAGGTGGATCATCAGTGTTAGAGCTAAAATTAGCATGTTTATAGTGATGTTCATGCTTCCAGGGGCTCGGGAAGTGAATTAAATACTATTTGGAGGCATTTAATGTTCAAGCAAAAACAGCTGATTTTTGACAAAAGAGATAACACCCCCCCATTACGTCATGCTTCAGAAATGTGGAAAATGGTCCGTTTTCAAATGTTTTATTTTTGAACGTCAGTTCACATTTGTAGGTGGATCATCAGTGTTAGAGCTAAAATTAGCATGTTTAAAGTGATTTTCATGCTTCCAGGGGCCCTAAACACAAGATTTATGGAATGGTTAAAAGTGCATGAAAATGGGCAATTTACTCACTCTGAGTTCTCAAAAAGGGTTTCTTCACCCCGGGAAGTTAATTAAATACCATTTGGAGGCATTTAATGTTCGAGCAAAAACGGCTGATTTTCGACAAAAGAGATAACACCCCCCCATTACGTCATGCTTCAGAAATGTGGAAAATGGTCCGTTTTCAAATGTTTTATTTTTGAACGTCAGTTCACATTTGTAGGTGGATCATCAGTGTTAGAGCTAAAATTAGCATGTTTAAAGTGATTTTCATGCTTCCAGGGGCTCGGGAAGTGAATTAAATACTATTTGGAGGCATTTAATGTTCAATCAAAAACAGCTGATTTTTGACAAAAGAGATAACACCCCCCCATTACGTCATGCTTCAGAAATGTGGAAAATGGTCCGTTTTCAAATGTTTTATTTTTTAACGTCAGTTCACATTTGTAGGTGGATCATCAGTGTTAGAGCTAAAATTAGCATGTTTAAAGTGATTTTCATGCTTCCAGGGGCCCTAAACACAAGATTTATGGAATGGTTAAAAGTGCATGAAAATGGCCAATTTACTCACTCTGCGTTCTCAAAAAGGGTTTCTTCACCCCAGGAAGTTAATTAAATACCATTTGGAGGCATTTAATGTTCGAGCAAAAACGGCTGATTTTCGACAAAAGAGATAACACCCCCCCATTACGTCATGCTTCAGAAATGTGGAAAATGGTCCGTTTTCAAATGTTTTATTTTTGAACGTCAGTTCACATTTGTAGGTGGATCATCAGTGTTAGAGCTAAAATTAGCATGTTTAAAGTGATTTTCATGCTTCCAGGGGCTCGGGAAGTGAATTAAATACTATTTGGAGGCATTTAATGTTCAATCAAAAACAGCTGATTTTTGACAAAAGAGATAACACCCCCCCCATTACGTCATGCTTCAGAAATGTGGAAAATGGTCCATTTTCAAATGTTTTATTTTTGAACGTCAGTTCACATTTGTAGGTGGATCATCAGTGTTAGAGCTAAAATTAGCATGTTTAAAGTGATTTTCATGCTTCCAGGGGCCCTAAACACAAGATTTATGGAATGGTTAAAAGTGCATGAAAATGGCCAATTTACTCACTCTGAGTTCTCAAAAAGGGTTTCTTCACCCCGGGAAGTTAATTAAATACCATTTGGAGGCATTTAATGTTCGAGCAAAAACTGCTGATTTTCGACAAAAGAGATAACACCCCCCCATTACGTCATGCTTCAGAAATGTGGAAAATGGTCCGTTTTCAAATGTTTTATTTTTGAACGTCAGTTCACATTTGTAGGTGGATCATCAGTGTTAGAGCTAAAATTAGCATGTTTAAAGTGATTTTCATGCTTCCAGGGGCTCGGGAAGTGAATTAAATACTATTTGGAGGCATTTAATGTTCAATCAAAAACAGCTGATTTTTGACAAAAGAGATAACAACCCCCCATTACGTCATGCTTCAGAAATGTGGAAAATGGTCCGTTTTCGAATGTTTTATTTTTGAACGTCAGTTCACATTTGTAGGTGGATCATCAGTGTTAGAGCTAAAATTAGCATGTTTAAAGTGATTTTCATGCTTCCAGGGGCCCTAAACACAAGATTTATGGAATGGTTAAAAGTGCATGAAAATGGCCAATTTACTCACTCTGAGTTCTCAAAAAGGGTTTCTTCACCCCGGGAAGTTAATTAAATACCATTTGGAGGCATTTAATGTTCGAGCAAAAACGGCTGATTTTCGACAAAAGAGATAACACCCCCCCATTACGTCATGCTTCAGAAATGTGGAAAATGGTCCGTTTTCAAATGTTTTATTTTTGAACGTCAGTTCACATTTGTAGGTGGATCATCAGTGTTAGAGCTAAAATTAGCATGTTTATAGTGATGTTCATGCTTCCAGGGGCTCGGGAAGTGAATTAAATACTATTTGGAGGCATTTAATGTTCAAGCAAAAACAGCTGATTTTTGACAAAAGAGATAACACCCCCCCATTACGTCATGCTTCAGAAATGTGGAAAATGGTCCGTTTTCAAATGTTTTATTTTTGAACGTCAGTTCACATTTGTAGGTGGATCATCAGTGTTAGAGCTAAAATTAGCATGTTTAAAGTGATTTTCATGCTTCCAGGGGCCCTAAACACAAGATTTATGGAATGGTTAAAAGTGCATGAAAATGGGCAATTTACTCACTCTGAGTTCTCAAAAAGGGTTTCTTCACCCCGGGAAGTTAATTAAATACCATTTGGAGGCATTTAATGTTCGAGCAAAAACGGCTGATTTTCGACAAAAGAGATAACACCCCCCCATTACGTCATGCTTCAGAAATGTGGAAAATGGTCCGTTTTCAAATGTTTTATTTTTGAACGTCAGTTCACATTTGTAGGTGGATCATCAGTGTTAGAGCTAAAATTAGCATGTTTAAAGTGATTTTCATGCTTCCAGGGGCTCGGGAAGTGAATTAAATACTATTTGGAGGCATTTAATGTTCAATCAAAAACAGCTGATTTTTGACAAAAGAGATAACACCCCCCCATTACGTCATGCTTCAGAAATGTGGAAAATGGTCCGTTTTCAAATGTTTTATTTTTTAACGTCAGTTCACATTTGTAGGTGGATCATCAGTGTTAGAGCTAAAATTAGCATGTTTAAAGTGATTTTCATGCTTCCAGGGGCCCTAAACACAAGATTTATGGAATGGTTAAAAGTGCATGAAAATGGCCAATTTACTCACTCTGCGTTCTCAAAAAGGGTTTCTTCACCCCAGGAAGTTAATTAAATACCATTTGGAGGCATTTAATGTTCGAGCAAAAACGGCTGATTTTCGACAAAAGAGATAACACCCCCCCATTACGTCATGCTTCAGAAATGTGGAAAATGGTCCGTTTTCAAATGTTTTATTTTTGAACGTCAGTTCACATTTGTAGGTGGATCATCAGTGTTAGAGCTAAAATTAGCATGTTTAAAGTGATTTTCATGCTTCCAGGGGCTCGGGAAGTGAATTAAATACTATTTGGAGGCATTTAATGTTCAATCAAAAACAGCTGATTTTTGACAAAAGAGATAACACCCCCCCCATTACGTCATGCTTCAGAAATGTGGAAAATGGTCCATTTTCAAATGTTTTATTTTTGAACGTCAGTTCACATTTGTAGGTGGATCATCAGTGTTAGAGCTAAAATTAGCATGTTTAAAGTGATTTTCATGCTTCCAGGGGCCCTAAACACAAGATTTATGGAATGGTTAAAAGTGCATGAAAATGGCCAATTTACTCACTCTGAGTTCTCAAAAAGGGTTTCTTCACCCCGGGAAGTTAATTAAATACCATTTGGAGGCATTTAATGTTCGAGCAAAAACTGCTGATTTTCGACAAAAGAGATAACACCCCCCCATTACGTCATGCTTCAGAAATGTAGAAAATGGTCCATTTTCAAATGTTTTATTTTTGAACGTCAGTTCACATTTGTAGGTGGATCATCAGTGTTAGAGCTAAAATTAGCATGTTTAAAGTGATTTTCATGCTTCCAGGGGCTCGGGAAGTGAATTAAATACTATTTGGAGGCATTTAATGTTCAAGCAAAAACAGCTGATTTTTGACAAAAGAGATAACACCCCCCCATTACGTCATGCTTCAGAAATGTGGAAAATGGTCCGTTTTCAAATGTTTTATTTTTGAACGTCAGTTCACATTTGTAGGTGGATCATCAGTGTTAGAGATAAAATTAGCATGTTTAAAGTGATTTTCATGCTTCCAGGGGCCCTAAACACAAGATTTATGGAATGGTTAAAAGTGCATGAAAATGGCCAATTTACTCACTCTGAGTTCTCAAAAAGGGTTTCTTCACCCCGGGAAGTTAATTAAATACCATTTGGAGGCATTTAATGTTCGAGCAAAAACTGCTGATTTTCGACAAAAGAGATAACACCCCCCCATTACGTCATGCTTCAGAAATGTGGAAAATGGTCCGTTTTCAAATGTTTTATTTTTGAACATCAGTTCACATTTGTAGGTGGATCATCAGTGTTAGAGCTAAAATTTGCATGTTTAAAGTGATTTTCATGCTTCCAGGGGCTCAGGAAGTGAATTAAATACTATTTGGAGGCATTTAATGTTCAATCAAAAACAGCTGATTTTTGACAAAAGAGATAACACCCCCCCCATTACGTCATGCTTCAGAAATGTGGAAAATGGTCCGTTTTCAAATGTTTTATTTTTGAACGTCAGTTCACATTTGTAGGTGGATCATCAGTGTTAGAGCTAAAATTAGCATGTTTAAAGTGATTTTCATGCTTCCAGGGGCCCTAAACACAAGATTTATGGAATGGTTAAAAGTGCATGAAAATGGCCAATTTACTCACTCTGAGTTCTCAAAAAGGGTTTCTTCACCCCGGGAAGTTAATTAAATACCATTTGGAGGCATTTAATGTTCGAGCAGAAACGGCTGATTTTCGACAAAAGAGATAACACCCCCCCCATTAAGTCATGCTTCAGAAATGTGGAAAATGGTCCGTTTTCAAATGTTTTATTTTGGAACGTCAGTTCACATTTGTAGGTGGATCATCAGTGTTAGAGCTTAAATTAGCATGTTTATAGTGATGTTCATGCTTCCAGGGGCTCGGGAAGTGAATTAAATACTATTTGGAGGCATTTAATGTTCAATCAAAAACAGCTGATTTTTGACAAAAGAGATAACACCCCCCCCCATTAAGTCATGCTTCAGAAATGTGGAAAATGGTCCGTTTTCAAATGTTTTATTTTTGAACGTCAGTTCACATTTGTAGGTGGATCATCAGTGTTAGAGCTAAAATTAGCATGTTTAAAGTGATTTTCATGCTTCCAGGGGCTCGGAAAGTGAATTAAATACTATTTGGAGGCATTTAATGTTCAAGCAAAAACAGCTGATTTTTGACAAAAGAGATAACACCCCCCCATTACGTCATGCTTCAGAAATGTGGAAAATGGTCCGTTTTCAAATGTTTTATTTTTGAACGTCAGTTCACATTTGTAGGTGGATCATCAGTGTTAGAGATAAAATTAGCATGTTTAAAGTGATTTTCATGCTTCCAGGGGCCCTAAACACAAGATTTATGGAATGGTTAAAAGTGCATGAAAATGGCCAATTTACTCACTCTGAGTTCTCAAAAAGGGTTTCTTCACCCCGGGAAGTTAATTAAATACCATTTGGAGGCATTTAATGTTCGAGCAAAAACGGCTGATTTTCGACAAAAGAGATAACACCCCCCCCATTACGTCATGCTTCAGAAATGTGGAAAATGGTCCGTTTTCAAATGTTTTATTTTTGAACGTCAGTTCACATTTGTAGGTGGATCATCAGTGTTAGAGCTAAAATTAGCATGTTTAAAGTGATTTTCATGCTTCCAGGGGCTCGGGAAGTGAATTAAATACTATTTGGAGGCATTTAATGTTCAATCAAAAACAGCTGATTTTTGACAAAAGAGATAACACCCCCCCATTACGTCATGCTTCAGAAATGTGGAAAATGGTTCGTTTTCAAATGTTTTATTTTTGAACGTCAGTTCACATTTGTAGGTGGATCATCAGTGTTAGAGCTAAAATTAGCATGTTTAAAGTGATTTTCATGCTTCCAGGGGCCCTAAACACAAGATTTATGGAATGGTTAAAAGTGCATGAAAATTGCCAATTTACTCACTCTGAGTTCTCAAAAAGTGTTTCTTCACCCCGGGAAGTTAATTAAATACCATTTGGAGGCATTTAATGTTCGAGCAGAAACGGCTGATTTTCGACAAAAGAGATAACACCCCCCCCCATTAAGTCATGCTTCAGAAATGTGGAAAATGGTCCGTTTTCAAATGTTTTATTTTGGAACGTCAGTTCACATTTGTAGGTGGATCATCAGTGTTAGAGCTAAAATTAGCATGTTTATAGTGATGTTCATGCTTCCAGGGGCTCAGGAAGTGAATTAAATACTATTTGGAGGCATTTAATGTTCAATCAAAAACAGCTGATTTTTGACAAAAGAGATAACACCCCCCCATTACGTCATGCTTCAGAAATGTGGAAAATGGTCCGTTTTCAAATGTTTTATTTTTGAACGTCAGTTCACATTTGTAGGTGCATCATCAGTGTTAGAGCTAAAATTAGCATGTTTAAAGTGATTTTCATGCTTCCAGGGGCCCTAAACACAAGATTTATGGAATGGTTAAAAGTGCATGAAAATGGCCAATTTACTCACTCTGAGTTCTCAAAAAGGGTTTCTTCACCCCGGGAAGTTAATTAAATACAATTTGGAGGCATTTAATGTTCGAGCAAAAACTGCTGATTTTCGACAAAAGAGATAACACCCCCCCATTACGTCATGCTTCAGAAATGTGGAAAATGGTCCGTTTTCAAATGTTTTATTTTTGAACATCAGTTCACATTTGTAGGTGGATCATCAGTGTTAGAGCTAAAATTTGCATGTTTAAAGTGATTTTCATGCTTCCAGGGGCTCAGGAAGTGAATTAAATACTATTTGGAGGCATTTAATGTTCAATCAAAAACAGCTGATTTTTGACAAAAGAGATAACACCCCCCCCATTACGTCATGCTTCAGAAATGTGGAAAATGGTCCGTTTTCAAATGTTTTATTTTTGAACGTCAGTTCACATTTGTAGGTGGATCATCAGTGTTAGAGCTGAAATTAGCATGTTTAAAGTGATTTTCATGCTTCCAGGGGCCCTAAACACAAGATTTATGGAATGGTTAAAAGTGCATGAAAATGGCCAATTTACTCACTCTGAGTTCTCAAAAAGGGTTTCTTCACCCCGGGAAGCTAATTAAATACCATTTGGAGGCATTTAATGTTCGAGCAAAAACGGCTGATTTTCGACAAAAGAGATAACACCCCCCCATTACGTCATGCTTCAGAAATGTGGAAAATGGTCAGTTTTCAAATGTTTTATTTTTGAATGTCAGTTCACATTTGTAGGTGGATCATCAGTGTTAGAGCTAAAATTAGCATGTTTAAAGTGATTTTCATGCTTCCAGGGGCTCGGGAAGTGAATTTAATACTATTTGGAGGCATTTAATGTTCAAGCAAAAACAGCTGATTTTTGACAAAAGAGATAACACCCCCCCATTACGTCATGCTTCAGAAATGTGGAAAATGGTCCGTTTTCAAATGTTTTATTTTTGAACGTCAGTTCACATTTGTAGGTGGATCATCAGTGTTAGAGCTAAAATTAGCATGTTTAAAGTGATTTTCATGCTTCCAGGGGCCCTAAACACAAGATTTATGGAATGGTTAAAAGTGCATGAAAATGGCCAATTTACTCACTCTGAGTTCTCAAAAAGGGTTTCTTCACCCCGGGAAGTTAATTAAATACCATTTGGAGGCATTTAATGTTCGAGCAAAAACGGCTGATTTTCGACAAAAGAGATAACACCCCCCCATTACGTCATGCTTCAGAAATGTGGAAAATGGTCCGTTTTCAAATGTTTTATTTTTGAACGTCAGTTCACATTTGTAGGTGGATCATCAGTGTTAGAGCTAAAATTAGCATGTTTAAAGTGATTTTCATGCTTCCAGGGGCTCGGGAAGTGAATTAAATACTATTTGGAGGCATTTAATGTTCAATCAAAAACAGCTGATTTTTGACAAAAGAGATAACACCCCCCCATTACGTCATGCTTCAGAAATGTGGAAAATGGTCCGTTTTCAAATGTTTTATTTTTTAACGTCAGTTCACATTTGTAGGTGGATCATCAGTGTTAGAGCTAAAATTAGCATGTTTAAAGTGATTTTCATGCTTCCAGGGGCCCTAAACACAAGATTTATGGAATGGTTAAAAGTGCATGAAAATGGCCAATTTACTCACTCTGCGTTCTCAAAAAGGGTTTCTTCACCCCAGGAAGTTAATTAAATACCATTTGGAGGCATTTAATGTTCGAGCAAAAACGGCTGATTTTCGACAAAAGAGATAACACCCCCCCATTACGTCATGCTTCAGAAATGTGGAAAATGGTCCGTTTTCAAATGTTTTATTTTTGAACGTCAGTTCACATTTGTAGGTGGATCATCAGTGTTAGAGCTAAAATTAGCATGTTTAAAGTGATTTTCATGCTTCCAGGGGCTCGGGAAGTGAATTAAATACTATTTGGAGGCATTTAATGTTCAATCAAAAACAGCTGATTTTTGACAAAAGAGATAACACCCCCCCCATTACGTCATGCTTCAGAAATGTGGAAAATGGTCCATTTTCAAATGTTTTATTTTTGAACGTCAGTTCACATTTGTAGGTGGATCATCAGTGTTAGAGCTAAAATTAGCATGTTTAAAGTGATTTTCATGCTTCCAGGGGCCCTAAACACAAGATTTATGGAATGGTTAAAAGTGCATGAAAATGGCCAATTTACTCACTCTGAGTTCTCAAAAAGGGTTTCTTCACCCCGGGAAGTTAATTAAATACCATTTGGAGGCATTTAATGTTCGAGCAAAAACTGCTGATTTTCGACAAAAGAGATAACACCCCCCCATTACGTCATGCTTCAGAAATGTAGAAAATGGTCCATTTTCAAATGTTTTATTTTTGAACGTCAGTTCACATTTGTAGGTGGATCATCAGTGTTAGAGCTAAAATTAGCATGTTTAAAGTGATTTTCATGCTTCCAGGGGCTCGGGAAGTGAATTAAATACTATTTGGAGGCATTTAATGTTCAAGCAAAAACAGCTGATTTTTGACAAAAGAGATAACACCCCCCCATTACGTCATGCTTCAGAAATGTGGAAAATGGTCCGTTTTCAAATGTTTTATTTTTGAACGTCAGTTCACATTTGTAGGTGGATCATCAGTGTTAGAGATAAAATTAGCATGTTTAAAGTGATTTTCATGCTTCCAGGGGCCCTAAACACAAGATTTATGGAATGGTTAAAAGTGCATGAAAATGGCCAATTTACTCACTCTGAGTTCTCAAAAAGGGTTTCTTCACCCCGGGAAGTTAATTAAATACCATTTGGAGGCATTTAATGTTCGAGCAAAAACTGCTGATTTTCGACAAAAGAGATAACACCCCCCCATTACGTCATGCTTCAGAAATGTGGAAAATGGTCCGTTTTCAAATGTTTTATTTTTGAACATCAGTTCACATTTGTAGGTGGATCATCAGTGTTAGAGCTAAAATTTGCATGTTTAAAGTGATTTTCATGCTTCCAGGGGCTCAGGAAGTGAATTAAATACTATTTGGAGGCATTTAATGTTCAATCAAAAACAGCTGATTTTTGACAAAAGAGATAACACCCCCCCCATTACGTCATGCTTCAGAAATGTGGAAAATGGTCCGTTTTCAAATGTTTTATTTTTGAACGTCAGTTCACATTTGTAGGTGGATCATCAGTGTTAGAGCTAAAATTAGCATGTTTAAAGTGATTTTCATGCTTCCAGGGGCCCTAAACACAAGATTTATGGAATGGTTAAAAGTGCATGAAAATGGCCAATTTACTCACTCTGAGTTCTCAAAAAGGGTTTCTTCACCCCGGGAAGCTAATTAAATACCATTTGGAGGCATTTAATGTTCGAGCAAAAACGGCTGATTTTCGACAAAAGAGATAACACCCCCCCATTACGTCATGCTTCAGAAATGTGGAAAATGGTCAGTTTTCAAATGTTTTATTTTTGAATGTCAGTTCACATTTGTAGGTGGATCATCAGTGTTAGAGCTAAAATTAGCATGTTTAAAGTGATTTTCATGCTTCCAGGGGCTCGGGAAGTGAATTTAATACTATTTGGAGGCATTTAATGTTCAAGCAAAAACAGCTGATTTTTGACAAAAGAGATAACACCCCCCCATTACGTCATGCTTCAGAAATGTGGAAAATGGTCCGTTTTCAAATGTTTTATTTTTGAACGTCAGTTCACATTTGTAGGTGGATCATCAGTGTTAGAGCTAAAATTAGCATGTTTAAAGTGATTTTCATGCTTCCAGGGGCCCTAAACACAAGATTTATGGAATGGTTAAAAGTGCATGAAAATGGCCAATTTACTCACTCTGAGTTCTCAAAAAGGGTTTCTTCACCCCGGGAAGTTAATTAAATACCATTTGGAGGCATTTAATGTTCGAGCAGAAACGGCTGATTTTCGACAAAAGAGATAACACCCCCCCCATTAAGTCATGCTTCAGAAATGTGGAAAATGGTCCGTTTTCAAATGTTTTATTTTGGAACGTCAGTTCACATTTGTAGGTGGATCATCAGTGTTAGAGCTTAAATTAGCATGTTTATAGTGATGTTCATGCTTCCAGGGGCTCGGGAAGTGAATTAAATACTATTTGGAGGCATTTAATGTTCAATCAAAAACAGCTGATTTTTGACAAAAGAGATAACACCCCCCCCCATTAAGTCATGCTTCAGAAATGTGGAAAATGGTCCGTTTTCAAATGTTTTATTTTTGAACGTCAGTTCACATTTGTAGGTGGATCATCAGTGTTAGAGCTAAAATTAGCATGTTTAAAGTGATTTTCATGCTTCCAGGGGCTCGGAAAGTGAATTAAATACTATTTGGAGGCATTTAATGTTCAAGCAAAAACAGCTGATTTTTGACAAAAGAGATAACACCCCCCCATTACGTCATGCTTCAGAAATGTGGAAAATGGTCCGTTTTCAAATGTTTTATTTTTGAACGTCAGTTCACATTTGTAGGTGGATCATCAGTGTTAGAGATAAAATTAGCATGTTTAAAGTGATTTTCATGCTTCCAGGGGCCCTAAACACAAGATTTATGGAATGGTTAAAAGTGCATGAAAATGGCCAATTTACTCACTCTGAGTTCTCAAAAAGGGTTTCTTCACCCCGGGAAGTTAATTAAATACCATTTGGAGGCATTTAATGTTCGAGCAAAAACGGCTGATTTTCGACAAAAGAGATAACACCCCCCCCATTACGTCATGCTTCAGAAATGTGGAAAATGGTCCGTTTTCAAATGTTTTATTTTTGAACGTCAGTTCACATTTGTAGGTGGATCATCAGTGTTAGAGCTAAAATTAGCATGTTTAAAGTGATTTTCATGCTTCCAGGGGCTCGGGAAGTGAATTAAATACTATTTGGAGGCATTTAATGTTCAATCAAAAACAGCTGATTTTTGACAAAAGAGATAACACCCCCCCATTACGTCATGCTTCAGAAATGTGGAAAATGGTTCGTTTTCAAATGTTTTATTTTTGAACGTCAGTTCACATTTGTAGGTGGATCATCAGTGTTAGAGCTAAAATTAGCATGTTTAAAGTGATTTTCATGCTTCCAGGGGCCCTAAACACAAGATTTATGGAATGGTTAAAAGTGCATGAAAATTGCCAATTTACTCACTCTGAGTTCTCAAAAAGTGTTTCTTCACCCCGGGAAGTTAATTAAATACCATTTGGAGGCATTTAATGTTCGAGCAGAAACGGCTGATTTTCGACAAAAGAGATAACACCCCCCCCCATTAAGTCATGCTTCAGAAATGTGGAAAATGGTCCGTTTTCAAATGTTTTATTTTGGAACGTCAGTTCACATTTGTAGGTGGATCATCAGTGTTAGAGCTAAAATTAGCATGTTTATAGTGATGTTCATGCTTCCAGGGGCTCAGGAAGTGAATTAAATACTATTTGGAGGCATTTAATGTTCAATCAAAAACAGCTGATTTTTGACAAAAGAGATAACACCCCCCCATTACGTCATGCTTCAGAAATGTGGAAAATGGTCCGTTTTCAAATGTTTTATTTTTGAACGTCAGTTCACATTTGTAGGTGCATCATCAGTGTTAGAGCTAAAATTAGCATGTTTAAAGTGATTTTCATGCTTCCAGGGGCCCTAAACACAAGATTTATGGAATGGTTAAAAGTGCATGAAAATGGCCAATTTACTCACTCTGAGTTCTCAAAAAGGGTTTCTTCACCCCGGGAAGTTAATTAAATACAATTTGGAGGCATTTAATGTTCGAGCAAAAACTGCTGATTTTCGACAAAAGAGATAACACCCCCCCATTACGTCATGCTTCAGAAATGTGGAAAATGGTCCGTTTTCAAATGTTTTATTTTTGAACATCAGTTCACATTTGTAGGTGGATCATCAGTGTTAGAGCTAAAATTTGCATGTTTAAAGTGATTTTCATGCTTCCAGGGGCTCAGGAAGTGAATTAAATACTATTTGGAGGCATTTAATGTTCAATCAAAAACAGCTGATTTTTGACAAAAGAGATAACACCCCCCCCATTACGTCATGCTTCAGAAATGTGGAAAATGGTCCGTTTTCAAATGTTTTATTTTTGAACGTCAGTTCACATTTGTAGGTGGATCATCAGTGTTAGAGCTGAAATTAGCATGTTTAAAGTGATTTTCATGCTTCCAGGGGCCCTAAACACAAGATTTATGGAATGGTTAAAAGTGCATGAAAATGGCCAATTTACTCACTCTGAGTTCTCAAAAAGGGTTTCTTCACCCCGGGAAGCTAATTAAATACCATTTGGAGGCATTTAATGTTCGAGCAAAAACGGCTGATTTTCGACAAAAGAGATAACACCCCCCCATTACGTCATGCTTCAGAAATGTGGAAAATGGTCAGTTTTCAAATGTTTTATTTTTGAATGTCAGTTCACATTTGTAGGTGGATCATCAGTGTTAGAGCTAAAATTAGCATGTTTAAAGTGATTTTCATGCTTCCAGGGGCTCGGGAAGTGAATTTAATACTATTTGGAGGCATTTAATGTTCAAGCAAAAACAGCTGATTTTTGACAAAAGAGATAACACCCCCCCATTACGTCATGCTTCAGAAATGTGGAAAATGGTCCGTTTTCAAATGTTTTATTTTTGAACGTCAGTTCACATTTGTAGGTGGATCATCAGTGTTAGAGCTAAAATTAGCATGTTTAAAGTGATTTTCATGCTTCCAGGGGCCCTAAACACAAGATTTATGGAATGGTTAAAAGTGCATGAAAATGGCCAATTTACTCACTCTGAGTTCTCAAAAAGGGTTTCTTCACCCCGGGAAGTTAATTAAATACCATTTGGAGGCATTTAATGTTCGAGCAGAAACGGCTGATTTTCGACAAAAGAGATAACACCCCCCCCATTAAGTCATGCTTCAGAAATGTGGAAAATGGTCCGTTTTCAAATGTTTTATTTTGGAACGTCAGTTCACATTTGTAGGTGGATCATCAGTGTTAGAGCTTAAATTAGCATGTTTATAGTGATGTTCATGCTTCCAGGGGCTCGGGAAGTGAATTAAATACTATTTGGAGGCATTTAATGTTCAATCAAAAACAGCTGATTTTTGACAAAAGAGATAACACCCCCCCCATTAAGTCATGCTTCAGAAATGTGGAAAATGGTCCGTTTTCAAATGTTTTATTTTTGAACGTCAGTTCACATTTGTAGGTGGATCATCAGTGTTAGAGCTAAAATTAGCATGTTTAAAGTGATTTTCATGTTTCCAGGGGCTCGGAAAGTGAATTAAATACTATTTGGAGGCATTTAATGTTCAAGCAAAAACAGCTGATTTTTGACAAAAGAGATAACACCCCCCCATTACGTCATGCTTCAGAAATGTGGAAAATGGTCCGTTTTCAAATGTTTTATTTTTGAACGTCAGTTCACATTTGTAGGTGGATCATCAGTGTTAGAGATAAAATTAGCATGTTTAAAGTGATTTTCATGCTTCCAGGGGCCCTAAACACAAGATTTATGGAATGGTTAAAAGTGCATGAAAATGGCCAATTTACTCACTCTGAGTTCTCAAAAAGGGTTTCTTCACCCCGGGAAGTTAATTAAATACCATTTGGAGGCATTTAATGTTCGAGCAAAAACGGCTGATTTTCGACAAAAGAGATAACACCCCCCCCATTACGTCATGCTTCAGAAATGTGGAAAATGGTCCGTTTTCAAATGTTTTATTTTTGAACGTCAGTTCACATTTGTAGGTGGATCATCAGTGTTAGAGCTAAAATTAGCATGTTTAAAGTGATTTTCATGCTTCCAGGGGCTCGGGAAGTGAATTAAATACTATTTGGAGGCATTTAATGTTCAATCAAAAACAGCTGATTTTTGACAAAAGAGATAACACCCCCCCATTACGTCATGCTTCAGAAATGTGGAAAATGGTTCGTTTTCAAATGTTTTATTTTTGAACGTCAGTTCACATTTGTAGGTGGATCATCAGTGTTAGAGCTAAAATTAGCATGTTTAAAGTGATTTTCATGCTTCCAGGGGCCCTAAACACAAGATTTATGGAATGGTTAAAAGTGCATGAAAATTGCCAATTTACTCACTCTGAGTTCTCAAAAAGTGTTTCTTCACCCCGGGAAGTTAATTAAATACCATTTGGAGGCATTTAATGTTCGAGCAGAAACGGCTGATTTTCGACAAAAGAGATAACACCCCCCCATTAAGTCATGCTTCAGAAATGTGGAAAATGGTCCGTTTTCAAATGTTTTATTTTGGAACGTCAGTTCACATTTGTAGGTGGATCATCAGTGTTAGAGCTAAAATTAGCATGTTTATAGTGATGTTCATGCTTCCAGGGGCTCAGGAAGTGAATTAAATACTATTTGGAGGCATTTAATGTTCAATCAAAAACAGCTGATTTTTGACAAAAGAGATAACACCCCCCCATTACGTCATGCTTCAGAAATGTGGAAAATGGTCCGTTTTCAAATGTTTTATTTTTGAACGTCAGTTCACATTTGTAGGTGCATCATCAGTGTTAGAGCTAAAATTAGCATGTTTAAAGTGATTTTCATGCTTCCAGGGGCCCTAAACACAAGATTTATGGAATGGTTAAAAGTGCATGAAAATGGCCAATTTACTCACTCTGAGTTCTCAAAAAGGGTTTCTTCACCCCGGGAAGTTAATTAAATACCATTTGGAGGCATTTAATGTTCGAGCAAAAACGGCTGATTTTCGACAAAAGAGATAACACCCCCCCATTACGTCATGCTTCAGAAATGTGGAAAATGGTCCGTTTTCAAATGTTTTATTTTTGAACGTCAGTTCACATTTGTAGGTGGATCATCAGTGTTAGAGCTAAAATTAGCATGTTTAAAGTGATTTTCATGCTTCCAGGGGCTCGGGAAGTGAATTAAATACTATTTGGAGGCATTTAATGTTCAAGCAAAAACAGCTGATTTTTGACAAAAGAGATAACACCCCCCCATTACGTCATGCTTCAGAAATGTGGAAAATGGTCCGTTTTCAAATGTTTTATTTTTGAACGTCAGTTCACATTTGTAGGTGGATCATCAGTGTTAGAGCTAAAATTAGCATGTTTAAAGTGATTTTCATGCTTCCAGGGGCCCTAAACACAAGATTTATGGAATGGTTAAAAGTGCATGAAAATGGCCAATTTACTCACTCTGAGTTCTCAAAAAGGGTTTCTTCACCCCGGGAAGTTAATTAAATACCATTTGGAGGCATTTAATGTTCGAGCAAAAACGGCTGATTTTCGACAAAAGAGATAACACCCCCCCATTACGTCATGCTTCAGAAATGTGGAAAATGGTCCGTTTTCAAATGTTTTATTTTTGAACATCAGTTCACATTTGTAGGTGGATCATCAGTGTTAGAGCTAAAATTAGCATGTTTAAAGTGATTTTCATGCTTCCAGGGGCTCGGGAAGTGAATTAAATACTATTTGGAGGCATTTAATGTTCAATCAAAAACAGCTGATTTTTGACAAAAGAGATAACACCCCCCCATTACGTCATGCTTCAGAAATGTGGAAAATGGTCCGTTTTCAAATGTTTTATTTTTTAACGTCAGTTCACATTTGTAGGTGGATCATCAGTGTTAGAGCTAAAATTAGCATGTTTAAAGTGATTTTCATGCTTCCAGGGGCCCTAAACACAAGATTTATGGAATGGTTAAAAGTGCATGAAAATGGCCAATTTACTCACTCTGAGTTCTCTAAAAGGGTTTCTTCACCCCGGGAAGTTAATTAAATACCATTTGGAGGCATTTAATGTTCGAGCAAAAATGGCTGATTTTCGACAAAAGAGATAACACCCCCCATTACGTCATGCTTCAGAAATGTGGAAAATGGTCCGTTTTCAAATGTTTTATTTTTGAACGTCAGTTCACATTTGTAGGTGGATCATCAGTGTTAGAGCTAAAATTAGCATGTTTAAAGTGATTTTCATGCTTCCAGGGGCTCGGGAAGTGAATTAAATACTATTTGGAGGCATTTAATGTTCAATCAAAAACAGCTGATTTTTGACAAAAGAGATAACACCCCCCCATTACGTCATGCTTCAGAAATGTGGAAAATGGTCCGTTTTCAAATGTTTTATTTTTGAACGTCAGTTCACATTTGTAGGTGGATCATCAGTGTTAGAGCTAAAATTAGCATGTTTAAAGTGATTTTCATGCTTCCAGGGGCTCGGGAAGTGAATTAAATACTATTTGGAGGCATTTAATGTTCAATCAAAAACAGCTGATTTTTGACAAAAGAGATAACACCCCCCCATTACGTCATGCTTCAGAAATGTGGAAAATGGTCCGTTTTCAAATGTTTTATTTTTGAACGTCAGTTCACATTTGTAGGTGCATCATCAGTGTTAGAGCTAAAATTAGCTTGTTTAAAGTGATTTTCATGCTTCCAGGGGCCCTAAACACAAGATTTATGGAATGGTTAAAAGTGCATGAAAATGGCCAATTTACTCACTCTGAGTTCTCAAAAAGGGTTTCTTCACCCCGGGAAGTTAATTAAATACCATTTGGAGGCATTTAATGTTCGAGCAAAAACGGCTGATTTTCGACAAAAGAGATAACACCCCCCCATTAGGTCATGCTTCAGAAATGTGGAAAATGGTCCGTTTTCAAATGTTTTATTTTTGAACGTCAGTTCACATTTGTAGGTGGATCATCAGTGTTAGAGCTAAAATTAGCATGTTTAAAGTGATTTTCATGCTTCCAGGGGCTCGGGAAGTGAATTAAATACTATTTGGAGGCATTTAATGTTCAATCAAAAACAGCTGATTTTTGACAAAAGAGATAACACCCCCCCATTACGTCATGCTTCAGAAATGTGGAAAATGGTCCGTTTTCAAATGTTTTATTTTTGAACATCAGTTCACATTTGTAGGTGGATCATCAGTGTTAGAGCTAAAATTAGCATGTTTAAAGTGATTTTCATGCTTCCAGGGGCCCTAAACACAAGATTTATGGAATGGTTAAAAGTGCATGAAAATTGCCAATTTACTCACTCTGAGTTCTCAAAAAGTGTTTCTTCACCCCGGGAAGTTAATTAAATACCATTTGGAGGCATTTAATGTTCGAGCAGAAACGGCTGATTTTCGACAAAAGAGATAACACCCCCCCCATTAAGTCATGCTTCAGAAATGTGGAAAATGGTCCGTTTTCAAATGTTTTATTTTGGAACGTCAGTTCACATTTGTAGGTGGATCATCAGTGTTAGAGCTAAAATTAGCATGTTTATAGTGATGTTCATGCTTCCAGGGGCTCAGGAAGTGAATTAAATACTATTTGGAGGCATTTAATGTTCAATCAAAAACAGCTGATTTTTGACAAAAGAGATAACACCCCCCCATTACGTCATGCTTCAGAAATGTGGAAAATGGTCCGTTTTAAAATGTTTTATTTTTGAATGTCAGTTCACATTTGTAGGTGGATCATCAGTGTTGGAGCTAAAATTAGCATGTTTAAAGTGATTTTCATGCTTCCAGGGGCCCTAAACACAAGATTTATGGAATGGTTAAAAGTGCATGAAAATGGACAATTTACTCACTCTGAGTTCTCAAAAAGGGTTTCTTCGCCCCGGGAAGTTAATTAAATACCATTTGGAGGCATTTAATGTTCGAGCAAAAACGGCTGATTTTCGACAAAAGAGATAACACCCCCCCATTACGTCATGCTTCAGAAATGTGGAAAATGGTCGTTTTCAAATGTTTTATTTTTGAACGTCAGTTCACATTTGTAGGTGGATCATCAGTGTTAGAGCTAAAATTAGCATGTTTAAAGTGATTTTCATGCTTCCAGGGGCTCGGGAAGTGAATTAAATACTATTTGGAGGCATTTAATGTTCAAGCAAAAACAGCTGATTTTTGACAAAAGAGATAACACCCCCCCATTACGTCATGCTTCAGAAATGTGGAAAATGGTCCGTTTTCAAATGTTTTATTTTTGAACGTCAGTTCACATTTGTAGGTGGATCATCAGTGTTAGAGCTAAAATTAGCATGTTTAAAGTGATTTTCATGCTTCCAGGGGCCCTAAACACAAGATTTATGGAATGGTTAAAAGTGCATGAAAATGGCCAATTTACTCACTCTGAGTTCTCAAAAAGGGTTTCTTCACCCCGGGAAGTTAATTAAATACCATTTGGAGGCATTTAATGTTCGAGCAAAAACTGCTGATTTTCGACAAAAGAGATAACACCCCCCCCATTACGTCATGCTTCAGAAATGTGGAAAATGGTCCGTTTTCAAATGTTTTATTTTTGAACGTCAGTTCACATTTGTAGGTGGATCATCAGTGTTAGAGCTAAAATTAGCATGTTTAAAGTGATTTTCATGCTTCCAGGGGCCCTAAACACAAGATTTATGGAATGGTTAAAAGTGCATGAAAATGGCCAATTTACTCACTCTGAGTTCTCAAAAAGGGTTTCTTCACCCCGGGAAGTTAATTAAATACCATTTGGAGGCATTTAATGTTCGAGCAAAAACGGCTGATTTTCGACAAAAGAGATAACACCCCCCCATTACGTCATGCTTCAGAAATGTGGAAAATGGTCCGTTTTCAAATGTTTTATTTTTGAACATCAGTTCACATTTGTAGGTGGATCATCAGTGTTAGAGCTAAAATTAGCATGTTTAAAGTGATTTTCATGCTTCCAGGGGCTCGGGAAGTGAATTAAATACTATTTGGAGGCATTTAATGTTCAAGCAAAAACAGCTGATTTTTGACAAAAGAGATAACACCCCCCCATTACGTCATGCTACAGAAATGTGGAAAATGGTCCATTTTCAAATGTTTTATTTTTGAACGTCAGTTCACATTTGTAGGTGGATCATCAGTGTTAGAGCTAAAATTAGCATGTTTAAAGTGATTTTCATGCTTCCAGGGGCCCTAAACACAAGATTTATGGAATGGTTAAAAGTGCATGAAAATGGCCAATTTACTCACTCTGAGTTCTCAAAAAGGGTTTCTTCACCCCGGGAAGTTAATTAAATACCATTTGGAGGCATTTAATGTTCGAGCAAAAACGGCTGATTTTCGACAAAAGAGATAACACCCCCCCATTATGTCATGCTTCAGAAATGTGGAAAATGGTCCGTTTTCAAATGTTTTATTTTTGAACGTCAGTTCACATTTGTAGGTGGATCATCAGTGTTAGAGCTAAAATTAGCATGTTTAAAGTGATTTTCATGCTTCCAGGGGCTCGGGAAGTGAATTAAATACTATTTGGAGGCATTTAATGTTCAAGCAAAAACAGCTGATTTTTGACAAAAGAGATAACACCCCCCCATTACGTCATGCTTCAGAAATGTGGAAAATGGTCCGTTTTCAAATGTTTTATTTTTTAACGTCAGTTCACATTTGTAGGTGGATCATCAGTGTTAGAGCTAAAATTAGCATGTTTAAAGTGATTTTCATGCTTCCAGGGGCCCTAAACACAAGATTTATGGAATGGTTAAAAGTGCATGAAAATGGCCAATTTACTCACTCTGAGTTCTCAAAAAGGGTTTCTTCACCCCGGGAAGTTAATTAAATACCATTTGGAGGCATTTAATGTTCGAGCAAAAACTGCTGATTTTCGACAAAAGAGATAACACCCCCCCATTACGTCATGCTTCAGAAATGTGGAAAATGGTCCGTTTTCAAATGTTTTATTTTTGAACGTCAGTTCACATTTGTAGGTGGATCATCTGTGTTAGAGCTAAAATTAGCATGTTTAAAGTGATTTTCATGCTTCCAGGGGCTCGGGAAGTGAATTAAATACTATTTGGAGGCATTTAATGTTCAATCAAAAACAGCTGATTTTTGACAAAAGAGATAACACCCCCCCATTACGTCATGCTTCAGAAATGTGGAAAATGGTCCGTTTTCAAATGTTTTATTTTTGAACGTCAGTTCACATTTGTAGGTGGATCATCAGTGTTAGAGCTAAAATTAGCATGTTTAAAGTGATTTTCATGCTTCCAGGGGCCCTAAACACAAGATTTATGGAATGGTTAAAAGTGCATGAAAATGGCCAATTTACTCACTCTGAGTTCTCAAAAAGGGTTTCTTCACCCCGGGAAGTTAATTAAATACCATTTGGAGGCATTTAATGTTCGAGCAAAAACGGCTGATTTTCGACAAAAGAGATAACACCCCCCCATTACGTCATGCTTCAGAAATGTGGAAAATGGTCCGTTTTCAAATGTTTTATTTTTGAACGTCAGTTCACATTTGTAGGTGGATCATCAGTGTTAGAGCTAAAATTAGCATGTTTAAAGTGATTTTCATGCTTCCAGGGGCTCGGGAAGTGAATTAAATACTATTTGGAGGCATTTAATGTTCAAGCAAAAACAGCTGATTTTTGACAAAAGAGATAACACCCCCCCATTACGTCATGCTTCAGAAATGTGGAAAATGGTCCGTTTTCAAATGTTTTATTTTTGAACGTCAGTTCACATTTGTAGGTGGATCATCAGTGTTAGAGATAAAATTAGCATGTTTAAAGTGATTTTCATGCTTCCAGGGGCCCTAAACACAAGATTTATGGAATGGTTAAAAGTGCATGAAAATGGCCAATTTACTCACTCTGAGTTCTCAAAAAGGGTTTCTTCACCCCGGGAAGTTAATTAAATACCATTTGGAGGCATTTAATGTTCGAGCAAAAACTGCTGATTTTCGACAAAAGAGATAACACCCCCCCATTACGTCATGCTTCAGAAATGTGGAAAATGGTCCGTTTTCAAATGTTTTATTTTTGAACATCAGTTCACATTTGTAGGTGGATCATCAGTGTTAGAGCTAAAATTTGCATGTTTAAAGTGATTTTCATGCTTCCAGGGGCTCAGGAAGTGAATTAAATACTATTTGGAGGCATTTAATGTTCAATCAAAAACAGCTGATTTTTGACAAAAGAGATAACACCCCCCCATTACGTCATGCTTCAGAAATGTGGAAAATGGTCCGTTTTCAAATGTTTTATTTTTGAACGTCAGTTCACATTTGTAGGTGGATCATCAGTGTTAGAGCTAAAATTAGCATGTTTAAAGTGATTTTCATGCTTCCAGGGGCCCTAAACACAAGATTTATGGAATGGTTAAAAGTGCATGAAAATGGCCAATTTACTCACTCTGAGTTCTCAAAAAGGGTTTCTTCACCCCGGGAAGCTAATTAAATACCATTTGGAGGCATTTAATGTTCGAGCAAAAACGGCTGATTTTCGACAAAAGAGATAACACCCCCCCATTACGTCATGCTTCAGAAATGTGGAAAATGGTCAGTTTTCAAATGTTTTATTTTTGAATGTCAGTTCACATTTGTAGGTGGATCATCAGTGTTAGAGCTAAAATTAGCATGTTTAAAGTGATTTTCATGCTTCCAGGGGCTCGGGAAGTGAATTTAATACTATTTGGAGGCATTTAATGTTCAAGCAAAAACAGCTGATTTTTGACAAAAGAGATAACACCCCCCCATTACGTCATGCTTCAGAAATGTGGAAAATGGTCCGTTTTCAAATGTTTTATTTTTGAACGTCAGTTCACATTTGTAGGTGGATCATCAGTGTTAGAGCTAAAATTAGCATGTTTAAAGTGATTTTCATGCTTCCAGGGGCCCTAAACACAAGATTTATGGAATGGTTAAAAGTGCATGAAAATGGCCAATTTACTCACTCTGAGTTCTCAAAAAGGGTTTCTTCACCCCGGGAAGTTAATTAAATACCATTTGGAGGCATTTAATGTTCGAGCAGAAACGGCTGATTTTCGACAAAAGAGATAACACCCCCCCCCATTAAGTCATGCTTCAGAAATGTGGAAAATGGTCCGTTTTCAAATGTTTTATTTTGGAACGTCAGTTCACATTTGTAGGTGGATCATCAGTGTTAGAGCTTAAATTAGCATGTTTATAGTGATGTTCATGCTTCCAGGGGCTCGGGAAGTGAATTAAATACTATTTGGAGGCATTTAATGTTCAATCAAAAACAGCTGATTTTTGACAAAAGAGATAACACCCCCCCCATTAAGTCATGCTTCAGAAATGTAAAAAATGGTCCGTTTTCAAATGTTTTATTTTTGAACGTCAGTTCACATTTGTAGGTGGATCATCAGTGTTAGAGCTAAAATTAGCATGTTTAAAGTGATTTTCATGCTTCCAGGGGCTCGGGAAGTGAATTAAATACTATTTGGAGGCATTTAATGTTCAAGCAAAAACAGCTGATTTTTGACAAAAGAGATAACACCCCCCCATTACGTCATGCTTCAGAAATGTGGAAAATGGTCCGTTTTCAAATGTTTTATTTTTGAACGTCAGTTCACATTTGTAGGTGGATCATCAGTGTTAGAGATAAAATTAGCATGTTTAAAGTGATTTTCATGCTTCCAGGGGCCCTAAACACAAGATTTATGGAATGGTTAAAAGTGCATGAAAATGGCCAATTTACTCACTCTGAGTTCTCAAAAAGGGTTTCTTCACCCCGGGAAGTTAATTAAATACCATTTGGAGGCATTTAATGTTCGAGCAAAAACTGCTGATTTTCGACAAAAGAGATAACACCCCCCCATTACGTCATGCTTCAGAAATGTGGAAAATGGTCCGTTTTCAAATGTTTTATTTTTGAACATCAGTTCACATTTGTAGGTGGATCATCAGTGTTAGAGCTAAAATTTGCATGTTTAAAGTGATTTTCATGCTTCCAGGGGCTCGGGAAGTGAATTAAATACTATTTGGAGGCATTTAATGTTCAATCAAAAACAGCTGATTTTTGACAAAAGAGATAACACCCCCCATTACGTCATGCTTCAGAAATGTGGAAAATGGTCCGTTTTCAAATGTTTTATTTTTGAACGTCAGTTCACATTTGTAGGTGGATCATCAGTGTTAGTGCTAAAATTAGCATGTTTAAAGTGATTTTCATGCTTCCAGGGGCCCTAAACACAAGATTTATGGAATGGTTAAAAGTGCATGAAAATGGCCAATTTACTCACTCTGAGTTCTCAAAAAGGGTTTCTTCACCCCGGGAAGCTAATTAAATACCATTTGGAGGCATTTAATGTTCGAGCAAAAACGGCTGATTTTCGACAAAAGAGATAACACCCCCCATTACGTCATGCTTCAGAAATGTGGAAAATGGTCAGTTTTCAAATGTTTTATTTTTGAACGTCAGTTCACATTTGTAGGTGGATCATCAGTGTTAGAGCTAAAATTAGCATGTTTAAAGTGATGTTTATGCTTCCAGGGGCTCGGGAAGTGAATTAAATACTATTTGGAGGCATTTAATGTTCAAGCAAAAACAGCTGATTTTTGACAAAAGAGATAACACCCCCCCATTACGTCATGCTTCAGAAATGTGGAAAATGGTCCGTTTTCAAATGTTTTATTTTTGAACGTCAGTTCACATTTGTAGGTGGATCATCAGTGTTAGAGCTAAAATTAGCATGTTTAAAGTGATTTTCATGCTTCCAGGGGCCCTAAACACAAGATTTATGGAATGGTTAAAAGTGCATGAAAATGGCCAATTTACTCACTCTGAGTTCTCAAAAAGGGTTTCTTCACCCCGGGAAGTTAATTAAATACCATTTGGAGGCATTTAATGTTCGAGCAGAAACGGCTGATTTTCGACAAAAGAGATAACACCCCCCCCATTAAGTCATGCTTCAGAAATGTGGAAAATGGTCCGTTTTCAAATGTTTTATTTTGGAACGTCAGTTCACATTTGTAGGTGGATCATCAGTGTTAGAGCTAAAATTAGCATGTTTATATTGATGTTCATGGTTCCAGGGGCTCGGGAAGTGAATTAAATACTATTTGGAGGCATTTAATGTTCAATCAAAAACAGCTGATTTTTGACAAAAGAGATAACACCCCCCCATTACGTCATGCTTCAGAAATGTGGAAAATGGTCCGTTTTAAAATGTTTTATTTTTGAATGTCAGTTCACATTTGTAGGTGGATCATCAGTGTTGGAGCTAAAATTAGCATGTTTAAAGTGATTTTCATGCTTCCAGGGGCCCTAAACACAAGATTTATGGAATGGTTAAAAGTGCATGAAAATGGCCAATTTACTCACTCTGAGTTCTCAAAAAGGGTTTCTTCACCCCGGGAAGTTAATTAAATACCATTTGGAGGCATTTAATGTTCGAGCAAAAACGGCTGATTTTCGACAAAAGAGATAACACCCCCCCATTACGTCATGCTTCAGAAATGTGGAAAATGGTCCGTTTTCAAATGTTTTATTTTTGAACGTCAGTTCACATTTGTGGGTGGATCATCAGTGTTAGAGCTAAAATTAGCATGTTTAAAGTGATTTTCATGCTTCCAGGGGCTCGGGAAGTGAATTAAATACTATTTGGAGGCGTTTAATGTTCAAGCAAAAACAGCTGATTTTTGACAAAAGAGATAACACCCCCCCCATTACGTCATGCTTCAGAAATGTGGAAAATGGTCCGTTTTCAAATGTTTTATTTTTGAACGTCAGTTCACATTTGTAGGTGGATCATCAGTGTTAGAGCTAAAATTAGCATGTTTAAAGTGATTTTCATGCTTCCAGGGGCCCTAAACACAAGATTTATGGAATGGGTAAAAGTGCATGAAATTGGCCAATTTACTCACTCTGAGTTCTCAAAAAGGGTTTCTTCACCCCGGGAAGTTAATTAAATACCATTTGGAGGCATTTAATGTTCGAGCAAAAACGGCTGATTTTCGACAAAAGAGATAACACCCCCCCATTACGTCATGCTTCAGAAATGTGGAAAATGGTCCGTTTTCAAATGTTTTATTTTTGAACATCAGTTCACATTTGTAGGTGGATCATCAGTGTTAGAGCTAAAATTAGCATGTTTAAAGTGATTTTCATGCTTCCAGGGGCTCGGGAAGTGAATTAAATACTATTTGGAGGCATTTAATGTTCAAGCAAAAACAGCTGATTTTTGACAAAAGAGATAACACCCCCCCATTACGTCATGCTACAGAAATGTGGAAAATGGTCCGTTTTCAAATGTTTTATTTTTGAACGTCAGTTCACATTTGTAGGTGGATCATCAGTGTTAGAGCTAAAATTAGCATGTTTAAAGTGATTTTCATGCTTCCAGGGGCCCTAAACACAAGATTTATGGAATGGTTAAAAGTGCATGAAAATGGCCAATTTACTCACTCTGAGTTCTCAAAAAGGGTTTCTTCACCCCGGGAAGTTAATTAAATACCATTTGGAGGCATTTAATGTTCGAGCAAAAACGGCTGATTTTCGACAAAAGAGATAACACCCCCCCATTATGTCATGCTTCAGAAATGTGGAAAATGGTCCGTTTTCAAATGTTTTATTTGTGAACGTCAGTTCACATTTGTAGGTGGATCATCAGTGTTAGAGCTAAAATTAGCATGTTTAAAGTGATTTTCATGCTTCCAGGGGCTCGGGAAGTGAATTAAATACTATTTGGAGGCATTTAATGTTCAAGCAAAAACAGCTGATTTTTGACAAAAGAGATAACACCCCCCCATTACGTCATGCTTCAGAAATGTGGAAAATGGTCCGTTTTCAAATGTTTTATTTTTTAACGTCAGTTCACATTTGTAGGTGGATCATCAGTGTTAGAGCTAAAATTAGCATGTTTAAAGTGATTTTCATGCTTCCAGGGGCCCTAAACACAAGATTTATGGAATGGTTAAAAGTGCATGAAAATGGCCAATTTACTCACTCTGAGTTCTCAAAAAGGGTTTCTTCACCCCGGGAAGTTAATTAAATACCATTTGGAGGCATTTAATGTTCGAGCAAAAACTGCTGATTTTCGACAAAAGAGATAACACCCCCCCATTACGTCATGCTTCAGAAATGTGGAAAATGGTCCGTTTTCAAATGTTTTATTTTTGAACGTCAGTTCACATTTGTAGGTGGATCATCTGTGTTAGAGCTAAAATTAGCATGTTTAAAGTGATTTTCATGCTTCCAGGGGCTCGGGAAGTGAATTTAATACTATTTGGAGGCATTTAATGTTCAAGCAAAAACAGCTGATTTTTGACAAAAGAGATAACACCCCCCCATTACGTCATGCTTCAGAAATGTGGAAAATGGTCCGTTTTCAAATGTTTTATTTTTGAACGTCAGTTCACATTTGTAGGTGGATCATCAGTGTTAGAGCTAAAATTAGCATGTTTAAAGTGATTTTCATGCTTCCAGGGGCCCTAAACACAAGATTTATGGAATGGTTAAAAGTGCATGAAAATGGCCAATTTACTCACTCTGAGTTCTCAAAAAGGGTTTCTTCACCCCGGGAAGTTAATTAAATACCATTTGGAGGCATTTAATGTTCGAGCAGAAACGGCTGATTTTCGACAAAAGAGATAACACCCCCCCCATTAAGTCATGCTTCAGAAATGTGGAAAATGGTCCGTTTTCAAATGTTTTATTTTGGAACGTCAGTTCACATTTGTAGGTGGATCATCAGTGTTAGAGCTTAAATTAGCATGTTTATAGTGATGTTCATGCTTCCAGGGGCTCGGGAAGTGAATTAAATACTATTTGGAGGCATTTAATGTTCAATCAAAAACAGCTGATTTTTGACAAAAGAGATAACACCCCCCCCATTAAGTCATGCTTCAGAAATGTGGAAAATGGTCCGTTTTCAAATGTTTTATTTTTGAACGTCAGTTCACATTTGTAGGTGGATCATCAGTGTTAGAGCTAAAATTAGCATGTTTAAAGTGATTTTCATGCTTCCAGGGGCTCGGGAAGTGAATTAAATACTATTTGGAGGCATTTAATGTTCAAGCAAAAACAGCTGATTTTTGACAAAAGAGATAACACCCCCCCATTACGTCATGCTTCAGAAATGTGGAAAATGGTCCGTTTTCAAATGTTTTATTTTTGAACGTCAGTTCACATTTGTAGGTGGATCATCAGTGTTAGAGATAAAATTAGCATGTTTAAAGTGATTTTCATGCTTCCAGGGGCCCTAAACACAAGATTTATGGAATGGTTAAAAGTGCATGAAAATGGCCAATTTACTCACTCTGAGTTCTCAAAAAGGGTTTCTTCACCCCGGGAAGTTAATTAAATACCATTTGGAGGCATTTAATGTTCGAGCAAAAACTGCTGATTTTCGACAAAAGAGATAACACCCCCCCATTACGTCATGCTTCAGAAATGTGGAAAATGGTCCGTTTTCAAATGTTTTATTTTTGAACATCAGTTCACATTTGTAGGTGGATCATCAGTGTTAGAGCTAAAATTTGCATGTTTAAAGTGATTTTCATGCTTCCAGGGGCTCGGGAAGTGAATTAAATACTATTTGGAGGCATTTAATGTTCAATCAAAAACAGCTGATTTTTGACAAAAGAGATAACACCCCCCCATTACGTCATGCTTCAGAAATGTGGAAAATGGTCCGTTTTCAAATGTTTTATTTTTGAACGTCAGTTCACATTTGTTGGTGGATCATCAGTGTTAGAGCTAAAATTAGCATGTTTAAAGTGATTTTCATGCTTCCAGGGGCCCTAAACACAAGATTTATGGAATGGTTAAAAGTGCATGAAAATGGCCAATTTACTCACTCTGAGTTCTCAAAAAGGGTTTCTTCACCCCGGGAAGCTAATTAAATACCATTTGGAGGCATTTAATGTTCGAGCAAAAACGGCTGATTTTCGACAAAAGAGATAACACCCCCCATTACGTCATGCTTCAGAAATGTGGAAAATGGTCAGTTTTCAAATGTTTTATTTTTGAACGTCAGTTCACATTTGTAGGTGGATCATCAGTGTTAGAGCTAAAATTAGCATGTTTAAAGTGATTTTCATGCTTCCAGGGGCTCGGGAAGTGAATTAAATACTATTTGGAGGCATTTAATGTTCAAGCAAAAACAGCTGATTTTTGACAAAAGAGATAACACCCCCCCATTACGTCATGCTTCAGAAATGTGGAAAATGGTCCGTTTTCAAATGTTTTATTTTTGAACGTCAGTTCACATTTGTAGGTGGATCATCAGTGTTAGAGCTAAAATTAGCATGTTTAAAGTGATTTTCATGCTTCCAGGGGCCCTAAACACAAGATTTATGGAATGGTTAAAAGTGCATGAAAATGGCCAATTTACTCACTCTGAGTTCTCAAAAAGGGTTTCTTCACCCCGGGAAGTTAATTAAATACCATTTGGAGGCATTTAATGTTCGAGCAGAAACGGCTGATTTTCGACAAAAGAGATAACACCCCCCCCATTAAGTCATGCTTCAGAAATGTGGAAAATGGTCCGTTTTCAAATGTTTTATTTTGGAACGTCAGTTCACATTTGTAGGTGGATCATCAGTGTTAGAGCTAAAATTAGCATGTTTATAGTGATGTTCATGGTTCCAGGGGCTCGGGAAGTGAATTAAATACTATTTGGAGGCATTTAATGTTCAATCAAAAACAGCTGATTTTTGACAAAAGAGATAACACCCCCCCATTACGTCATGCTTCAGAAATGTGGAAAATGGTCCGTTTTAAAATGTTTTATTTTTGAATGTCAGTTCACATTTGTAGGTGGATCATCAGTGTTGGAGCTAAAATTAGCATGTTTAAAGTGATTTTCATGCTTCCAGGGGCCCTAAACACAAGATTTATGGAATGGTTAAAAGTGCATGAAAATGGCCAATTTACTCACTCTGAGTTCTCAAAAAGGGTTTCTTCACCCCGGGAAGTTAATTAAATACCATTTGGAGGCATTTAATGTTCGAGCAAAAACGGCTGATTTTCGACAAAAGAGATAACACCCCCCCATTACGTCATGCTTCAGAAATGTGGAAAATGGTCCGTTTTCAAATGTTTTATTTTTGAACGTCAGTTCACATTTGTAGGTGGATCATCGGTGTTAGAGCTAAAATTAGCATGTTTAAAGTGATTTTCATGCTTCCAGGGGCTCGGGAAGTGAATTAAATACTATTTGGAGGCATTTAATGTTCAAGCAAAAACAGCTGATTTTTGACAAAAGAGATAACACCCCCCCATTACGTCATGCTTCAGAAATGTGGAAAATGGTCCGTTTTCAAATGTTTTATTTTTGAACGTCAGTTCACATTTGTAGGTGGATCATCAGTGTTAGAGCTAAAATTAGCATGTTTAAAGTGATTTTCATGCTTCCAGGGGCCCTAAACACAAGATTTATGGAATGGTTAAAAGTGCATGAAAATGGCCAATTTACTCACTCTGAGTTCTCAAAAAGGGTTTCTTCACCCCGGGAAGTTAATTAAATACCATTTGGAGGCATTTAATGTTCGAGCAAAAACGGCTGATTTTCGACAAAAGAGATAACACGCCCCCATTACGTCATGCTTCAGAAATGTGGAAAATGGTCCGTTTTCAAATGTTTTATTTTTGAACATCAGTTCACATTTGTAGGTGGATCATCAGTGTTAGAGCTAAAATTAGCATGTTTAAAGTGATTTTCATGCTTCCAGGGGCTCGGGAAGTTAATTAAATACTATTTGGAGGCATTTAATGTTCAAGCAAAAACAGCTGATTTTTGACAAAAGAGATAACACCCCCCCATTACGTCATGCTTCAGAAATGTGGAAAATGGTCCGTTTTCAAATGTTTTATTTTTTAACGTCCGTTCACATTTGTAGGTGGATCATCAGTGTTAGAGCTAAAATTAGCATGTTTAAAGTGATTTTCATGCTTCCAGGGGCCCTAAGCACAAGATTTATGGAATGGTTAAAAGTGCATGAAAATGGCCAATTTACTCACTCTGAGTTCTCAAAAAGGGTTTCTTCACCCCGGGAAGTTAATTAAATACCATTTGGAGGCATTTAATGTTCGAGCAAAAACGGCTGATTTTCGACAAAAGAGATAACACGCCCCCATTACGTCATGCTTCAGAAATGTGGAAAATGGTCCGTTTTCAAATGTTTTATTTTTGAACATCAGTTCACATTTGTAGGTGGATCATCAGTGTTAGAGCTAAAATTAGCATGTTTAAAGTGATTTTCATGCTTCCAGGGGCTCGGGAAGTGAATTAAATACTATTTGGAGGCATTTAATGTTCAAGCAAAAACAGCTGATTTTTGACAAAAGAGATAACACCCCCCCATTACGTCATGCTTCAGAAATGTGGAAAATGGTCCGTTTTCAAATGTTTTATTTTTGAACGTCAGTTCACATTTGTAGGTGGATCATCAGTGTTAGAGCTAAAATTAGCATGTTTAAAGTGATTTCCATGCTTCCAGGGGCCCTAAACACAAGATTTATGGAATGGTTAAAAGTGCATGAAAATGGCCAATTTACTCACTCTGAGTTCTCAAAAAGGGTTTCGTCACCCCGGGAAGTTAATTAAATACCATTTGGAGGCATTTAATGTTCGAGCAAAAACGGCTGATTTTCGACAAAAGAGATAACACGCCCCCATTACGTCATGCTTCAGAAATGTGGAAAATGGTCCGTTTTCAAATGTTTTATTTTTGAACATCAGTTCACATTTGTAGGTGGATCATCAGTGTTAGAGCTAAAATTAGCATGTTTAAAGTGATTTTCATGCTTCCAGGGGCTCGGGAAGTGAATTAAATACTATTTGGAGGCATTTAATGTTCAATCAAAAACAGCCAGTTTTTGACAAAAGAGATAACACCCCCCCATTACGTCATGCTTCAGAAATGTGGAAAATGGTCCGTTCTCAAATGTTTTATTTTTGAACGTCAGTTCACATTTGTAGGTGGATCATCAGTGTTAGAGCTAAAATTAGCATGTTTAAAGTGATTTTCATGCTTCCAGGGGCCCTAAACACAAGATTTATGGAATGGTTAAAAGTGCATGAAAATGGCCAATTTACTCACTCTGAGTTCTCAAAAAGGGTTTCTTCACCCCGGGAAGTTAATTAAATACCATTTGGAGGCATTTAATGTTCGAGCAAAAACGGCTGATTTTCGACAAAAGAGATAACATCCCCCCATTACGTCATGCTTCAGAAATGTGGAAAATGGTCCGTTTTCAAATGTTTTATTTCTGAACGTCAGTTCACATTTGTAGGTGGATCATCAGTGTTAGAGCTAAAATTAGCATGTTTAAAGTGATTTTCATGCTTCCAGGGGCCCTAAACACAAGATTTATGGAATGGTTAAAAGTGCATGAAAATGGCCAATTTACTCACTCTGAGTTCTCAAAAAGGGTTTCTTCACCCCGGGAAGTTAATTAAATACCATTTGGAGGCATTTAATGTTCGAGCAAAAACGGCTGATTTTCGACAAAAGAGATAACACGCCCCCATTACGTCATGCTTCAGAAATGTGGAAAATGGTCCGTTTTCAAATGTTTTATTTTTGAACATCAGTTCACATTTGTAGGTGGATCATCAGTGTTAGAGCTAAAATTAGCATGTTTAAAGTGATTTTCATGCTTCCAGGGGCTCGGGAAGTGAATTAAATACTATTTGGAGGCATTTAATGTTCAATCAAAAACAGCTGATTTTTGACAAAAGAGATAACACCCCCCCATTACGTCATGCTTCAGAAATGTGGAAAATGGTCCGTTTTCAAATGTTTTATTTTTTAACGTCAGTTCACATTTGTAGGTGGATCATCAGTGTTAGAGCTAAAATTAGCATGTTTAAAGTGATTTTCATGCTTCCAGGGGCCCTAAACACAAGATTTATGGAATGGTTAAAAGTGCATGAAAATGGCCAATTTACTCACTCTGAGTTCTCAAAAAGGGTTTCTTCACCCCGGGAAGTTAATTAAATACCATTTGGAGGTATTTAATGTTCGAGCAAAAACGGCTGATTTTCGACAAAAGAGATAACACCCCCCCATTACGTCATGCTTCAGAAATGTGGAAAATGGTCCGTTTTCAAATGTTTTATTTTTGAACGTCAGTTCACATTTGTAGGTGGATCATCAGTGTTAGAGCTAAAATTTGCATGTTTAAAGTGATTTTCATGCTTCCAGGGGCTCGGGAAGTGAATTAAATACTATTTGGAGGCATTTAATGTTCAAGCAAAAACAGCTGATTTTTGACAAAAGAGATAACACCCCCCCATTACGTCATGCTTCAGAAATGTGGAAAATGGTCCGTTTTCAAATGTTTTATTTTTGAACGTCAGTTCACATTTGTAGGTGGATCATCAGTGTTAGAGCTAAAATTAGCATGTTTAAAGTGATTTTCATGCTTCCAGGGGCCCTAAACACAAGATTTATGGAATGGTTAAAAGTGCATGAAAATGGCCAATTTACTCACTCTGAGTTCTCAAAAAGGGTTTCTTCACCCCGGGAAGTTAATTAAATACCATTTGGAGGCATTTAATGTTCGAGCAGAAACGGCTGATTTTCGACAAAAGAGATAACACCCCCCCCATTAAGTCATGCTTCAGAAATGTGGAAAATGGTCCGTTTTCAAATGTTTTATTTTGGAACGTCAGTTCACATTTGTAGGTGGATCATCAGTGTTAGAGCTAAAATTAGCATGTTTATAGTGATGTTCATGCTTCCAGGGGCTCGGGAAGTGAATTAAATACTATTTGGAGGCATTTAATGTTCAATCAAAAACAGCTGATTTTTGACAAAAGAGATAACACCCCCCCCATTAAGTCATGCTTCAGAAATGTGGAAAATGGTCCGTTTTCAAATGTTTTATTTTTGAACGTCAGTTCACATTTGTAGGTGGATCATCAGTGTTAGAGCTAAAATTAGCATGTTTAAAGTGATTTTCATGCTTCCAGGGGCTCGGGAAGTGAATTAAATACTATTTGGAGGCATTTAATGTTCAAGCAAAAACAGCTGATTTTTGACAAAAGAGATAACACCCCCCCATTACGTCATGCTTCAGAAATGTGGAAAATGGTCCGTTTTTAAAAGTTTTATTTTTGAACGTCAGTTCACATTTGTAGGTGGATCATCAGTGTTAGAGATAAAATTAGCATGTTTAAAGTGATTTTCATGCTTCCAGGGGCCCTAAACACAAGATTTATGGAATGGTTAAAAGTGCATGAAAATGGCCAATTTACTCACTCTGAGTTCTCAAAAAGGGTTTCTTCACCCCGGGAAGGTAATTAAATACCATTTGGAGGCATTTAATGTTCGAGCAAAAACTGCTGATTTTCGACAAAAGAGATAACACCCCCCCATTACGTCATGCTTCAGAAATGTGGAAAATGGTCCGTTTTCAAATGTTTTATTTTTGAACATCAGTTCACATTTGTAGGTGGATCATCAGTGTTAGAGCTAAAATTTGCATGTTTAAAGTGATTTTCATGCTTCCAGGGGCTCGGGAAGTGAATTAAATACTATTTGGAGGCATTTAATGTTCAATCAAAAACAGCTGATTTTTGACAAAAGAGATAACACCCCCCCATTACGTCATGCTTCAGAAATGTGGAAAATGGTCCGTTTTCAAATGTTTTATTTTTGAACGTCAGTTCACATTTGTAGGTGGATCATCAGTGTTAGAGCTAAAATCAGCATGTTTAAAGTGATTTTCATGCTTCCAGGGGCCCTAAACACAAGATTTATGGAATGGTTAAAAGTGCATGAAAATGGCCAATTTACTCACTCTGAGTTCTCAAAAAGGGTTTCTTCACCCCGGGAAGCTAATTAAATACCATTTGGAGGCATTTAATGTTCGAGCAAAAACGGCTGATTTTCGACAAAAGAGATAACACCCCCCCATTACGTCATGCTTCAGAAATGTGGAAAATGGTCAGTTTTCAAATGTTTTATTTTTGAACGTCAGTTCACATTTGTAGGTGGATCATCAGTGTTAGAGCTAAAATTAGCATGTTTAAAGTGATTTTCATGCTTCCAGGGGCTCGGGAAGTGAATTAAATACTATTTGGAGGCATTTAATGTTCAAGCAAAAACAGCTGATTTTTGACAAAAGAGATAACACCCCCCCATTACGTCATGCTTCAGAAATGTGGAAAATGGTCCGTTTTCAAATGTTTTATTTTTGAACGTCAGTTCACATTTGTAGGTGGATCATCAGTGTTAGAGCTAAAATTAGCATGTTTAAAGTGATTTTCATGCTTCCAGGGGCCCTAAACACAAGATTTATGGAATGGTTAAAAGTGCATGAAAATGGCCAATTTACTCACTCTGAGTTCTCAAAAAGGGTTTCTTCACCCCGGGAAGTTAATTAAATACCATTTGGAGGCATTTAATGTTCGAGCAGAAACGGCTGATTTTCGACAAAAGAGATAACACCCCCCCCCATTAAGTCATGCTTCAGAAATGTGGAAAATGGTCCGTTTTCAAATGTTTTATTTTGGAACGTCAGTTCACATTTGTAGGTGGATCATCAGTGTTAGAGCTAAAATTAACATGTTTATAGTGATGTTCATGCTTCCAGGGGCTCGGGAAGTGAATTAAATACTATTTGGAGGCATTTAATGTTCAATCAAAAACAGCTGATTTTTGACAAAAGAGATAACACCCCCCCATTACGTCATGCTTCAGAAATGTGGAAAATGGTCCGTTTTAAAATGTTTTATTTTTGAATGTCAGTTCACATTTGTAGGTGGATCATCAGTGTTGGAGCTAAAATTAGCATGTTTAAAGTGATTTTCATGCTTCCAGGGGCCCTAAACACAAGATTTATGGAATGGTTAAAAGTGCATGAAAATGGACAATTTACTCACTCTGAGTTCTCAAAAAGGGTTTCTTCACCCCGGGAAGTTAATTAAATACCATTTGGAGGCATTTAATGTTCGAGCAAAAACGGCTGATTTTCGACAAAAGAGATAACACCCCCCCCATTACGTCATGCTTCAGAAATGTGGAAAATGGTCCGTTTTCAAATGTTTTATTTTTGAACGTCAGTTCACATTTGTGGGTGGATCATCAGTGTTAGAGCTAAAATTAGCATGTTTAAAGTGATTTTCATGCTTCCAGGGGCTCGGGAAGTGAATGAAATACTATTTGGAGGCGTTTAATGTTCAAGCAAAAACAGCTGATTTTTGACAAAAGAGATAACACCCCCCCATTACGTCATGCTTCAGAAATGTGGAAAATGGTCCGTTTTCAAATGTTTTATTTTTGAACGTCAGTTCACATTTGTAGGTGGATCATCAGTGTTAGAGCTAAAATTAGCATGTTTAAAGTGATTTTCATGCTTCCAGGGGCCCTAAACACAAGATTTATGGAATGGTTAAAAGTGCATGAAAATGGCCAATTTACTCACTCTGAGTTCTCAAAAAGGGTTTCTTCACCCCGGGAAGTTAATTAAATACCATTTGGAGGCATTTAATGTTCGAGCAAAAACGGCTGATTTTCGACAAAAGAGATAACACCCCCCCATTACGTGATGCTTCAGAAATGTGGAAAATGGTCCGTTTTCAAATGTTTTATTTTTGAACGTCAGTTCACATTTGTAGGTGGATCATCAGTGTTAGAGCTAAAATTAGCATGTTTAAAGTGATTTTCATGCTTCCAGGGGCTCGGGAAGTGAATTAAATACTATTTGGAGGCATTTAATGTTCAAGCAAAAACAGCTGATTTTTGACAAAAGAGATAACACCCCCCCATTACGTCATGCTTCAGAAATGTGGAAAATGGTCCGTTTTCAAATGTTTTATTTTTGAACGTCAGTTCATATTTGTAGGTGGATCATCAGTGTTAGAGCTAAAATTAGCATGTTTAAAGTGATTTTCATGCTTCCAGGGGCCCTAAACACAAGATTTATGGAATGGTTAAAAGTGCATGAAAATGGCCAATTTACTCACTCTGAGTTCTCAAAAAGGGTTTCTTCACCCCGGGAAGTTAATTAAATACCATTTGGAGGCATTTAATGTTCGAGCAAAAACGGCTGATTTTCGACAAAAGAGATAACACCCCCCCCATTACGTCATGCTTCAGAAATGTGGAAAATGGTCCGTTTTCAAATGTTTTATTTTTGAACGTCAGTTCACATTTGTGGGTGGATCATCAGTGTTAGAGCTAAAATTAGCATGTTTAAAGTGATTTTCATGCTTCCAGGGGCTCGGGAAGTGAATGAAATACTATTTGGAGGCGTTTAATGTTCAAGCAAAAACAGCTGATTTTTGACAAAAGAGATAACACCCCCCCATTACGTCATGCTTCAGAAATGTGGAAAATGGTCCGTTTTCAAATGTTTTATTTTTGAACGTCAGTTCACATTTGTAGGTGGATCATCAGTGTTAGAGCTAAAATTAGCATGTTTAAAGTGATTTTCATGCTTCCAGGGGCCCTAAACACAAGATTTATGGAATGGTTAAAAGTGCATGAAAATGGCCAATTTACTCACTCTGAGTTCTCAAAAAGGGTTTCTTCACCCCGGGAAGTTAATTAAATACCATTTGGAGGCATTTAATGTTCGAGCAAAAACGGCTGATTTTCGACAAAAGAGATAACACGCCCCCATTACGTCATGCTTCAGAAATGTGGAAAATGGTCCGTTTTCAAATGTTTTATTTTTGAACATCAGTTCACATTTGTAGGTGGATCATCAGTGTTAGAGCTAAAATTAGCATGTTTAAAGTGATTTTCATGCTTCCAGGGGCTCGGGAAGTGAATTAAATACTATTTGGAGGCATTTAATGTTCAATCAAAAACAGCTGATTTTTGACAAAAGAGATAACACCCCCCCATTACGTCATGCTTCAGAAATGTGGAAAATGGTCCGTTTTCAAATGTTTTATTTTTTAACGTCAGTTCACATTTGTAGGTGGATCATCAGTGTTAGAGCTAAAATTAGCATGTTTAAAGTGATTTTCATGCTTCCAGGGGCCCTAAACACAAGATTTATGGAATGGTTAAAAGTGCATGAAAATGGCCAATTTACTCACTCTGAGTTCTCAAAAAGGGTTTCTTCACCCCGGGAAGTTAATTAAATACCATTTGGAGGCATTTAATGTTCGAGCAAAAACGGCTGATTTTCGACAAAAGAGATAACACCCCCCCATTACGTCATGCTTCAGAAATGTGGAAAATGGTCCGTTTTCAAATGTTTTAATTTTTGAACGTCAGTTCACATTTGTAGGTGGATCATCAGTGTTAGAGCTAAAATTAGCATGTTTAAAGTGATTTTCATGCTTCCAGGGGCTCGGGAAGTGAATTAAATACTATTTGGAGGCATTTAATGTTCAAGCAAAAACAGCGGATTTTTGACAAAAGAGATAACACCCCCCCATTACGTCATGCTTCAGAAATGTGGAAAATGGTCCGTTTTCAAATGTTTTATTTTTTAACGTCAGTTCACATTTGTAGGTGGATCATCAGTGTTAGAGCTAAAATTAGCATGTTTAAAGTGATTTTCATGCTTCCAGGGGCCCTAAACACAAGATTTATGGAATGGTTAAAAGTGCATGAAAATGGCCAATTTACTCACTCTGAGTTCTCAAAAAGGGTTTCTTCACCCCGGGAAGTTAATTAAATACCATTTGGAGGCATTTAATGTTCGAGCAAAAACTGCTGATTTTCGACAAAAGAGATAACACCCCCCCATTACGTCATGCTTCAGAAATGTGGAAAATGGTCCGTTTTCAAATGTTTTATTTTTGAACGTCAGTTCACATTTGTAGGTGGATCATCAGTGTTAGAGCTAAAATTAGCATGTTTAAAGTGATTTTCATGCTTCCAGGGGCTCGGGAAGTGAATTAAATACTATTTGGAGGCATTTAATGTTCAATCAAAAACAGCTGATTTTTGACAAAAGAGATAACACCCCCCCATTACGTCATGCTTCAGAAATGTGGAAAATGGTCCGTTTTCAAATGTTTTATTTTTGAACGTCAGTTCACATTTGTAGGTGGATCATCAGTGTTAGAGCTAAAATTAGCATGTTTAAAGTGATTTTCATGCTTCCAGGGGCCCTAAACACAAGATTTATGGAATGGTTAAAAGTGCATGAAAATGGCCAATTTACTCACTCTGAGTTCTCAAAAAGGGTTTCTTCACCCCGGGAAGTTAATTAAATACCATTTGGAGGCATTTAATGTTCGAGCAAAAACGGCTGATTTTCGACAAAAGAGATAACACGCCCCCATTACGTCATGCTTCAGAAATGTGGAAAATGGTCCGTTTTCAAATGTTTTATTTTTGAACATCAGTTCACATTTGTAGGTGGATCATCAGTGTTAGAGCTAAAATTAGCATGTTTAAAGTGATTTTCATGCTTCCAGGGGCTCGGGAAGTGAATTAAATACTATTTGGAGGCATTTAATGTTCAATCAAAAACAGCCAGTTTTTGACAAAAGAGATAACACCCCCCCATTACGTCATGCTTCAGAAATGTGGAAAATGGTCCGTTTTCAAATGTTTTATTTTTGAACGTCAGTTCACATTTGTAGGTGGATCATCAGTGTTAGAGCTAAAATTAGCATGTTTAAAGTGATTTTCATGCTTCCAGGGGCCCTAAACACAAGATTTATGGAATGGTTAAAAGTGCATGAAAATGGCCAATTTACTCACTCTGAGTTCTCAAAAAGGGTTTCTTCACCCCGGGAAGTTAATTAAATACCATTTGGAGGCATTTAATGTTCGAGCAAAAACCGCTGATTTTCGACAAAAGAGATAACACGCCCCCATTACGTCATGTTTCAGAAATGTGGAAAATGGTCCGTTTTCAAATGTTTTATTTTTGAACATCAGTTCACATTTGTAGGTGGATCATCAGTGTTAGAGCTAAAATTAGCATGTTTAAAGTGATTTTCATGCTTCCAGGGGCTCGGGAAGTGAATTAAATACTATTTGGAGGCATTTAATGTTCAATCAAAAACAGCTGATTTTTGACAAAAGAGATTACACCCCCCCATTACGTCATGCTTCAGAAATGTGGAAAATGGTCCGTTTTCAAATGTTTTATTTTTGAACGTCAGTTCACATTTGTAGGTGGATCATCAGTGTTAGAGCTAAAATTAGCATGTTTAAAGTGATTTTCATGCTTCCAGGGGCCCTAAACACAAGATTTATGGAATGGTTAAAAGTGCATGAAAATGGCCAATTTACTCACTCTGAGTTCTCAAAAAGGGTTTCTTCACCCCGGGAAGTTAATTAAATACCATTTGGAGGCATTTAATGTTCGAGCAAAATTGGCTGATTTTCGACAAAAGAGATAACACCCCCCCATTACGTCATGCTTCAGAAATGTGGAAAATGGTCCGTTTTCAAATGTTTTATTTTTGAACGTCAGTTCACATTTGTAGGTGGATCATCAGTGTTAGAGCTAAAATTAGCATGTTTAAAGTGATTTTCATGCTTCCAGGGGCTCGGGAAGTGAATTAAATACTATTTGGAGGCATTTAATGTTCAATCAAAAACAGCTGATTTTTGACAAAAGAGATAACACCCCCCCATTACGTCATGCTTCAGAAATGTGGAAAATGGTCCGTTTTCAAATGTTTTATTTTTTAACGTCAGTTCACATTTGTAGGTGGATCATCAGTGTTAGAGCTAAAATTAGCATGTTTAAAGTGATTTTCATGCTTCCAGGGGCCCTAAACACAAGATTTATGGAATGGTTAAAAGTGCATGAAAATGGCCAATTTACTCACTCTGAGTTCTCAAAAAGGGTTTCTTCACCCCGGTAAGTTAATTAAATACCATTTGGAGGCATTTAATGTTCGAGCAAAAACGGCTGATTTTCGACAAAAGAGATAACACCCCCCCATTACGTCATGCTTCAGAAATGTGGAAAATGGTCCGTTTTCAAATGTTTTATTTTTGAACGTCAGTTCACGTTTGTAGGTGGATCATCAGTGTTAGAGCTAAAATTAGCATGTTTAAAGTGATTTTCATGCTTCCAGGGGCCCTAAACACAAGATTTATGGAATGGTTAAAAGTGCATGAAAATGGCCAATTTACTCACTCTGCGTTCTCAAAAAGGGTTTCTTCACCCCAGGAAGTTAATTAAATACCATTTGGAGGCATTTAATGTTCGAGCAAAAACGGCTGATTTTCGACAAAAGAGATAACACCCCCCCATTACGTCATGCTTCAGAAATGTGGAAAATGGTCCGTTTTCAAATGTTTTATTTTTGAACGTCAGTTCACATTTGTAGGTGGATCATCAGTGTTAGAGCTAAAATTAGCATGTTTAAAGTGATTTTCATGCTTCCAGGGGCTCGGGAAGTGAATTAAATACTATTTGGAGGCATTTAATGTTCAATCAAAAACAGCTGATTTTTGACAAAAGAGATAACACCCCCCCCCATTACGTCATGCTTCAGAAATGTGGAAAATGGTCCGTTTTCAAATGTTTTATTTTTGAACGTCAGTTCACATTTGTAGGTGGATCATCAGTGTTAGAGCTAAAATTAGCATGTTTAAAGTGATTTTCATGCTTCCAGGGGCCCTAAACACAAGATTTATGGAATGGTTAAAAGTGCATGAAAATGGCCAATTTACTCACTCTGAGTTCTCAAAAAGGGTTTCTTCACCCCGGGAAGTTAATTAAATACCATTTGGAGGCATTTAATGTTCGAGCAAAAACTGCTGATTTTCGACAAAAGAGATAACACCCCCCCATTACGTCATGCTTCAGAAATGTGGAAAATGGTCCGTTTTCAAATGTTTTATTTTTGAACGTCAGTTCACATTTGTAGGTGGATCATCAGTGTTAGAGCTAAAATTAGCATGTTTAAAGTGATTTTCATGCTTCCAGGGCCTCGGGAAGTGAATTAAATACTATTTGGAGGCATTTAATGTTCAAGCAAAAACAGCTGATTTTTGACAAAAGAGATAACACCCCCCCATTACGTCATGCTTCAGAAATGTGGAAAATGGTCAGTTTTCAAATGTTTTATTTTTGAACGTCAGTTCACATTTGTAGGTGGATCATCAGTGTTAGAGCTAAAATTAGCATGTTTAAAGTGATTTTCATGCTTCCAGGGGCCCTAAACACAAGATTTATGGCATGGTTAAAAGTGCATGAAAATGGCCAATTTACTCACTCTGAGTTCTCAAAAAGGGTTTCTTCACCCCGGGAAGTTAATTAAATACCATTTGGAGGCATTTAATGTTCGAGCAGAAACGGCTGATTTTCGACAAAAGAGATAACACCCCCCCCATTAAGTCATGCTTCAGAAATGTGGAAAATGGTCCGTTTTCAAATGTTTTATTTTGGAACGTCAGTTCACATTTGTAGGTGGATCATCAGTGTTAGAGCTAAAATTAGCATGTTTATAGTGATGTTCATGGTTCCAGGGGCTCGGGAAGTGAATTAAATACTATTTGGAGGCATTTAATGTTCAATCAAAAACAGCTGATTTTTGACAAAAGAGATAACACCCCCCCATTACGTCATGCTTCAGAAATGTGGAAAATGGTCCGTTTTAAAATGTTTTATTTTTGAATGTCAGTTCACATTTGTAGGTGGATCATCAGTGTTGGAGCTAAAATTAGCATGTTTAAAGTGATTTTCATGCTTCCAGGGGCCCTAAACACAAGATTTATGGAATGGTTAAAAGTGCATGAAAATGGACAATTTACTCACTCTGAGTTCTCAAAAAGGGTTTCTTCACCCCGGGAAGTTAATTAAATACCATTTGGAGGCATTTAATGTTCGAGCAAAAACGGCTGATTTTCGACAAAAGAGATAACACCCCCCCATTACGTCATGCTTCAGAAATGTGGAAAATGGTCCGTTTTCAAATGTTTTATTTTTGAACGTCAGTTCACATTTGTGGGTGGATCATCAGTGTTAGAGCTAAAATTAGCATGTTTAAAGTGATTTTCATGCTTCCAGGGGCTCGGGAAGTGAATTAAATACTATTTGGAGGCGTTTAATGTTCAAGCAAAAACAGCTGATTTTTGACAAAAGAGATAACACCCCCCCATTACGTCATGCTTCAGAAATGTGGAAAATGGTCCGTTTTCAAATGTTTTATTTTTGAACGTCAGTTCACATTTGTAGGTGGATCATCAGTGTTAGAGCTAAAATTAGCATGTTTAAAGTGATTTTCATGCTTCCAGGGGCCCTAAACACAAGATTTATGGAATGGTTAAAAGTGCATGAAAATGGCCAATTTACTCACTCTGAGTTCTCAAAAAGGGTTTCTTCACCCCGGGAAGTTAATTAAATACCATTTGGAGGCATTTAATGTTCGAGCAAAAACGGCTGATTTTCGACAAAAGAGATAACACGCCCCCATTACGTCATGCTTCAGAAATGTGGAAAATGGTCCGTTTTCAAATGTTTTATTTTTGAACATCAGTTCACATTTGTAGGTGGATCATCAGTGTTAGAGCTAAAATTAGCATGTTTAAAGTGATTTTCATGCTTCCAGGGGCTCGGGAAGTGAATTAAATACTATTTGGAGGCATTTAATGTTCAATCAAAAACAGCTGATTTTTGACAAAAGAGATAACACCCCCCCATTACGTCATGCTTCAGAAATGTGGAAAATGGTCCGTTTTCAAATGTTTTATTTTTTAACGTCAGTTCACATTTGTAGGTGGATCATCAGTGTTAGAGCTAAAATTAGCATGTTTAAAGTGATTTTCATGCTTCCAGGGGCCCTAAACACAAGATTTATGGAATGGTTAAAAGTGCATGAAAATGGCCAATTTACTCACTCTGAGTTCTCAAAAAGGGTTTCTTCACCCCGGGAAGTTAATTAAATACCATTTGGAGGCATTTAATGTTCGAGCAAAAACGGCTGATTTTCGACAAAAGAGATAACACCCCCCCCATTACGTCATGCTTCAGAAATGTGGAAAATGGTCCATTTTCAAATGTTTTATTTTTGAACGTCAGTTCACATTTGTAGGTGGATCATCAGTGTTAGAGCTAAAATTAGCATGTTTAAAGTGATTTTCATGCTTCCAGGGGCTCGGGAAGTGAATTAAATACTATTTGGAGGCATTTAATGTTCAAGCAAAAACAGCTGATTTTTGACAAAAGAGATAACACCCCCCCATTACGTCATGCTTCAGAAATGTGGAAAATGGTCCGTTTTCAAATGTTTTATTTTTTAACGTCAGTTCACATTTGTAGGTGGATCATCAGTGTTAGAGCTAAAATTAGCATGTTTAAAGTGATTTTCATGCTTCCAGGGGCCCTAAACACAAGATTTATGGAATGGTTAAAAGTGCATGAAAATGGCCAATTTACTCACTCTGAGTTCTCAAAAAGGGTTTCTTCACCCCGGGAAGTTAATTAAATACCATTTGGAGGCATTTAATGTTCGAGCAAAAACTGCTGATTTTCGACAAAAGAGATAACACCCCCCCATTACGTCATGCTTCAGAAATGTGGAAAATGGTCCGTTTTCAAATGTTTTATTTTTGAACGTCAGTTCACATTTGTAGGTGGATCATCAGTGTTAGAGCTAAAATTAGCATGTTTAAAGTGATTTTCATGCTTCCAGGGGCCCTAAACACAAGATTTATGGAATGGTTAAAAGTGCATGAAAATGGCCAATTTACTCACTCTGAGTTCTCAAAAAGGGTTTCTTCACCCCGGGAAGTTAATTAAATACCATTTGGAGGCATTTAATGTTCGAGCAAAAACGGCTGATTTTCGACAAAAGAGATAACACCCCCCCATTACGTCATGCTTCAGAAATGTGGAAAATGGTCCGTTTTCAAATGTTTTATTTTTGAACGTCAGTTCATATTTGTAGGTGGATCATCAGTGTTAGAGCTAAAATTAGCATGTTTAAAGTGATTTTCATGCTTCCAGGGGCCCTAAACACAAGATTTATGGAATGGTTAAAAGTGCATGAAAATGGCCAATTTACTCACTCTGAGTTCTCAAAAAGGGTTTCTTCACCCCGGGAAGTTAATTAAATACCATTTGGAGGCATTTAATGTTCGAGCAAAAACGGCTGATTTTCGACAAAAGAGATAACACCCCCCCCATTACGTCATGCTTCAGAAATGTGGAAAATGGTCCGTTTTCAAATGTTTTATTTTTGAACGTCAGTTCACATTTGTGGGTGGATCATCAGTGTTAGAGCTAAAATTAGCATGTTTAAAGTGATTTTCATGCTTCCAGGGGCTCGGGAAGTGAATGAAATACTATTTGGAGGCGTTTAATGTTCAAGCAAAAACAGCTGATTTTTGACAAAAGAGATAACACCCCCCCATTACGTCATGCTTCAGAAATGTGGAAAATGGTCCGTTTTCAAATGTTTTATTTTTGAACGTCAGTTCACATTTGTAGGTGGATCATCAGTGTTAGAGCTAAAATTAGCATGTTTAAAGTGATTTTCATGCTTCCAGGGGCCCTAAACACAAGATTTATGGAATGGTTAAAAGTGCATGAAAATGGCCAATTTACTCACTCTGAGTTCTCAAAAAGGGTTTCTTCACCCCGGGAAGTTAATTAAATACCATTTGGAGGCATTTAATGTTCGAGCAAAAACGGCTGATTTTCGACAAAAGAGATAACACGCCCCCATTACGTCATGCTTCAGAAATGTGGAAAATGGTCCGTTTTCAAATGTTTTATTTTTGAACATCAGTTCACATTTGTAGGTGGATCATCAGTGTTAGAGCTAAAATTAGCATGTTTAAAGTGATTTTCATGCTTCCAGGGGCTCGGGAAGTGAATTAAATACTATTTGGAGGCATTTAATGTTCAATCAAAAACAGCTGATTTTTGACAAAAGAGATAACACCCCCCCATTACGTCATGCTTCAGAAATGTGGAAAATGGTCCGTTTTCAAATGTTTTATTTTTTAACGTCAGTTCACATTTGTAGGTGGATCATCAGTGTTAGAGCTAAAATTAGCATGTTTAAAGTGATTTTCATGCTTCCAGGGGCCCTAAACACAAGATTTATGGAATGGTTAAAAGTGCATGAAAATGGCCAATTTACTCACTCTGAGTTCTCAAAAAGGGTTTCTTCACCCCGGGAAGTTAATTAAATACCATTTGGAGGCATTTAATGTTCGAGCAAAAACGGCTGATTTTCGACAAAAGAGATAACACCCCCCCATTACGTCATGCTTCAGAAATGTGGAAAATGGTCCGTTTTCAAATGTTTTAATTTTTGAACGTCAGTTCACATTTGTAGGTGGATCATCAGTGTTAGAGCTAAAATTAGCATGTTTAAAGTGATTTTCATGCTTCCAGGGGCTCGGGAAGTGAATTAAATACTATTTGGAGGCATTTAATGTTCAAGCAAAAACAGCGGATTTTTGACAAAAGAGATAACACCCCCCCATTACGTCATGCTTCAGAAATGTGGAAAATGGTCCGTTTTCAAATGTTTTATTTTTTAACGTCAGTTCACATTTGTAGGTGGATCATCAGTGTTAGAGCTAAAATTAGCATGTTTAAAGTGATTTTCATGCTTCCAGGGGCCCTAAACACAAGATTTATGGAATGGTTAAAAGTGCATGAAAATGGCCAATTTACTCACTCTGAGTTCTCAAAAAGGGTTTCTTCACCCCGGGAAGTTAATTAAATACCATTTGGAGGCATTTAATGTTCGAGCAAAAACTGCTGATTTTCGACAAAAGAGATAACACCCCCCCATTACGTCATGCTTCAGAAATGTGGAAAATGGTCCGTTTTCAAATGTTTTATTTTTGAACGTCAGTTCACATTTGTAGGTGGATCATCAGTGTTAGAGCTAAAATTAGCATGTTTAAAGTGATTTTCATGCTTCCAGGGGCTCGGGAAGTGAATTAAATACTATTTGGAGGCATTTAATGTTCAATCAAAAACAGCTGATTTTTGACAAAAGAGATAACACCCCCCCATTACGTCATGCTTCAGAAATGTGGAAAATGGTCCGTTTTCAAATGTTTTATTTTTGAACGTCAGTTCACATTTGTAGGTGGATCATCAGTGTTAGAGCTAAAATTAGCATGTTTAAAGTGATTTTCATGCTTCCAGGGGCCCTAAACACAAGATTTATGGAATGGTTAAAAGTGCATGAAAATGGCCAATTTACTCACTCTGAGTTCTCAAAAAGGGTTTCTTCACCCCGGGAAGTTAATTAAATACCATTTGGAGGCATTTAATGTTCGAGCAAAAACGGCTGATTTTCGACAAAAGAGATAACACGCCCCCATTACGTCATGCTTCAGAAATGTGGAAAATGGTCCGTTTTCAAATGTTTTATTTTTGAACATCAGTTCACATTTGTAGGTGGATCATCAGTGTTAGAGCTAAAATTAGCATGTTTAAAGTGATTTTCATGCTTCCAGGGGCTCGGGAAGTGAATTAAATACTATTTGGAGGCATTTAATGTTCAATCAAAAACAGCCAGTTTTTGACAAAAGAGATAACACCCCCCCATTACGTCATGCTTCAGAAATGTGGAAAATGGTCCGTTTTCAAATGTTTTATTTTTGAACGTCAGTTCACATTTGTAGGTGGATCATCAGTGTTAGAGCTAAAATTAGCATGTTTAAAGTGATTTTCATGCTTCCAGGGGCCCTAAACACAAGATTTATGGAATGGTTAAAAGTGCATGAAAATGGCCAATTTACTCACTCTGAGTTCTCAAAAAGGGTTTCTTCACCCCGGGAAGTTAATTAAATACCATTTGGAGGCATTTAATGTTCGAGCAAAAACCGCTGATTTTCGACAAAAGAGATAACACGCCCCCATTACGTCATGTTTCAGAAATGTGGAAAATGGTCCGTTTTCAAATGTTTTATTTTTGAACATCAGTTCACATTTGTAGGTGGATCATCAGTGTTAGAGCTAAAATTAGCATGTTTAAAGTGATTTTCATGCTTCCAGGGGCTCGGGAAGTGAATTAAATACTATTTGGAGGCATTTAATGTTCAATCAAAAACAGCTGATTTTTGACAAAAGAGATTACACCCCCCCATTACGTCATGCTTCAGAAATGTGGAAAATGGTCCGTTTTCAAATGTTTTATTTTTGAACGTCAGTTCACATTTGTAGGTGGATCATCAGTGTTAGAGCTAAAATTAGCATGTTTAAAGTGATTTTCATGCTTCCAGGGGCCCTAAACACAAGATTTATGGAATGGTTAAAAGTGCATGAAAATGGCCAATTTACTCACTCTGAGTTCTCAAAAAGGGTTTCTTCACCCCGGGAAGTTAATTAAATACCATTTGGAGGCATTTAATGTTCGAGCAAAATTGGCTGATTTTCGACAAAAGAGATAACACCCCCCCATTACGTCATGCTTCAGAAATGTGGAAAATGGTCCGTTTTCAAATGTTTTATTTTTGAACGTCAGTTCACATTTGTAGGTGGATCATCAGTGTTAGAGCTAAAATTAGCATGTTTAAAGTGATTTTCATGCTTCCAGGGGCTCGGGAAGTGAATTAAATACTATTTGGAGGCATTTAATGTTCAATCAAAAACAGCTGATTTTTGACAAAAGAGATAACACCCCCCCATTACGTCATGCTTCAGAAATGTGGAAAATGGTCCGTTTTCAAATGTTTTATTTTTTAACGTCAGTTCACATTTGTAGGTGGATCATCAGTGTTAGAGCTAAAATTAGCATGTTTAAAGTGATTTTCATGCTTCCAGGGGCCCTAAACACAAGATTTATGGAATGGTTAAAAGTGCATGAAAATGGCCAATTTACTCACTCTGAGTTCTCAAAAAGGGTTTCTTCACCCCGGTAAGTTAATTAAATACCATTTGGAGGCATTTAATGTTCGAGCAAAAACGGCTGATTTTCGACAAAAGAGATAACACCCCCCCATTACGTCATGCTTCAGAAATGTGGAAAATGGTCCGTTTTCAAATGTTTTATTTTTGAACGTCAGTTCACGTTTGTAGGTGGATCATCAGTGTTAGAGCTAAAATTAGCATGTTTAAAGTGATTTTCATGCTTCCAGGGGCCCTAAACACAAGATTTATGGAATGGTTAAAAGTGCATGAAAATGGCCAATTTACTCACTCTGCGTTCTCAAAAAGGGTTTCTTCACCCCAGGAAGTTAATTAAATACCATTTGGAGGCATTTAATGTTCGAGCAAAAACGGCTGATTTTCGACAAAAGAGATAACACCCCCCCATTACGTCATGCTTCAGAAATGTGGAAAATGGTCCGTTTTCAAATGTTTTATTTTTGAACGTCAGTTCACATTTGTAGGTGGATCATCAGTGTTAGAGCTAAAATTAGCATGTTTAAAGTGATTTTCATGCTTCCAGGGGCTCGGGAAGTGAATTAAATACTATTTGGAGGCATTTAATGTTCAATCAAAAACAGCTGATTTTTGACAAAAGAGATAACACCCCCCCCCCATTACGTCATGCTTCAGAAATGTGGAAAATGGTCCGTTTTCAAATGTTTTATTTTTGAACGTCAGTTCACATTTGTAGGTGGATCATCAGTGTTAGAGCTAAAATTAGCATGTTTAAAGTGATTTTCATGCTTCCAGGGGCCCTAAACACAAGATTTATGGAATGGTTAAAAGTGCATGAAAATGGCCAATTTACTCACTCTGAGTTCTCAAAAAGGGTTTCTTCACCCCGGGAAGTTAATTAAATACCATTTGGAGGCATTTAATGTTCGAGCAAAAACTGCTGATTTTCGACAAAAGAGATAACACCCCCCCATTACGTCATGCTTCAGAAATGTGGAAAATGGTCCGTTTTCAAATGTTTTATTTTTGAACGTCAGTTCACATTTGTAGGTGGATCATCAGTGTTAGAGCTAAAATTAGCATGTTTAAAGTGATTTTCATGCTTCCAGGGCCTCGGGAAGTGAATTAAATACTATTTGGAGGCATTTAATGTTCAAGCAAAAACAGCTGATTTTTGACAAAAGAGATAACACCCCCCCATTACGTCATGCTTCAGAAATGTGGAAAATGGTCAGTTTTCAAATGTTTTATTTTTGAACGTCAGTTCACATTTGTAGGTGGATCATCAGTGTTAGAGCTAAAATTAGCATGTTTAAAGTGATTTTCATGCTTCCAGGGGCCCTAAACACAAGATTTATGGCATGGTTAAAAGTGCATGAAAATGGCCAATTTACTCACTCTGAGTTCTCAAAAAGGGTTTCTTCACCCCGGGAAGTTAATTAAATACCATTTGGAGGCATTTAATGTTCGAGCAGAAACGGCTGATTTTCGACAAAAGAGATAACACCCCCCCCATTAAGTCATGCTTCAGAAATGTGGAAAATGGTCCGTTTTCAAATGTTTTATTTTGGAACGTCAGTTCACATTTGTAGGTGGATCATCAGTGTTAGAGCTAAAATTAGCATGTTTATAGTGATGTTCATGGTTCCAGGGGCTCGGGAAGTGAATTAAATACTATTTGGAGGCATTTAATGTTCAATCAAAAACAGCTGATTTTTGACAAAAGAGATAACACCCCCCCATTACGTCATGCTTCAGAAATGTGGAAAATGGTCCGTTTTAAAATGTTTTATTTTTGAATGTCAGTTCACATTTGTAGGTGGATCATCAGTGTTGGAGCTAAAATTAGCATGTTTAAAGTGATTTTCATGCTTCCAGGGGCCCTAAACACAAGATTTATGGAATGGTTAAAAGTGCATGAAAATGGACAATTTACTCACTCTGAGTTCTCAAAAAGGGTTTCTTCACCCCGGGAAGTTAATTAAATACCATTTGGAGGCATTTAATGTTCGAGCAAAAACGGCTGATTTTCGACAAAAGAGATAACACCCCCCCATTACGTCATGCTTCAGAAATGTGGAAAATGGTCCGTTTTCAAATGTTTTATTTTTGAACGTCAGTTCACATTTGTGGGTGGATCATCAGTGTTAGAGCTAAAATTAGCATGTTTAAAGTGATTTTCATGCTTCCAGGGGCTCGGGAAGTGAATTAAATACTATTTGGAGGCGTTTAATGTTCAAGCAAAAACAGCTGATTTTTGACAAAAGAGATAACACCCCCCCATTACGTCATGCTTCAGAAATGTGGAAAATGGTCCGTTTTCAAATGTTTTATTTTTGAACGTCAGTTCACATTTGTAGGTGGATCATCAGTGTTAGAGCTAAAATTAGCATGTTTAAAGTGATTTTCATGCTTCCAGGGGCCCTAAACACAAGATTTATGGAATGGTTAAAAGTGCATGAAAATGGCCAATTTACTCACTCTGAGTTCTCAAAAAGGGTTTCTTCACCCCGGGAAGTTAATTAAATACCATTTGGAGGCATTTAATGTTCGAGCAAAAACGGCTGATTTTCGACAAAAGAGATAACACGCCCCCATTACGTCATGCTTCAGAAATGTGGAAAATGGTCCGTTTTCAAATGTTTTATTTTTGAACATCAGTTCACATTTGTAGGTGGATCATCAGTGTTAGAGCTAAAATTAGCATGTTTAAAGTGATTTTCATGCTTCCAGGGGCTCGGGAAGTGAATTAAATACTATTTGGAGGCATTTAATGTTCAATCAAAAACAGCTGATTTTTGACAAAAGAGATAACACCCCCCCATTACGTCATGCTTCAGAAATGTGGAAAATGGTCCGTTTTCAAATGTTTTATTTTTTAACGTCAGTTCACATTTGTAGGTGGATCATCAGTGTTAGAGCTAAAATTAGCATGTTTAAAGTGATTTTCATGCTTCCAGGGGCCCTAAACACAAGATTTATGGAATGGTTAAAAGTGCATGAAAATGGCCAATTTACTCACTCTGAGTTCTCAAAAAGGGTTTCTTCACCCCGGGAAGTTAATTAAATACCATTTGGAGGCATTTAATGTTCGAGCAAAAACGGCTGATTTTCGACAAAAGAGATAACACCCCCCCATTACGTCATGCTTCAGAAATGTGGAAAATGGTCCATTTTCAAATGTTTTATTTTTGAACGTCAGTTCACATTTGTAGGTGGATCATCAGTGTTAGAGCTAAAATTAGCATGTTTAAAGTGATTTTCATGCTTCCAGGGGCTCGGGAAGTGAATTAAATACTATTTGGAGGCATTTAATGTTCAAGCAAAAACAGCTGATTTTTGACAAAAGAGATAACACCCCCCCATTACGTCATGCTTCAGAAATGTGGAAAATGGTCCGTTTTCAAATGTTTTATTTTTTAACGTCAGTTCACATTTGTAGGTGGATCATCAGTGTTAGAGCTAAAATTAGCATGTTTAAAGTGATTTTCATGCTTCCAGGGGCCCTAAACACAAGATTTATGGAATGGTTAAAAGTGCATGAAAATGGCCAATTTACTCACTCTGAGTTCTCAAAAAGGGTTTCTTCACCCCGGGAAGTTAATTAAATACCATTTGGAGGCATTTAATGTTCGAGCAAAAACTGCTGATTTTCGACAAAAGAGATAACACCCCCCCATTACGTCATGCTTCAGAAATGTGGAAAATGGTCCGTTTTCAAATGTTTTATTTTTGAACGTCAGTTCACATTTGTAGGTGGATCATCAGTGTTAGAGCTAAAATTAGCATGTTTAAAGTGATTTTCATGCTTCCAGGGGCTCCGGAAGTGAATTAAATACTATTTGGAGGCATTTAATGTTCAATCAAAAACAGCTGATTTTTGACAAAAGAGATAACACCCCCCCATTACGTCATGCTTCAGAAATGTGGAAAATGGTCCGTTTTCAAATGTTTTATTTTTGAACGTCAGTTCACATTTGTAGGTGGATCATCAGTGTTAGAGCTAAAATTAGCATGTTTAAAGTGATTTTCATGCTTCCAGGGGCCCTAAACACAAGATTTATGGAATGGTTAAAAGTGCATGAAAATGGCCAATTTACTCACTCTGAGTTCTCAAAAAGGGTTTCTTCACCCCGGGAAGTTAATTAAATACCATTTGGAGGCATTTAATGTTCGAGCAAAAACGGCTGATTTTCGACAAAAGAGATAACACGCCCCCATTACGTCATGCTTCAGAAATGTGGAAAATGGTCCGTTTTCAAATGTTTTATTTTTGTACATCAGTTCACATTTGTAGGTGGATCATCAGTGTTAGAGCTAAAATTAGCATGTTTAAAGTGATTTTCATGCTTCCAGGGGCTCGGGAAGTGAATTAAATACTATTTGGAGGCATTTAATGTTCAATCAAAAACAGCCAGTTTTTGACAAAAGAGATAACACCCCCCCATTACGTCATGCTTCAGAAATGTGGAAAATGGTCCGTTTTCAAATGTTTTATTTTTGAACGTCAGTTCACATTTGTAGGTGGATCATCAGTGTTAGAGCTAAAATTAGCATGTTTAAAGTGATTTTCATGCTTCCAGGGGCCCTAAACACAAGATTTATGGAATGGTTAAAAGTGCATGAAAATGGCCAATTTACTCACTCTGAGTTCTCAAAAAGGGTTTCTTCACCCCGGGAAGTTAATTAAATACCATTTGGAGGCATTTAATGTTCGAGCAAAAACGGCTGATTTTCGACAAAAGAGATAACATCCCCCCATTACGTCATGCTTCAGAAATGTGGAAAATGGTCCGTTTTCAAATGTTTTATTTCTGAACGTCAGTTCACATTTGTAGGTGGATCATCAGTGTTAGAGCTAAAATTAGCATGTTTAAAGTGATTTTCATGCTTCCAGGGGCTCGGGAAGTGAATTAAATACTATTTGGAGGCATTTAATGTTCAAGCAAAAACAGCTGATTTTTGACAAAAGAGATAACACCCCCCCATTACGTCATGCTTCAGAAATGTGGAAAATGGTCCGTTTTCAAATGTTTTATTTTTGAACGTCAGTTCACATTTGTAGGTGGATCATCAGTGTTAGAGCTAAAATTAGCATGTTTAAAGTGATTTTCATGCTTCCAGGGGCCCTAAACACAAGATTTATGGAATGGTTAAAAGTGCATGAAAATGGCCAATTTACTCACTCTGAGTTCTCAAAAAGGGTTTCTTCACCCCGGGAAGTTAATTAAATACCATTTGGAGGCATTTAATGTTCGAGCAAGAACGGCTGATTTTCGACAAAAGAGATAACATCCCCCCATTACGTCATGCTTCAGAAATGTGGAAAATGGTCCGTTTTCAAATGTTTTATTTCTGAACGTCAGTTGACATTTGTAGGTGGATCATCAGTGTTAGAGCTAAAATTAGCATGTTTAAAGTGATTTTCATGCTTCCAGGGGCTCGGGAAGTGAATTAAATACTATTTGGAGGCATTTAATGTTCAAGCAAAAACAGCTGATTTTTGACAAAAGAGATAACACCCCCCCATTACGTCATGCTTCAGAAATGTGGAAAATGGTCCGTTTTCAAATGTTTTATTTTTGAACGTCAGTTCACATTTGTAGGTGGATCATCAGTGTTAGAGCTAAAATTAGCATGTTTAAAGTGATTTTCATGCTTCCAGGGGCCCTAAACACAAGATTTATGGAATGGTTAAGAGTGCATGAAAATGGCCAATTTACTCACTCTGAGTTCTCAAAAAGGGTTTCTTCACCCCGGGAAGTTAATTAAATACCATTTGGAGGCATTTAATGTTCGAGCAAAAACGGCTGATTTTCGACAAAAGAGATAACACGCCCCCATTACGTCATGCTTCAGAAATGTGGAAAATGGTCCGTTTTCAAATGTTTTATTTTTGAACATCAGTTCACATTTGTAGGTGGATCATCAGTGTTAGAGCTAAAATTAGCATGTTTAAAGTGATTTTCATGCTTCCAGGGGCTCGGGAAGTGAATTAAATACTATTTGGAGGCATTTAATGTTCAATCAAAAACAGCTGATTTTTGACAAAAGAGATAACACCCCCCCATTACGTCATGCTTCAGAAATGTGGAAAATGGTCCGTTTTCAAATGTTTTATTTTTTAACGTCAGTTCACATTTGTAGGTGGATCATCAGTGTTAGAGCTAAAATTAGCATGTTTAAAGTGATTTTCATGCTTCCAGGGGCCCTAAACACAAGATTTATGGAATGGTTAAAAGTGCATGAAAATGGCCAATTTACTCACTCTGAGTTCTCAAAAAGGGTTTCTTCACCCCGGGAAGTTAATTAAATACCATTTGGAGGCATTTAATGTTCGAGCAAAAACGGCTGATTTTCGACAAAAGAGATAACACCCCCCCATTACGTCATGCTTCAGAAATGTGGAAAATGGTCCGTTTTCAAATGTTTTATTTTTGAACGTCAGTTCACATTTGTAGGTGGATCATCAGTGTTAGAGCTAAAATTAGCATGTTTAAAGTGATTTTCTTGCTTCCAGGGGCTCGGGAAGTGAATTAAATACTATTTGGAGGCATTTAATGTTCAAGCAAAAACAGCAGATTTTTGACAAAAGAGATAACACCCCCCCATTACGTCATGCTTCAGAAATGTGGAAAATGGTCCGTTTTCAAATGTTTTATTTTTGAACGTCAGTTCACATTTGTAGGTGGATCATCAGTGTTAGAGCTAAAATTAGCATGTTTAAAGTGATTTGCATGCTTTCAGGGGCCCTAAACACAAGATTTATGGAATGGTTAAAAGTGCATGAAAATGGCCAATTTACTCACTCTGAGTTCTCAAAAAGGGTTTCTTCACCCCGGGAAGTTAATTAAATACCATTTGGAGGCATTTAATGTTCGAGCAGAAACGGCTGATTTTCGACAAAAGAGATAACACCCCCCCCATTAAGTCATGCTTCAGAAATGTGGAAAATGGTCTGTTTTCAAATGTTTTATTTTGGAACGTCAGTTCACATTTGTAGGTGGATCATCAGTGTTAGAGCTAAAATTAGCATGTTTATAGTGATGTTCATGCTTCCAGGGGCTCGGGAAGTGAATTAAATACTATTTGGAGGCATTTAATGTTCAATCAAAAACAGCTGATTTTTGACAAAAGAGATAACACCCCCCCCATTAAGTCATGCTTCAGAAATGTGGAAAATGGTCCGTTTTCAAATGTTTTATTTTTGAACGTCAGTTCACATTTGTAGGTGGATCATCAGTGTTAGAGCTAAAATTAGCATGTTTAAAGTGATTTTCATGCTTCCAGGGGCTCCGGAAGTGAATTAAATACTATTTGGAGGCATTTAATGTTCAAGCAAAAACAGCTGATTTTTGACAAAAGAGATAACACCCCCCCATTACGTCATGCTTCAGAAATGTGGAAAATGGTCCGTTTTCAAATGTTTTATTTTTGAACGTCAGTTCACATTTGTAGGTGGATCATCAGTGTTAGAGATAAAATTAGCATGTTTAAAGTGATTTTCATGCTTCCAGGGGCCCTAAACACAAGATTTATGGAATGGTTAAAAGTGCATGAAAATGGCCAATTTACTCACTCTGAGTTCTCAAAAAGGGTTTCTTCACCCCGGGAAGTTAATTAAATACCATTTGGAGGCATTTAATGTTCGAGCAAAAACTGCTGATTTTCGACAAAAGAGATAACACCCCCCCATTACGTCATGCTTCAGAAATGTGGAAAATGGTCCGTTTTCAAATGTTTTATTTTTGAACATCAGTTCACATTTGTAGGTGGATCATCAGTGTTAGAGCTAAAATTTGCATGTTTAAAGTGATTTTCATGCTTCCAGGGGCTCGGGAAGTGAATTAAATACTATTTGGAGGCATTTAATGTTCAATCAAAAACAGCTGATTTTTGACAAAAGAGATAACACCCCCCCATTACGTCATGCTTCAGAAATGTGGAAAATGGTCCGTTTTCAAATGTTTTATTTTTGAACGTCAGTTCACATTTGTAGGTAGATCATCAGTGTTAGAGCTAAACTTAGCATGTTTAAAGTGATTTTCATGCTTCCAGGGGCCCTAAACACAAGATTTATGGAATGGTTAAAAGTGCATGAAAATGGCCAATTTACTCACTCTGAGTTCTCAAAAAGGGTTTCTTCACCCCGGGAAGCTAATTAAATACCATTTGGAGGCATTTAATGTTCGAGCAAAAACGGCTGATTTTCGACAAAAGAGATAACACCCCCCCATTACGTCATGCTTCAGAAATGTGGAAAATGGTCAGTTTTCAAATGTTTTATTTTTGAACGTCAGTTCACATTTGTAGGTGGATCATCAGTGTTAGAGCTAAAATTAGCATGTTTAAAGTGATTTTCATGCTTCCAGGGGCTCGGGAAGTGAATTAAATACTATTTGGAGGCATTTAATGTTCAAGCAAAAACAGCTGATTTTTGACAAAAGAGATAACACCCCCCCATTACGTCATGCTTCAGAAATGTGGAAAATGGTCCGTTTTCAAATGTTTTATTTTTGAACGTCAGTTCACATTTGTAGGTGGATCATCAGTGTTAGAGCTAAAATTAGCATGTTTAAAGTGATTTTCATGCTTCCAGGGGCCCTAAACACAAGATTTATGGAATGGTTAAAAGTGCATGAAAATGGCCAATTTACTCACTCTGAGTTCTCAAAAAGGGTTTCTTCACCCCGGGAAGTTAATTAAATACCATTTGGAGGCATTTAATGTTCGAGCAGAAACGGCTGATTTTCGACAAAAGAGATAACACCCCCCCCCATTAAGTCATGCTTCAGAAATGTGGAAAATGGTCCGTTTTCAAATGTTTTATTTTGGAACGTCAGTTCACATTTGTAGGTGGATCATCAGTGTTAGAGCTAAAATTAGCATGTTTATAGTGATGTTCATGCTTCCAGTGGCTCGGGAAGTGAATTAAATACTATTTGGAGGCATTTAACGTTCAATCAAAAACAGCTGATTTTTGACAAAAGAGATAACACCCCCCCATTACGTCATGCTTCAGAAATGTGGAAAATGGTCCGTTTTAAAATGTTTTATTTTTGAATGTCAGTTCACATTTGTAGGTGGATCATCAGTGTTGGAGCTAAAATTAGCATGTTTAAAGTGATTTTCATGCTTCCAGGGGCCCTAAACACAAGATTTATGGAATGGTTAAAAGTGCATGAAAATGGACAATTTACTCACTCTGAGTTCTCAAAAAGGGTTTCTTCACCCCGGGAAGTTAATTAAATACCATTTGGAGGCATTTAATGTTCGAGCAAAAACGGCTGATTTTCGACAAAAGAGATAACACCCCCCCATTACGTCATGCTTCAGAAATGTGGAAAATGGTCCGTTTTCAAATGTTTTATTTTTGAACGTCAGTTCACATTTGTGGGTGGATCATCAGTGTTAGAGCTAAAATTAGCATGTTTAAAGTGATTTTCATGCTTCCAGGGGCTCGGGAAGTGAATGAAATACTATTTGGAGGCGTTTAATGTTCAAGCAAAAACAGCTGATTTTTGACAAAAGAGATAACACCCCCCCATTACGTCATGCTTCAGAAATGTGGAAAATGGTCCGTTTTCAAATGTTTTATTTTTGAACGTCAGTTCACATTTGTAGGTGGATCATCAGTGTTAGAGCTAAAATTAGCATGTTTAAAGTGATTTTCATGCTTCCAGGGGCCCTAAACACAAGATTTATGGAATGGTTAAAAGTGCATGAAAATGGCCAATTTACTCACTCTGAGTTCTCAAAAAGGGTTTCTTCACCCCGGGAAGTTAATTAAATACCATTTGGAGGCATTTAATGTTCGAGCAAAAACGGCTGATTTTCGACAAAAGAGATAACACCCCCCCATTACGTCATGCTTCAGAAATGTGGAAAATGGTCCGTTTTCAAATGTTTTATTTTTGAACGTCAGTTCACATTTGTAGGTGGATCATCAGTGTTAGAGCTAAAATTAGCATGTTTAAAGTGATTTTCATGCTTCCAGGGGCTCGGGAAGTGAATTAAATACTATTTGGAGGCATTTAATGTTCAAGCAAAAACAGCTGATTTTTGACAAAAGAGATAACACCCCCCCATTACGTCATGCTTCAGAAATGTGGAAAATGGTCCGTTTTCAAATGTTTTATTTTTGAACGTCAGTTCACATTTGTAGGTGGATCATCAGTGTTAGAGCTAAAATTAGCATGTTTAAAGTGATTTTCATGCTTCCAGGGGCCCTAAACACAAGATTTATGGAATGGTTAAAAGTGCATGAAAATGGCCAATTTACTCACTCTGAGTTCTCAAAAAGGGTTTCTTCACCCCGGGAAGTTAATTAAATACCATTTGGAGGCATTTAATGTTCGAGCAGAAACGGCTGATTTTCGACAAAAGAGATAACACCCCCCCCCATTAAGTCATGCTTCAGAAATGTGGAAAATGGTCCGTTTTCAAATGTTTTATTTTGGAACGTCAGTTCACATTTGTAGGTGGATCATCAGTGTTAGAGCTAAAATTAGCATGTTTATAGTGATGTTCATGCTTCCAGTGGCTCGGGAAGTGAATTAAATACTATTTGGAGGCATTTAATGTTCAATCAAAAACAGCTGATTTTTGACAAAAGAGATAACACCCCCCCATTACGTCATGCTTCAGAAATGTGGAAAATGGTCCGTTTTAAAATGTTTTATTTTTGAATGTCAGTTCACATTTGTAGGTGGATCATCAGTGTTGGAGCTAAAATTAGCATGTTTAAAGTGATTTTCATGCTTCCAGGGGCCCTAAACACAAGATTTATGGAATGGTTAAAAGTGCATGAAAATGGACAATTTACTCACTCTGAGTTCTCAAAAAGGGTTTCTTCACCCCGGGAAGTTAATTAAATACCATTTGGAGGCATTTAATGTTCGAGCAAAAACGGCTGATTTTCGACAAAAGAGATAACACCCCCCCATTACGTCATGCTTCAGAAATGTGGAAAATGGTCCGTTTTCAAATGTTTTATTTTTGAACGTCAGTTCACATTTGTGGGTGGATCATCAGTGTTAGAGCTAAAATTAGCATGTTTAAAGTGATTTTCATGCTTCCAGGGGCTCGGGAAGTGAATGAAATACTATTTGGAGGCGTTTAATGTTCAAGCAAAAACAGCTGATTTTTGACAAAAGAGATAACACCCCCCCATTACGTCATGCTTCAGAAATGTGGAAAATGGTCCGTTTTCAAATGTTTTATTTTTGAACGTCAGTTCACATTTGTAGGTGGATCATCAGTGTTAGAGCTAAAATTAGCATGTTTAAAGTGATTTTCATGCTTCCAGGGGCCCTAAACACAAGATTTATGGAATGGTTAAAAGTGCATGAAAATGGCCAATTTACTCACTCTGAGTTCTCAAAAAGGGTTTCTTCACCCCGGGAAGTTAATTAAATACCATTTGGAGGCATTTAATGTTCGAGCAAAAACGGCTGATTTTCGACAAAAGAGATAACACCCCCCCATTACGTCATGCTTCAGAAATGTGGAAAATGGTCCGTTTTCAAATGTTTTATTTTTGAACGTCAGTTCACATTTGTAGGTGGATCATCAGTGTTAGAGCTAAAATTAGCATGTTTAAAGTGATTTTCATGCTTCCAGGGGCTCGGGAAGTGAATTAAATACTATTTGGAGGCATTTAATGTTCAAGCAAAAACAGCTGATTTTTGACAAAAGAGATAACACCCCCCCATTACGTCATGCTTCAGAAATGTGGAAAATGGTCCGTTTTCAAATGTTTTATTTTTGAACGTCAGTTCACATTTGTAGGTGGATCATCAGTGTTAGAGCTAAAATTAGCATGTTTAAAGTGATTTTCATGCTTCCAGGGGCCCTAAACACAAGATTTATGGAATGGTTAAAAGTGCATGAAAATGGCCAATTTACTCACTCTGAGTTCTCAAAAAGGGTTTCTTCACCCCGGGAAGTTAATTAAATACCATTTGGAGGCATTTAATGTTCGAGCAAAAACGGCTGATTTTCGACAAAAGAGATAACACGCCCCCATTACGTCATGCTTCAGAAATGTGGAAAATGGTCCGTTTTCAAATGTTTTATTTTTGAACATCAGTTCACATTTGTAGGTGGATCATCAGTGTTAGAGCTAAAATTAGCATGTTTAAAGTGATTTTCATGCTTCCAGGGGCTCGGGAAGTGAATTAAATACTATTTGGAGGCATTTAATGTTCAATCAAAAACAGCTGATTTTTGACAAAAGAGATAACACCCCCCCATTACGTCATGCTTCACAAATGTGGAAAATTGTCCGTTTTCAAATGTTTTATTTTTTAACGTCAGTTCACATTTGTAGGTGGATCATCAGTGTTAGAGCTAAAATTAGCATGTTTAAAGTGATTTTCATGCTTCCAGGGGCCCTAAACACAAGATTTATGGAATGGTTAAAAGTGCATGAAAATGGCCAATTTACTCACTCTGAGTTCTCAAAAAGGGTTTCTTCACCCCGGGAAGTTAATTAAATACCATTTGGAGGCATTTAATGTTCGAGCAAAAACGGCTGATTTTCGACAAAAGAGATAACACCCCCCCATTACGTCATGCTTCAGAAATGTGGAAAATGGTCCGTTTTCAAATGTTTTATTTTTGAACGTCAGTTCACATTTGTAGGTGGATCATCAGTGTTAGAGCTAAAATTAGCATGTTTAAAGTGATTTTCATGCTTCCAGGGGCTCCGGAAGTGAATTAAATACTATTTGGAGGCATTTAATGTTCAAGCAAAAACAGCTGATTTTTGACAAAAGAGATAACACCCCCCCATTACGTCATGCTTCAGAAATGTGGAAAATGGTCCGTTTTCAAATGTTTTATTTTTGAACGTCAGTTCACATTTGTAGGTGGATCATCAGTGTTAGAGATAAAATTAGCATGTTTAAAGTGATTTTCATGCTTCCAGGGGCCCTAAACACAAGATTTATGGAATGGTTAAAAGTGCATGAAAATGGCCAATTTACTCACTCTGAGTTCTCAAAAAGGGTTTCTTCACCCCGGGAAGTTAATTAAATACCATTTGGAGGCCTTTAATGTTCGAGCAAAAACTGCTGATTTTCGACAAAAGAGATAACACCCCCCCATTACGTCATGCTTCAGAAATGTGGAAAATGGTCCGTTTTCAAATGTTTTATTTTTGAACATCAGTTCACATTTGTAGGTGGATCATCAGTGTTAGAGCTAAAATTTGCATGTTTAAAGTGATTTTCATGCTTCCAGGGGCTCGGGAAGTGAATTAAATACTATTTGGAGGCATTTAATGTTCAATCAAAAACAGCTGATTTTTGACAAAAGAGATAACACCCCCCCATTACGTCATGCTTCAGAAATGTGGAAAATGGTCCGTTTTCAAATGTTTTATTTTTGAACGTCAGTTCACATTTGTAGGTGGATCATCAGTGTTAGAGCTAAACTTAGCATGTTTAAAGTGATTTTCATGCTTCCAGGGGCCCTAAACACAAGATTTATGGAATGGTTAAAAGTGCATGAAAATGGCCAATTTACTCACTCTGAGTTCTCAAAAAGGGTTTCTTCACCCCGGGAAGCTAATTAAATACCATTTGGAGGCATTTAATGTTCGAGCAAAAACGGCTGATTTTCGACAAAAGAGATAACACCCCCCCATTACGTCATGCTTCAGAAATGTGGAAAATGGTCAGTTTTCAAATGTTTTATTTTTGAACGTCAGTTCACATTTGTAGGTGGATCATCAGTGTTAGAGCTAAAATTAGCATGTTTAAAGTGATTTTCATGCTTCCAGGGGCTCGGGAAGTGAATTAAATACTATTTGGAGGCATTTAATGTTCAAGCAAAAACAGCTGATTTTTGACAAAAGAGATAACACCCCCCCATTACGTCATGCTTCAGAAATGTGGAAAATGGTCCGTTTTCAAATGTTTTATTTTTGAACGTCAGTTCACATTTGTAGGTGGATCATCAGTGTTAGAGCTAAAATTAGCATGTTTAAAGTGATTTTCATGCTTCCAGGGGCCCTAAACACAAGATTTATGGAATGGTTAAAAGTGCATGAAAATGGCCAATTTACTCACTCTGAGTTCTCAAAAAGGGTTTCTTCACCCCGGGAAGTTAATTAAATACCATTTGGAGGCATTTAATGTTCGAGCAGAAACGGCTGATTTTCGACAAAAGAGATAACACCCCCCCCCCCATTAAGTCATGCTTCAGAAATGTGGAAAATGGTCCGTTTTCAAATGTTTTATTTTGGAACGTCAGTTCACATTTGTAGGTGGATCATCAGTGTTAGAGCTAAAATTAGCATGTTTATAGTGATGTTCATGCTTCCAGTGGCTCGGGGAGTGAATTAAATACTATTTGGAGGCATTTAATGTTCAATCAAAAACAGCTGATTTTTGACAAAAGAGATAACACCCCCCCATTACGTCATGCTTCAGAAATGTGGAAAATGGTCCGTTTTAAAATGTTTTATTTTTGAATGTCAGTTCACATTTGTAGGTGGATCATCAGTGTTGGAGCTAAAATTAGCATGTTTAAAGTGATTTTCATGCTTCCAGGGGCCCTAAACACAAGATTTATGGAATGGTTAAAAGTGCATGAAAATGGACAATTTACTCACTCTGAGTTCTCAAAAAGGGTTTCTTCACCCCGGGAAGTTAATTAAATACCATTTGGAGGCATTTAATGTTCGAGCAAAAACGGCTGATTTTCGACAAAAGAGATAACACCCCCCCATTACGTCATGCTTCAGAAATGTGGAAAATGGTCCGTTTTCAAATGTTTTCTTTTTGAACGTCAGTTCACATTTGTGGGTGGATCATCAGTGTTAGAGCTAAAATTAGCATGTTTAAAGTGATTTTCATGCTTCCAGGGGCTCGGGAAGTGAATGAAATACTATTTGGAGGCGTTTAATGTTCAAGCAAAAACAGCTGATTTTTGACAAAAGAGATAACACCCCCCCATTACGTCATGCTTCAGAAATGTGGAAAATGGTCCGTTTTCAAATGTTTTATTTTTGAACGTCAGTTCACATTTGTAGGTGGATCATCAGTGTTAGAGCTAAAATTAGCATGTTTAAAGTGATTTTCATGCTTCCAGGGGCCCTAAACACAAGATTTATGGAATGGTTAAAAGTGCATGAAAATGGCCAATTTACTCACTCTGAGTTCTCAAAAAGGGTTTCTTCACCCCGGGAAGTTAATTAAATACCATTTGGAGGCATTTAATGTTCGAGCAAAAACGGCTTATTTTCGACAAAAGAGATAACACCCCCCCATTACGTCATGCTTCAGAAATGTGGAAAATGGTCCGTTTTCAAATGTTTTATTTTTGAACGTCAGTTCACATTTGTAGGTGGTTCATCAGTGTTAGAGCTAAAATTAGCATGTTTAAAGTGATTTTCATGCTTCCAGGGGCTCGGGAAGTGAATTAAATACTATTTGGAGGCATTTAATGTTCAAGCAAAAACAGCTGATTTTTGACAAAAGAGATAACACCCCCCCATTACGTCATGCTTCAGAAATGTGGAAAATGGTCCGTTTTCAAATGTTTTATTTTTGAACGTCAGTTCACATTTGTAGGTGGATCATCAGTGTTAGAGCTAAAATTAGCATGTTTAAAGTGATTTTCATGCTTCCAGGGGCCCTAAACACAAGATTTATGGAATGGTTAAAAGTGCATGAAAATGGCCAATTTACTCACTCTGAGTTCTCAAAAAGGGTTTCTTCACCCCGGGAAGTTAATTAAATACCATTTGGAGGCATTTAATGTTCGAGCAAAAACGGCTGATTTTCGACAAAAGAGATAACACGCCCCCATTACGTCATGCTTCAGAAATGTGGAAAATGGTCCGTTTTCAAATGTTTTATTTTTGAACATCAGTTCACATTTGTAGGTGGATCATCAGTGTTAGAGCTAAAATTAGCATGTTTAAAGTGATTTTCATGCTTCCAGGGGCTCGGGAAGTGAATTAAATACTATTTGGAGGCATTTAATGTTCAATCAAAAACAGCAGATTTTTGACAAAAGAGATAACACCCCCCCCATTACGTCATGCTTCAGAAATGTGGAAAATTGTCCGTTTTCAAATGTTTTATTTTTTAACGTCAGTTCACATTTGTAGGTGGATCATCAGTGTTAGAGCTAAAATTAGCATGTTTAAAGTGATTTTCATGCTTCCAGGGGCCCTAAACACAAGATTTATGGAATGGTTAAAAGTGCATGAAAATGGCCAATTTACTCACTCTGAGTTCTCAAAAAAGGTTTCTTCACCCCGGGAAGTTAATTAAATACCATTTGGAGGCATTTAATGTTCGAGCAAAAACGGCTGATTTTCGACAAAAGAGATAACACCCCCCCATTACGTCATGCTTCAGAAATGTGGAAAATGGTCCGTTTTCAAATGTTTTATTTTTGAACGTCAGTTCACATTTGTAGGTGGATCATCAGTGTTAGAGCTAAAATTAGCATGTTTAAAGTGATTTTCATGCTTCCAGGGGCTCGGGAAGTATATTAAATACTATTTGGAGGCATTTAATGTTCAAGCAAAAACAGCTGATTTTTGACAAAAGAGATAACACCCCCCCATTACGTCATGCTTCAGAAATGTGGAAAATGGTCCGTTTTCAAATGTTTTATTTTTTAACGTCAGTTCACATTTTGTAGGTGGATCATCAGTGTTAGAGCTAAAATTAGCATGTTTAAAGTGATTTTCATGCTTCCAGGGGCCCTAAACACAAGATTTATGGAATGGTTAAAAGTGCATGAAAATGGCCAATTTACTCACTCTGAGTTCTCAAAAAGGGTTTCTTCACCCCGGGAAGTTAATTAAATACCATTTGGAGGCATTTAATGTTCGAGCAAAAACTGCTGATTTTCGACAAAAGAGATAACACCCCCCCCATTACGTCATGCTTCAGAAATGTGGAAAATGGTCCGTTTTCAAATGTTTTATTTTTGAACGTCAGTTCACATTTGTAGGTGGATCATCAGTGTTAGAGCTAAAATTAGCATGTTTAAAGTGATTTTCATGCTTCCAGGGGCCCTAAACACAAGATTTATGGAATGGTTAAAAGTGCATGAAAATGGCCAATTTACTCACTCTGAGTTCTCAAAAAGGGTTTCTTCACCCCGGGAAGTTAATTAAATACCATTTGGAGGCATTTAATGTTCGCGCAAAAACGGCTGATTTTCGACAAAAGAGATAACACGCCCCCATTACGTCATGCTTCAGAAATGTGGAAAATGGTCCGTTTTCAAATGTTTTATTTTTGAACATCAGTTCACATTTGTAGGTGGATCGTCAGTGTTAGAGCTAAAATTAGCATGTTTAAAGTGATTTTCATGCTTCCAGGGGCTCGGGAAGTGAATTAAATACTATTTGGAGGCATTTAATGTTCAATCAAAAACAGCCAGTTTTTGACAAAAGAGATAACACCCCCCCATTACGTCATGCTTCAGAAATGTGGAAAATGGTCCGTTTTCAAATGTTTTATTTTTGAACGTCAGTTCACATTTGTAGGTGGATCATCAGTGTTAGAGCTAAAATTAGCATGTTTAAAGTGATTTTCATGCTTCCAGGGGCCCTAAACACAAGATTTATGGAATGGTTAAAAGTGCATGAAAATGGCCAATTTACTCACTCTGAGTTCTCAAAAAGGGTTTCTTCACCCCGGGAAGTTAATTAAATACCATTTGGAGGCATTTAATGTTCGAGCAAAATTGGCTGATTTTCGACAAAAGAGATAACACCCCCCCATTACGTCATGCTTCAGAAATGTGGAAAATGGTCCGTTTTCAAATGTTTTATTTTTGAACGTCAGTTCACATTTGTAGGTGAATCATCAGTGTTAGAGCTAAAATTAGCATGTTTAAAGTGATTTTCATGCTTCCAGGGGCTCGGGAAGTGAATTAAATACTATTTGGAGGCATTTAATGTTCAATCAAAAACAGCTGATTTTTGACAAAAGAGATAACACCCCCCCATTACGTCATGCTTCAGAAATGTGGAAAATGGTCCGTTTTCAAATGTTTTATTTTTTAACGTCAGTTCACATTTGTAGGTGGATCATCAGTGTTAGAGCTAAAATTAGCATGTTTAAAGTGATTTTCATGCTTCCAGGGGCCCTAAACACAAGATTTATGGAATGGTTAAAAGTGCATGAAAATGGCCAATTTACTCACTCTGAGTTCTCAAAAAGGGTTTCTTCACCCCGGGAAGTTAATTAAATACCATTTGGAGGCATTTAATGTTCGAGCAAAAACGGCTGATTTTCGACAAAAGAGATAACACCCCCCATTACGTCATGCTTCAGAAATGTGGAAAATGGTCCGTTTTCAAATGTTTTATTTTTGAACGTCAGTTCACGTTTGTAGGTGGATCATCAGTGTTAGAGCTAAAATTAGCATGTTTAAAGTGATTTTCATGCTTCCAGGGGCCCTAAACACAAGATTTATGGAATGGTTAAAAGTGCATGAAAATGGCCAATTTACTCACTCTGCGTTCTCAAAAAGGGTTTCTTCACCCCAGGAAGTTAATTAAATACCATTTGGAGGCATTTAATGTTCGAGCAAAAACGGCTGATTTTCGACAAAAGAGATAACACCCCCCCATTACGTCATGCTTCAGAAATGTGGAAAATGGTCCGTTTTCAAATGTTTTATTTTTGAACGTCAGTTCACATTTGTAGGTGGATCATCAGTGTTAGAGCTAAAATTAGCATGTTTAAAGTGATTTTCATGCTTCCAGGGGCTCGGGAAGTGAATTAAATGCTATTTGGAGGCATTTAATGTTCAAGCAAAAACAGCTGATTTTTGACAAAAGAGATAACACCCCCCATTACGTCATGCTTCAGAAATGTGGAAAATGGTCCGTTTTCAAATGTTTTATTTTTGAACGTCAGTTCACATTTGTAGGTGGATCATCAGTGTTAGAGCTAAATTAGCATGTTTAAAGTGATTTTCATGCTTCCAGGGGCCCTAAACACAAGATTTATGGAATGGGTAAAAGTGCATGAAAATGGCCAATTTACTCACTCTGAGTTCTCAAAAAGGGTTTCTTCACCCCGGGAAGTTAATTAAATACCATTTGGAGGCATTTAATGTTCGAGCAGAAACGGCTGATTTTCGACAAAAGAGATAACACCCCCCCCCATTAAGTCATGCTTCAGAAATGTGGAAAATGGTCCGTTTTCAAATGTTTTATTTTGGAACGTCAGTTCACATTTGTAGGTGGATCATCAGTGTTAGAGCTAAAATTAGCATGTTTATAGTGATGTTCATGCTTCCAGGGGCTCGGGAAGTGAATTAAATACTATTTGGAGGCATTTAATGTTCAATCAAAAACAGCTGATTTTTGACAAAAGAGATAACACCCCCCCATTACGTCATGCTTCAGAAATGTGGAAAATGGTCCGTTTTAAAATGTTTTATTTTTGAATGTCAGTTCACATTTGTAGGTGGATCATCAGTGTTGGAGCTAAAATTAGCATGTTTAAAGTGATTTTCATGCTTCCAGGGGCCCTAAACACAAGATTTATGGAATGGTTAAAAGTGCATGAAAATGGACAATTTACTCACTCTGAGTTCTCAAAAAGGGTTTCTTCACCCCGGGAAGTTAATTAAATACCATTTGGAGGCATTTAATGTTCGAGCAAAAACGGCTGATTTTCGACAAAAGAGATAACACCCCCCCATTACGTCATGCTTCAGAAATGTGGAAAATGGTCCGTTTTCAAATGTTTTATTTTTGAACGTCAGTTCACATTTGTTGGTGGATCATCAGTGTTAGAGCTAAAATTAGCATGTTTAAAGTGATTTTCATGCTTCCAGGGGCTCGGGAAGTGAATTAAATACTATTTGGAGGCATTTAATGTTCAAGCAAAAACAGCTGATTTTTGACAAAAGAGATAATACCCCCCCATTACGTCATGCTTCAGAAATGTGGAAAATGGTCCGTTTTCAAATGTTTTATTTTTGAACGTCAGTTCACATTTGTAGGTGGATCATCAGTGTTAGAGCTAAAATTAGCATGTTTAAAGTGATTTTCATGCTTCCAGGGGCCCTAAACACAAGATTTATGGAATGGTTAAAAGTGCATGAAAATGGCCAATTTACTCACTCTGAGTTCTCAAAAAGGGTTTCTTCACCCCGGGAAGTTAATTAAATACCATTTGGAGGCATTTAATGTTCGAGCAAAAACTGCTGATTTTCGACAAAAGAGATAACACCCCCCCCATTACGTCATGCTTCAGAAATGTGGAAAATGGTCCGTTTTCAAATGTTTTATTTTTGAACGTCAGTTCACATTTGTAGGTGGATCATCAGTGTTAGAGCTAAAATTAGCATGTTTAAAGTGATTTTCATGCTTCCAGGGGCTCGGGAAGTGAATTAAATACTATTTGGAGGCATTTAATGTTCAATCAAAAACAGCTGATTTTTGACAAAAGAGATAACACCCCCCCATTACGTCATGCTTCAGAAATGTGGAAAATGGTCCGTTTTCAAATGTTTTATTTTTTAAAGTCAGTTCACATTTGTAGGTGGATCATCAGTGTTAGAGCTAAAATTAGCATGTTTAAAGTGATTTTCATGCTTCCAGGGGCCCTAAACACAAGATTTATGGAATGGTTAAAAGTGCATGAAAATGGCCAATTTACTCACTCTGAGTTCTCAAAAAGGGTTTCTTCACCCCGGGAAGTTAATTAAATACAATTTGGAGGCATTTAATGTTCGAGCAAAAACGGCTGATTTTCGACAAAAGAGATAACACCCCCCCATTACGTCATGCTTCAGAAATGTGGAAAATGGTCCGTTTTCAAATGTTTTATTTTTGAACGTCAGTTCACATTTGTAGGTGGATCATCAGTGTTAGAGCTAAAATTAGCATGTTTAAAGTGAATTTCATGCTTCCAGGGGCTCGGGAAGTGAATTAAATACTATTTGGAGGCATTTAATGTTCAAGCAAAAACAGCTGATTTTTGACAAAAGAGATAACACCCCCCATTACGTCATGCTTCAGAAATGTGAAAAATGGTCCGTTTTCAAATGTTTTATTTTTGAACGTCAGTTCACATTTGTAGGTGGATCATCAGTGTTAGAGCTAAAATTAGCATGTTTAAAGTGATTTTCATGCTTCCAGGGGCCCTAAACACAAGATTTATGGAATGGTTAAAAGTGCATGAAAATGGCCAATTTACTCACTCTGAGTTCTCAAAAAGGGTTTCTTCACCCCGGGAAGTTAATTAAATACCATTTGGAGGCATTTAATGTTCGAGCAAAAACGGCTGATTTTCGACAAAAGAGATAACACGCCCCCATTACGTCATGCTTCAGAAATGTGGAAAATGGTCCGTTTTCAAATGTTTTATTTTTGAACATCAGTTCACATTTGTAGGTGGATCATCAGTGTTAGAGCTAAAATTAGCATGTTTAAAGTGATTTTCATGCTTCCAGGGGCTCGGGAAGTGAATTAAATACTATTTGGAGGCATTTAATGTTCAATCAAAAACAGCTGATTTTTGACAAAAGAGATAACACCCCCCCATTACGTCATGCTTCAGAAATGTGGAAAATGGTCCGTTTTCAAATGTTTTATTTTTTAACGTCAGTTCACATTTGTAGGTGGATCATCAGTGTTAGAGCTAAAATTAGCATGTTTAAAGTGATTTTCATGCTTCCAGGGGCCCTAAACACAAGATTTATGGAATGGTTAAAAGTGCATGAAAATGGCCAATTTACTCACTCTGAGTTCTCACAAAGGGTTTCTTCACCCCGGGAAGTTAATTAAATACCATTTGGAGGCATTTAATGTTCGAGCAAAAACGGCTGATTTTCGACAAAAGAGATAACACCCCCCCATTACGTCATGCTTCAGAAATGTGGAAAATGGTCCGTTTTCAAATGTTTTATTTTTGAACGTCAGTTCACATTTGTAGGTGGATCATCAGTGTTAGAGCTAAAATTAGCATGTTTAAAGTGATTTTCATGCTTCCAGGGGCTCGGGAAGTGAATTAAATACTATTTGGAGGCATTTAATGTTCAAGCAAAAACAGCTGATTTTTGACAAAAGAGATAACACCCCCCCATTACGTCATGCTTCAGAAATGTGGAAAATGGTCCGTTTTCAAATGTTTTATTTTTTAACGTCAGTTCACATTTGTAGGTGGATCATCAGTGTTAGAGCTAAAATTAGCATGTTTAAAGTGATTTTCATGCTTCCAGGGGCCCTAAACACAAGATTTATGGAATGGTTAAAAGTGCATGAAAATGGCCAATTTACTCACTCTGAGTTCTCAAAAAGGGTTTCTTCACCCCGGGAAGTTAATTAAATACCATTTGGAGGCATTTAATGTTCGAGCAAAAACTGCTGATTTTCGACAAAAGAGATAACACCCCCCCATTACGTCATGCTTCAGAAATGTGGAAAATGGTCCGTTTTCAAATGTTTTATTTTTGAACGTCAGTTCACATTTGTCGGTGGATCATCAGTGTTAGAGCTAAAATTAGCATGTTTAAAGTGATTTTCATGCTTCCAGGGGCTCGGGAAGTGAATTAAATACTATTTGGAGGCATTTAATGTTCAAGCAAAAACAGCTGATTTTTGACAAAAGAGATAACACCCCCCCATTACGTCATGCTTCAGAAATGTGGAAAATGGTCCGTTTTCAAATGTTTTATTTTTGAACGTCAGTTCACATTTGTAGGTGGATCATCAGTGTTAGAGCTAAAATTAGCATGTTGAAAGTGATTTTCATGCTTCCAGGGGCCCTAAACACAAGATTTATGGAATGGTTAAAAGTGCATGAAAATGGCCAATTTACTCACTCTGAGTTCTCAAAAAGGGTTTCTTCACCCCGGGAAGTTAATTAAATACCATTTGGAGGCATTTAATGTTCGAGCAAAAACGGCTGATTTTCGACAAAAGAGATAACACGCCCCCATTACGTCATGCTTCAGAAATGTGGAAAATGGTCCGTTTTCAAATGTTTTATTTTTGAACATCATTTCACATTTGTAGGTGGATCTTCAGTGTTAGAGCTAAAATTAGCATGTTTAAAGTGATTTTCATGCTTCCAGGGGCTCGGGAAGTGAATTAAATACTATTTGGAGGCATTTAATGTTCAATCAAAAACAGCTGATTTTTGACAAAAGAGATAACACCCCCCCATTACGTCATGCTTCAGAAATGTGGAAAATGGTCCGTTTTCAAATGTTTTATTTTTGAACGTCAGTTCACATTTGTAGGTGGATCATCAGTGTTAGAGCTAAAATTAGCATGTTTAAAGTGATTTTCATGCTTCCAGGGGCCCTAAACACAAGATTTATGGAATGGTTAAAAGTGCATGAAAATGGCCAATTTACTCACTCTGAGTTCTCAAAAAAGGTTTCTTCACCCCGGGAAGTTAATTAAATACCATTTGGAGGCATTTAATGTTCGAGCAAAAACGGCTGATTTTCGACAAAAGAGATAACACCCCCCCATTACGTCATGCTTCAGAAATGTGGAAAATGGTCCGTTTTCAAATGTTTTATTTTTGAACGTCAGTTCACATTTGTAGGTGGATCATCAGTGTTAGAGCTAAAATTAGCATGTTTAAAGTGATTTTCATGCTTCCAGGGGCTCGGGAAGTATATTAAATACTATTTGGAGGCATTTAATGTTCAAGCAAAAACAGCTGATTTTTGACAAAAGAGATAACACCCCCCCATTACGTCATGCTTCAGAAATGTGGAAAATGGTCCGTTTTCAAATGTTTTATTTTTTAACGTCAGTTCACATTTGTAGGTGGATCATCAGTGTTAGAGCTAAAATTAGCATGTTTAAAGTGATTTTCATGCTTCCAGGGGCCCTAAACACAAGATTTATGGAATGGTTAAAAGTGCATGAAAATGGCCAATTTACTCACTCTGAGTTCTCAAAAAGGGTTTCTTCACCCCGGGAAGTTAATTAAATACCATTTGGAGGCATTTAATGTTCGAGCAAAAACTGCTGATTTTCGACAAAAGAGATAACACCCCCCCCCATTACGTCATGCTTCAGAAATGTGGAAAATGGTCCGTTTTCAAATGTTTTATTTTTGAACGTCAGTTCACATTTGTAGGTGGATCATCAGTGTTAGAGCTAAAATTAGCATGTTTAAAGTGATTTTCATGCTTCCAGGGGCTCGGGAAGTGAATTAAATACTATTTGGAGGCATTTAATGTTCAATCAAAAACAGCTGATTTTTGACAAAAGAGATAACACCCCCCCATTACGTCATGCTTCAGAAATGTGGAAAATGGTCCGTTTTCAAATGTTTTATTTTTGAACGTCAGTTCACATTTGTAGGTGGATCATCAGTGTTAGAGCTAAAATTAGCATGTTTAAAGTGATTTTCATGCTTCCAGGGGCCCTAAACACAAGATTTATGGAATGGTTAAAAGTGCATGAAAATGGCCAATTTACTCACTCTGAGTTCTCAAAAAGGGTTTCTTCACCCCGGGAAGTTAATTAAATACCATTTGGAGGCATTTAATGTTCGCGCAAAAACGGCTGATTTTCGACAAAAGAGATAACACGCCCCCATTACGTCATGCTTCAGAAATGTGGAAAATGGTCCGTTTTCAAATGTTTTATTTTTGAACATCAGTTCACATTTGTAGGTGGATCGTCAGTGTTAGAGCTAAAATTAGCATGTTTAAAGTGATTTTCATGCTTCCAGGGGCTCGGGAAGTGAATTAAATACTATTTGGAGGCATTTAATGTTCAATCAAAAACAGCCAGTTTTTGACAAAAGAGATAACACCCCCCCATTACGTCATGCTTCAGAAATGTGGAAAATGGTCCGTTTTCAAATGTTTTATTTTTGAACGTCAGTTCACATTTGTAGGTGGATCATCAGTGTTAGAGCTAAAATTAGCATGTTTAAAGTGATTTTCATGCTTCCAGGGGCCCTAAACACAAGATTTATGGAATGGTTAAAAGTGCATGGAAATGGCCAATTTACTCACTCTGAGTTCTCAAAAAGGGTTTCTTCACCCCGGGAAGTTAATTAAATACCATTTGGAGGCATTTAATGTTCGAGCAAAAACGGCTGATTTTCGACAAAAGAGATAACACCCCCCCATTACGTCATGCTTCAGAAATGTGGAAAATGGTCCGTTTTCAAATGTTTTATTTTTGAACGTCAGTTCACATTTGTAGGTGGATCATCAGTGTTAGAGCTAAAATTAGCATGTTTAAAGTGATTTTCATGCTTCCAGGGGCTCGGGAAGTGAATTAAATACTATTTGGAGGCATTTAATGTTCAAGCAAAAACAGCTGATTTTTGACAAAAGAGATAACACCCCCCCATTACGTCATGCTTCAGAAATGTGGAAAATGGTCCGTTTTCAAATGTTTTATTTTTGAACGTCAGTTCACATTTGTAGGTGGATCATCAGTGTTAGAGCTAAAATTAGCATGTTTAAAGTGATTTTCATGCTTCCAGGGGCCCTAAACACAAGATTTATGGAATGGTTAAAAGTGCATGAAAATGGCCAATTTACTCACTCTGAGTTCTCAAAAAGGGTTTCTTCACCCCGGGAAGTTAATTAAATACCATTTGGAGGCATTTAATGTTCGAGCAAAATTGGCTGATTTTCGACAAAAGAGATAACACCCCCCCATTACGTCATGCTTCAGAAATGTGGAAAATGGTCCGTTTTCAAATGTTTTATTTTTGAACGTCAGTTCACATTTGTAGGTGGATCATCAGTGTTAGAGCTAAAATTAGCATGTTTAAAGTGATTTTCATGCTTCCAGGGGCTCGGGAAGTGAATTAAATACTATTTGGAGGCATTTAATGTTCAATCAAAAACAGCTGATTTTTGACAAAAGAGATAACACCCCCCCATTACGTCATGCTTCAGAAATGTGGAAAATGGTCCGTTTTCAAATGTTTTATTTTTTAACGTCAGTTCACATTTGTAGGTGGATCATCAGTGTTAGAGCTAAAATTAGCATGTTTAAAGTGATTTTCATGCTTCCAGGGGCCCTAAACACAAGATTTATGGAATGGTTAAAAGTGCATGAAAATGGCCAATTTACTCACTCTGAGTTCTCAAAAAGGGTTTCTTCACCCCGGGAAGTTAATTAAATACCATTTGGAGGCATTTAATGTTCGAGCAAAAACGGCTGATTTTCGACAAAAGAGATAACACCCCCCATTACGTCATGCTTCAGAAATGTGGAAAATGGTCCGTTTTCAAATGTTTTATTTTTGAACGTCAGTTCACGTTTGTAGGTGGATCATCAGTGTTAGAGCTAAAATTAGCATGTTTAAAGTGATTTTCATGCTTCCAGGGGCCCTAAACACAAGATTTATGGAATGGTTAAAAGTGCATGAAAATGGCCAATTTACTCACTCTGCGTTCTCAAAAAGGGTTTCTTCACCCCAGGAAGTTAATTAAATACCATTTGGAGGCATTTAATGTTCGAGCAAAAACGGCTGATTTTCGACAAAAGAGATAACACCCCCCCATTACGTCATGCTTCAGAAATGTGGAAAATGGTCCGTTTTCAAATGTTTTATTTTTGAACGTCAGTTCACATTTGTAGGTGGATCATCAGTGTTAGAGCTAAAATTAGCATGTTTAAAGTGATTTTCATGCTTCCAGGGGCTCGGGAAGTGAATTAAATACTATTTGGAGGCATTTAATGTTCAATCAAAAACAGCTGATTTTTGACAAAAGAGATAACACCCCCCCCATTACGTCATGCTTCAGAAATGTGGAAAATGGTCCGTTTTCAAATGTTTTATTTTTGAACGTCAGTTCACATTTGTAGGTGGATCATCAGTGTTAGAGCTAAAATTAGCATGTTTAAAGTGATTTTCATGCTTCCAGGGGCCCTAAACACAAGATTTATGGAATGGTTAAAAGTGCATGAAAATGGCCAATTTACTCACTCTGAGTTCTCAAAAAGGGTTTCTTCACCCCGGGAAGTTAATTAAATACCATTTGGAGGCATTTAATGTTAGAGCAAAAACTGCTGATTTTCGACAAAAGAGATAACACCCCCCCATTACGTCATGCTTCAGAAATGTGGAAAATGGTCCGTTTTCAAATGTTTTATTTTTGAACGTCAGTTCACATTTGTAGGTGGATCATCAGTGTTAGAGCTAAAATTAGCATGTTTAAAGTGATTTTCATGCTTCCAGGGGCTCGGGAAGTGAATTAAATACTATTTGGAGGCATTTAATGTTCAAGCAAAAACAGCTGATTTTTGACAAAAGAGATAACACCCCCCCATTACATCATGCTTCAGAAATGTGGAAAATGGTCCGTTTTCAAATGTTTTATTTTTGAACGTCAGTTCACATTTGTAGGTGGATCATCAGTGTTAGAGATAAAATTAGCATGTTTAAAGTGATTTTCATGCTTCCAGGGGCCCTAAACACAAGATTTATGGAATGGTTAAAAGTGCATGAAAATGGCCAATTTACTCACTCTGAGTTCTCAAAAAGGGTTTCTTCACCCCGGGAAGTTAATTAAATACCATTTGGAGGCATTTAATGTTCGAGCAAAAACTGCTGATTTTCGACAAAAGAGATAACACCCCCCCATTACGTCATGCTTCAGAAATGTGGAAAATGGTCCGTTTTCAAATGTTTTATTTTTGAACATCAGTTCACATTTGTAGGTGGATCATCAGTGTTAGAGCTAAAATTTGCATGTTTAAAGTGATTTTCATGCTTCCAGGGGCTCGGGAAGTGAATTAAATACTATTTGGAGGCATTTAATGTTCAATCAAAAACAGCTGATTTTTGACAAAAGAGATAACACCCCCCCATTACGTCATGCTTCAGAAATGTGGAAAATGGTCCGTTTTCAAATGTGTTATTTTTGAACGTCAGTTCACATTTGTAGGTGGATCATCAGTGTTAGAGCTAAAATTAGCATGTTTAAAGTGATTTTCATGCTTCCAGGGGCCCTAAACACAAGATTTATGGAATGGTTAAAAGTGCATGAAAATGGCCAATTTACTCACTCTGAGTTCTCAAAAAGGGTTTCTTCACCCCGGGAAGTTAATTAAATACCATTTGGAGGCATTTAATGTTCGAGCAAAAACGGCTGATTTTCGACAAAAGAGATAACACCCCCCCATTACGTCATGCTTCAGAAATGTGGAAAATGGTCAGTTTTCAGATGTTTTATTTTTGAACGTCAGTTCACATTTGTAGGTGGATCATCAGTGTTAGAGCTAAAATTAGCATGTTTAAAGTGATTTTCATGCTTCCAGGGGCTCGGGAAGTGAATTAAATGCTATTTGGAGGCATTTAATGTTCAAGCAAAAACAGCTGATTTTTGACAAAAGAGATAACACCCCCCATTACGTCATGCTTCAGAAATGTGGAAAATGGTCCGTTTTCAAATGTTTTATTTTTGAACGTCAGTTCACATTTGTAGGTGGATCATCAGTGTTAGAGCTAAATTAGCATGTTTAAAGTGATTTTCATGCTTCCAGGGGCCCTAAACACAAGATTTATGGAATGGGTAAAAGTGCATGAAAATGGCCAATTTACTCACTCTGAGTTCTCAAAAAGGGTTTCTTCACCCCGGGAAGTTAATTAAATACCATTTGGAGGCATTTAATGTTCGAGCAGAAACGGCTGATTTTCGACAAAAGAGATAACACCCCCCCCATTAAGTCATGCTTCAGAAATGTGGAAAATGGTCCGTTTTCAAATGTTTTATTTTGGAACGTCAGTTCACATTTGTAGGTGGATCATCAGTGTTAGAGCTAAAATTAGCATGTTTATAGTGATGTTCATGCTTCCAGGGGCTCGGGAAGTGAATTAAATACTATTTGGAGGCATTTAATGTTCAATCAAAAACAGCTGATTTTTGACAAAAGAGATAACACCCCCCCATTACGTCATGCTTCAGAAATGTGGAAAATGGTCCGTTTTAAAATGTTTTATTTTTGAATGTCAGTTCACATTTGTAGGTGGATCATCAGTGTTGGAGCTAAAATTAGCATGTTTAAAGTGATTTTCATGCTTCCAGGGGCCCTAAACACAAGATTTATGGAATGGTTAAAAGTGCATGAAAATGGACAATTTACTCACTCTGAGTTCTCAAAAAGGGTTTCTTCACCCCGGGAAGTTAATTAAATACCATTTGGAGGCATTTAATGTTCGAGCAAAAACGGCTGATTTTCGACAAAAGAGATAACACCCCCCCATTACGTCATGCTTCAGAAATGTGGAAAATGGTCCGTTTTCAAATGTTTTATTTTTGAACGTCAGTTCACATTTGTTGGTGGATCATCAGTGTTAGAGCTAAAATTAGCATGTTTAAAGTGATTTTCATGCTTCCAGGGGCTCGGGAAGTGAATTAAATACTATTTGGAGGCATTTAATGTTCAAGCAAAAACAGCTGATTTTTGACAAAAGAGATAATACCCCCCCATTACGTCATGCTTCAGAAATGTGGAAAATGGTCCGTTTTCAAATGTTTTATTTTTGAACGTCAGTTCACATTTGTAGGTGGATCATCAGTGTTAGAGCTAAAATTAGCATGTTTAAAGTGATTTTCATGCTTCCAGGGGCCCTAAACACAAGATTTATGGAATGGTTAAAAGTGCATGAAAATGGCCAATTTACTCACTCTGAGTTCTCAAAAAGGGTTTCTTCACCCCGGGAAGTTAATTAAATACCATTTGGAGGCATTTAATGTTCGAGCAAAAACTGCTGATTTTCGACAAAAGAGATAACACCCCCCCCATTACGTCATGCTTCAGAAATGTGGAAAATGGTCCGTTTTCAAATGTTTTATTTTTGAACGTCAGTTCACATTTGTAGGTGGATCATCAGTGTTAGAGCTAAAATTAGCATGTTTAAAGTGATTTTCATGCTTCCAGGGGCTCGGGAAGTGAATTAAATACTATTTGGAGGCATTTAATGTTCAATCAAAAACAGCTGATTTTTGACAAAAGAGATAACACCCCCCCATTACGTCATGCTTCAGAAATGTGGAAAATGGTCCGTTTTCAAATGTTTTATTTTTTAAAGTCAGTTCACATTTGTAGGTGGATCATCAGTGTTAGAGCTAAAATTAGCATGTTTAAAGTGATTTTCATGCTTCCAGGGGCCCTAAACACAAGATTTATGGAATGGTTAAAAGTGCATGAAAATGGCCAATTTACTCACTCTGAGTTCTCAAAAAGGGTTTCTTCACCCCGGGAAGTTAATTAAATACAATTTGGAGGCATTTAATGTTCGAGCAAAAACGGCTGATTTTCGACAAAAGAGATAACACCCCCCCATTACGTCATGCTTCAGAAATGTGGAAAATGGTCCGTTTTCAAATGTTTTATTTTTGAACGTCAGTTCACATTTGTAGGTGGATCATCAGTGTTAGAGCTAAAATTAGCATGTTTAAAGTGATTTTCATGCTTCCAGGGGCTCGGGAAGTGAATTAAATACTATTTGGAGGCATTTAATGTTCAAGCAAAAACAGCTGATTTTTGACAAAAGAGATAACACCCCCCCATTACGTCATGCTTCAGAAATGTGAAAAATGGTCCGTTTTCAAATGTTTTATTTTTGAACGTCAGTTCACATTTGTAGGTGGATCATCAGTGTTAGAGCTAAAATTAGCATGTTTAAAGTGATTTTCATGCTTCCAGGGGCCCTAAACACAAGATTTATGGAATGGTTAAAAGTGCATGAAAATGGCCAATTTACTCACTCTGAGTTCTCAAAAAGGGTTTCTTCACCCCGGGAAGTTAATTAAATACCATTTGGAGGCATTTAATGTTCGAGCAAAAACGGCTGATTTTCGACAAAAGAGATAACACGCCCCCATTACGTCATGCTTCAGAAATGTGGAAAATGGTCCGTTTTCAAATGTTTTATTTTTGAACATCAGTTCACATTTGTAGGTGGATCATCAGTGTTAGAGCTAAAATTAGCATGTTTAAAGTGATTTTCATGCTTCCAGGGGCTCGGGAAGTGAATTAAATACTATTTGGAGGCATTTAATGTTCAATCAAAAACAGCTGATTTTGACAAAAGAGATAACACCCCCCCATTACGTCATGCTTCAGAAATGTGGAAAATGGTCCGTTTTCAAATGTTTTATTTTTTAACGTCAGTTCACATTTGTAGGTGGATCATCAGTGTTAGAGCTAAAATTAGCATGTTTAAAGTGATTTTCATGCTTCCAGGGGCCCTAAACACAAGATTTATGGAATGGTTAAAAGTGCATGAAAATGGCCAATTTACTCACTCTGAGTTCTCAAAAAGGGTTTCTTCACCCCGGGAAGTTAATTAAATACCATTTGGAGGCATTTAATGTTCGAGCAAAAACTGCTGATTTTCGACAAAAGAGATAACACCCCCCCATTACGTCATGCTTCAGAAATGTGGAAAATGGTCCGTTTTCAAATGTTTTATTTTTGAACGTCAGTTCACATTTGTCGGTGGATCATCAGTGTTAGAGCTAAAATTAGCATGTTTAAAGTGATTTTCATGCTTCCAGGGGCTCGGGAAGTGAATTAAATACTATTTGGAGGCATTTAATGTTCAAGCAAAAACAGCTGATTTTTGACAAAAGAGATAACACCCCCCCATTACGTCATGCTTCAGAAATGTGGAAAATGGTCCGTTTTCAAATGTTTTATTTTTGAACGTCAGTTCACATTTGTAGGTGGATCATCAGTGTTAGAGCTAAAATTAGCATGTTGAAAGTGATTTTCATGCTTCCAGGGGCCCTAAACACAAGATTTATGGAATGGTTAAAAGTGCATGAAAATGGCCAATTTACTCACTCTGAGTTCTCAAAAAGGGTTTCTTCACCCCGGGAAGTTAATTAAATACCATTTGGAGGCATTTAATGTTCGAGCAAAAACGGCTGATTTTCGACAAAAGAGATAACACGCCCCCATTACGTCATGCTTCAGAAATGTGGAAAATGGTCCGTTTTCAAATGTTTTATTTTTGAACATCATTTCACATTTGTAGGTGGATCTTCAGTGTTAGAGCTAAAATTAGCATGTTTAAAGTGATTTTCATGCTTCCAGGGGCTCGGGAAGTGAATTAAATACTATTTGGAGGTATTTAATGTTCAATCAAAAACAGCTGATTTTTGACAAAAGAGATAACACCCCCCCATTACGTCATGCTTCAGAAATGTGGAAAATGGTCCGTTTTCAAATGTTTTATTTTTGAACGTCAGTTCACATTTGTAGGTGGATCATCAGTGTTAGAGCTAAAATTAGCATGTTTAAAGTGATTTTCATGCTTCCAGGGGCCCTAAACACAAGATTTATGGAATGGTTAAAAGTGCATGAAAATGGCCAATTTACTCACTCTGAGTTCTCAAAAAGGGTTTCTTCACCCCGGGAAGTTAATTAAATACCATTTGGTGGCATTTAATGTTCGAGCAAAAACTGCTGATTTTCGAAAAAAGAGATAACACCCCCCCATTACGTCATGCTTCAGAAATGTGGAAAATGGTCCGTTTTCAAATGTTTTATTTTTGAACGTCAGTTCACATTTGTAGGTGGATCATCAGTGTTAGAGCTAAAATTAGCATGTTTAAAGTGATTTTCATGCTTCCAGGGGCTCGGGAAGTGAATTAAATACTATTTGGAGGCATTTAATATTCAATCAAAAACAGCTGATTTTTGACAAAAGAGATAACACCCCCCCATTACGTCATGCTTCAGAAATGTGGAAAATGGTCCGTTTTCAAATGTTTTATTTTTGAACGTCAGTTCACATTTGTAGGTGGATCATCAGTGTTAGAGCTAAAATTAGCATGTTTAAAGTGATTTTCATGCTTCCAGGGGCCCTAAACACAAGATTTATGGAATGGTTAAAAGTGCATGAAAATGGCCAATTTACTCACTCTGAGTTCTCAAAAAGGGTTTCTTCACCCCGGGAAGTTAATTAAATACCATTTGGAGGCATTTAATGTTCGAGCAAAAACGGCTGATTTTCGACAAAAGAGATAACACCCCCCCATTACGTCATGCTTCAGAAATGTGGAAAATGGTCCGTTTTCAAATGTTTTATTTTTGAACGTCAGTTCACATTTGTAGGTGGATCATCAGTGTTAGAGCTAAAATTAGCATGTTTAAAGTGATTTTCATGCTTCCAGGGGCCCTAAACACAAGATTTATGGAATGGTTAAAAGTGCATGAAAATGGCCAATTTACTCACTCTGAGTTCTCAAAAAGGGTTTCTTCACCCCGGGAAGTTAATTAAATACCATTTGGAGGCATTTAATGTTCGAGCAAAAACGGCTGATTTTCGACAAAAGAGATAACACCCCCCCATTACGTCATGCTTCAGAAATGTGGAAAATGGTCCGTTTTCAAATGTTTTATTTTTGAACGTCAGTTCACATTTGTAGGTGGATCATCAGTGTTAGAGCTAAAATTAGCATGTTTAAAGTGATTTTCATGCTTCCAGGGGCTCGGGAAGTGAATTAAATACTATTTGGAGGCATTTAATGTTCAAGCAAAAACAGCTGATTTTTGACAAAAGAGATAACACCCCCCCATTACGTCATGCTTCAGAAATGTGGAAAATGGTCCGTTTTCAAATGTTTTATTTTTGAACGTCAGTTCACATTTGTAGGTGTATCATCACTGTTAGAGCTAAAATTAGCATGTTTAAAGTGATTTTCATGCTTCCAGGGGCCCTAAACACAAGATTTATGGAATGGTTAAAAGTGCATGAAAATGGCCAATTTACTCACTCTGAGTTCTCAAAAAGGGTTTCTTCACCCCGGGAAGTTAATTAAATACCATTTGGAGGCATTTAATGTTCGAGCAAAAACGGCTGATTTTCGACAAAAGAGATAACACGCCCCCATTACGTCATGCTTCAGAAATGTGGAAAATGGTCCGTTTTCAAATGTTTTATTTTTGAACATCAGTTCACATTTGAAGGTGGATCATCAGTGTTAGAGCTAAAATTAGCATGTTTAAAGTGATTTTCATGCTTCCAGGGGCTCGGGAAGTGAATTAAATACTATTTGGAGGCATTTAATGTTCAATCAAAAACAGCTGATTTTTGACAAAAGAGATAACACCCCCCCATTACGTCATGCTTCAGAAATGTGGAAAATGGTCCGTTTTCAAATGTTTTATTTTTTAACGTCAGTTCACATTTGTAGGTGGATCATCAGTGTTAGAGCTAAAATTAGCATGTTTAAAGTGATTTTCATGCTTCCAGGGGCCCTAAACACAAGATTTATGGAATGGTTAAAAGTGCATGAAAATGGCCAATTTACTCACTCTGAGTTCTCAAAAAGGGTTTCTTCACCCCGGGAAGTTAATTAAATACCATTTGGAGGCATTTAATGTTCGAGCAAAAACGGCTGATTTTCGACAAAAGAGATAACACCCCCCCATTACGTCATGCTTCAGAAATGTGGAAAATGGTCCGTTTTCAAATGTTTTATTTTTGAACGTCAGTTCACATTTGTCGGTGGATCATCAGTGTTAGAGCTAAAATTAGCATGTTTAAAGTGATTTTCATGCTTCCAGGGGCTCGGGAAGTGAATTAAATACTATTTGGAGGCATTTAATGTTCAAGCAAAAACAGCTGATTTTTGACAAAAGAGATAACACCCCCCCATTACGTCATGCTTCAGAAATGTGGAAAATGGTCCGTTTTCAAATGTTTTATTTTTGAACGTCAGTTCACATTTGTAGGTGGATCATCAGTGTTAGAGCTAAAATTAGCATGTTGAAAGTGATTTTCATGCTTCCAGGGGCCCTAAACACAAGATTTATGGAATGGTTAAAAGTGCATGAAAATGGCCAATTTACTCACTCTGAGTTCTCAAAAAGGGTTTCTTCACCCCGGGAAGTTAATTAAATACCATTTGGAGGCATTTAATGTTCGAGCAAAAACGGCTGATTTTCGACAAAAGAGATAACACGCCCCCATTACGTCATGCTTCAGAAATGTGGAAAATGGTCCGTTTTCAAATGTTTTATTTTTGAACATCATTTCACATTTGTAGGTGGATCTTCAGTGTTAGAGCTAAAATTAGCATGTTTAAAGTGATTTTCATGCTTCCAGGGGCTCGGGAAGTGAATTAAATACTATTTGGAGGTATTTAATGTTCAATCAAAAACAGCTGATTTTTGACAAAAGAGATAACACCCCCCCATTACGTCATGCTTCAGAAATGTGGAAAATGGTCCGTTTTCAAATGTTTTATTTTTGAACGTCAGTTCACATTTGTAGGTGGATCATCAGTGTTAGAGCTAAAATTAGCATGTTTAAAGTGATTTTCATGCTTCCAGGGGCCCTAAACACAAGATTTATGGAATGGTTAAAAGTGCATGAAAATGGCCAATTTACTCACTCTGAGTTCTCAAAAAGGGTTTCTTCACCCCGGGAAGTTAATTAAATACCATTTGGTGGCATTTAATGTTCGAGCAAAAACTGCTGATTTTCGACAAAAGAGATAACACCCCCCCATTACGTCATGCTTCAGAAATGTGGAAAATGGTCCGTTTTCAAATGTTTTATTTTTGAACGTCAGTTCACATTTGTAGGTGGATCATCAGTGTTAGAGCTAAAATTAGCATGTTTAAAGTGATTTTCATGCTTCCAGGGGCTCGGGAAGTGAATTAAATACTATTTGGAGGCATTTAATATTCAATCAAAAACAGCTGATTTTTGACAAAAGAGATAACACCCCCCCATTACGTCATGCTTCAGAAATGTGGAAAATGGTCCGTTTTCAAATGTTTTATTTTTGAACGTCAGTTCACATTTGTAGGTGGATCATCAGTGTTAGAGCTAAAATTAGCATGTTTAAAGTGATTTTCATGCTTCCAGGGGCCCTAAACACAAGATTTATGGAATGGTTAAAAGTGCATGAAAATGGCCAATTTACTCACTCTGAGTTCTCAAAAAGGGTTTCTTCACCCCGGGAAGTTAATTAAATACCATTTGGAGGCATTTAATGTTCGAGCAAAAACGGCTGATTTTCGACAAAAGAGATAACACCCCCCCATTACGTCATGCTTCAGAAATGTGGAAAATGGTCCGTTTTCAAATGTTTTATTTTTGAACGTCAGTTCACATTTGTAGGTGGATCATCAGTGTTAGAGCTAAAATTAGCATGTTTAAAGTGATTTTCATGCTTCCAGGGGCCCTAAACACAAGATTTATGGAATGGTTAAAAGTGCATGAAAATGGCCAATTTACTCACTCTGAGTTCTCAAAAAGGGTTTCTTCACCCCGGGAAGTTAATTAAATACCATTTGGAGGCATTTAATGTTCGAGCAAAAACGGCTGATTTTCGACAAAAGAGATAACACCCCCCCATTACGTCATGCTTCAGAAATGTGGAAAATGGTCCGTTTTCAAATGTTTTATTTTTGAACGTCAGTTCACATTTGTAGGTGGATCATCAGTGTTAGAGCTAAAATTAGCATGTTTAAAGTGATTTTCATGCTTCCAGGGGCTCGGGAAGTGAATTAAATACTATTTGGAGGCATTTAATGTTCAAGCAAAAACAGCTGATTTTTGACAAAAGAGATAACACCCCCCCATTACGTCATGCTTCAGAAATGTGGAAAATGGTCCGTTTTCAAATGTTTTATTTTTGAACGTCAGTTCACATTTGTAGGTGTATCATCACTGTTAGAGCTAAAATTAGCATGTTTAAAGTGATTTTCATGCTTCCAGGGGCCCTAAACACAAGATTTATGGAATGGTTAAAAGTGCATGAAAATGGCCAATTTACTCACTCTGAGTTCTCAAAAAGGGTTTCTTCACCCCGGGAAGTTAATTAAATACCATTTGGAGGCATTTAATGTTCGAGCAAAAACGGCTGATTTTCGACAAAAGAGATAACACGCCCCCATTACGTCATGCTTCAGAAATGTGGAAAATGGTCCGTTTTCAAATGTTTTATTTTTGAACATCAGTTCACATTTGAAGGTGGATCATCAGTGTTAGAGCTAAAATTAGCATGTTTAAAGTGATTTTCATGCTTCCAGGGGCTCGGGAAGTGAATTAAATACTATTTGGAGGCATTTAATGTTCAATCAAAAACAGCTGATTTTTGACAAAAGAGATAACACCCCCCCATTACGTCATGCTTCAGAAATGTGGAAAATGGTCCGTTTTCAAATGTTTTATTTTTTAACGTCAGTTCACATTTGTAGGTGGATCATCAGTGTTAGAGCTAAAATTAGCATGTTTAAAGTGATTTTCATGCTTCCAGGGGCCCTAAACACAAGATTTATGGAATGGTTAAAAGTGCATGAAAATGGCCAATTTACTCACTCTGAGTTCTCAAAAAGGGTTTCTTCACCCCGGGAAGTTAATTAAATACCATTTGGAGGCATTTAATGTTCGAGCAAAAACGGCTGATTTTCGACAAAAGAGATAACACCCCCCCATTACGTCATGCTTCAGAAATGTGGAAAATGGTCCGTTTTCAAATGTTTTATTTTTGAACGTCAGTTCACATTTGTAGGTGGATCATCAGTGTTAGAGCTAAAATTAGCATGTTTAAAGTGATTTTCATGCTTCCAGGGGCTCGGGAAGTGAATTAAATACTATTTGGAGGCATTTAATGTTCAAGCAAAAACAGCTGATTTTTGACAAAAGAGATAACACCCCCCCATTACGTCATGCTTCAGAAATGTGGAAAATGGTCCGTTTTCAAATGTTTTATTTTTTAACGTCAGTTCACATTTGTAGGTGGATCATCAGTGTTAGAGCTAAAATTAGCATGTTTAAAGTGATTTTCATGCTTCCAGGGGCCCTAAACACAAGATTTATGGAATGGTTAAAAGTGCATGAAAATGGCCAATTTACTCACTCTGAGTTCTCAAAAAGGGTTTCTTCACCCCGGGAAGTTAATTAAATACCATTTGGAGGCATTTAATGTTCGAGCAAAAACTGCTGATTTTCGACAAAAGAGATAACACCCCCCCATTACGTCATGCTTCAGAAATGTGGAAAATGGTCCGTTTTCAAATGTTTTATTTTTGAACGTCAGTTCACATTTGTAGGTGGATCATCAGTGTTAGAGCTAAAATTAGCATGTTTAAAGTGATTTTCATGCTTCCAGGGGCTCGGGAAGTGAATTAAATACTATTTGGAGGCATTTAATGTTCAAGCAAAAACAGCTGATTTTTGACAAAAGAGATAACACCCCCCCATTACGTCATGCTTCAGAAATGTGGAAAATGGTCCGTTTTCAAATGTTTTATTTTTGAACGTCAGTTCACATTTGTAGGTGGATCATCAGTGTTAGAGCTAAAATTAGCATGTTTAAAGTGATTTTCATGCTTCCAGGGGCCCTAAACACAAGATTTATGGAATGGTTAAAAGTGCATGAAAATGGCCAATTTACTCACTCTGAGTTCTCAAAAAGGGTTTCTTCACCCCGGGAAGTTAATTAAATACCATTTGGAGGCATTTAATGTTCGAGCAAAAACTGCTGCTTTTCGACAAAAGAGATAACACCCCCCCATTACGTCATGCTTCAGAAATGTGGAAAATGGTCCGTTTTCAAATGTTTTATTTTTTAACGTCAGTTCACATTTGTAGGTGGATCATCAGTGTTAGAGCTAAAATTAGCATGTTTAAAGTGATTTTCATGCTTCCAGGGGCTCGGGAAGTGAATTAAATACTATTTGGAGGCATTTAATGTTCAAGCAAAAACAGCTGATTTTTGACAAAAGAGATAACACCCCCCCATTACGTCATGCTTCAGAAATGTGGAAAATGGTCCGTTTTCAAATGTTTTATTTTTTAACGTCAGTTCACATTTGTAGGTGGATCATCAGTGTTAGAGCTAAAATTAGCATGTTTAAAGTGATTTTCATGCTTCCAGGGGCCCTAAACACAAGATTTATGGAATGGTTAAAAGTGCATGAAAATGGCCAATTTACTCACTCTGAGTTCTCAAAAAGGGTTTCTTCACCCCGGGAAGTTAATTAAATACCATTTGGAGGCATTTAATGTTCGAGCAAAAACTGCTGATTTTCGACAAAAGAGATAACACCCCCCCATTACGTCATGCTTCAGAAATGTGGAAAATGGTCCGTTTTCAAATGTTTTATTTTTGAACGTCAGTTCACATTTGTAGGTGGATCATCAGTGTTAGAGCTAAAATTAGCATGTTTAAAGTGATTTTCATGCTTCCAGGGGCTCGGGAAGTGAATTAAATACTATTTGGAGGCATTTAATGTTCAAGCAAAAACAGCTGATTTTTGACAAAAGAGATAACACCCCCCCATTACGTCATGCTTCAGAAATGTGGAAAATGGTCCGTTTTCAAATGTTTTATTTTTGAACGTCAGTTCACATTTGTAGGTGGATCATCAGTGTTAGAGCTAAAATTAGCATGTTTAAAGTGATTTTCATGCTTCCAGGGGCCCTAAACACAAAATTTATGGAATGGTTAAAAGTGCATGAAAATGGCCAATTTACTCACTCTGAGTTCTCAAAAAGGGTTTCTTCACCCCGGGAAGTTAATTAAATACCATTTGGAGGCATTTAATGTTCGAGCAAAAACTGCTGATTTTCGACAAAAGAGATAACACCCCCCCATTACGTCATGCTTCAGAAATGTGGAAAATGGTCCGTTTTCAAATGTTTTATTTTTGAACGTCAGTTCACATTTGTAGGTGGATCATCAGTGTTAGAGCTAAAATTAGCATGTTTAAAGTGATTTTCATGCTTCCAGGGGCTCGGGAAGTGAATTAAATACTATTTGGAGGCATTTAATGTTCAAGCAAAAACAGCTGATTTTTGACAAAAGAGATAACACCCCCCCATTACGTCATGCTTCAGAAATGTGGAAAATGGTCCGTTTTCAAATGTTTTATTTTTGAACGTTAGTTCACATTTGTAGGTGGATCATCAGTGTTAGAGATAAAATTAGCATGTTTAAAGTGATTTTCATGCTTCCAGGGGCCCTAAACACAAGATTTATGGAATGGTTAAAAGTGCATGAAAATGGCCAATTTACTCACTCTGAGTTCTCAAAAAGGGTTTCTTCACCCCGGGAAGTTAATTAAATACCATTTGGAGGCATTTAATGTTCGAGCAAAAACTGCTGATTTTCGACAAAAGAGATAACACCCCCCCATTACGTCATGCTTCAGAAATGTGGAAAATGGTCCGTTTTCAAATGTTTTATTTTTGAACATCAGTTCACATTTGTAGGTGGATCATCAGTGTTAGAGCTAAAATTTGCATGTTTAAAGTGATTTTCATGCTTCCAGGGGCTCGGGAAGTGAATTAAATACTATTTGGAGGCATTTAATGTTCAATCAAAAACAGCTGATTTTTGACAAAAGAGATAACACCCCCCCATTACGTCATGCTTCAGAAATGTGGAAAATGGTCCGTTTTCAAATGTTTTATTTTTTAAAGTCAGTTCACATTTGTAGGTGGATCATCAGTGTTAGAGCTAAAATTAGCATGTTTAAAGTGATTTTCATGCTTCCAGGGGCCCTAAACACAAGATTTATGGAATGGTTAAAAGTGCATGAAAATGGCCAATTTACTCACTCTGAGTTCTCAAAAAGGGTTTCTTCACCCCGGGAAGTTAATTAAATACCATTTGGAGGCATTTAATGTTCGAGCAAAAACGGCTGATTTTCGACAAAAGAGATAACACCCCCCCATTACGTCATGCTTCAGAAATGTGGAAAATGGTCCGTTTTCAAATGTTTTATTTTTGAACGTCAGTTCACATTTGTAGGTGGATCATCAGTGTTAGAGCTAAAATTAGCATGTTTAAAGTGATTTTCATGCTTCCAGGGGCTCGGGAAGTGAATTAAATACTATTTGGAGGCATTTAATGTTCAAGCAAAAACAGCTGATTTTTGACAAAAGAGATAACACCCCCCCATTACGTCATGCTTCAGAAATGTGGAAAATGGTCCGTTTTCAAATGTTTTATTTTTGAACGTCAGTTCACATTTGTAGGTGGATCATCAGTGTTAGAGCTAAAATTAGCATGTTTAAAGTGATTTTCATGCTTCCAGGGGCTCGGGAAGTTAATTAAATACCATTTGGAGGCATTTAATGTTCGAGCAAAAACGGCTGATTTTCGACAAAAGAGATAACACGCCCCCATTACGTCATGCTTCAGAAATGTGGAAAATGGTCCGTTTTCAAATGTTTTATTTTTGAACATCAGTTCACATTTGAAGGTGGATCATCAGTGTTAGAGCTAAAATTAGCATGTTTAAAGTGATTTTCATGCTTCCAGGGGCTCGGGAAGTGAATTAAATACTATTTGGAGGCATTTAATGTTCAATCAAAAACAGCTGATTTTTGACAAAAGAGATAACACCCCCCCATTACGTCATGCTTCAGAAATGTGGAAAATGGTCCGTTTTCAAATGTTTTATTTTTTAACGTCAGTTCACATTTGTAGGTGGATCATCAGTGTTAGAGCTAAAATTAGCATGTTTAAAGTGATTTTCATGCTTCCAGGGGCCCTAAACACAAGATTTATGGAATGGTTAAAAGTGCATGAAAATGGCCAATTTACTCACTCTGAGTTCTCAAAAAGGGTTTCTTCACCCCGGGAAGTTAATTAAATACCATTTGGAGGCATTTAATGTTCGAGCAAAAACGGCTGATTTTTGACAAAAGAGATAACACCCCCCCATTACGTCATGCTTCAGAAATGTGGAAAATGGTCCGTTTTCAAATGTTTTATTTTTGAACGTCAGTTCACATTTGTAGGTGGATCATCAGTGTTAGAGCTAAAATTAGCATGTTTAAAGTGATTTTCATGCTTCCAGGGGCTCGGGAAGTGAATTAAATACTATTTGGAGGCATTTAATGTTCAAGCAAAAACAGCTGATTTTTGACAAAAGAGATAACACCCCCCCATTACGTCATGCTTCAGAAATGTGGAAAATGGTCCGTTTTCAAATGTTTTATTTTTTAACGTCAGTTCACATTTGTAGGTGGATCATCAGTGTTAGAGCTAAAATTAGCATGTTTAAAGTGATTTTCATGCTTCCAGGGGCCCTAAACACAAGATTTATGGAATGGTTAAAAGTGCATGAAAATGGCCAATTTACTCACTCTGAGTTCTCAAAAAGGGTTTCTTCACCCCGGGAAGTTAATTAAATACCATTTGGAGGCATTTAATGTTCGAGCAAAAACTGCTGATTTTCGCCAAAAGAGATAACACCCCCCCATTACGTCATGCTTCAGAAATGTGGAAAATGGTCCGTTTTCAAATGTTTTATTTTTGAACGTCAGTTCACATTTGTAGGTGGATCATCAGTGTTAGAGCTAAAATTAGCATGTTTAAAGTGATTTTCATGCTTCCAGGGGCTCGGGAAGTGAATTAAATACTATTTGGAGGCATTTAATGTTCAAGCAAAAACAGCTGATTTTTGACAAAAGAGATAACACCCCCCCATTGCGTCATGCTTCAGAAATGTGGAAAATGGTCCGTTTTCAAATGTTTTATTTTTGAACGTCAGTTCACATTTGTAGGTGGATCATCAGTGTTAGAGCTAAAATTAGCATGTTTAAAGTGATTTTCATGCTTCCAGGGGCCCTAAACACAAGATTTATGGAATGGTTAAAAGTGCATGAAAATGGCCAATTTACTCACTCTGAGTTCTCAAAAAGGGTTTCTTCACCCCGGGAAGTTAATTAAATACCATTTGGAGGCATTTAATGTTCGAGCAAAAACTGCTGCTTTTCGACAAAAGAGATAACACCCCCCCATTACGTCATGCTTCAGAAATGTGGAAAATGGTCCGTTTTCAAATGTTTTATTTTTTAACGTCAGTTCACATTTGTAGGTGGATCATCAGTGTTAGAGCTAAAATTAGCATGTTTAAAGTGATTTTCATGCTTCCAGGGGCTCGGGAAGTGAATTAAATACTATTTGGAGGCATTTAATGTTCAAGCAAAAACAGCTGATTTTTGACAAAAGAGATAACACCCCCCCATTACGTCATGCTTCAGAAATGTGGAAAATGGTCCGTTTTCAAATGTTTTATTTTTTAACGTCAGTTCACATTTGTAGGTGGATCATCAGTGTTAGAGCTAAAATTAGCATGTTTAAAGTGATTTTCATGCTTCCAGGGGCCCTAAACACAAGATTTATGGAATGGTTAAAAGTGCATGAAAATGGCCAATTTACTCACTCTGAGTTCTCAAAAAGGGTTTCTTCACCCCGGGAAGTTAATTAAAAACCATTTGGAGGCATTTAATGTTCGAGCAAAAACTGCTGATTTTCGACAAAAGAGATAACACCCCCCCATTACGTCATGCTTCAGAAATGTGGAAAATGGTCCGTTTTCAAATGTTTTATTTTTGAACGTCAGTTCACATTTGTAGGTGGATCATCAGTGTTAGAGCTAAAATTAGCATGTTTAAAGTGATTTTCATGCTTCCAGGGGCTCTGGAAGTGAATTAAATACTATTTGGAGGCATTTAATGTTCAAGCAAAAACAGCTGATTTTTGACAAAAGAGATAACACCCCCCCATTACGTCATGCTTCAGAAATGTGGAAAATGGTCCGTTTTCAAATGTTTTATTTTTGAACGTCAGTTCACATTTGTAGGTGGATCATCAGTGTTAGAGCTAAAATTAGCATGTTTAAAGTGATTTTCATGCTTCCAGGGGCCCTAAACACAAAATTTATGGAATGGTTAAAAGTGCATGAAAATGGCCAATTTACTCACTCTGAGTTCTCAAAAAGGGTTTCTTCACCCCGGGAAGTTAATTAAATACCATTTGGAGGCATTTAATGTTCGAGCAAAAACTGCTGATTTTCGACAAAAGAGATAACACCCCCCCATTACGTCATGCTTCAGAAATGTGGAAAATGGTCCGTTTTCAAATGTTTTATTTTTGAACGTCAGTTCACATTTGTAGGTGGATCATCAGTGTTAGAGCTAAAATTAGCATGTTTAAAGTGATTTTCATGCTTCCAGGGGCTCGGGAAGTTAATTAAATACTATTTGGAGGCATTTAATGTTCAAGCAAAAACAGCTGATTTTTGACAAAAGAGATAACACCCCCCCATTACGTCATGCTTCAGAAATGTGGAAAATGGTCCGTTTTCAAATGTTTTATTTTTGAACGTTAGTTCACATTTGTAGGTGGATCATCAGTGTTAGAGATAAAATTAGCATGTTTAAAGTGATTTTCATGCTTCCAGGGGCCCTAAACACAAGATTTATGGAATGGTTAAAAGTGCATGAAAATGGCCAATTTACTCACTCTGAGTTCTCAAAAAGGGTTTCTTCACCCCGGGAAGTTAATTAAATACCATTTGGAGGCATTTAATGTTCGAGCAAAAACTGCTGATTTTCGACAAAAGAGATAACACCCCCCCATTACGTCATGCTTCAGAAATGTGGAAAATGGTCCGTTTTCAAATGTTTTATTTTTGAACATCAGTTCACATTTGTAGGTGGATCATCAGTGTTAGAGCTAAAATTTGCATGTTTAAAGTGATTTTCATGCTTCCAGGGGCTCGGGAAGTGAATTAAATACTATTTGGAGGCATGTAATGTTCAATCAAAAACAGCTGATTTTTGACAAAAGAGATAACACCCCCCCATTACGTCATGCTTCAGAAATGTGGAAAATGGTCCGTTTTCAAATGTTTTATTTTTTAAAGTCAGTTCACATTTGTAGGTGGATCATCAGTGTTAGAGCTAAAATTAGCATGTTTAAATTGATTTTCATGCTTCCAGGGGCCCTAAACACAAGATTTATGGAATGGTTAAAAGTGCATGAAAATGGCCAATTTACTCACTCTGAGTTCTCAAAAAGGGTTTCTTCACCCCGGGAAGTTAATTAAATACCATTTGGAGGCATTTAATGTTCGAGCAAAAACGGCTGATTTTCGACAAAAGAGATAACACCCCCCCATTACGTCATGCTTCAGAAATGTGGAAAATGGTCCGTTTTCAAATGTTTTATTTTTGAACGTCAGTTCACATTTGTAGGTGGATCATCAGTGTTAGAGCTAAAATTAGCATGTTTAAAGTGATTTTCATGCTTCCAGGGGCTCGGGAAGTGAATTAAATACTATTTGGAGGCATTTAATGTTCAAGCAAAAACAGCTGATTTTTGACAAAAGAGATAACACCCCCCCATTACGTCATGCTTCAGAAATGTGGAAAATGGTCCGTTTTCAAATGTTTTATTTTTGAACATCAGTTCACATTTGAAGGTGGATCATCAGTGTTAGAGCTAAAATTAGCATGTTTAAAGTGATTTTCATGCTTCCAGGGGCTCGGGAAGTGAATTAAATACTATTTGGAGGCATTTAAAGTTCAATCAAAAACAGCTGATTTTTGACAAAAGAGATAACACCCCCCCATTACGTCATGCTTCAGAAATGTGGAAAATGGTCCGTTTTCAAATGTTTTATTTTTTAACGTCAGTTCACATTTGTAGGTGGATCATCAGTGTTAGAGCTAAAATTAGCATGTTTAAAGTGATTTTCATGCTTCCAGGGGCCCTAAACACAAGATTTATGGAATGGTTAAAAGTGCATGAAAATGGCCAATTTACTCACTCTGAGTTCTCAAAAAGGGTTTCTTCACCCCGGGAAGTTAATTAAATACCATTTGGAGGCATTTAATGTTCGAGCAAAAACGGCTGATTTTCGACAAAAGAGATAACACCCCCCCATTACGTCATGCTTCACAAATGTGGAAAATGGTCCGTTTTCAAATGTTTTATTTTTGAACGTCAGTTCACATTTGTAGGTGGATCATCAGTGTTAGAGCTAAAATTAGCATGTTTAAAGTGATTTTCATGCTTCCAGGGGCTCGGGAAGTGAATTAAATACTATTTGGAGGCATTTAATGTTCAAGCAAAAACAGCTGATTTTTGACAAAAGAGATAACACCCCCCCATTACGTCATGCTTCAGAAATGTGGAAAATGGTCCGTTTTCAAATGTTTTATTTTTTAACGTCAGTTCACATTTGTAGGTGGATCATCAGTGTTAGAGCTAAAATTAGCATGTTTAAAGTGATTTTCATGCTTCCAGGGGCCCTAAACACAAGATTTATGGAATGGTTAAAAGTGCATGAAAATGGCCAATTTACTCACTCTGAGTTCTCAAAAAGGGTTTCTTCACCCCGGGAAGTTAATTAAATACCATTTGGAGGCATTTAATGTTCGAGCAAAAACTGCTGATTTTCGACAAAAGAGATAACACCCCCCCATTACGTCATGCTTCAGAAATGTGGAAAATGGTCCGTTTTCAAATGTTTTATTTTTGAACGTCAGTTCACATTTGTAGGTGGATCATCAGTGTTAGAGCTAAAATTAGCATGTTTAAAGTGATTTTCATGCTTCCAGGGGCTCGGGAAGTGAATTAAATACTATTTGGAGGCATTTAATGTTCAAGCAAAAACAGCTGATTTTTGACAAAAGAGATAACACCCCCCCATTACGTCATGCTTCAGAAATGTGGAAAATGGTCCGTTTTCAAATGTTTTATTTTTGAACGTCAGTTCACATTTGTAGGTGGATCATCAGTGTTAGAGCTAAAATTAGCATGTTTAAAGTGATTTTCATGCTTCCAGGGGCCCTAAACACAAGATTTATGGAATGGTTAAAAGTGCATGAAAATGGCCAATTTACTCACTCTGAGTTCTCAAAAAGGGTTTCTTCACCCCGGGAAGTTAATTAAATACCATTTGGAGGCATTTAATGTTCGAGCAAAAACTGCTGCTTTTCGACAAAAGAGATAACACCCCCCCATTACGTCATGCTTCAGAAATGTGGAAAATGGTCCGTTTTCAAATGTTTTATTTTTTAACGTCAGTTCACATTTGTAGGTGGATCATCAGTGTTAGAGCTAAACTTAGCATGTTTAAAGTGATTTTCATGCTTCCAGGGGCTCGGGAAGTGAATTAAATACTATTTGGAGGCATTTAATGTTCAAGCAAAAACAGCTGATTTTTGACAAAAGAGATAACACCCCCCCATTACGTCATGCTTCAGAAATGTGGAAAATGGTCCGTTTTCAAATGTTTTATTTTTTAACGTCAGTTCACATTTGTAGGTGGATCATCAGTGTTAGAGCTAAAATTAGCATGTTTAAAGTGATTTTCATGCTTCCAGGGGCCCTAAACACAAGATTTATGGAATGGTTAAAAGTGCATGAAAATGGCCAATTTACTCACTCTGAGTTCTCAAAAAGGGTTTCTTCACCCCGGGAAGTTAATTAAATACCATTTGGAGGCATTTAATGTTCGAGCAAAAACTGCTGATTTTCGACAAAAGAGATAACACCCCCCCATTACGTCATGCTTCAGAAATGTGGAAAATGGTCCGTTTTCAAATGTTTTATTTTTGAACGTCAGTTCACATTTGTAGGTGGATCATCAGTGTTAGAGCTAAAATTAGCATGTTTAAAGTGATTTTCATGCTTCCAGGGGCTCGGGAAGTGAATTAAATACTATTTGGAGGCATTTAATGTTCAAGCAAAAACAGCTGATTTTTGACAAAAGAGATAACACCCCCCCATTACGTCATGCTTCAGAAATGTGGAAAATGGTCCGTTTTCAAATGTTTTATTTTTGAACGTCAGTTCACATTTGTAGGTGGATCATCAGTGTTAGAGCTAAAATTAGCATGTTTAAAGTGATTTTCATGCTTCCAGGGGCCCTAAACACAAAATTTATGGAATGGTTAAAAGTGCATGAAAATGGCCAATTTACTCACTCTGAGTTCTCAAAAAGGGTTTCTTCACCCCGGGAAGTTAATTAAATACCATTTGGAGGCATTTAATGTTCGAGCAAAAACTGCTGATTTTCGACAAAAGAGATAACACCCCCCCATTACGTCATGCTTCAGAAATGTGGAAAATGGTCCGTTTTCAAATGTTTTATTTTTGAACGTCAGTTCACATTTGTAGGTGGATCATCAGTGTTAGAGCTAAAATTCGCATGTTTAAAGTGATTTTCATGCTTCCAGGGGCTCGGGAAGTGAATTAAATACTATTTGGAGGCATTTAATGTTCAAGCAAAAACAGCTGATTTTTGACAAAAGAGATAACACCCCCCCATTACGTCATGCTTCAGAAATGTGGAAAATGGTCCGTTTTCAAATGTTTTATTTTTGAACGTTAGTTCACATTTGTAGGTGGATCATCAGTGTTAGAGATAAAATTAGCATGTTTAAAGTGATTTTCATGCTTCCAGGGGCCCTAAACACAAGATTTATGGAATGGTTAAAAGTGCATGAAAATGGCCAATTTACTCACTCTGAGTTCTCAAAAAGGGTTTCTTCACCCCGGGAAGTTAATTAAATACCATTTGGAGGCATTTAATGTTCGAGCAAAAACTGCTGATTTTCGACAAAAGAGATAACACCCCCCCATTACGTCATGCTTCAGAAATGTGGAAAATGGTCCGTTTTCAAATGTTTTATTTTTGAACATCAGTTCACATTTGTAGGTGGATCATCAGTGTTAGGGCTAAAATTTGCATGTTTAAAGTGATTTTCATGCTTCCAGGGGCTCGGGAAGTGAATTAAATACTATTTGGAGGCATTTAATGTTCAATCAAAAACAGCTGATTTTTGACAAAAGAGATAACACCCCCCCATTACGTCATGCTTCAGAAATGTGGAAAATGGTCCGTTTTCAAATGTTTTATTTTTTAAAGTCAGTTCACATTTGTAGGTGGATCATCAGTGTTAGAGCTAAAATTAGCATGTTTAAAGTGATTTTCATGCTTCCAGGGGCCCTAAACACAAGATTTATGGAATGGTTAAAAGTGCATGAAAATGGCCAATTTACTCACTCTGAGTTCTCAAAAAGGGTTTCTTCACCCCGGGAAGTTAATTAAATACCATTTGGAGGCATTTAATGTTCGAGCAAAAACGGCTGATTTTCGACAAAAGAGATAACACCCCCCCCATTACGTCATGCTTCAGAAATGTGGAAAATGGTCCGTTTTCAAATGTTTTATTTTTGAACGTCAGTTCACATTTGTAGGTGGATCATCAGTGTTAGAGCTAAAATTAGCATGTTTAAAGTGATTTTCATGCTTCCAGGGGCTCGGGAAGTGAATTAAATACTATTTGGAGGCATTTAATGTTCAAGCAAAAACAGCTGATTTTTGACAAAAGAGATAACACCCCCCCATTACGTCATGCTTCAGAAATGTGGAAAATGGTCCGTTTTCAAATGTTTTATTTTTGAACGTCAGTTCACATTTGTAGGTGGATCATCACTGTTAGAGCTAAAATTAGCATGTTTAAAGTGATTTTCATGCTTCCAGGGGCCCTAAACACAAGATTTATGGAATGGTTAAAAGTGCATGAAAATGGCCAATTTACTCACTCTGAGTTCTCAAAAAGGGTTTCTTCACCCCGGGAAGTTAATTAAATACCATTTGGAGGCATTTAATGTTCGAGCAAAAACGGCTGATTTTCGACAAAAGAGATAACACGCCCCCATTACGTCATGCTTCAGAAATGTGGAAAATGGTCCGTTTTCAAATGTTTTATTTTTGAACATCAGTTCACATTTGAAGGTGGATCATCAGTGTTAGAGCTAAAATTAGCATGTTTAAAGTGATTTTCATGCTTCCAGGGGCTCGGGAAGTGAATTAAATACTATTTGGAGGCATTTAATGTTCAATCAAAAACAGCTGATTTTTGACAAAAGAGATAACACCCCCCCATTACGTCATGCTTCAGAAATGTGGAAAATGGTCCGTTTTCAAATGTTTTATTTTTTAACGTCAGTTCACATTTGTAGGTGGATCATCAGTGTTAGAGCTAAAATTAGCATGTTTAAAGTGATTTTCATGCTTCCAGGGGCCCTAAACACAAGATTTATGGAATGGTTAAAAGTGCATGAAAATGGCCAATTTACTCACTCTGAGTTCTCAAAAAGGGTTTCTTCACCCCGGGAAGTTAATTAAATACCATTTGGAGGCATTTAATGTTCAAGCAAAAACGGCTGATTTTCGACAAAAGAGATAACACCCCCCCATTACGTCATGCTTCAGAAATGTGGAAAATGGTCCGTTTTCAAATGTTTTATTTTTGAACGTCAGTTCACATTTGTAGGTGGATCATCAGTGTTAGAGCTAAAATTAGCATGTTTAAAGTGATTTCCATGCTTCCAGGGGCTCGGGAAGTGAATTAAATACTATTTGGAGGCATTTAATGTTCAAGCAAAAACAGCTGATTTTTGACAAAAGAGATAACACCCCCCCATTACGTCATGCTTCAGAAATGTGGAAAATGGTCCGTTTTCAAATGTTTTATTTTTTAACGTCAGTTCACATTTGTAGGTGGATCATCAGTGTTAGAGCTAAAATTAGCATGTTTAAAGTGATTTTCATGCTTCCAGGGGCCCTAAACACAAGATTTATGGAATGGTTAAAAGTGCATGAAAATGGCCAATTTACTCACTCTGAGTTCTCAAAAAGGGTTTCTTCACCCCGGGAAGTTAATTAAATACCATTTGGAGGCATTTAATGTTCGAGCAAAAACTGCTGATTTTCGACAAAAGAGATAACACCCCCCCATTACGTCATGCTTCAGAAATGTGGAAAATGGTCCGTTTTCAAATGTTTTATTTTTGAACGTCAGTTCACATTTGTAGGTGGATCATCAGTGTTAGAGCTAAAATTAGCATGTTTAAAGTGATTTTCATGCTTCCAGGGGCTCGGGAAGTGAATTAAATACTATTTGGAGGCATTTAATGTTCAAGCAAAAACAGCTGATTTTTGACAAAAGAGATAACACCCCCCCATTACGTCATGCTTCAGAAATGTGGAAAATGGTCCGTTTTCAAATGTTTTATTTTTGAACGTCAGTTCACATTTGTAGGTGGATCATCAGTGTTAGAGCTAAAATTAGCATGTTTAAAGTGATTTTCATGCTTCCAGGGGCCCTAAACACAAGATTTATGGAATGGTTAAAAGTGCATGAAAATGGCCAATTTACTCACTCTGAGTTCTCAAAAAGGGTTTCTTCACCCCGGGAAGTTAATTAAATACCATTTGGAGGCATTTAATGTTCGAGCAAAAACTGCTGATTTTCGACAAAAGAGATAACACCCCCCCATTACGTCATGCTTCAGAAATGTGGAAAATGGTCCGTTTTCAAATGTTTTATTTTTGAACGTCAGTTCACATTTGTAGGTGGATCATCAGTGTTAGAGCTAAAATTAGCATGTTTAAAGTGATTTTCATGCTTCCAGGGGCTCGGGAAGTGAATTAAATACTATTTGGAGGCATTTAATGTTCAAGCAAAAACAGCTGATTTTTGACAAAAGAGATAACACCCCCCCATTACGTCATGCTTCAGAAATGTGGAAAATGGTCCGTTTTCAAATGTTTTATTTTTGAACGTCAGTTCACATTTGTAGGTGGATCATCAGTGTTAGAGCTAAAATTAGCATGTTTAAAGTGATTTTCATGCTTCCAGGGGCCCTAAACACAAGATTTATGGAATGGTTAAAAGTGCATGAAAATGGCCAATTTACTCACTCTGAGTTCTCAAAAAGGGTTTCTTCACCCCGGGAAGTTAATTAAATACCATTTGGAGGCATTTAATGTTCGAGCAAAAACTGCTGCTTTTCGACAAAAGAGATAACACCCCCCCATTACGTCATGCTTCAGAAATGTGGAAAATGGTCCGTTTTCAAATGTTTTATTTTTTAACGTCAGTTCACATTTGTAGGTGGATCATCAGTGTTAGAGCTAAAATTAGCATGTTTAAAGTGATTTTCATGCTTCCAGGGGCTCGGGAAGTGAATTAAATACTATTTGGAGGCATTTAATGTTCAAGCAAAAACAGCTGATTTTTGACAAAAGAGATAACACCCCCCCATTACGTCATGCTTCAGAAATGTGGAAAATGGTCCGTTTTCAAATGTTTTATTTTTTAACGTCAGTTCACATTTGTAGGTGGATCATCAGTGTTAGAGCTAAAATTAGCATGTTTAAAGTGATTTTCATGCTTCCAGGGGCCCTAAACACAAGATTTATGGAATGGTTAAAAGTGCATGAAAATGGCCAATTTACTCACTCTGAGTTCTCAAAAAGGGTTTCTTCACCCCGGGAAGTTAATTAAATACCATTTGGAGGCATTTAATGTTCGAGCAAAAACTGCTGATTTTCGACAAAAGAGATAACACCCCCCCATTACGTCATGCTTCAGAAATGTGGAAAATGGTCCGTTTTCAAATGTTTTATTTTTGAACGTCAGTTCACATTTGTAGGTGGATCATCAGTGTTAGAGCTAAAATTAGCATGTTTAAAGTGATTTTCATGCTTCCAGGGGCTCGGGAAGTGAATTAAATACTATTTGGAGGCATTTAATGTTCAAGCAAAAACAGCTGATTTTTGACAAAAGAGATAACACCCCCCCATTACGTCATGCTTCAGAAATGTGGAAAATGGTCCGTTTTCAAATGTTTTATTTTTGAACGTCAGTTCACATTTGTAGGTGGATCATCAGTGTTAGAGCTAAAATTAGCATGTTTAAAGTGATTTTCATGCTTCCAGGGGCCCTAAACACAAAATTTATGGAATGGTTAAAAGTGCATGAAAATGGCCAATTTACTCACTCTGAGTTCTCAAAAAGGGTTTCTTCACCCCGGGAAGTTAATTAAATACCATTTGGAGGCATTTAATGTTCGAGCAAAAACTGCTGATTTTCGACAAAAGAGATAACACCCCCCCATTACGTCATGCTTCAGAAATGTGGAAAATGGTCCGTTTTCAAATGTTTTATTTTTGAACGTCAGTTCACATTTGTAGGTGGATCATCAGTGTTAGAGCTAAAATTAGCATGTTTAAAGTGATTTTCATGCTTCCAGGGGCTCGGGAAGTGAATTAAATACTATTTGGAGGCATTTAATGTTCAAGCAAAAACAGCTGATTTTTGACAAAAGAGATAACACCCCCCCATTACGTCATGCTTCAGAAATGTGGAAAATGGTCCGTTTTCAAATGTTTTATTTTTGAACGTTAGTTCACATTTGTAGGTGGATCATCAGTGTTAGAGATAAAATTAGCATGTTTAAAGTGATTTTCATGCTTCCAGGGGCCCTAAACACAAGATTTATGGAATGGTTAAAAGTGCATGAAAATGGCCAATTTACTCACTCTGAGTTCTCAAAAAGGGTTTCTTCACCCCGGGAAGTTAATTAAATACCATTTGGAGGCATTTAATGTTCGAGCAAAAACTGCTGATTTTCGACAAAAGAGATAACACCCCCCCATTACGTCATGCTTCAGAAATGTGGAAAATGGTCCGTTTTCAAATGTTTTATTTTTGAACATCAGTTCACATTTGTAGGTGGATCATCAGTGTTAGAGCTAAAATTTGCATGTTTAAAGTGATTTTCATGCTTCCAGGGGCTCGGGAAGTGAATTAAATACTATTTGGAGGCATTTAATGTTCAATCAAAAACAGCTGATTTTTGACAAAAGAGATAACACCCCCCCATTACGTCATGCTTCAGAAATGTGGAAAATGGTCCGTTTTCAAATGTTTTATTTTTTAAAGTCAGTTCACATTTGTAGGTGGATCATCAGTGTTAGAGCTAAAATTAGCATGTTTAAAGTGATTTTCATGCTTCCAGGGGCCCTAAACACAAGATTTATGGAATGGTTAAAAGTGCATGAAAATGGCCAATTTACTCACTCTGAGTTCTCAAAAAGGGTTTCTTCACCCCGGGAAGTTAATTAAATACCATTTGGAGGCATTTAATGTTCGAGCAAAAACGGCTGATTTTCGACAAAAGAGATAACACCCCCCCATTACGTCATGCTTCAGAAATGTGGAAAATGGTCCGTTTTCAAATGTTTTATTTTTGAACGTCAGTTCACATTTGTAGGTGGATCATCAGTGTTAGAGCTAAAATTAGCATGTTTAAAGTGATTTTCATGCTTCCAGGGGCTCGGGAAGTGAATTAAATACTATTTGGAGGCATTTAATGTTCAAGCAAAAACAGCTGATTTTTGACAAAAGAGATAACACCCCCCCATTACGTCATGCTTCAGAAATGTGGAAAATGGTCCGTTTTCAAATGTTTTATTTTTGAACGTCAGTTCACATTTGTAGGTGGATCATCACTGTTAGAGCTAAAATTAGCATGTTTAAAGTGATTTTCATGCTTCCAGGGGCCCTAAACACAAGATTTATGGAATGGTTAAAAGTGCATGAAAATGGCCAATTTACTCACTCTGAGTTCTCAAAAAGGGTTTCTTCACCCCGGGAAGTTAATTAAATACCATTTGGAGGCATTTAATGTTCGAGCAAAAACGGCTGATTTTCGACAAAAGAGATAACACGCCCCCATTACGTCATGCTTCAGAAATGTGGAAAATGGTCCGTTTTCAAATGTTTTATTTTTGAACATCAGTTCACATTTGAAGGTGGATCATCAGTGTTAGAGCTAAAATTAGCATGTTTAAAGTGATTTTCATGCTTCCAGGGGCTCGGGAAGTGAATTAAATACTATTTGGAGGCATTTAATGTTCAATCAAAAACAGCTGATTTTTGACAAAAGAGATAACACCCCCCCATTACGTCATGCTTCAGAAATGTGGAAAATGGTCCGTTTTCAAATGTTTTATTTTTTAACGTCAGTTCACATTTGTAGGTGGATCATCAGTGTTAGAGCTAAAATTAGCATGTTTAAAGTGATTTTCATGCTTCCAGGGGCCCTAAACACAAGATTTATGGAATGGTTAAAAGTGCATGAAAATGGCCAATTTACTCACTCTGAGTTCTCAAAAAGGGTTTCTTCACCCCGGGAAGTTAATTAAATACCATTTGGAGGCATTTAATGTTCAAGCAAAAACGGCTGATTTTCGACAAAAGAGATAACACCCCCCCATTACGTCATGCTTCAGAAATGTGGAAAATGGTCCGTTTTCAAATGTTTTATTTTTGAACGTCAGTTCACATTTGTAGGTGGATCATCAGTGTTAGAGCTAAAATTAGCATGTTTAAAGTGATTTTCATGCTTCCAGGGGCTCGGGAAGTGAATTAAATACTATTTGGAGGCATTTAATGTTCAAGCAAAAACAGCTGATTTTTGACAAAAGAGATAACACCCCCCCATTACGTCATGCTTCAGAAATGTGGAAAATGGTCCGTTTTCAAATGTTTTATTTTTTAACGTCAGTTCACATTTGTAGGTGGATCATCAGTGTTAGAGCTAAAATTAGCATGTTTAAAGTGATTTTCATGCTTCCAGGGGCCCTAAACACAAGATTTATGGAATGGTTAAAAGTGCATGAAAATGGCCAATTTACTCACTCTGAGTTCTCAAAAAGGGTTTCTTCACCCCGGGAAGTTAATTAAATACCATTTGGAGGCATTTAATGTTCGAGCAAAAACTGCTGATTTTCGACAAAAGAGATAACACCCCCCCATTACGTCATGCTTCAGAAATGTGGAAAATGGTCCGTTTTCAAATGTTTTATTTTTGAACGTCAGTTCACATTTGTAGGTGGATCATCAGTGTTAGAGCTAAAATTAGCATGTTTAAAGTGATTTTCATGCTTCCAGGGGCTCGGGAAGTGAATTAAATACTATTTGGAGGCATTTAATGTTCAAGCAAAAACAGCTGATTTTTGACAAAAGAGATAACACCCCCCCATTACGTCATGCTTCAGAAATGTGGAAAATGGTCCGTTTTCAAATGTTTTATTTTTGAACGTCAGTTCACATTTGTAGGTGGATCATCAGTGTTAGAGCTAAAATTAGCATGTTTAAAGTGATTTTCATGCTTCCAGGGGCCCTAAACACAAGATTTATGGAATGGTTAAAAGTGCATGAAAATGGCCAATTTACTCACTCTGAGTTCTCAAAAAGGGTTTCTTCACCCCGGGAAGTTAATTAAATACCATTTGGAGGCATTTAATGTTCGAGCAAAAACTGCTGCTTTTCGACAAAAGAGATAACACCCCCCCATTACGTCATGCTTCAGAAATGTGGAAAATGGTCCGTTTTCAAATGTTTTATTTTTTAACGTCAGTTCACATTTGTAGGTGGATCATCAGTGTTAGAGCTAAAATTAGCATGTTTAAAGTGATTTTCATGCTTCCAGGGGCTCGGGAAGTGAATTAAATACTATTTGGAGGCATTTAATGTTCAAGCAAAAACAGCTGATTTTTGACAAAAGAGATAACACCCCCCCATTACGTCATGCTTCAGAAATGTGGAAAATGGTCCGTTTTCAAATGTTTTATTTTTTAACGTCAGTTCACATTTGTAGGTGGATCATCAGTGTTAGAGCTAAAATTAGCATGTTTAAAGTGATTTTCATGCTTCCAGGGGCCCTAAACACAAGATTTATGGAATGGTTAAAAGTGCATGAAAATGGCCAATTTACTCACTCTGAGTTCTCAAAAAGGGTTTCTTCACCCCGGGAAGTTAATTAAATACCATTTGGAGGCATTTAATGTTCGAGCAAAAACTGCTGATTTTCGACAAAAGAGATAACACCCCCCCATTACGTCATGCTTCAGAAATGTGGAAAATGGTCCGTTTTCAAATGTTTTATTTTGGAACGTCAGTTCACATTTGTAGGTGGATCATCAGTGTTAGAGCTAAAATTAGCATGTTTAAAGTGATTTTCATGCTTCCAGGGGCCCTAAACACAAGATTTATGGAATGGTTAAAAGTGCATGAAAATGGCCAATTTACTCACTCTGAGTTCTCAAAAAGGGTTTCTTCACCCCGGGAAGTTAATTAAATACCATTTGGAGGCATTTAATGTTCGAGCAAAAACTGCTGATTTTCGACAAAAGAGATAACACCCCCCCATTACGTCATGCTTCAGAAATGTGGAAAATGGTCCGTTTTCAAATGTTTTATTTTTGAACGTCAGTTCACATTTGTAGGTGGATCATCAGTGTTAGAGCTAAAATTAGCATGTTTAAAGTGATTTTCATGCTTCCAGGGGCTCGGGAAGTGAATTAAATACTATTTGGAGGCATTTAATGTTCAAGCAAAAACAGCTGATTTTTGACAAAAGAGATAACACCCCCCCATTACGTCATGCTTCAGAAATGTGGAAAATGGTCCGTTTTCAAATGTTTTATTTTTGAACGTCAGTTCACATTTGTAGGTGGATCATCAGTGTTAGAGCTAAAATTAGCATGTTTAAAGTGATTTTCATGCTTCCAGGGGCCCTAAACACAAGATTTATGGAATGGTTAAAAGTGCATGAAAATGGCCAATTTACTCACTCTGAGTTCTCAAAAAGGGTTTCTTCACCCCGGGAAGTTAATTAAATACCATTTGGAGGCATTTAATGTTCGAGCAAAAACTGCTGCTTTTCGACAAAAGAGATAACACCCCCCCATTACGTCATGCTTCAGAAATGTGGAAAATGGTCCGTTTTCAAATGTTTTATTTTTTAACGTCAGTTCACATTTGTAGGTGGATCATCAGTGTTAGAGCTAAAATTAGCATGTTTAAAGTGATTTTCATGCTTCCAGGGGCTCGGGAAGTGAATTAAATACTATTTGGAGGCATTTAATGTTCAAGCAAAAACAGCTGATTTTTGACAAAAGAGATAACACCCCCCCATTACGTCATGCTTCAGAAATGTGGAAAATGGTCCGTTTTCAAATGTTTTATTTTTTAACGTCAGTTCACATTTGTAGGTGGATCATCAGTGTTAGAGCTAAAATTAGCATGTTTAAAGTGATTTTCATGCTTCCAGGGGCCCTAAACACAAGATTTATGGAATGGTTAAAAGTGCATGAAAATGGCCAATTTACTCACTCTGAGTTCTCAAAAAGGGTTTCTTCACCCCGGGAAGTTAATTAAATACCATTTGGAGGCATTTAATGTTCGAGCAAAAACTGCTGATTTTCGACAAAAGAGATAACACCCCCCCATTACGTCATGCTTCAGAAATGTGGAAAATGGTCCGTTTTCAAATGTTTTATTTTTGAACGTCAGTTCACATTTGTAGGTGGATCATCAGTGTTAGAGCTAAAATTAGCATGTTTAAAGTGATTTTCATGCTTCCAGGGGCTCGGGAAGTGAATTAAATACTATTTGGAGGCATTTAATGTTCAAGCAAAAACAGCTGATTTTTGACAAAAGAGATAACACCCCCCCATTACGTCATGCTTCAGAAATGTGGAAAATGGTCCGTTTTCAAATGTTTTATTTTTGAACGTCAGTTCACATTTGTAGGTGGATCATCAGTGTTAGAGCTAAAATTAGCATGTTTAAAGTGATTTTCATGCTTCCAGGGGCCCTAAACACAAAATTTATGGAATGGTTAAAAGTGCATGAAAATGGCCAATTTACTCACTCTGAGTTCTCAAAAAGGGTTTCTTCACCCCGGGAAGTTAATTAAATACCATTTGGAGGCATTTAATGTTCGAGCAAAAACTGCTGATTTTCGACAAAAGAGATAACACCCCCCCATTACGTCATGCTTCAGAAATGTGGAAAATGGTCCGTTTTCAAATGTTTTATTTTTGAACGTCAGTTCACATTTGTAGGTGGATCATCAGTGTTAGAGCTAAAATTAGCATGTTTAAAGTGATTTTCATGCTTCCAAGGGCTCGGGAAGTGAATTAAATACTATTTGGAGGCATTTATTGTTCAAGCAAAAACAGCTGATTTTTGACAAAAGAGATAACACCCCCCCATTACGTCATGCTTCAGAAATGTGGAAAATGGTCCGTTTTCAAATGTTTTATTTTTGAACGTTAGTTCACATTTGTAGGTGGATCATCAGTGTTAGAGATAAAATTAGCATGTTTAAAGTGATTTTCATGCTTCCAGGGGCCCTAAACACAAGATTTATGGAATGGTTAAAAGTGCATGAAAATGGCCAATTTACTCACTCTGAGTTCTCAAAAAGGGTTTCTTCACCCCGGGAAGTTAATTAAATACCATTTGGAGGCATTTAATGTTCGAGCAAAAACTGCTGATTTTCGACAAAAGAGATAACACCCCCCCATTACGTCATGCTTCAGAAATGTGGAAAATGGTCCGTTTTCAAATGTTTTATTTTTGAACATCAGTTCACATTTGTAGGTGGATCATCAGTGTTAGAGCTAAAATTTGCATGTTTAAAGTGATTTTCATGCTTCCAGGGGCTCGGGAAGTGAATTAAATACTATTTGGAGGCATTTAATGTTCAATCAAAAACAGCTGATTTTTGACAAAAGAGATAACACCCCCCCATTACGTCATGCTTCAGAAATGTGGAAAATGGTCCGTTTTCAAATGTTTTATTTTTTAAAGTCAGTTCACATTTGTAGGTGGATCATCAGTGTTAGAGCTAAAATTAGCATGTTTAAAGTGATTTTCATGCTTCCAGGGGCCCTAAACACAAGATTTATGGAATGGTTAAAAGTGCATGAAAATGGCCAATTTACTCACTCTGAGTTCTCAAAAAGGGTTTCTTCACCCCGGGAAGTTAATTAAATACCATTTGGAGGCATTTAATGTTCGAGCAAAAACAGCTGATTTTCGACAAAAGAGATAACACCCCCCCATTACGTCATGCTTCAGAAATGTGGAAAATGGTCCGTTTTCAAATGTTTTATTTTTGAACGTCAGTTCACATTTGTAGGTGGATCATCAGTGTTAGAGCTAAAATTAGCATGTTTAAAGTGATTTTCATGCTTCCAGGGGCTCGGGAAGTGAATTAAATACTATTTGGAGGCATTTAATGTTCAAGCAAAAACAGCTGATTTTTGACAAAAGAGATAACACCCCCCCATTACGTCATGCTTCAGAAATGTGGAAAATGGTCCGCTTTCAAATGTTTTATTTTTGAACGTCAGTTCACATTTGTAGGTGGATCATCAGTGTTAGAGCTAAAATTAGCATGTTTAAAGTGATTTTCATGCTTCCAGGGGCCCTAAACACAAGATTTATGGAATGGTTAAAAGTGCATGAAAATGGCCAATTTACTCACTCTGAGTTCTCAAAAAGGGTTTCTTCACCCCGGGAAGTTAATTAAATACCATTTGGAGGCATTTAATGTTCGAGCAAAAACTGCTGCTTTTCGACAAAAGAGATAACACCCCCCCATTACGTCATGCTTCAGAAATGTGGAAAATGGTCCGTTTTCAAATGTTTTATTTTTTAACGTCAGTTCACATTTGTAGGTGGATCATCAGTGTTAGAGCTAAAATTAGCACGTTTAAAGTGATTTTCATGCTTCCAGGGGCTCGGGAAGTGAATTAAATACTATTTGGAGGCATTTAATGTTCAAGCAAAAACAGCTGATTTTTGACAAAAGAGATAACACCCCCCCATTACGTCATGCTTCAGAAATGTGGAAAATGGTCCGTTTTCAAATGTTTTATTTTTTAACGTCAGTTCACATTTGTAGGTGGATCATCAGTGTTAGAGCTAAAATTAGCATGTTTAAAGTGATTTTCATGCTTCCAGGGGCCCTAAACACAAGATTTATGGAATGGTTAAAAGTGCATGAAAATGGCCAATTTACTCACTCTGAGTTCTCAAAAAGGGTTTCTTCACCCCGGGAAGTTAATTAAATACCATTTGGAGGCATTTAATGTTCGAGCAAAAACTGCTGATTTTCGACAAAAGAGATAACACCCCCCCATTACGTCATGCTTCAGAAATGTGGAAAATGGTCCGTTTTCAAATGTTTTATTTTTGAACGTCAGTTCACATTTGTAGGTGGATCATCAGTGTTAGAGCTAAAATTAGCATGTTTAAAGTGATTTTCATGCTTCCAGGGGCTCGGGAAGTGAATTAAATACTATTTGGAGGCATTTACTGTTCAAGCAAAAACAGCTGATTTTTGACAAAAGAGATAACACCCCCCCATTACGTCATGCTTCAGAAATGTGGAAAATGGTCCGTTTTCAAATGTTTTATTTTTGAACGTCAGTTCACATTTGTAGGTGGATCATCAGTGTTAGAGCTAAAATTAGCATGTTTAAAGTGATTTTCATGCTTCCAGGGGCCCTAAACACAAAATTTATGGAATGGTTAAAAGTGCATGAAAATGGCCAATTTACTCACTCTGAGTTCTCAAAAAGGGTTTCTTCACCCCGGGAAGTTAATTAAATACCATTTGGAGGCATTTAATGTTCGAGCAAAAACTGCTGATTTTCGACAAAAGAGATAACACCCCCCCATTACGTCATGCTTCAGAAATGTGGAAAATGGTCCGTTTTCAAATGTTTTATTTTTGAACGTCAGTTCACATTTGTAGGTGGATCATCAGTGTTAGAGCTAAAATTAGCATGTTTAAAGTGATTTTCATGCTTCCAGGGGCTCGGGAAGTGAATTAAATACTATTTGGAGGCATTTAATGTTCAAGCAAAAACAGCTGATTTTTGACAAAAGAGATAACACCCCCCCATTACGTCATGCTTCAGAAATGTGGAAAATGGTCCGTTTTCAAATGTTTTATTTTTGAACGTTAGTTCACATTTGTAGGTGGATCATCAGTGTTAGAGATAAAATTAGCATGTTTAAAGTGATTTTCATGCTTCCAGGGGCCCTAAACACAAGATTTATGGAATGGTTAAAAGTGCATGAAAATGGCCAATTTACTCACTCTGAGTTCTCAAAAAGGGTTTCTTCACCCCGGGAAGTTAATTAAATACCATTTGGAGGCATTTAATGTTCGAGCAAAAACTGCTGATTTTCGACAAAAGAGATAACACCCCCCCATTACGTCATGCTTCAGAAATGTGGAAAATGGTCCGTTTTCAAATGTTTTATTTTTGAACATCAGTTCACATTTGTAGGTGGATCATCAGTGTTAGAGCTAAAATTTGCATGTTTAAAGTGATTTTCATGCTTCCAGGGGCTCGGGAAGTGAATTAAATACTATTTGGAGGCATTTAATGTTCAATCAAAAACAGCTGATTTTTGACAAAAGAGATAACACCCCCCCATTACGTCATGCTTCAGAAATGTGGAAAATGGTCCGTTTTCAAATGTTTTATTTTTTAAAGTCAGTTCACATTTGTAGGTGGATCATCAGTGTTAGAGCTAAAATTAGCATGTTTAAAGTGATTTTCATGCTTCCAGGGGCCCTAAACACAAGATTTATGGAATGGTTAAAAGTGCATGAAAATGGCCAATTTACTCACTCTGAGTTCTCAAAAAGGGTTTCTTCACCCCGGGAAGTTAATTAAATACCATTTGGAGGCATTTAATGTTCGAGCAAAAACGGCTGATTTTCGACAAAAGAGATAACACCCCCCCATTACGTCATGCTTCAGAAATGTGGAAAATGGTCCGTTTTCAAATGTTTTATTTTTGAACGTCAGTTCACATTTGTAGGTGGATCATCAGTGTTAGAGCTAAAATTAGCATGTTTAAAGTGATTTTCATGCTTCCAGGGGCTCGGGAAGTGAATTAAATACTATTTGGAGGCATTTAATGTTCAAGCAAAAACAGCTGATTTTTGACAAAAGAGATAACACCCCCCCATTACGTCATGCTTCAGAAATGTGGAAAATGGTCCGTTTTCAAATGTTTTATTTTTGAACGTCAGTTCACATTTGTAGGTGGATCATCACTGTTAGAGCTAAAATTAGCATGTTTAAAGTGATTTTCATGCTTCCAGGGGCCCTAAACACAAGATTTATGGAATGGTTAAAAGTGCATGAAAATGGCCAATTTACTCACTCTGAGTTCTCAAAAAGGGTTTCTTCACCCCGGGAAGTTAATTAAATACCATTTGGAGGCATTTAATGTTCGAGCAAAAACGGCTGATTTTCGACAAAAGAGATAACACGCCCCCATTACGTCATGCTTCAGAAATGTGGAAAATGGTCCGTTTTCAAATGTTTTATTTTTGAACATCAGTTCACATTTGAAGGTGGATCATCAGTGTTAGAGCTAAAATTAGCATGTTTAAAGTGATTTTCATGCTTCCAGGGGCTCGGGAAGTGAATTAAATACTATTTGGAGGCATTTAATGTTCAATCAAAAACAGCTGATTTTTGACAAAAGAGATAACACCCCCCCATTACGTCATGCTTCAGAAATGTGGAAAATGGTCCGTTTTCAAATGTTTTATTTTTTAACGTCAGTTCACATTTGTAGGTGGATCATCAGTGTTAGAGCTAAAATTAGCATGTTTAAAGTGATTTTCATGCTTCCAGGGGCCCTAAACACAAGATTTATGGAATGGTTAAAAGTGCATGAAAATGGCCAATTTACTCACTCTGAGTTCTCAAAAAGGGTTTCTTCACCCCGGGAAGTTAATTAAATACCATTTGGAGGCATTTAATGTTCGAGCAAAAACGGCTGATTTTCGACAAAAGAGATAACACCCCCCCATTACGTCATGCTTCAGAAATGTGGAAAATGGTCCGTTTTCAAATGTTTTATTTTTGAACGTCAGTTCACATTTGTAGGTGGATCATCAGTGTTAGAGCTAAAATTAGCATGTTTAAAGTGATTTTCATGCTTCCAGGGGCTCGGGAAGTGAATTAAATACTATTTGGAGGCATTTAATGTTCAAGCAAAAACAGCTGATTTTTGACAAAAGAGATAACACCCCCCCATTACGTCATGCTTCAGAAATGTGGAAAATGGTCCGTTTTCAAATGTTTTATTTTTTAACGTCAGTTCACATTTGTAGGTGGATCATCAGTGTTAGAGCTAAAATTAGCATGTTTAAAGTGATTTTCATGCTTCCAGGGGCCCTAAACACAAGATTTATGGAATGGTTAAAAGTGCATGAAAATGGCCAATTTACTCACTCTGAGTTCTCAAAAAGGGTTTCTTCACCCCGGGAAGTTAATTAAATACCATTTGGAGGCATTTAATGTTCGAGCAAAAACTGCTGATTTTCGACAAAAGAGATAACACCCCCCCATTACGTCATGCTTCAGAAATGTGGAAAATGGTCCGTTTTCAAATGTTTTATTTTTGAACGTCAGTTCACATTTGTAGGTGGATCATCAGTGTTAGAGCTAAAATTAGCATGTTTAAAGTGATTTTCATGCTTCCAGGGGCTCGGGAAGTGAATTAAATACTATTTGGAGGCATTTAATGTTCAAGCAAAAACAGCTGATTTTTGACAAAAGAGATAACACCCCCCCATTACGTCATGCTTCAGAAATGTGGAAAATGGTCCGTTTTCAAATGTTTTATTTTTGAACGTCAGTTCACATTTGTAGGTGGATCATCAGTGTTAGAGCTAAAATTAGCATGTTTAAAGTGATTTTCATGCTTCCAGGGGCCCTAAACACAAGATTTATGGAATGGTTAAAAGTGCATGAAAATGGCCAATTTACTCACTCTGAGTTCTCAAAAAGGGTTTCTTCACCCCGGGAAGTTAATTAAATACCATTTGGAGGCATTTAATGTTCGAGCAAAAACTGCTGCTTTTCGACAAAAGAGATAACACCCCCCCATTACGTCATGCTTCAGAAATGTGGAAAATGGTCCGTTTTCAAATGTTTTATTTTTTAACGTCAGTTCACATTTGTAGGTGGATCATCAGTGTTAGAGCTAAAATTAGCATGTTTAAAGTGATTTTCATGCTTCCAGGGGCTCGGGAAGTGAATTAAATACTATTTGGAGGCATTTAATGTTCAAGCAAAAACAGCTGATTTTTGACAAAAGAGATAACACCCCCCCATTACGTCATGCTTCAGAAATGTGGAAAATGGTCCGTTTTCAAATGTTTTATTTTTTAACGTCAGTTCACATTTGTAGGTGGATCATCAGTGTTAGAGCTAAAATTAGCATGTTTAAAGTGATTTTCATGCTTCCAGGGGCCCTAAACACAAGATTTATGGAATGGTTAAAAGTGCATGAAAATGGCCAATTTACTCACTCTGAGTTCTCAAAAAGGGTTTCTTCACCCCGGGAAGTTAATTAAATACCATTTGGAGGCATTTAATGTTCGAGCAAAAACTGCTGATTTTCGACAAAAGAGATAACACCCCCCCATTACGTCATGCTTCAGAAATGTGGAAAATGGTCCGTTTTCAAATGTTTTATTTTTGAACGTCAGTTCACATTTGTAGGTGGATCATCAGTGTTAGAGCTAAAATTAGCATGTTTAAAGTGATTTTCATGCTTCCAGGGGCTCGGGAAGTGAATTAAATACTATTTGGAGGCATTTAATGTTCAAGCAAAAACAGCTGATTTTTGACAAAAGAGATAACACCCCCCCATTACGTCATGCTTCAGAAATGTGGAAAATGGTCCGTTTTCAAATGTTTTATTTTTGAACGTCAGTTCACATTTGTAGGTGGATCATCAGTGTTAGAGCTAAAATTAGCATGTTTAAAGTGATTTTCATGCTTCCAGGGGCCCTAAACACAAAATTTATGGAATGGTTAAAAGTGCATGAAAATGGCCAATTTACTCACTCTGAGTTCTCAAAAAGGGTTTCTTCACCCCGGGAAGTTAATTAAATACCATTTGGAGGCATTTAATGTTCGAGCAAAAACTGCTGATTTTCGACAAAAGAGATAACACCCCCCCATTACGTCATGCTTCAGAAATGTGGAAAATGGTCCGTTTTCAAATGTTTTATTTTTGAACGTCAGTTCACATTTGTAGGTGGATCATCAGTGTTAGAGCTAAAATTAGCATGTTTAAAGTGATTTTCATGCTTCCAGGGGCTCGGGAAGTGAATTAAATACTATTTGGAGGCATTTAATGTTCAAGCAAAAACAGCTGATTTTTGACAAAAGAGATAACACCCCCCCATTACGTCATGCTTCAGAAATGTGGAAAATGGTCCGTTTTCAAATGTTTTATTTTTGAACGTTAGTTCACATTTGTAGGTGGATCATCAGTGTTAGAGATAAAATTAGCATGTTTAAAGTGATTTTCATGCTTCCAGGGGCCCTAAACACAAGATTTATGGAATGGTTAAAAGTGCATGAAAATGGCCAATTTACTCACTCTGAGTTCTCAAAAAGGGTTTCTTCACCCCGGGAAGTTAATTAAATACCATTTGGAGGCATTTAATGTTCGAGCAAAAACTGCTGATTTTCGACAAAAGAGATAACACCCCCCCATTACGTCATGCTTCAGAAATGTGGAAAATGGTCCGTTTTCAAATGTTTTATTTTTGAACATCAGTTCACATTTGTAGGTGGATCATCAGTGTTAGAGCTAAAATTTGCATGTTTAAAGTGATTTTCATGCTTCCAGGGGCTCGGGAAGTGAATTAAATACTATTTGGAGGCATTTAATGTTCAATCAAAAACAGCTGATTTTTGACAAAAGAGATAACACCCCCCCATTACGTCATGCTTCAGAAATGTGGAAAATGGTCCGTTTTCAAATGTTTTATTTTTTAAAGTCACTTCACATTTGTAGGTGGATCATCAGTGTTAGAGCTAAAATTAGCATGTTTAAAGTGATTTTCATGCTTCCAGGGGCCCTAAACACAAGATTTATGGAATGGTTAAAAGTGCATGAAAATGGCCAATTTACTCACTCTGAGTTCTCAAAAAGGGTTTCTTCACCCCGGGAAGTTAATTAAATACCATTTGGAGGCATTTAATGTTCGAGCAAAAACGGCTGATTTTCGACAAAAGAGATAACACCCCCCCATTACGTCATGCTTCAGAAATGTGGAAAATGGTCCGTTTTCAAATGTTTTATTTTTGAACGTCAGTTCACATTTGTAGGTGGATCATCAGTGTTAGAGCTAAAATTAGCATGTTTAAAGTGATTTTCATGCTTCCAGGGGCTCGGGAAGTGAATTAAATACTATTTGGAGGCATTTAATGTTCAAGCAAAAACAGCTGATTTTTGACAAAAGAGATAACACCCCCATTACGTCATGCTTCAGAAATGTGGAAAATGGTCCGTTTTCAAATGTTTTATTTTTGAACGTCAGTTCACATTTGTAGGTGGATCATCACTGTTAGAGCTAAAATTAGCATGTTTAAAGTGATTTTCATGCTTCCAGGGGCCCTAAACACAAGATTTATGGAATGGTTAAAAGTGCATGAAAATGGCCAATTTACTCACTCTGAGTTCTCAAAAAGGGTTTCTTCACCCCGGGAAGTTAATTAAATACCATTTGGAGGCATTTAATGTTCGAGCAAAAACGGCTGATTTTCGACAAAAGAGATAACACGCCCCCATTACGTCATGCTTCAGAAATGTGGAAAATGGTCCGTTTTCAAATGTTTTATTTTTGAACATCAGTTCACATTTGAAGGTGGATCATCAGTGTTAGAGCTAAAATTAGCATGTTTAAAGTGATTTTCATGCTTCCAGGGGCTCGGGAAGTGAATTAAATACTATTTGGAGGCATTTAATGTTCAATCAAAAACAGCTGATTTTTGACAAAAGAGATAACACCCCCCCATTACGTCATGCTTCAGAAATGTGGAAAATGGTCCGTTTTCAAATGTTTTATTTTTTAACGTCAGTTCACATTTGTAGGTGGATCATCAGTGTTAGAGCTAAAATTAGCATGTTTAAAGTGATTTTCATGCTTCCAGGGGCCCTAAACACAAGATTTATGGAATGGTTAAAAGTGCATGAAAATGGCCAATTTACTCACTCTGAGTTCTCAAAAAGGGTTTCTTCACCCCGGGAAGTTAATTAAATACCATTTGGAGGCATTTAATGTTCGAGCAAAAACGGCTGATTTTCGACAAAAGAGATAACACCCCCCCATTACGTCATGCTTCAGAAATGTGGAAAATGGTCCGTTTTCAAATGTTTTATTTTTGAACGTCAGTTCACATTTGTAGGTGGATCATCAGTGTTAGAGCTAAAATTAGCATGTTTAAAGTGATTTTCATGCTTCCAGGGGCTCGGGAAGTGAATTAAATACTATTTGGAGGCATTTAATGTTCAAGCAAAAACAGCTGATTTTTGACAAAAGAGATAACACCCCCCCATTACGTCATGCTTCAGAAATGTGGAAAATGGTCCGTTTTCAAATGTTTTATTTTTTAACGTCAGTTCACATTTGTAGGTGGATCATCAGTGTTAGAGCTAAAATTAGCATGTTTAAAGTGATTTTCATGCTTCCAGGGGCCCTAAACACAAGATTTATGGAATGGTTAAAAGTGCATGAAAATGGCCAATTTACTCACTCTGAGTTCTCAAAAAGGGTTTCTTCACCCCGGGAAGTTAATTAAATACCATTTGGAGGCATTTAATGTTCGAGCAAAAACTGCTGATTTTCGACAAAAGAGATAACACCCCCCCATTACGTCATGCTTCAGAAATGTGGAAAATGGTCCGTTTTCAAATGTTTTATTTTTGAACGTCAGTTCACATTTGTAGGTGGATCATCAGTGTTAGAGCTAAAATTAGCATGTTTAAAGTGATTTTCATGCTTCCAGGGGCTCGGGAAGTGAATTAAATACTATTTGGAGGCATTTAATGTTCAAGCAAAAACAGCTGATTTTTGACAAAAGAGATAACACCCCCCCATTACGTCATGCTTCAGAAATGTGGAAAATGGTCCGTTTTCAAATGTTTTATTTTTGAACGTCAGTTCACATTTGTAGGTGGATCATCAGTGTTAGAGCTAAAATTAGCATGTTTAAAGTGATTTTCATGCTTCCAGGGGCCCTAAACACAAGATTTATGGAATGGTTAAAAGTGCATGAAAATGGCCAATTTACTCACTCTGAGTTCTCAAAAAGGGTTTCTTCACCCCGGGAAGTTAATTAAATACCATTTGGAGGCATTTAATGTTCGAGCAAAAACTGCTGCTTTTCGACAAAAGAGATAACACCCCCCCATTACGTCATGCTTCAGAAATGTGGAAAATGGTCCGTTTTCAAATGTTTTATTTTTTAACGTCAGTTCACATTTGTAGGTGGATCATCAGTGTTAGAGCTAAAATTAGCATGTTTAAAGTGATTTTCATGCTTCCAGGGGCTCGGGAAGTGAATTAAATACTATTTGGAGGCATTTAATGTTCAAGCAAAAACAGCTGATTTTTGACAAAAGAGATAACACCCCCCCATTACGTCATGCTTCAGAAATGTGGAAAATGGTCCGTTTTCAAATGTTTTATTTTTTAACGTCAGTTCACATTTGTAGGTGGATCATCAGTGTTAGAGCTAAAATTAGCATGTTTAAAGTGATTTTCATGCTTCCAGGGGCCCTAAACACAAGATTTATGGAATGGTTAAAAGTGCATGAAAATGGCCAATTTACTCACTCTGAGTTCTCAAAAAGGGTTTCTTCACCCCGGGAAGTTAATTAAATACCATTTGGAGGCATTTAATGTTCGAGCAAAAACTGCTGATTTTCGACAAAAGAGATAACACCCCCCCATTACGTCATGCTTCAGAAATGTGGAAAATGGTCCGTTTTCAAATGTTTTATTTTTGAACGTCAGTTCACATTTGTAGGTGGATCATCAGTGTTAGAGCTAAAATTAGCATGTTTAAAGTGATTTTCATGCTTCCAGGGGCTCGGGAAGTGAATTAAATACTATTTGGAGGCATTTAATGTTCAAGCAAAAACAGCTGATTTTTGACAAAAGAGATAACACCCCCCCATTACGTCATGCTTCAGAAATGTGGAAAATGGTCCGTTTTCAAATGTTTTATTTTTGAACGTCAGTTCACATTTGTAGGTGGATCATCAGTGTTAGAGCTAAAATTAGCATGTTTAAAGTGATTTTCATGCTTCCAGGGGCCCTAAACACAAAATTTATGGAATGGTTAAAAGTGCATGAAAATGGCCAATTTACTCACTCTGAGTTCTCAAAAAGGGTTTCTTCACCCTGGGAAGTTAATTAAATACCATTTGGAGGCATTTAATGTTCGAGCAAAAACTGCTGATTTTCGACAAAAGAGATAACACCCCCCCATTACGTCATGCTTCAGAAATGTGGAAAATGGTCCGTTTTCAAATGTTTTATTTTTGAACGTCAGTTCACATTTGTAGGTGGATCATCAGTGTTAGAGCTAAAATTAGCATGTTTAAAGTGATTTTCATGCTTCCAGGGGCTCGGGAAGTGAATTAAATACTATTTGGAGGCATTTAATGTTCAAGCAAAAACAGCTGATTTTTGACAAAAGAGATAACACCCCCCATTACGTCATGCTTCAGAAATGTGGAAAATGGTCCGTTTTCAAATGTTTTATTTTTGAACGTTAGTTCACATTTGTAGGTGGATCATCAGTGTTAGAGATAAAATTAGCATGTTTAAAGTGATTTTCATGCTTCCAGGGGCCCTAAACACAAGATTTATGGAATGGTTAAAAGTGCATGAAAATGGCCAATTTACTCACTCTGAGTTCTCAAAAAGGGTTTCTTCACCCCGGGAAGTTAATTAAATACCATTTGGAGGCATTTAATGTTCGAGCAAAAACTGCTGATTTTCGACAAAAGAGATAACACCCCCCCATTACGTCATGCTTCAGAAATGTGGAAAATGGTCCGTTTTCAAATGTTTTATTTTTGAACATCAGTTCACATTTGTAGGTGGATCATCAGTGTTAGAGCTAAAATTTGCATGTTTAAAGTGATTTTCATGCTTCCAGGGGCTCGGGAAGTGAATTAAATACTATTTGGAGGCATTTAATGTTCAATCAAAAACAGCTGATTTTTGACAAAAGAGATAACACCCCCCCATTACGTCATGCTTCAGAAATGTGGAAAATGGTCCGTTTTCAAATGTTTTATTTTTTAAAGTCAGTTCACATTTGTAGGTGGATCATCAGTGTTAGAGCTAAAATTAGCATGTTTAAAGTGATTTTCATGCTTCCAGGGGCCCTAAACACAAGATTTATGGAATGGTTAAAAGTGCATGAAAATGGCCAATTTACTCACTCTGAGTTCTCAAAAAGGGTTTCTTCACCCCGGGAAGTTAATTAAATACCATTTGGAGGCATTTAATGTTCGAGCAAAAACGGCTGATTTTCGACAAAAGAGATAACACGCCCCCATTACGTCATGCTTCAGAAATGTGGAAAATGGTCCGTTTTCAAATGTTTTATTTTTGAACATCAGTTCACATTTGAAGGTGGATCATCAGTGTTAGAGCTAAAATTAGCATGTTTAAAGTGATTTTCATGCTTCCAGGGGCTCGGGAAGTGAATTAAATACTATTTGGAGGCATTTAATGTTCAATCAAAAACAGCTGATTTTTGACAAAAGAGATAACACCCCCCCATTACGTCATGCTTCAGAAATGTGGAAAATGGTCCGTTTTCAAATGTTTTATTTTTTAACGTCAGTTCACATTTGTAGGTGGATCATCAGTGTTAGAGCTAAAATTAGCATGTTTAAAGTGATTTTCATGCTTCCAGGGGCCCTAAACACAAGATTTATGGAATGGTTAAAAGTGCATGAAAATGGCCAATTTACTCACTCTGAGTTCTCAAAAAGGGTTTCTTCACCCCGGGAAGTTAATTAAATACCATTTGGAGGCATTTAATGTTCGAGCAAAAACGGCTGATTTTCGACAAAAGAGATAACACCCCCCCATTACGTCATGCTTCAGAAATGTGGAAAATGGTCCGTTTTCAAATGTTTTATTTTTGAACGTCAGTTCACATTTGTAGGTGGATCATCAGTGTTAGAGCTAAAATTAGCATGTTTAAAGTGATTTTCATGCTTCCAGGGGCTCGGGAAGTGAATTAAATACTATTTGGAGGCATTTAATGTTCAAGCAAAAACAGCTGATTTTTGACAAAAGAGATAACACCCCCCCATTACGTCATGCTTCAGAAATGTGGAAAATGGTCCGTTTTCAAATGTTTTATTTTTTAACGTCAGTTCACATTTGTAGGTGGATCATCAGTGTTAGAGCTAAAATTAGCATGTTTAAAGTGATTTTCATGCTTCCAGGGGCCCTAAACACAAGATTTATGGAATGGTTAAAAGTGCATGAAAATGGCCAATTTACTCACTCTGAGTTCTCAAAAAGGGTTTCTTCACCCCGGGAAGTTAATTAAATACCATTTGGAGGCATTTAATGTTCGAGCAAAAACTGCTGATTTTCGACAAAAGAGATAACACCCCCCCATTACGTCATGCTTCAGAAATGTGGAAAATGGTCCGTTTTCAAATGTTTTATTTTTGAACGTCAGTTCACATTTGTAGGTGGATCATCAGTGTTAGAGCTAAAATTAGCATGTTTAAAGTGATTTTCATGCTTCCAGGGGCTCGGGAAGTGAATTAAATACTATTTGGAGGCATTTATTGTTCAAGCAAAAACAGCTGATTTTTGACAAAAGAGATAACACCCCCCCATTACGTCATGCTTCAGAAATGTGGAAAATGGTCCGTTTTCAAATGTTTTATTTTTTAACGTCAGTTCACATTTGTAGGTGGATCATCAGTGTTAGAGCTAAAATTAGCATGTTTAAAGTGATTTTCATGCTTCCAGGGGCCCTAAACACAAGATTTATGGAATGGTTAAAAGTGCATGAAAATGGCCAATTTACTCACTCTGAGTTCTCAAAAAGGGTTTCTTCACCCCGGGAAGTTAATTAAATACCATTTGGAGGCATTTAATGTTCGAGCAAAAACTGCTGATTTTCGACAAAAGAGATAACACCCCCCCATTACGTCATGCTTCAGAAATGTGGAAAATGGTCCGTTTTCAAATGTTTTATTTTTGAACGTCAGTTCACATTTGTAGGTGGATCATCAGTGTTAGAGCTAAAATTAGCATGTTTAAAGTGATTTTCATGCTTCCAGGGGCTCGGGAAGTGAATTAAATACTATTTGGAGGCATTTAATGTTCAAGCAAAAACAGCTGATTTTTGACAAAAGAGATAACACCCCCCCATTACGTCATGCTTCAGAAATGTGGAAAATGGTCCGTTTTCAAATGTTTTATTTTTGAACGTCAGTTCACATTTGTAGGTGGATCATCAGTGTTAGAGCTAAAATTAGCATGTTTAAAGTGATTTTCATGCTTCCAGGGGCCCTAAACACAAAATTTATGGAATGGTTAAAAGTGCATGAAAATGGCCAATTTACTCACTCTGAGTTCTCAAAAAGGGTTTCTTCACCCCGGGAAGTTAATTAAATACCATTTGGAGGCATTTAATGTTCGAGCAAAAACTGCTGATTTTCGACAAAAGAGATAACACCCCCCCATTACGTCATGCTTCAGAAATGTGGAAAATGGTCCGTTTTCAAATGTTTTATTTTTGAACGTCAGTTCACATTTGTAGGTGGATCATCAGTGTTAGAGCTAAAATTAGCATGTTTAAAGTGATTTTCATGCTTCCAGGGGCTCGGGAAGTGAATTAAATACTATTTGGAGGCATTTAATGTTCAAGCAAAAACAGCTGATTTTTGACAAAAGAGATAACACCCCCCCATTACGTCATGCTTCAGAAATGTGGAAAATGGTCCGTTTTCAAATGTTTTATTTTTGAACGTTAGTTCACATTTGTAGGTGGATCATCAGTGTTAGAGATAAAATTAGCATGTTTAAAGTGATTTTCATGCTTCCAGGGGCCCTAAACACAAGATTTATGGAATGGTTAAAAGTGCATGAAAATGGCCAATTTACTCACTCTGAGTTCTCAAAAAGGGTTTCTTCACCCCGGGAAGTTAATTAAATACCATTTGGAGGCATTTAATGTTCGAGCAAAAACTGCTGATTTTCGACAAAAGAGATAACACCCCCCCATTACGTCATGCTTCAGAAATGTGGAAAATGGTCCGTTTTCAAATGTTTTATTTTTGAACATCAGTTCACATTTGTAGGTGGATCATCAGTGTTAGAGCTAAAATTTGCATGTTTAAAGTGATTTTCATGCTTCCAGGGGCTCGGGAAGTGAATTAAATACTATTTGGAGGTATTTAATGTTCAATCAAAAACAGCTGATTTTTGACAAAAGAGATAACACCCCCCCATTACGTCATGCTTCAGAAATGTGGAAAATGGTCCGTTTTCAAATGTTTTATTTTTTAAAGTCAGTTCACATTTGTAGGTGGATCATCAGTGTTAGAGCTAAAATTAGCATGTTTAAAGTGATTTTCATGCTTCCAGGGGCCCTAAACACAAGATTTATGGAATGGTTAAAAGTGCATGAAAATGGCCAATTTACTCACTCTGAGTTCTCAAAAAGGGTTTCTTCACCCCGGGAAGTTAATTAAATACCATTTGGAGGCATTTAATGTTCGAGCAAAAACGGCTGATTTTCGACAAAAGAGATAACACCCCCCCATTACGTCATGCTTCAGAAATGTGGAAAATGGTCCGTTTTCAAATGTTTTATTTTTGAACGTCAGTTCACATTTGTAGGTGGATCATCAGTGTTAGAGCTAAAATTAGCATGTTTAAAGTGATTTTCATGCTTCCAGGGGCTCGGGAAGTGAATTAAATACTATTTGGAGGCATTTAATGTTCAAGCAAAAACAGCTGATTTTTGACAAAAGAGATAACACCCCCCCATTACGTCATGCTTCAGAAATGTGGAAAATGGTCCGTTTTCAAATGTTTTATTTTTGAACGTCAGTTCACATTTGTAGGTGGATCATCACTGTTAGAGCTAAAATTAGCATGTTTAAAGTGATTTTCATGCTTCCAGGGGCCCTAAACACAAGATTTATGGAATGGTTAAAAGTGCATGAAAATGGCCAATTTACTCACTCTGAGTTCTCAAAAAGGGTTTCTTCACCCCGGGAAGTTAATTAAATACCATTTGGAGGCATTTAATGTTCGAGCAAAAACGGCTGATTTTCGACAAAAGAGATAACACGCCCCCATTACGTCATGCTTCAGAAATGTGGAAAATGGTCCGTTTTCAAATGTTTTATTTTTGAACATCAGTTCACATTTGAAGGTGGATCATCAGTGTTAGAGCTAAAATTAGCATGTTTAAAGTGATTTTCATGCTTCCAGGGGCTCGGGAAGTGAATTAAATACTATTTGGAGGCATTTAATGTTCAATCAAAAACAGCTGATTTTTGACAAAAGAGATAACACCCCCCCATTACGTCATGCTTCAGAAATGTGGAAAATGGTCCGTTTTCAAATGTTTTATTTTTTAACGTCAGTTCACATTTGTAGGTGGATCATCAGTGTTAGAGCTAAAATTAGCATGTTTAAAGTGATTTTCATGCTTCCAGGGGCCCTAAACACAAGATTTATGGAATGGTTAAAAGTGCATGAAAATGGCCAATTTACTCACTCTGAGTTCGCAAAAAGGGTTTCTTCACCCCGGGAAGTTAATTAAATACCATTTGGAGGCATTTAATGTTCGAGCAAAAACGGCTGATTTTCGACAAAAGAGATAACACCCCCCCATTACGTCATGCTTCAGAAATGTGGAAAATGGTCAGTTTTCAAATGTTTTATTTTTGAACGTCAGTTCACATTTGTAGGTGGATCATCAGTGTTAGAGCTAAAATTAGCATGTTTAAAGTGATTTTCATGCTTCCAGGGGCTCGGGAAGTGAATTAAATACTATTTGGAGGCATTTAATGTTCAAGCAAAAACAGCTGATTTTTGACAAAAGAGATAACACCCCCCCATTACGTCATGCTTCAGAAATGTGGAAAATGGTCCGTTTTCAAATGTTTTATTTTTTAACGTCAGTTCACATTTGTAGGTGGATCATCAGTGTTAGAGCTAAAATTAGCATGTTTAAAGTGATTTTCATGCTTCCAGGGGCCCTAAACACAAGATTTATGGAATGGTTAAAAGTGCATGAAAATGGCCAATTTACTCACTCTGAGTTCTCAAAAAGGGTTTCTTCACCCCGGGAAGTTAATTAAATACCATTTGGAGGCATTTAATGTTCGAGCAAAAACTGCTGATTTTCGACAAAAGAGATAACACCCCCCCATTACGTCATGCTTCAGAAATGTGGAAAATGGTCCGTTTTCAAATGTTTTATTTTTGAACGTCAGTTCACATTTGTAGGTGGATCATCAGTGTTAGAGCTAAAATTAGCATGTTTAAAGTGATTTTCATGCTTCCAGGGGCTCGGGAAGTGAATTAAATACTATTTGGAGGCATTTAATGTTCAAGCAAAAACAGCTGATTTTTGACAAAAGAGATAACACCCCCCCATTACGTCATGCTTCAGAAATGTGGAAAATGGTCCGTTTTCAAATGTTTTATTTTTTAACGTCAGTTCACATTTGTAGGTGGATCATCAGTGTTAGAGCTAAAATTAGCATGTTTAAAGTGATTTTCATGCTTCCAGGGGCCCTAAACACAAGATTTATGGAATGGTTAAAAGTGCATGAAAATGGCCAATTTACTCACTCTGAGTTCTCAAAAAGGGTTTCTTCACCCCGGGAAGTTAATTAAATACCATTTGGAGGCATTTAATGTTCGAGCAAAAACTGCTGATTTTCGACAAAAGAGATAACACCCCCCCATTACGTCATGCTTCAGAAATGTGGAAAATGGTCCGTTTTCAAATGTTTTATTTTTGAACGTCAGTTCACATTTGTAGGTGGATCATCAGTGTTAGAGCTAAAATTAGCATGTTTAAAGTGATTTTCATGCTTCCAGGGGCTCGGGAAGTGAATTAAATACTATTTGGAGGCATTTAATGTTCAAGCAAAAACAGCTGATTTTTGACAAAAGAGATAACACCCCCCCATTACGTCATGCTTCAGAAATGTGGAAAATGGTCCGTTTTCAAATGTTTTATTTTTGAACGTCAGTTCACATTTGTAGGTGGATCATCAGTGTTAGAGCTAAAATTAGCATGTTTAAAGTGATTTTCATGCTTCCAGGGGCCCTAAACACAAAATTTATGGAATGGTTAAAAGTGCATGAAAATGGCCAATTTACTCACTCTGAGTTCTCAAAAAGGGTTTCTTCACCCCGGGAAGTTAATTAAATACCATTTGGAGGCATTTAATGTTCGAGCAAAAACTGCTGATTTTCGACAAAAGAGATAACACCCCCCCATTACGTCATGCTTCAGAAATGTGGAAAATGGTCCGTTTTCAAATGTTTTATTTTTGAACGTCAGTTCACATTTGTAGGTGGATCATCAGTGTTAGAGCTAAAATTAGCATGTTTAAAGTGATTTTCATGCTTCCAGGGGCTCGGGAAGTGAATTAAATACTATTTGGAGGCATTTAATGTTCAAGCAAAAACAGCTGATTTTTGACAAAAGAGATAACACCCCCCCATTACGTCATGCTTCAGAAATGTGGAAAATGGTCCGTTTTCAAATGTTTTATTTTTGAACGTTAGTTCACATTTGTAGGTGGATCATCAGTGTTAGAGATAAAATTAGCATGTTTAAAGTGATTTTCATGCTTCCAGGGGCCCTAAACACAAGATTTATGGAATGGTTAAAAGTGCATGAAAATGGCCAATTTACTCACTCTGAGTTCTCAAAAAGGGTTTCTTCACCCCGGGAAGTTAATTAAATACCATTTGGAGGCATTTAATGTTCGAGCAAAAACTGCTGATTTTCGACAAAAGAGATAACACCCCCCCATTACGTCATGCTTCAGAAATGTGGAAAATGGTCCGTTTTCAAATGTTTTATTTTTGAACATCAGTTCACATTTGTAGGTGGATCATCAGTGTTAGAGCTAAAATTTGCATGTTTAAAGTGATTTTCATGCTTCCAGGGGCTCGGGAAGTGAATTAAATACTATTTGGAGGCATTTAATGTTCAATCAAAAACAGCTGATTTTTGACAAAAGAGATAACACCCCCCCATTACGTCATGCTTCAGAAATGTGGAAAATGGTCCGTTTTCAAATGTTTTATTTTTTAAAGTCAGTTCACATTTGTAGGTGGATCATCAGTGTTAGAGCTAAAATTAGCATGTTTAAAGTGATTTTCATGCTTCCAGGGGCCCTAAACACAAGATTTATGGAATGGTTAAAAGTGCATGAAAATGGCCAATTTACTCACTCTGAGTTCTCAAAAAGGGTTTCTTCACCCCGGGAAGTTAATTAAATACCATTTGGAGGCATTTAATGTTCGAGCAAAAACGGCTGATTTTCGACAAAAGAGATAACACCCCCCCATTACGTCATGCTTCAGAAATGTGGAAAATGGTCCGTTTTCAAATGTTTTATTTTTGAACGTCAGTTCACATTTGTAGGTGGATCATCAGTGTTAGAGCTAAAATTAGCATGTTTAAAGTGATTTTCATGCTTCCAGGGGCTCGGGAAGTGAATTAAATACTATTTGGAGGCATTTAATGTTCAAGCAAAAACAGCTGATTTTTGACAAAAGAGATAACACCCCCCCATTACGTCATGCTTCAGAAATGTGGAAAATGGTCCGTTTTCAAATGTTTTATTTTTTAACGTCAGTTCACATTTGTAGGTGGATCATCAGTGTTAGAGCTAAAATTAGCATGTTTAAAGTGATTTTCATGCTTCCAGGGGCCCTAAACACAAGATTTATGGAATGGTTAAAAGTGCATGAAAATGGCCAATTTACTCACTCTGAGTTCTCAAAAAGGGTTTCTTCACCCCGGGAAGTTAATTAAATACCATTTGGAGGCATTTAATGTTCGAGCAAAAACTGCTGATTTTCGACAAAAGAGATAACACCCCCCCATTACGTCATGCTTCAGAAATGTGGAAAATGGTCCGTTTTCAAATGTTTTATTTTTGAACGTCAGTTCACATTTGTAGGTGGATCATCAGTGTTAGAGCTAAAATTAGCATGTTTAAAGTGATTTTCATGCTTCCAGGGGCTCGGGAAGTGAATTAAATACTATTTGGAGGCATTTAATGTTCAAGCAAAAACAGCTGATTTTTGACAAAAGAGATAACACCCCCCCATTACGTCATGCTTCAGAAATGTGGAAAATGGTCCGTTTTCAAATGTTTTATTTTTGAACGTCAGTTCACATTTGTAGGTGGATCATCAGTGTTAGAGCTAAAATTAGCATGTTTAAAGTGATTTTCATGCTTCCAGGGGCCCTAAACACAAAATTTATGGAATGGTTAAAAGTGCATGAAAATGGCCAATTTACTTACTCTGAGTTCTCAAAAAGGGTTTCTTCACCCCGGGAAGTTAATTAAATACCATTTGGAGGCATTTAATGTTCGAGCAAAAACTGCTGATTTTCGACAAAAGAGATAACACCCCCCCATTACGTCATGCTTCAGAAATGTGGAAAATGGTCCGTTTTCAAATGTTTTATTTTTGAACGTCAGTTCACATTTGTAGGTGGATCATCAGTGTTAGAGCTAAAATTAGCATGTTTAAAGTGATTTTCATGCTTCCAGGGGCTCGGGAAGTGAATTAAATACTATTTGGAGGCATTTAATGTTCAAGCAAAAACAGCTGATTTTTGACAAAAGAGATAACACCCCCCCATTACGTCATGCTTCAGAAATGTGGAAAATGGTCCGTTTTCAAATGTTTTATTTTTGAACGTTAGTTCACATTTGTAGGTGGATCATCAGTGTTAGAGATAAAATTAGCATGTTTAAAGTGATGTTCATGCTTCCAGGGGCCCTAAACACAAGATTTATGGAATGGTTAAAAGTGCATGAAAATGGCCAATTTACTCACTCTGAGTTCTCAAAAAGGGTTTCTTCACCCCGGGAAGTTAATTAAATACCATTTGGAGGCATTTAATGTTCGAGCAAAAACTGCTGATTTTCGACAAAAGAGATAACACCCCCCCATTACGTCATGCTTCAGAAATGTGGAAAATGGTCCGTTTTCAAATGTTTTATTTTTGAACATCAGTTCACATTTGTAGGTGGATCATCAGTGTTAGAGCTAAAATTTGCATGTTTAAAGTGATTTTCATGCTTCCAGGGGCTCGGGAAGTGAATTAAATACTATTTGGAGGCATTTAATGTTCAATCAAAAACAGCTGATTTTTGACAAAAGAGATAACACCCCCCCATTACGTCATGCTTCAGAAATGTGGAAAATGGTCCGTTTTCAAATGTTTTATTTTTTAAAGTCACTTCACATTTGTAGGTGGATCATCAGTGTTAGAGCTAAAATTAGCATGTTTAAAGTGATTTTCATGCTTCCAGGGGCCCTAAACACAAGATTTATGGAATGGTTAAAAGTGCATGAAAATGGCCAATTTACTCACTCTGAGTTCTCAAAAAGGGTTTCTTCACCCCGGGAAGTTAATTAAATACCATTTGGAGGCATTTAATGTTCGAGCAAAAACGGCTGATTTTCGACAAAAGAGATAACACCCCCCCATTACGTCATGCTTCAGAAATGTGGAAAATGGTCCGTTTTCAAATGTTTTATTTTTGAACGTCAGTTCACATTTGTAGGTGGATCATCAGTGTTAGAGCTAAAATTAGCATGTTTAAAGTGATTTTCATGCTTCCAGGGGCTCGGGAAGTGAATTAAATACTATTTGGAGGCATTTAATGTTCAAGCAAAAACAGCTGATTTTTGACAAAAGAGATAACACCCCCCCATTACGTCATGCTTCAGAAATGTGGAAAATGGTCCGTTTTCAAATGTTTTATTTTTGAACGTCAGTTCACATTTGTAGGTGGATCATCACTGTTAGAGCTAAAATTAGCATGTTTAAAGTGATTTTCATGCTTCCAGGGGCCCTAAACACAAGATTTATGGAATGGTTAAAAGTGCATGAAAATGGCCAATTTACTCACTCTGAGTTCTCAAAAAGGGTTTCTTCACCCCGGGAAGTTAATTAAATACCATTTGGAGGCATTTAATGTTCGAGCAAAAACGGCTGATTTTCGACAAAAGAGATAACACGCCCCCATTACGTCATGCTTCAGAAATGTGGAAAATGGTCCGTTTTCAAATGTTTTATTTTTGAACATCAGTTCACATTTGAAGGTGGATCATCAGTGTTAGAGCTAAAATTAGCATGTTTAAAGTGATTTTCATGCTTCCAGGGGCTCGGGAAGTGAATTAAATACTATTTGGAGGCATTTAATGTTCAAGCAAAAACAGCTGATTTTTGACAAAAGAGATAACACCCCCCCATTACGTCATGCTTCAGAAATGTGGAAAATGGTCCGTTTTCAAATGTTTTATTTTTTAACGTCAGTTCACATTTGTAGGTGGATCATCAGTGTTAGAGCTAAAATTAGCATGTTTAAAGTGATTTTCATGCTTCCAGGGGCCCTAAACACAAGATTTATGGAATGGTTAAAAGTGCATGAAAATGGCCAATTTACTCACTCTGAGTTCTCAAAAAGGGTTTCTTCACCCCGGGAAGTTAATTAAATACCATTTGGAGGCATTTAATGTTCGAGCAAAAACTGCTGATTTTCGACAAAAGAGATAACACCCCCCCATTACGTCATGCTTCAGAAATGTGGAAAATGGTCCGTTTTCAAATGTTTTATTTTTGAACGTCAGTTCACATTTGTAGGTGGATCATCAGTGTTAGAGCTAAAATTAGCATGTTTAAAGTGATTTTCATGCTTCCAGGGGCTCGGGAAGTGAATTAAATACTATTTGGAGGCATTTAATGTTCAAGCAAAAACAGCTGATTTTTGACAAAAGAGATAACACCCCCCCATTACGTCATGCTTCAGAAATGTGGAAAATGGTCCGTTTTCAAATGTTTTATTTTTGAACGTCAGTTCACATTTGTAGGTGGATCATCAGTGTTAGAGCTAAAATTAGCATGTTTAAAGTGATTTTCATGCTTCCAGGGGCCCTAAACACAAGATTTATGGAATGGTTAAAAGTGCATGAAAATGGCCAATTTACTCACTCTGAGTTCTCAAAAAGGGTTTCTTCACCCCGGGAAGTTAATTAAATACCATTTGGAGGTATTTAATGTTCGAGCAAAAACTGCTGCTTTTCGACAAAAGAGATAACACCCCCCCATTACGTCATGCTTCAGAAATGTGGAAAATGGTCCGTTTTCAAATGTTTTATTTTTGAACGTCAGTTCACATTTGTAGGTGGATCATCAGTGTTAGAGCTAAAATTAGCATGTTTAAAGTGATTTTCATGCTTCCAGGGGCTCGGGAAGTGAATTAAATACTATTTGGAGGCATTTAATGTTCAAGCAAAAACAGCTGATTTTTGACAAAAGAGATAACACCCCCCCATTACGTCATGCTTCAGAAATGTGGAAAATGGTCCGTTTTCAAATGTTTTATTTTTTAACGTCAGTTCACATTTGTAGGTGGATCATCAGTGTTAGAGCTAAAATTAGCATGTTTAAAGTGATTTTCATGCTTCCAGGGGCCCTAAACACAAGATTTATGGAATGGTTAAAAGTGCATGAAAATGGCCAATTTACTCACTCTGAGTTCTCAAAAAGGGTTTCTTCACCCCGGGAAGTTAATTAAATACCATTTGGAGGCATTTAATGTTCGAGCAAAAACTGCTGATTTTCGACAAAAGAGATAACACCCCCCCATTACGTCATGCTTCAGAAATGTGGAAAATGGTCCGTTTTCAAATGTTTTATTTTTGAACGTCAGTTCACATTTGTAGGTGGATCATCAGTGTTAGAGCTAAAATTAGCATGTTTAAAGTGATTTTCATGCTTCCAGGGGCTCGGGAAGTGAATTAAATACTATTTGGAGGCATTTAATGTTCAAGCAAAAACAGCTGATTTTTGACAAAAGAGATAACACCCCCCCATTACGTCATGCTTCAGAAATGTGGAAAATGGTCCGTTTTCAAATGTTTTATTTTTGAACGTCAGTTCACATTTGTAGGTGGATCATCAGTGTTAGAGCTAAAATTAGCATGTTTAAAGTGATTTTCATGCTTCCAGGGGCCCTAAACACAAAATTTATGGAATGGTTAAAAGTGCATGAAAATGGCCAATTTACTCACTCTGAGTTCTCAAAAAGGGTTTCTTCACCCTGGGAAGTTAATTAAATACCATTTGGAGGCATTTAATGTTCGAGCAAAAACTGCTGATTTTCGACAAAAGAGATAACACCCCCCCATTACGTCATGCTTCAGAAATGTGGAAAATGGTCCGTTTTCAAATGTTTTATTTTTGAACGTCAGTTCACATTTGTAGGTGGATCATCAGTGTTAGAGCTAAAATTAGCATGTTTAAAGTGATTTTCATGCTTCCAGGGGCTCGGGAAGTGAATTAAATACTATTTGGAGGCATTTAATGTTCAAGCAAAAACAGCTGATTTTTGACAAAAGAGATAACACCCCCCCATTACGTCATGCTTCAGAAATGTGGAAAATGGTCCGTTTTCAAATGTTTTATTTTTGAACGTTAGTTCACATTTGTAGGTGGATCATCAGTGTTAGAGATAAAATTAGCATGTTTAAAGTGATTTTCATGCTTCCAGTGGCCCTAAACACAAGATTTATGGAATGGTTAAAAGTGCATGAAAATGGCCAATTTACTCACTCTGAGTTCTCAAAAAGGGTTTCTTCACCCCGGGAAGTTAATTAAATACCATTTGGAGGCATTTAATGTTCGAGCAAAAACTGCTGATTTTCGACAAAAGAGATAACACCCCCCCATTACGTCATGCTTCAGAAATGTGGAAAATGGTCCGTTTTCAAATGTTTTATTTTTGAACATCAGTTCACATTTGTAGGTGGATCATCAGTGTTAGAGCTAAAATTTGCATGTTTAAAGTGATTTTCATGCTTCCAGGGGCTCGGGAAGTGAATTAAATACTATTTGGAGGCATTTAATGTTCAATCAAAAACAGCTGATTTTTGACAAAAGAGATAACACCCCCCCATTACGTCATGCTTCAGAAATGTGGAAAATGGTCCGTTTTCAAATGTTTTATTTTTTAAAGTCAGTTCACATTTGTAGGTGGATCATCAGTGTTAGAGCTAAAATTAACATGTTTAAAGTGATTTTCATGCTTCCAGGGGCCCTAAACACAAGATTTATGGAATGGTTAAAAGTGCATGAAAATGGCCAATTTACTCACTCTGAGTTCTCAAAAAGGGTTTCTTCACCCCGGGAAGTTAATTAAATACCATTTGGAGGCATTTAATGTTCGAGCAAAAACGGCTGATTTTCGACAAAAGAGATAACACCCCCCCATTACGTCATGCTTCAGAAATGTGGAAAATGGTCCGTTTTCAAATGTTTTATTTTTGAACGTCAGTTCACATTTGTAGGTGGATCATCAGTGTTAGAGCTAAAATTAGCATGTTTAAAGTGATTTTCATGCTTCCAGGGGCTCGGGAAGTGAATTAAATACTATTTGGAGGCATTTAATGTTCAAGCAAAAACAGCTGATTTTTGACAAAAGAGATAACACCCCCCCATTACGTCATGCTTCAGAAATGTGGAAAATGGTCCGTTTTCAAATGTTTTATTTTTGAACGTCAGTTCACATTTGTAGGTGGATCATCACTGTTAGAGCTAAAATTAGCATGTTTAAAGTGATTTTCATGCTTCCAGGGGCCCTAAACACAAGATTTATGGAATGGTTAAAAGTGCATGAAAATGGCCAATTTACTCACTCTGAGTTCTCAAAAAGGGTTTCTTCACCCCGGGAAGTTAATTAAATACCATTTGGAGGCATTTAATGTTCGAGCAAAAACGGCTGATTTTCGACAAAAGAGATAACACGCCCCCATTACGTCATGCTTCAGAAATGTGGAAAATGGTCCGTTTTCAAATGTTTTATTTTTGAACATCAGTTCACATTTGAAGGTGGATCATCAGTGTTAGAGCTAAAATTAGCATGTTTAAAGTGATTTTCATGCTTCCAGGGGCTCGGGAAGTGAATTAAATACTATTTGGAGGCATTTAATGTTCAATCAAAAACAGCTGATTTTTGACAAAAGAGATAACACCCCCCCATTACGTCATGCTTCAGAAATGTGGAAAATGGTCCGTTTTCAAATGTTTTATTTTTTAACGTCAGTTCACATTTGTAGGTGGATCATCAGTGTTAGAGCTAAAATTAGCATGTTTAAAGTGATTTTCATGCTTCCAGGGGCCCTAAACACAAGATTTATGGAATGGTTAAAAGTGCATGAAAATGGCCAATTTACTCACTCTGAGTTCTCAAAAAGGGTTTCTTCACCCCGGGAAGTTAATTAAATACCATTTGGAGGCATTTAATGTTCGAGCAAAAACGGCTGATTTTCGACAAAAGAGATAACACCCCCCCATTACGTCATGCTTCAGAAATGTGGAAAATGGTCCGTTTTCAAATGTTTTATTTTTGAACGTCAGTTCACATTTGTAGGTGGATCATCAGTGTTAGAGCTAAAATTAGCATGTTTAAAGTGATTTTCATGCTTCCAGGGGCTCGGGAAGTGAATTAAATACTATTTGGAGGCATTTAATGTTCAAGCAAAAACAGCTGATTTTTGACAAAAGAGATAACACCCCCCCATTACGTCATGCTTCAGAAATGTGGAAAATGGTCCGTTTTCAAATGTTTTATTTTTTAACGTCAGTTCACATTTGTAGGTGGATCATCAGTGTTAGAGCTAAAATTAGCATGTTTAAAGTGATTTTCATGCTTCCAGGGGCCCTAAACACAAGATTTATGGAATGGTTAAAAGTGCATGAAAATGGCCAATTTACTCACTCTGAGTTCTCAAAAAGGGTTTCTTCACCCCGGGAAGTTAATTAAATACCATTTGGAGGCATTTAATGTTCGAGCAAAAACTGCTGATTTTCGACAAAAGAGATAACACCCCCCCATTACGTCATGCTTCAGAAATGTGGAAAATGGTCCGTTTTCAAATGTTTTATTTTTGAACGTCAGTTCACATTTGTAGGTGGATCATCCGTGTTAGAGCTAAAATTAGCATGTTTAAAGTGATTTTCATGCTTCCAGGGGCTCGGGAAGTGAATTAAATACTATTTGGAGGCATTTAATGTTCAAGCAAAAACAGCTGATTTTTGACAAAAGAGATAACACCCCCCCATTACGTCATGCTTCAGAAATGTGGAAAATGGTCCGTTTTCAAATGTTTTATTTTTTAACGTCAGTTCACATTTGTAGGTGGATCATCAGTGTTAGAGCTAAAATTAGCATGTTTAAAGTGATTTTCATGCTTCCAGGGGCCCTAAACACAAGATTTATGGAAAGGTTAAAAGTGCATGAAAATGGCCAATTTACTCACTCTGAGTTCTCAAAAAGGGTTTCTTCACCCCGGGAAGTTAATTAAATACCATTTGGAGGCATTTAATGTTCGAGCAAAAACTGCTGATTTTCGACAAAAGAGATAACACCCCCCCATTACGTCATGCTTCAGAAATGTGGAAAATGGTCCGTTTTCAAATGTTTTATTTTTGAACGTCAGTTCACATTTGTAGGTGGATCATCAGTGTTAGAGCTAAAATTAGCATGTTTAAAGTGATTTTCATGCTTCCAGGGGCTCGGGAAGTGAATTAAATACTATTTGGAGGCATTTAATGTTCAAGCAAAAACAGCTGATTTTTGACAAAAGAGATAACACCCCCCCATTACGTCATGCTTCAGAAATGTGGAAAATGGTCCGTTTTCAAATGTTTTATTTTTGAACGTCAGTTCACATTTGTAGGTGGATCATCAGTGTTAGAGCTAAAATTAGCATGTTTAAAGTGATTTTCATGCTTCCAGGGGCCCTAAACACAAAATTTATGGAATGGTTAAAAGTGCATGAAAATGGCCAATTTACTCACTCTGAGTTCTCAAAAAGGGTTTCTTCACCCCGGGAAGTTAATTAAATACCATTTGGAGGCATTTAATGTTCGAGCAAAAACTGCTGATTTTCGACAAAAGAGATAACACCCCCCCATTACGTCATGCTTCAGAAATGTGGAAAATGGTCCGTTTTCAAATGTTTTATTTTTGAACGTCAGTTCACATTTGTAGGTGGATCATCAGTGTTAGAGCTAAAATTAGCATGTTTAAAGTGATTTTCATGCTTCCAGGGGCTCGGGAAGTGAATTAAATACTATTTGGAGGCATTTAATGTTCAAGCAAAAACAGCTGATTTTTGACAAAAGAGATAACACCCCCCCATTACGTCATGCTTCAGAAATGTGGAAAATGGTCCGTTTTCAAATGTTTTATTTTTGAACGTTAGTTCACATTTGTAGGTGGATCATCAGTGTTAGAGATAAAATTAGCATGTTTAAAGTGATTTTCATGCTTCCAGGGGCCCTAAACACAAGATTTATGGAATGGTTAAAAGTGCATGAAAATGGCCAATTTACTCACTCTGAGTTCTCAAAAAGGGTTTCTTCACCCCGGGAAGTTAATTAAATACCATTTGGAGGCATTTAATGTTCGAGCAAAAACTGCTGATTTTCGACAAAAGAGATAACACCCCCCCATTACGTCATGCTTCAGAAATGTGGAAAATGGTCCGTTTTCAAATGTTTTATTTTTGAACATCAGTTCACATTTGTAGGTGGATCATCAGTGTTAGAGCTAAAATTTGCATGTTTAAAGTGATTTTCATGCTTCCAGGGGCTCGGGAAGTGAATTAAATACTATTTGGAGGCATTTAATGTTCAATCAAAAACAGCTGATTTTTGACAAAAGAGATAACACCCCCCCATTACGTCATGCTTCAGAAATGTGGAAAATGGTCCGTTTTCAAATGTTTTATTTTTTAAAGTCAGTTCACATTTGTAGGTGGATCATCAGTGTTAGAGCTAAAATTAGCATGTTTAAAGTGATTTTCATGCTTCCAGGGGAACTAAACACAAGATTTATGGAATGGTTAAAAGTGCATGAAAATGGCCAATTTACTCACTCTGAGTTCTCAAAAAGGGTTTCTTCACCCCGGGAAGTTAATTAAATACCATTTGGAGGCATTTAATGTTCGAGCAAAAACAGCTGATTTTCGACAAAAGAGATAACACCCCCCCATTACGTCATGCTTCAGAAATGTGGAAAATGGTCCGTTTTCAAATGTTTTATTTTTGAACGTCAGTTCACATTTGTAGGTGGATCATCAGTGTTAGAGCTAAAATTAGCATGTTTAAAGTGATTTTCATGCTTCCAGGGGCTCGGGAAGTGAATTAAATACTATTTGGAGGCATTTAATGTTCAAGCAAAAACAGCTGATTTTTGACAAAAGAGATAACACCCCCCCATTACGTCATGCTTCAGAAATGTGGAAAATGGTCCGTTTTCAAATGTTTTATTTTTGAACGTCAGTTCACATTTGTAGGTGGATCATCACTGTTAGAGCTAAAATTAGCATGTTTAAAGTGATTTTCATGCTTCCAGGGGCCCTAAACACAAGATTTATGGAATGGTTAAAAGTGCATGAAAATGGCCAATTTACTCACTCTGAGTTCTCAAAAAGGGTTTCTTCACCCCGGGAAGTTAATTAAATACCATTTGGAGGCATTTAATGTTCGAGCAAAAACGGCTGATTTTCGACAAAAGAGATAACACGCCCCCATTACGTCATGCTTCAGAAATGTGGAAAATGGTCCGTTTTCAAATGTTTTATTTTTGAACATCAGTTCACCTTTGAAGGTGGATCATCAGTGTTAGAGCTAAAATTAGCATGTTTAAAGTGATTTTCATGCTTCCAGGGGCTCGGGAAGTGAATTAAATACTATTTGGAGGCATTTAATGTTCAATCAAAAACAGCTGATTTTTGACAAAAGAGATAACACCCCCCCATTACGTCATGCTTCAGAAATGTGGAAAATGGTCCGTTTTCAAATGTTTTATTTTTTAACGTCAGTTCACATTTGTAGGTGGATCATCAGTGTTAGAGCTAAAATTAGCATGTTTAAAGTGATTTTCATGCTTCCAGGGGCCCTAAACACAAGATTTATGGAATGGTTAAAAGTGCATGAAAATGGCCAATTTACTCACTCTGAGTTCTCAAAAAGGGTTTCTTCACCCCGGGAAGTTAATTAAATACCATTTGGAGGCATTTAATGTTCGAGCAAAAACGGCTGATTTTCGACAAAAGAGATAACACCCCCCCCATTACGTCATGCTTCAGAAATATGGAAAATGGTCCGTTTTCAAATGTTTTATTTTTGAACGTCAGTTCACATTTGTAGGTGGATCATCAGTGTTAGAGCTAAAATTAGCATGTTTAAAGTGATTTTCATGCTTCCAGGGGCTCGGGAAGTGAATTAAATACTATTTGGAGGCATTTAATGTTCAAGCAAAAACAGCTGATTTTTGACAAAAGAGATAACACCCCCCCCATTACGTCATGCTTCAGAAATGTGGAAAATGGTCCGTTTTCAAATGTTTTATTTTTTAACGTCAGTTCACATTTGTAGGTGGATCATCAGTGTTAGAGCTAAAATTAGCATGTTTAAAGTGATTTTCATGCTTCCAGGGGCCCTAAACACAAGGTTTATGGAATGGTTAAAAGTGCATGAAAATGGCCAATTTACTCACTCTGAGTTCTCAAAAAGGGTTTCTTCACCCCGGGAAGTTAATTAAATACCATTTGGAGGCATTTAATGTTCGAGCAAAAACGGCTGATTTTCGACAAAAGAGATAACACCCCCCATTACGTCATGCTTCAGAAATATGGAAAATGGTCCGTTTTCAAATGTTTTATTTTTGAACGTCAGTTCACATTTGTAGGTGGATCATCAGTGTTAGAGCTAAAATTAGCATGTTTAAAGTGATTTTCATGCTTCCAGGGGCTCGGGAAGTGAATTAAATACTATTTGGAGGCATTTAATGTTCAAGCAAAAACAGCTGATTTTTGACAAAAGAGATAACACCCCCCCCATTACGTCATGCTTCAGAAATGTGGAAAATGGTCCGTTTTCAAATGTTTTATTTTTTAACGTCAGTTCACATTTGTAGGTGGATCATCAGTGTTAGAGCTAAAATTAGCATGTTTAAAGTGATTTTCATGCTTCCAGGGGCCCTAAACACAAGATTTATGGAATGGTTAAAAGTGCATGAAAATGGCCAATTTACTCACTCTGAGTTCTCAAAAAGGGTTTCTTCACCCCGGGAAGTTAATTAAATACCATTTGGAGGCATTTAATGTTCGAGCAAAAACTGCTGATTTTCGACAAAAGAGATAACACCCCCCCATTACGTCATGCTTCAGAAATGTGGAAAATGGTCCGTTTTCAAATGTTTTATTTTTGAACGTCAGTTCACATTTGTAGGTGGATCATCAGTGTTAGAGCTAAAATTAGCATGTTTAAAGTGATTTTCATGCTTCCAGGGGCTCGGGAAGTGAATTAAATACTATTTGGAGGCATTTAATGTTCAAGCAAAAACAGCTGATTTTTGACAAAAGAGATAACACCCCCCCATTACGTCATGCTTCAGAAATGTGGAAAATGGTCCGTTTTCAAATGTTTTATTTTTGAACGTCAGTTCACATTTGTAGGTGGATCATCAGTGTTAGAGCTAAAATTAGCATGTTTAAAGTGATTTTCATGCTTCCAGGGGCCCTAAACACAAGATTTATGGAATGGTTAAAAGTGCATGAAAATGGCCAATTTACTCACTCTGAGTTCTCAAAAAGGGTTTCTTCACCCCGGGAAGTTAATTAAATACCATTTGGAGGCATTTAATGTTCGAGCAAAAACTGCTGCTTTTCGACAAAAGAGATAACACCCCCCCATTACGTCATGCTTCAGAAATGTGGAAAATGGTCCGTTTTCAAATGTTTTATTTTTGAACGTCAGTTCACATTTGTAGGTGGATCATCAGTGTTAGAGCTAAAATTAGCATGTTTAAAGTGATTTTCATGCTTCCAGGGGCTCGGGAAGTGAATTAAATACTATTTGGAGGCATTTAATGTTCAAGCAAAAACAGCTGATTTTTGACAAAAGAGATAACACCCCCCCATTACGTCATGCTTCAGAAATGTAGAAAATGGTCCGTTTTCAAATGTTTTATTTTTGAACGTCAGTTCACATTTGTAGGTGGATCATCAGTGTTAGAGATAAAATTAGCATGTTTAAAGTGATTTTCATGCTTCCAGGGGCCCTAAACACAAGATTTATGGAATGGTTAAAAGTGCATGAAAATGGCCAATTTACTCACTCTGAGTTCTCAAAAAGGGTTTCTTCACCCCGGGAAGTTAATTAAATACCATTTGGAGGCATTTAATGTTCGAGCAAAAACGGCTGATTTTCGACAAAAGAGATAACACCCCCCCATTACGTCATGCTTCAGAAATGTGGAAAATGGTCCGTTTTCAAATGTTTTATTTTTGAACGTCAGTTCACATTTGTAGGTGGATCATCAGTGTTAGAGCTAAAATTAGCATGTTTAAAGTGATTTTCATGCTTCCAGGGGCTCGGGAAGTGAATTAAATACTATTTGGAGGCATTTAATGTTCAAGCAAAAACAGCTGATTTTTGACAAAAGAGATAACACCCCCCCCCATTACGTCATGCTTCAGAAATGTGGAAAATGGTCCGTTTTCAAATGTTTTATTTTCGAACGTCAGTTCACATTTGTAGGTGGATCATCAGTGTTAGAGCTAAAATTAGCATGTTTAAAGTGATTTTCATGCTTCCAGGGGCCCTAAACACAAGATTTATGGAATGGTTAAAAGTGCATGAAAATGGCCAATTTACTCACTCTGAGTTCTCAAAAAGGGTTTCTTCACCCCGGGAAGTTAATTAAATACCATTTGGAGGCATTTAATGTTCGAGCAAAAACGGCTGATTTTCGACAAAAGAGATAACACGCCCCCATTACGTCATGCTTCAGAAATGAGGAAAATGGTCCGTTTTCAAATGTTTTATTTTTGAACATCAGTTCACATTTGAAGGTGGATCATCAGTGTTAGAGCTAAAATTAGCATGTTTAAAGTGATTTTCATGCTTCCAGGGGCTCGGGAAGTGAATTAAATACTATTTGGAGGCATTTAATGTTCAATCAAAAACAGCTGATTTTTGACAAAAGAGATAACACCCCCCCATTACGTCATGCTTCAGAAATGTGGAAAATGGTCCGTTTTCAAATGTTTTATTTTTTAACGTCAGTTCACATTTGTAGGTGGATCATCAGTGTTAGAGCTAAAATTAGCATGTTTAAAGTGATTTTCATGCTTCCAGGGGCCCTAAACACAAGATTTATGGAATGGTTAAAAGTGCATGAAAATGGCCTATTTACTCACTCTGAGTTCTCAAAAAGGGTTTCTTCACCCCGGGAAGTTAATTAAATACCATTTGGAGGCATTTAATGTTCGAGCAAAAACTGCTGATTTTCGACAAAAGAGATAACACCCCCCCCATTACGTCATGCTTCAGAAATGTGGAAAATGGTCCGTTTTCAAATGTTTTATTTTTGAACGTCAGTTCACATTTGTAGGTGGATCATCAGTGTTAGAGCTAAAATTAGCATGTTTAAAGTGATTTTCATGCTTCCAGGGGCTCGGGAAGTTAATTAAATACCATTTGGAGGCATTTAATGTTCGAGCAAAAACGGCTGATTTTCGACAAAAGAGATAACACGCCCCCATTACGTCATGCTTCAGAAATGTGGAAAATGGTCCGTTTTCAAATGTTTTATTTTTGAACGTCAGTTCACATTTGTAGGTGGATCATCAGTGTTAGAGCTAAAATTAGCATGTTTAAAGTGATTTTCATGCTTCCAGGGGCCCTAAACACAAGATTTATGGAATGGTTAAAAGTGCATGAAAATGGCCAATTTACTCACTCTGAGTTCTCAAAAAGGGTTTCTTCACCCCGGGAAGTTAATTAAATACCATTTGGAGGCATTTAATGTTCGAGCAAAAACGGCTGATTTTCGACAAACGAGATAACACCCCCCCATTACGTCATGCTTCAGAAATGTGGAAAATGGTCCGTTTTCAAATGTTTTATTTTTGAACGTCAGTTCACATTTGTAGGTGGATCATCAGTGTTAGAGCTAAAATTAGCATGTTTAAAGTGATTTTCATGCTTCCAGGGGCTCGGGAAGTGAATTAAATACTATTTGGAGGCATTTAATGTTCAAGCAAAAACAGCTGATTTTTGACAAAAGAGATAACACCCCCCCATTACGTCATGCTTCAGAAATGTGGAAAATGGTCCGTTTTCAAATGTTTTATTTTTGAACGTCAGTTCACATTTGTAGGTGGATCATCAGTGTTAGAGCTAAAATTAGCATGTTTAAAGTGATTTTCATGCTTCCAGGGGCCCTAAACACAAGATTTATGGAATGGTTAAAAGTGCATGAAAATGGCCAATTTTCTCACTCTGAGTTCTCAAAAAGGGTTTCTTCACCCCGGGAAGTTAATTAAATACCATTTGGAGGCATTTAATGTTCGAGCAAAAACGGCTGATTTTCGACAAAAGAGATAACACGCCCCCATTACGTCATGTTACAGAAATGTGGAAAATGGTCCGTTTTCAAATGTTTTATTTTTGAACATCAGTTCACATTTGTAGGTGGATCATCAGTGTTAGAGCTAAAATTAGCATGTTTAAAGTGATTTTCATGCTTCCAGGGGCTCGGGAAGTGAATTAAATACTATTTGGAGGCATTTAATGTTCAATCAAAAACAGCTGATTTTTGACAAAAGAGATAACACCCCCCCATTACGTCATGCTTCAGAAATGTGGAAAATGGTCCGTTTTCAAATGTTTTATTTTTTAACGTCAGTTCACATTTGTAGGTGGATCATCAGTGTTAGAGCTAAAATTAGCATGTTTAAAGTGATTTTCATGCTTCCAGGGGCCCTAAACACAAGATTTATGGAATGGTTAAAAGTGCATGAAAATGGCCAATTTACTCACTCTGAGTTCTCAAAAAGGGTTTCTTCACCCCGGGAAGTTAATTAAATACCATTTGGAGGCATTTAATGTTCGAGCAAAAACTGCTGATTTTCGATTAAAGAGATAACACCCCCCATTACGTCATGCTTCAGAAATGTGGAAAATGGTCCGTTTTCAAATGTTTTATTTTTGAACGTCAGTTCACATTTGTAGGTGGATCATCAGTGTTAGAGCTAAAATTAGCATGTTTAAAGTGATTTTCATGCTTCCAGGGGCTCGGGAAGTGAATTAAATACTATTTGGAGGCATTTAATGTTCAAGCAAAAACAGCTGATTTTTGACAAAAGAGATAACACCCCCCCATTACGTCATGCTTCAGAAATGTGGAAAATGGTCCGTTTTCAAATGTTTTATTTTTGAACGTCAGTTCACATTTGTAGGTGGATCATCAGTGTTAGAGATAAAATTAGCATGTTTAAAGTGATTTTCATGCTTCCAGGGGCCCTAAACACAAGATTTATGGAATGGTTAAAAGTGCATGAAAATGGCCAATTTACTCACTCTGAGTTCTCAAAAAGGGTTTCTTCACCCCGGGAAGTTAATTAAATACCATTTGGAGGCATTTAATGTTCGAGCAAAAACGGCTGATTTTCGACAAAAGAGATAACACCCCCCATTACGTCATGCTTCAGAAATGTGGAAAATGGTCCGTTTTCAAATGTTTTATTTTTGAACGTCAGTTCACATTTGTAGGTGGATCATCAGTGTTAGAGCTAAAATTAGCATGTTTAAAGTGATTTTCATGCTTCCAGGGGCTCGGGAAGTGAATTAAATACTATTTGGAGGCATTTAATGTTCAAGCAAAAACAGCTGATTTTTGACAAAAGAGATAACACCCCCCCATTACGTCATGCTTCAGAAATGTGGAAAATGGTCCGTTTTCAAATGTTTTATTTTTGAACGTCAGTTCACATTTGTAGGTGGATCATCAGTGTTAGAGCTAAAATTAGCATGTTTAAAGTGATTTTCATGCTTCCAGGGGCCCTAAACACAAGATTTATGGAATGGTTAAAAGTGCATGAAAATGGCCAATTTACTCACTCTGAGTTCTCAAAAAGGGTTTCTTCACCCCGGGAAGTTAATTAAATACCATTTGGAGGCATTTAATGTTCGAGCAAAAACGGCTGATTTTCGACAAAAGAGATAACACCCCCCCATTACGTCATGCTTCAGAAATGTGGAAAATGGTCCGTTTTCAAATGTTTTATTTTTGAACGTCAGTTCACATTTGTAGGTGGATCATCAGTGTTAGAGCTAAAATTAGCATGTTTAAAGTGATTTTCATGCTTCCAGGGGCTCGGGAAGTGAATTAAATACTATTTGGAGGCATTTAATGTTCAATCAAAAACAGCTGATTTTTGACAAAAGAGATAACACCCCCCCATTACGTCATGCTTCAGAAAAGTGGAAAATGGTCCGTTTTCAAATGTTTTATTTTTGAACGTCAGTTCATATTTGTAGGTGGATCATCAGTGTTAGAGCTAAAATTAGCATGTTTAAAGTGATTTTCATGCTTCCAGGGGCCCTAAACACAAGATTTATGGAATGGTTAAAAGTGCATGAAAATGGCCAATTTACTCACTCTGAGTTCTCAAAAAGGGTTTCTTCACCCCGGGAAGTTAATTAAATACCATTTGGAGGCATTTAATGTTCGAGCAAAAACAGTTGATTTTTGACAAAAGAGATAACACCCCCCCCATTACGTCATGCTTCAGAAAAGTGGAAAATGGTCCGTTTTCAAATGTTTTATTTTTGAACGTCAGTTCACATTTGTAGGTGGATCATCAGTGTTAGAGCTAAAATTAGCATGTTTAAAGTGATTTTCATGCTTCCAGGGGCCCTAAACACAAGATTTATGGAATGGTTAAAAGTGCATGAAAATGGCCAATTTACTCACTCTGAGTTCTCAAAAAGGGTTTCTTCACCCCGGGAAGTTAATTAAATACCATTTGGAGGCATTTAATGTTCGAGCAAAAACGGCTGATTTTCGACAAAAGAGATAACACCCCCCCATTACGTCATGCTTCAGAAATGTGGAAAATGGTCCGTTTTCAAATGTTTTATTTTTGAACGTCAGTTCACATTTGTAGGTGGATCATCAGTGTTAGAGCTAAAATTAGCATGTTTAAAGTGATTTTCATGCTTCCAGGGGCTCGGGAAGTGAATTAAATACTATTTGGAGGCATTTAATGTTCAAGCAAAAACAGCTGATTTTTGACAAAAGAGATAACACCCCCCCATTACGTCATGCTTCAGAAATGTGGAAAATGGTCCGTTTTCAAATGTTTTATTTTTGAACGTCAGTTCACATTTGTAGGTGGATCATCAGTGTTAGAGCTAAAATTAGCATGTTTAAAGTGATTTTCATGCTTCCAGGGGCCCTAAACACAAGATTTATGGAATGGTTAAAAGTGCATGAAAATGGCCAATTTACTCACTCTGAGTTCTCAAAAAGGGTTTCTTCACCCCGGGAAGTTAATTAAATACCATTTGGAGGCATTTAATGTTCGAGCAAAAACGGCTGATTTTCGACAAAAGAGATAACACGCCCCCATTACGTCATGCTTCAGAAATGTGGAAAATGGTCCGTTTTCAAATGTTTTATTTTTGAACATCAGTTCACATTTGTAGGTGGATCATCAGTGTTAGAGCTAAAATTAGCATGTTTAAAGTGATTTTCATGCTTCCAGGGGCTCGGGAAGTGAATTAAATACTATTTGGAGGCATTTAATGTTCAATCAAAAACAGCTGATTTTTGACAAAAGAGATAACACCCCCCCATTACGTCATGCTTCAGAAAAGTGGAAAATGGTCCGTTTTCAAATGTTTTATTTTTGAACGTCAGTTCACATTTGTAGGTGGATCATCAGTGTTAGAGCTAAAATTAGCATGTTTAAAGTGATTTTCATGCTTCCAGGGGCCCTAAACACAAGATTTATGGAATGGTTAAAAGTGCATGAAAATGGCCAATTTACTCACTCTGAGTTCTCAAAAAGGGTTTCTTCACCCCGGGAAGTTAATTAAATACCATTTGGAGGCATTTAATGTTCGAGCAAAAACGGCTGATTTTCGACAAAAGAGATAACACCCCCCCCATTACGTCATGCTTCAGAAATGTGGAAAATGGTCCGTTTTCAAATGTTTTATTTTTGAATGTCAGTTCACATTTGTAGGTGGATCATCAGTGTTAGAGCTAAAATTAGCATGTTTAAAGTGATTTTCATGCTTCCAGGGGCTCGGGAAGTGAATTAAATACTATTTGGAGGCATTTAATGTTCAAGCAAAAACAGCTGATTTTTGACAAAAGAGATAACACCCCCCCATTACGTCATGCTTCAGAAATGTGGAAAATGGTCCATTTTCAAATGTTTTATTTTTGAACGTCAGTTCACATTTGTAGGTGGATCATCAGTGTTAGAGCTAAAATTAGCATGTTTAAAGTGATTTTCATGCTTCCAGGGGCCCTAAACACAAGATTTATGGAATGGTTAAAAGTGCATGAAAATGGCCAATTTACTCACTCTGAGTTCTCAAAAAGGGTTTCTTCACCCCGGGAAGTTAATTAAATACCATTTGGAGGCATTTAATGTTCGAGCAAAAACGGCTGATTTTCGACAAAAGAGATAACACGCCCCCATTACGTCATGCTTCAGAAATGTGGAAAATGGTCCGTTTTCAAATGTTTTATTTTTGAACATCAGTTCACATTTGTAGGTGGATCATCAGTGTTAGAGCTAAAATTAGCATGTTTAAAGTGATTTTCATGCTTCCAGGGGCTCGGGAAGTGAATTAAATACTATTTGGAGGCATTTAATGTTCAATCAAAAACAGCTGATTTTTGACAAAAGAGATAACACCCCCCCATTACGTCATGCTTCAGAAATGTGGAAAATGGTCCGTTTTCCAATGTTTTATTTTTTAACGTCAGTTCACATTTGTAGGTGGATCATCAGTGTAAGAGCTAAAATTAGCATGTTTAAAGTGATTTTCATGCTTCCAGGGGCCCTAAACACAAGATTTATGGAATGGTTAAAAGTGCATGAAAATGGCCAATTTACTCACTCTGAGTTCTCAAAAAGGGTTTCTTCACCCCGGGAAGTTAATTAAATACCATTTGGAGGCATTTAATGTTCGAGCAAAAACGGCTGATTTTCGACAAAAGAGATAACACCCCCCCATTACGTCATGCTTCAGAAATGTGGAAAATGGTCCGTTTTCAAATGTTTTATTTTTGAACGTCAGTTCACATTTGTAGGTGGATCATCAGTGTTAGAGCTAAAATTAGCATGTTTAAAGTGATTTTCATGCTTCCAGGGGCTCGGGAAGTGAATTAAATACTATTTGGAGGCATTTAATGTTCAAGCAAAAACAGCTGATTTTTGACAAAAGAGATAACACCCCCCCATTACGTCATGCTTCAGAAATGTGGAAAATGGTCCGTTTTCAAATGTTTTATTTTTTAACGTCAGTTCACATTTGTAGGTGGATCATCAGTGTTAGAGCTAAAATTAGCATGTTTAAAGTGATTTTCATGCTTCCAGGGGCCCTAAACACAAGATTTATGGAATGGTTAAAAGTGCATGAAAATGGCCAATTTACTCACTCTGAGTTCTCAAAAAGGTTTCTTCACCCCGGGAAGTTAATTAAATACCATTTGGAGGCATTTAATGTTCGAGCAAAAACGGCTGATTTTCGACAAAAGAGATAACACCCCCCCATTACGTCATGCTTCAGAAATGTGGAAAATGGTCCGTTTTCAAATGTTTTATTTTTGAACGTCAGTTCACATTTGTAGGTGGATCATCAGTGTTAGAGCTAAAATTAGCATGTTTAAAGTGATTTTCATGCTTCCAGGGGCTCGGGAAGTGAATTAAATACTATTTGGAGGCATTTAATGTTCAAGCAAAAACAGCTGATTTTTGACAAAAGAGATAACACCCCCCCATTACGTCATGCTTCAGAAATGTGGAAAATGGTCCGTTTTCAAATGTTTTATTTTTGAACGTCAGTTCACATTTGTAGGTGGATCATCAGTGTTAGAGCTAAAATTAGCATGTTTAAAGTGATTTTCATGCTTCCAGGGGCCCTAAACACAAGATTTATGGAATGGTTAAAAGTGCATGAAAATGGCCAATTTACTCACTCTGAGTTCTCAAAAAGGGTTTCTTCACCCCGGGAAGTTAATTAAATACCATTTGGAGGCATTTAATGTTCGAGCAAAAACGGCTGATTTTCGACAAAAGAGATAACACGCCCCCATTACGTCATGCTTCAGAAATGTGGAAAATGGTCCGTTTTCAAATGTTTTATTTTTGAACATCAGTTCACATTTGTAGGTGGATCATCAGTGTTAGAGCTAAAATTAGCATGTTTAAAGTGATTTTCATGCTTCCAGGGGCTCGGGAAGTGAATTAAATACTATTTGGAGGCATTTAATGTTCAATCAAAAACAGCTGATTTTTGACAAAAGAGATAACACCCCCCCATTACGTCATGCTTCAGAAAAGTGGAAAATGGTCCGTTTTCAAATGTTTTATTTTTGAACGTCAGTTCACATTTGTAGGTGGATCATCAGTGTTAGAGCTAAAATTAGCATGTTTAAAGTGATTTTCATGCTTCCAGGGGCCCTAAACACAAGATTTATGGAATGGTTAAAAGTGCATGAAAATGGCCAATTTACTCACTCTGAGTTCTCAAAAAGGGTTTCTTCACCCCGGGAAGTTAATTAAATACCATTTGGAGGCATTTAATGTTCGAGCAAAAACTGCTGATTTTCGACAAAAGAGATAACACCCCCCCCATTACGTCATGCTTCAGAAATGTGGAAAATGGTCCGTTTTCAAATGTTTTATTTTTGAACGTCAGTTCACATTTGTAGGTGGATCATCAGTGTTAGAGCTAAAATTAGCATGTTTAAAGTGATTTTCATGCTTCCAGGGGCTCGGGAAGTGAATTAAATACTATTTGGAGGCATTTAATGTTCAATCAAAAACAGCTGATTTTTGACAAAAGAGATAACACCCCCCATTACGTCATGCTTCAGAAATGTGGAAAATGGTCCGTTTTCAAATGTTTTATTTTTGAACGTCAGTTCACATTTGTAGGTGGATCATCAGTGTTAGAGCTAAAATTAGCATGTTTAAAGTGATTTTCATGCTTCCAGGGGCCCTAAACACAAGATTTATGGAATGGTTAAAAGTGCATGAAAATGGCCAATTTACTCACTCTGAGTTCTCAAAAAGGGTTTCTTCACCCCGGGAAGTTAATTAAATACCATTTGGAGGCATTTAATGTTCGAGCAAAAACGGCTGATTTTCGACAAAAGAGATAACACCCCCCCCATTACGTCATGCTTCAGAAATGTGGAAAATGGTCCGTTTTCAAATGTTTTATTTTTGAACGTCAGTTCACATTTGTAGGTGGATCATCAGTGTTAGAGCTAAAATTAGCATGTTTAAAGTGATTTTCATGCTTCCAGGGGCTCGGGAAGTGAATTAAATACTATTTGGAGGCATTTAATGTTCAAGCAAAAACAGCTGATTTTTGACAAAAGAGATAACACCCCCCCATTACGTCATGCTTCAGAAATGTGGAAAATGATCCGTTTTCAAATGTTTTATTTTTGAACGTCATTTCACATTTGTAGGTGGATCATCAGTGTTAGAGCTAAAATTAGCATGTTTAAAGTGATTTTCATGCTTCCAGGGGCCCTAAACACAAGATTTATGGAATGGTTAAAAGTGCATGAAAATGGCCAATTTACTCACTCTGAGTTCTCAAAAAGGGTTTCTTCACCCCGGGAAGTTAATTAAATACCATTTGAAAGCATTTAATGTTCGAGCAAAAACGGCTGATTTTCGACAAAAGAGATAACACGCCCCCATTACGTCATGCTTCAGAAATGTGGAAAATGGTCCGTTTTCAAATGTTTTATTTTTGAACATCAGTTCACATTTGTAGGTGGATCATCAGTGTTAGAGCTAAAATTAGCATGTTTAAAGTGATTTTCATGCTTCCAGGGGCTCGGGAAGTGAATTAAATACTATTTGGAGGCATTTAATGTTCAATCAAAAACAGCTGATTTTTGACAAAAGAGATAACACCCCCCCATTACGTCATGCTTCAGAAATGTGGAAAATGGTCCGTTTTCCAATGTTTTATTTTTTAACGTCAGTTCACATTTGTAGGTGGATCATCAGTGTAAGAGCTAAAATTAGCATGTTTAAAGTGATTTTCATGCTTCCAGGGGCCCTAAACACAAGATTTATGGAATGGTTAAAAGTGCATGAAAATGGCCAATTTACTCACTCTGAGTTCTCAAAAAGGGTTTCTTCACCCCGGGAAGTTAATTAAATACCATTTGGAGGCATTTAATGTTCGAGCAAAAACGGCTGATTTTCGACAAAAGAGATAACACCCCCCCATTACGTCATGCTTCAGAAATGTGGAAAATGGTCCGTTTTCAAATGTTTTATTTTTGAACGTCAGTTCACATTTGTAGGTGGATCATCAGTGTTAGAGCTAAAATTAGCATGTTTAAAGTGATTTTCATGCTTCCAGGGGCTCGGGAAGTGAATTAAATACTATTTGGAGGCATTTAATGTTCAAGCAAAAACAGCTGATTTTTGACAAAAGAGATAACACCCCCCCATTACGTCATGCTTCAGAAATGTGGAAAATGGTCCGTTTTCAAATGTTTTATTTTTTAACGTCAGTTCACATTTGTAGGTGGATCATCAGTGTTAGAGCTAAAATTAGCATGTTTAAAGTGATTTTCATGCTTCCAGGGGCCCTAAACACAAGATTTATGGAATGGTTAAAAGTGCCTGAAAATGGCCAATTTACTCACTCTGAGTTCTCAAAAAAGTTTCTTCACCCCGGGAAGTTAATTAAATACCATTTGGAGGCATTTAATGTTCGAGCAAAAACGGCTGATTTTCGACAAAAGAGATAACACCCCCCCATTACGTCATGCTTCAGAAATGTGGAAAATGGTCCATTTTCAAATGTTTTATTTTTGAACGTCAGTTCACATTTGTAGGTGGATCATCAGTGTTAGAGCTAAAATTAGCATGTTTAAAGTGATTTTCATGCTTCCAGGGGCTCGGGAAGTGAATTAAATACTATTTGGAGGCATTTAATGTTCAAGCAAAAACAGCTGATTTTTGACAAAAGAGATAACACCCCCCCATTACGTCATGCTTCAGAAATGTGGAAAATGGTCCGTTTTCAAATGTTTTATTTTTGAACGTCAGTTCACATTTGTAGGTGGATCATCAGTGTTAGAGCTAAAATTAGCATGTTTAAAGTGATTTTCATGCTTCCAGGGGCCCTAAACACAAGATTTATGGAATGGTTAAAAGTGCATGAAAATGGCCAATTTACTCACTCTGAGTTCTCAAAAAGGGTTTCTTCACCCCGGGAAGTTAATTAAATACCATTTGGAGGCATTTAATGTTCGAGCAAAAACGGCTGATTTTCGACAAAAGAGATAACACGCCCCCATTACGTCATGCTTCAGAAATGTGGAAAATGGTCCGTTTTCAAATGTTTTATTTTTGAACATCAGTTCACATTTGTAGGTGGATCATCAGTGTTAGAGCTAAAATTAGCATGTTTAAAGTGATTTTCATGCTTCCAGGGGCTCGGGAAGTGAATTAAATACTATTTGGAGGCATTTAATGTTCAATCAAAAACAGCTGATTTTTGACAAAAGAGATAACACCCCCCCATTACGTCATGCTTCAGAAATGTGGAAAATGGTCCGTTTTCAAATGTTTTATTTTTGAACGTCAGTTCACATTTGTAGGTGGATCATCAGTGTTAGAGCTAAAATTATTATGTTTAAAGTGATTTTCATGCTTCCAGGGGCCCTAAACACAAGATTTATGGAATGGTTAAAAGTGCATGAAAATGGCCAATTTACTCACTCTGAGTTCTCAAAAAGGGTTTCTTCACCCCGGGAAGTTAATTAAATACCATTTGGAGGCATTTAATGTTCGAGCAAAAACTGCTGATTTTCGACAAAAGAGATGACACCCCCCCCATTACGTCATGCTTCAGAAATGTGGAAAATGGTCCGTTTTCAAATGTTTTATTTTTGAACGTCAGTTCACATTTGTAGGTGGATCATCAGTGTTAGAGCTAAAATTAGCATGTTTAAAGTGATTTTCATGCTTCCAGGGGCTCGGGAAGTGAATTAAATACTATTTGTAGGCATTTAATGTTCAATCAAAAACAGCTGATTTTTGACAAAAGAGATAACACCCCCCCATTACGTCATGCTTCAGAAATGTGGAAAATGGTCCGTTTTCAAATGTTTTATTTTTGAACGTCAGTTCACATTTGTAGGTGGATCATCAGTGTTAGAGCTAAAATTAGCATGTTTAAAGTGATTTTCATGCTTCCAGGGGCCCTAAACACAAGATTTATGGAATGGTTAAAAGTGCATGAAAATGGCCAATTTACTCACTCTGAGTTCTCAAAAAGGGTTTCTTCACCCCGGGAAGTTAATTAAATACCATTTGGAGGCATTTAATGTTCGAGCAAAAACGGCTGATTTTCGACAAAAGAGATAACACCCCCCCATTACGTCATGCTTCAGAAATGTGGAAAATGGTCCGTTTTCAAATGTTTTATTTTTTAACGTCAGTTCACATTTGTAGGTGGATCATCAGTGTTAGAGCTAAAATTAGCATGTTTAAAGTGATTTTCATGCTTCCAGGGGCTCGGGAAGTGAATTAAATACTATTTGGAGGCATTTAATGTTCAAGCAAAAACAGCTGATTTTTGACAAAAGAGATAACACCCCCCCATTACGTCATGCTTCAGAAATGTGGAAAATGGTCCTTTTTCAAATGTTTTATTTTTGAACGTCAGTTCACATTTGTAGGTGGATCATCAGTGTTAGAGCTAAAATTAGCATGTTTAAAGTGATTTTCATGCTTCCAGGGGCCCTAAACACAAGATTTATGGAATGGTTAAAAGTGCATGAAAATGGCCAATTTTCTCACTCTGAGTTCTCAAAAAGGGTTTCTTCACCCCGGGAAGTTAATTAAATACCATTTGGAGGCATTTAATGTTCGAGCAAAAACGGCTGATTTTCGACAAAAGAGATAACACGCCCCCATTACGTCATGCTTCAGAAATGTGGAAAATGGTCCGTTTTCAAATGTTTTATTTTTGAACATCAGTTCACATTTGTAGGTGGATCATCAGTGTTAGAGCTAAAATTAGCATGTTTAAAGTGATTTTCATGCTTCCAGGGGCTCGGGAAGTGAATTAAATACTATTTGGAGGCATTTAATGTTCAATCAAAAACAGCTGATTTTTGACAAAAGAGATAACACCCCCCCATTACGTCATGCTTCAGAAATGTGGAAAATGGTCCGTTTTCAAATGTTTTATTTTTTAACGTCAGTTCACATTTGTAGGTGGATCATCAGTGTTAGAGCTAAAATTAGCATGTTTAAAGTGATTTTCATGCTTCCAGGGGCCCTAAACACAAGATTTATGGAATGGTTAAAAGTGCATGAAAATGGCCAATTTACTCACTCTGAGTTCTCAAAAAGGGTTTCTTCACCCCGGGAAGTTAATTAAATACCATTTGGAGGCATTTAATGTTCGAGCAAAAACTGCTGATTTTCGATTAAAGAGATAACACCCCCCATTACGTCATGCTTCAGAAATGTGGAAAATGGTCCGTTTTCAAATGTTTTATTTTTGAACGTCAGTTCACATTTGTAGGTGGATCATCAGTGTTAGAGCTAAAATTAGCATGTTTAAAGTGATTTTCATGCTTCCAGGGGCTCGGGAAGTGAATTAAATACTATTTGGAGGCATTTAATGTTCAAGCAAAAACAGCTGATTTTTGACAAAAGAGATAACACCCCCCCATTACGTCATGCTTCAGAAATGTGGAAAATGGTCCGTTTTCAAATGTTTTATTTTTGAACGTCAGTTCACATTTGTAGGTGGATCATCAGTGTTAGAGCTAAAATTAGCATGTTTAAAGTGATTTTCATGCTTCCAGGGGCCCTAAACACAAGATTTATGGAATGGTTAAAAGTGCATGAAAATGGCCAATTTACTCACTCTGAGTTCTCAAAAAGGGTTTCTTCACCCCGGGAAGTTAATTAAATACCATTTGGAGGCATTTAATGTTCGAGCAAAAACGGCTGATTTTCGACAAAAGAGATAACACCCCCCATTACGTCATGCTTCAGAAATGTGGAAAATGGTCCGTTTTCAAATGTTTTATTTTTGAACGTCAGTTCACATTTGTAGGTGGATCATCAGTGTTAGAGCTAAAATTAGCATGTTTAAAGTGATTTTCATGCTTCCAGGGGCTCGGGAAGTGAATTAAATACTATTTGGAGGCATTTAATGTTCAAGCAAAAACAGCTGATTTTTGACAAAAGAGATAACACCCCCCCATTACGTCATGCTTCAGAAATGTGGAAAATGGTCCGTTTTCAAATGTTTTATTTTTGAACGTCAGTTCACATTTGTAGGTGGATCATCAGTGTTAGAGCTAAAATTAGCATGTTTAAAGTGATTTTCATGCTTCCAGGGGCCCTAAACACAAGATTTATGGAATGGTTAAAAGTGCATGAAAATGGCCAATTTACTCACTCTGAGTTCTCAAAAAGGGTTTCTTCACCCCGGGAAGTTAATTAAATACCATTTGGAGGCATTTAATGTTCGAGCAAAAACGGCTGATTTTCGACAAAAGAGATAACACCCCCCCATTACGTCATGCTTCAGAAATGTGGAAAATGGTCCGTTTTCAAATGTTTTATTTTTGAACGTCAGTTCACATTTGTAGGTGGATCATCAGTGTTAGAGCTAAAATTAGCATGTTTAAAGTGATTTTCATGCTTCCAGGGGCTCGGGAAGTGAATTAAATACTATTTGGAGGCATTTAATGTTCAATCAAAAACAGCTGATTTTTGACAAAAGAGATAACACCCCCCATTACGTCATGCTTCAGAAAAGTGGAAAATGGTCCGTTTTCAAATGTTTTATTTTTGAACGTCAGTTCATATTTGTAGGTGGATCATCAGTGTTAGAGCTAAAATTAGCATGTTTAAAGTGATTTTCATGCTTCCAGGGGCCCTAAACACAAGATTTATGGAATGGTTAAAAGTGCATGAAAATGGCCAATTTACTCACTCTGAGTTCTCAAAAAGGGTTTCTTCACCCCGGGAAGTTAATTAAATACCATTTGGAGGCATTTAATGTTCGAGCAAAAACAGTTGATTTTTGACAAAAGAGATAACACCCCCCCCATTACGTCATGCTTCAGAAAAGTGGAAAATGGTCCGTTTTCAAATGTTTTATTTTTGAACGTCAGTTCACATTTGTAGGTGGATCATCAGTGTTAGAGCTAAAATTAGCATGTTTAAAGTGATTTTCATGCTTCCAGGGGCCCTAAACACAAGATTTATGGAATGGTTAAAAGTGCATGAAAATGGCCAATTTACTCACTCTGAGTTCTCAAAAAGGGTTTCTTCACCCCGGGAAGTTAATTAAATACCATTTGGAGGCATTTAATGTTCGAGCAAAAACGGCTGATTTTCGACAAAAGAGATAACACCCCCCCATTACGTCATGCTTCAGAAATGTGGAAAATGGTCCGTTTTCAAATGTTTTATTTTTGAACGTCAGTTCACATTTGTAGGTGGATCATCAGTGTTAGAGCTAAAATTAGCATGTTTAAAGTGATTTTCATGCTTCCAGGGGCTCGGGAAGTGAATTAAATACTATTTGGAGGCATTTAATGTTCAAGCAAAAACAGCTGATTTTTGACAAAAGAGATAACACCCCCCCATTACGTCATGCTTCAGAAATGTGGAAAATGGTCCGTTTTCAAATGTTTTATTTTTGAACGTCAGTTCACATTTGTAGGTGGATCATCAGTGTTAGAGCTAAAATTAGCATGTTTAAAGTGATTTTCATGCTTCCAGGGGCCCTAAACACAAGATTTATGGAATGGTTAAAAGTGCATGAAAATGGCCAATTTACTCACTCTGAGTTCTCAAAAAGGGTTTCTTCACCCCGGGAAGTTAATTAAATACCATTTGGAGGCATTTAATGTTCGAGCAAAAACGGCTGATTTTCGACAAAAGAGATAACACGCCCCCATTATGTCATGCTTCAGAAATGTGGAAAATGGTCCGTTTTCAAATGTTTTATTTTTGAACATCAGTTCACATTTGTAGGTGGATCATCAGTGTTAGAGCTAAAATTAGCATGTTTAAAGTGATTTTCATGCTTCCAGGGGCTCGGGAAGTGAATTAAATACTATTTGGAGGCATTTAATGTTCAATCAAAAACAGCTGATTTTTGACAAAAGAGATAACACCCCCCCATTACGTCATGCTTCAGAAAAGTGGAAAATGGTCCGTTTTCAAATGTTTTATTTTTGAACGTCAGTTCACATTTGTAGGTGGATCATCAGTGTTAGAGCTAAAATTAGCATGTTTAAAGTGATTTTCATGCTTCCAGGGGCCCTAAACACAAGATTTATGGAATGGTTAAAAGTGCATGAAAATGGCCAATTTACTCACTCTGAGTTCTCAAAAAGGGTTTCTTCACCCCGGGAAGTTAATTAAATACCATTTGGAGGCATTTAATGTTCGAGCAAAAACGGCTGATTTTCGACAAAAGAGATAACACCCCCCCCATTACGTCATGCTTCAGAAATGTGGAAAATGGTCCGTTTTCAAATGTTTTATTTTTGAATGTCAGTTCACATTTGTAGGTGGATCATCAGTGTTAGAGCTAAAATTAGCATGTTTAAAGTGATTTTCATGCTTCCAGGGGCTCGGGAAGTGAATTAAATACTATTTGGAGGCATTTAATGTTCAAGCAAAAACAGCTGATTTTTGACAAAAGAGATAACACCCCCCCATTACGTCATGCTTCAGAAATGTGGAAAATGGTCCATTTTCAAATGTTTTATTTTTGAACGTCAGTTCACATTTGTAGGTGGATCATCAGTGTTAGAGCTAAAATTAGCATGTTTAAAGTGATTTTCATGCTTCCAGGGGCCCTAAACACAAGATTTATGGAATGGTTAAAAGTGCATGAAAATGGCCAATTTACTCACTCTGAGTTCTCAAAAAGGGTTTCTTCACCCCGGGAAGTTAATTAAATACCATTTGGAGGCATTTAATGTTTGAGCAAAAACGGCTGATTTTCGACAAAAGAGATAACACGCCCCCATTACGTCATGCTTCAGAAATGTGGAAAATGGTCCGTTTTCAAATGTTTTATTTTTGAACATCAGTTCACATTTGTAGGTGGATCATCAGTGTTAGAGCTAAAATTAGCATGTTTAAAGTGATTTTCATGCTTCCAGGGGCTCGGGAAGTGAATTAAATACTATTTGGAGGCATTTAATGTTCAATCAAAAACAGCTGATTTTTGACAAAAGAGATAACACCCCCCCATTACGTCATGCTTCAGAAATGTGGAAAATGGTCCGTTTTCCAATGTTTTATTTTTTAACGTCAGTTCACATTTGTAGGTGGATCATCAGTGTAAGAGCTAAAATTAGCATGTTTAAAGTGATTTTCATGCTTCCAGGGGCCCTAAACACAAGATTTATGGAATGGTTAAAAGTGCATGAAAATGGCCAATTTACTCACTCTGAGTTCTCAAAAAGGGTTTCTTCACCCCGGGAAGTTAATTAAATACCATTTGGAGGCATTTAATGTTCGAGCAAAAACGGCTGATTTTCGACAAAAGAGATAACACCCCCCCATTACGTCATGCTTCAGAAATGTGGAAAATGGTCCGTTTTCAAATGTTTTATTTTTGAACGTCAGTTCACATTTGTAGGTGGATCATCAGTGTTAGAGCTAAAATTAGCATGTTTAAAGTGATTTTCATGCTTCCAGGGGCTCGGGAAGTGAATTAAATACTATTTGGAGGCATTTAATGTTCAAGCAAAAACAGCTGATTTTTGACAAAAGAGATAACACCCCCCCATTACGTCATGCTTCAGAAATGTGGAAAATGGTCCGTTTTCAAATGTTTTATTTTTTAACGTCAGTTCACATTTGTAGGTGGATCATCAGTGTTAGAGCTAAAATTAGCATGTTTAAAGTGATTTTCATGCTTCCAGGGGCCCTAAACACAAGATTTAGGGAATGGTTAAAAGTGCATGAAAATGGCCAATTTACTCACTCTGAGTTCTCAAAAAGGTTTCTTCACCCCGGGAAGTTAATTAAATACCATTTGGAGGCATTTAATGTTCGAGCAAAAACGGCTGATTTTCGACAAAAGAGATAACACCCCCCCATTACGTCATGCTTCAGAAATGTGGAAAATGGTCCGTTTTCAAATGTTTTATTTTTGAACGTCAGTTCACATTTGTAGGTGGATCATCAGTGTTAGAGCTAAAATTAGCATGTTTAAAGTGATTTTCATGCTTCCAGGGGCTCGGGAAGTGAATTAAATACTATTTGGAGGCATTTAATGTTCAAGCAAAAACAGCTGATTTTTGACAAAAGAGATAACACCCCCCCATTACGTCATGCTTCAGAAATGTGGAAAATGGTCCGTTTTCAAATGTTTTATTTTTGAACGTCAGTTCACATTTGTAGGTGGATCATCAGTGTTAGAGCTAAAATTAGCATGTTTAAAGTGATTTTCATGCTTCCAGGGGCCCTAAACACAAGATTTATGGAATGGTTAAAAGTGCATGAAAATGGCCAATTTACTCACTCTGAGTTCTCAAAAAGGGTTTCTTCACCCCGGGAAGTTAATTAAATACCATTTGGAGGCATTTAATGTTCGAGCAAAAACGGCTGATTTTCGACAAAAGAGATAACACGCCCCCATTACGTCATGCTTCAGAAATGTGGAAAATGGTCCGTTTTCAAATGTTTTATTTTTGAACATCAGTTCACATTTGTAGGTGGATCATCAGTGTTAGAGCTAAAATTAGCATGTTTAAAGTGATTTTCATGCTTCCAGGGGCTCGGGAAGTGAATTAAATACTATTTGGAGGCATTTAATGTTCAATCAAAAACAGCTGATTTTTGACAAAAGAGATAACACCCCCCCATTACGTCATGCTTCAGAAAAGTGGAAAATGGTCCGTTTTCAAATGTTTTATTTTTGAACGTCAGTTCACATTTGTAGGTGGATCATCAGTGTTAGAGCTAAAATTAGCATGTTTAAAGTGATTTTCATGCTTCCAGGGGCCCTAAACACAAGATTTATGGAATGGTTAAAAGTGCATGAAAATGGCCAATTTACTCACTCTGAGTTCTCAAAAAGGGTTTCTTCACCCCGGGAAGTTAATTAAATACCATTTGGAGGCATTTAATGTTCGAGCAAAAACTGCTGATTTTCGACAAAAGAGATAACACCCCCCCCATTACGTCATGCTTCAGAAATGTGGAAAATGGTCCGTTTTCAAATGTTTTATTTTTGAACGTCACTTCACATTTGTAGGTGGATCATCAGTGTTAGAGCTAAAATTAGCATGTTTAAAGTGATTTTCATGCTTCCAGGGGCTCGGGAAGTGAATTAAATACTATTTGGAGGCATTTAATGTTCAATCAAAAACAGCTGATTTTTGACAAAAGAGATAACACCCCCCCATTACGTCATGCTTCAGAAATGTGGAAAATGGTCCGTTTTCAAATGTTTTATTTTTGAACGTCAGTTCACATTTGTAGGTGGATCATCAGTGTTAGAGCTAAAATTAGCATGTTTAAAGTGATTTTCATGCTTCCAGGGGCCCTAAACACAAGATTTATGGAATGGTTAAAAGTGCATGAAAATGGCCAATTTACTCACTCTGAGTTCTCAAAAAGGGTTTCTTCACCCCGGGAAGTTAATTAAATACCATTTGGAGGCATTTAATGTTCGAGCAAAAACGGCTGATTTTCGACAAAAGAGATAACACCCCCCCCATTACGTCATGCTTCAGAAATGTGGAAAATGGTCCGTTTTCAAATGTTTTATTTTTGAACGTCAGTTCACATTTGTAGGTGGATCATCAGTGTTAGAGCTAAAATTAGCATGTTTAAAGTGATTTTCATGCTTCCAGGGGCTCGGGAAGTGAATTAAATACTATTTGGAGGCATTTAATGTTCAAGCAAAAACAGCTGATTTTTGACAAAAGAGATAACACCCCCCCATTACGTCATGCTTCAGAAATGTGGAAAATGATCCGTTTTCAAATGTTTTATTTTTGAACGTCAGTTCACATTTGTAGGTGGATCATCAGTGTTAGAGCTAAAATTAGCATGTTTAAAGTGATTTTCATGCTTCCAGGGGCCCTAAACACAAGATTTATGGAATGGTTAAAAGTGCATGAAAATGGCCAATTTACTCACTCTGAGTTCTCAAAAAGGGTTTCTTCACCCCGGGAAGTTAATTAAATACCATTTGGAGGCATTTAATGTTCGAGCAAAAACGGCTGATTTTCGACAAAAGAGATAACACCCCCCCATTACGTCATGCTTCAGAAATGTGGAAAATGGTCCGTTTTCAAATGTTTTATTTTTGAACGTCAGTTCACATTTGTAGGTGGATCATCAGTGTTAGAGCTAAAATTAGCATGTTTAAAGTGATTTTCATGCTTCCAGGGGCTCGGGAAGTGAATTAAATACTATTTGGAGGCATTTAATGTTCAAGCAAAAACAGCTGATTTTTGACAAAAGAGATAACACCCCCCCATTACGTCATGCTTCAGAAATGTGGAAAATGGTCCGTTTTCAAATGTTTTATTTTTTAACGTCAGTTCACATTTGTAGGTGGATCATCAGTGTTAGAGCTAAAATTAGCATGTTTAAAGTGATTTTCATGCTTCCAGGGGCCCTAAACACAAGATTTATGGAATGGTTAAAAGTGCATGAAAATGGCCAATTTACTCACTCTGAGTTCTCAAAAAAGTTTCTTCACCCCGGGAAGTTAATTAAATACCATTTGGAGGCATTTAATGTTCGAGCAAAAACGGCTGATTTTCGACAAAAGAGATAACACCCCCCCATTACGTCATGCTTCAGAAATGTGGAAAATGGTCCATTTTCAAATGTTTTATTTTTGAACGTCAGTTCACATTTGTAGGTGGATCATCAGTGTTAGAGCTAAAATTAGCATGTTTAAAGTGATTTTCATGCTTCCAGGGGCTCGGGAAGTGAATTAAATACTATTTGGAGGCATTTAATGTTCAAGCAAAAACAGCTGATTTTTGACAAAAGAGATAACACCCCCCCATTACGTCATGCTTCAGAAATGTGGAAAATGGTCCGTTTTCAAATGTTTTATTTTTGAACGTCAGTTCACATTTGTAGGTGGATCATCAGTGTTAGAGCTAAAATTAGCATGTTTAAAGTGATTTTCATGCTTCCAGGGGCCCTAAACACAAGATTTATGGAATGGTTAAAAGTGCATGAAAATGGCCAATTTACTCACTCTGAGTTCTCAAAAAGGGTTTCTTCACCCCGGTAAGTTAATTAAATACCATTTGGAGGCATTTAATGTTCGAGCAAAAACGGCTGATTTTCGACAAAAGAGATAACACGCCCCCATTACGTCATGCTTCAGAAATGTGGAAAATGGTCCGTTTTCAAATGTTTTATTTTTGAACATCAGTTCACATTTGTAGGTGGATCATCAGTGTTAGAGCTAAAATTAGCATGTTTAAAGTGATTTTCATGCTTCCAGGGGCTCGGGAAGTGAATTAAATACTATTTGGAGGCATTTAATGTTCAATCAAAAACAGCTGATTTTTGACAAAAGAGATAACACCCCCCCATTACGTCATGCTTCAGAAATGTGGAAAATGGTCCGTTTTCAAATGTTTTATTTTTGAACGTCAGTTCACATTTGTAGGTGGATCATCAGTGTTAGAGCTAAAATTATTATGTTTAAAGTGATTTTCATGCTTCCAGGGGCCCTAAACACAAGATTTATGGAATGGTTAAAAGTGCATGAAAATGGCCAATTTACTCACTCTGAGTTCTCAAAAAGGGTTTCTTCACCCCGGGAAGTTAATTAAATACCATTTGGAGGCATTTAATGTTCGAGCAAAAACTGTTGATTTTCGACAAAAGAGATGACACCCCCCCCCATTACGTCATGCTTCAGAAATGTGGAAAATGGTCCGTTTTCAAATGTTTTATTTTTGAACGTCAGTTCACATTTGTAGGTGGATCATCAGTGTTAGAGCTAAAATTAGCATGTTTAAAGTGATTTTCATGCTTCCAGGGGCTCGGGAAGTGAATTAAATACTATTTGTAGGCATTTAATGTTCAATCAAAAACAGCTGATTTTTGACAAAAGAGATAACACCCCCCCATTACGTCATGCTTCAGAAATGTGGAAAATGGTCCGTTTTCAAATGTTTTATTTTTGAACGTCAGTTCACATTTGTAGGTGGATCATCAGTGTTAGAGCTAAAATTAGCATGTTTAAAGTGATTTTCATGCTTCCAGGGGCCCTAAACACAAGATTTATGGAATGGTTAAAAGTGCATGAAAATGGCCAATTTACTCACTCTGAGTTCTCAAAAAGGGTTTCTTCACCCCGGGAAGTTAATTAAATACCATTTGGAGGCATTTAATGTTCGAGCAAAAACGGCTGATTTTCGACAAAAGAGATAACACCCCCCCATTACGTCATGCTTCAGAAATGTGGAAAATGGTCCGTTTTCAAATGTTTTATTTTTGAACGTCAGTTCACATTTGTAGGTGGATCATCAGTGTTAGAGCTAAAATTAGCATGTTTAAAGTGATTTTCATGCTTCCAGGGGCTCGGGAAGTGAATTAAATACTATTTGGAGGCATTTAATGTTCAAGCAAAAACAGCTGATTTTTGACAAAAGAGATAACACCCCCCCATTACGTCATGCTTCAGAAATGTGGAAAATGGTCCGTTTTCAAATGTTTTATTTTTGAACGTCAGTTCACATTTGTAGGTGGATCATCAGTGTTAGAGCTAAAATTAGCATGTTTAAAGTGATTTTCATGCTTCCAGGGGCCCTAAACACAAGATTTATGGAATGGTTAAAAGTGCATGAAAATGGCCAATTTTCTCACTCTGAGTTCTCAAAAAGGGTTTCTTCACCCCGGGAAGTTAATTAAATACCATTTGGAGGCATTTAATGTTCGAGCAAAAACGGCTGATTTTCGACAAAAGAGATAACACGCCCCCATTACGTCATGCTTCAGAAATGTGGAAAATGGTCCGTTTTCAAATGTTTTATTTTTGAACATCAGTTCACATTTGTAGGTGGATCATCAGTGTTAGAGCTAAAATTAGCATGTTTAAAGTGATTTTCATGCTTCCAGGGGCTCGGGAAGTGAATTAAATACTATTTGGAGGCATTTAATGTTCAATCAAAAACAGCTGATTTTTGACAAAAGAGATAACACCCCCCCATTACGTCATGCTTCAGAAATGTGGAAAATGGTCCGTTTTCAAATGTTTTATTTTTTAACGTCAGTTCACATTTGTAGGTGGATCATCAGTGTTAGAGCTAAAATTAGCATGTTTAAAGTGATTTTCATGCTTCCAGGGGCCCTAAACACAAGATTTATGGAATGGTTAAAAGTGCATGAAAATGGCCAATTTACTCACTCTGAGTTCTCAAAAAGGGTTTCTTCACCCCGGGAAGTTAATTAAATACCATTTGGAGGCATTTAATGTTCGAGCAAAAACTGCTGATTTTCGATTAAAGAGATAACACCCCCCATTACGTCATGCTTCAGAAATGTGGAAAATGGTCCGTTTTCAAATGTTTTATTTTTGAACGTCAGTTCACATTTGTAGGTGGATCATCAGTGTTAGAGCTAAAATTAGCATGTTTAAAGTGATTTTCATGCTTCCAGGGGCTCGGGAAGTGAATTAAATACTATTTGGAGGCATTTAATGTTCAAGCAAAAACAGCTGATTTTTGACAAAAGAGATAACACCCCCCCATTACGTCATGCTTCAGAAATGTGGAAAATGGTCCGTTTTCAAATGTTTTATTTTTGAACGTCAGTTCACATTTGTAGGTGGATCATCAGTGTTAGAGCTAAAATTAGCATGTTTAAAGTGATTTTCATGCTTCCAGGGGCCCTAAACACAAGATTTATGGAATGGTTAAAAGTGCATGAAAATGGCCAATTTACTCACTCTGAGTTCTCAAAAAGGGTTTCTTCACCCCGGGAAGTTAATTAAATACCATTTGGAGGCATTTAATGTTCGAGCAAAAACGGCTGATTTTCGACAAAAGAGATAACACCCCCCATTACGTCATGCTTCAGAAATGTGGAAAATGGTCCGTTTTCAAATGTTTTATTTTTGAACGTCAGTTCACATTTGTAGGTGGATCATCAGTGTTAGAGCTAAAATTAGCATGTTTAAAGTGATTTTCATGCTTCCAGGGGCTCGGGAAGTGAATTAAAAACTATTTGGAGGCATTTAATGTTCAAGCAAAAACAGCTGATTTTTGACAAAAGAGATAACACCCCCCCATTACGTCATGCTTCAGAAATGTGGAAAATGGTCCGTTTTCAAATGTTTTATTTTTGAACGTCAGTTCACATTTGTAGGTGGATCATCAGTGTTAGAGCTAAAATTAGCATGTTTAAAGTGATTTTCATGCTTCCAGGGGCCCTAAACACAAGATTTATGGAATGGTTAAAAGTGCATGAAAATGGCCAATTTACTCACTCTGAGTTCTCAAAAAGGGTTTCTTCACCCCGGGAAGTTAATTAAATACCATTTGGAGGCATTTAATGTTCGAGCAAAAACGGCTGATTTTCGACAAAAGAGATAACACCTCCCCATTACGTCATGCTTCAGAAATGTGGAAAATGGTCCGTTTTCAAATGTTTTATTTTTGAACGTCAGTTCACATTTGTAGGTGGATCATCAGTGTTAGAGCTAAAATTAGCATGTTTAAAGTGATTTTCATGCTTCCAGGGGCCCTAAACACAAGATTTATGGAATGGTTAAAAGTGCATGAAAATGCCAATTTACTCACTCTGAGTTCTCAAAAAGGGTTTCTTCACCCCGGGAAGTTAATTAAATACCATTTGGAGGCATTTAATGTTCGAGCAAAACCAGCTGATTTTTGACAAAAGAGATAACACCCCCCCCATTACGTCATGCTTCAGAAAAGTGGAAAATGGTCCGTTTTCAAATGTTTTATTTTTGAACGTCAGTTCACATTTGTAGGTGGATCATCAGTGTTAGAGCTAAAATTAGCATGTTTAAAGTGATTTTCATGCTTCCAGGGGCCCTAAACACAAGATTTATGGAATGGTTAAAAGTGCATGAAAATGGCCAATTTACTCACTCTGAGTTCTCAAAAAGGGTTTCTTCACCCCGGGAAGTTAATTAAATACCATTTGGAGGCATTTAATGTTCGAGCAAAAACGGCTGATTTTCGACAAAAGAGATAACACCCCCCCATTACGTCATGCTTCAGAAATGTGGAAAATGGTCCGTTTTCAAATGTTTTATTTTTGAACGTCAGTTCACATTTGTAGGTGGATCATCAGTGTTAGAGCTAAAATTAGCATGTTTAAAGTGATTTTCATGCTTCCAGGGGCTCGGGAAGTGAATTAAATACTATTTGGAGGCATTTAATGTTCAAGCAAAAACAGCTGATTTTTGACAAAAGAGATAACACCCCCCCATTACGTCATGCTTCAGAAATGTGGAAAATGGTCCGTTTTCAAATGTTTTATTTTTGAACGTCAGTTCACATTTGTAGGTGGATCATCAGTGTTAGAGCTAAAATTAGCATGTTTAAAGTGATTTTCATGCTTCCAGGGGCCCTAAACACAAGATTTATGGAATGGTTAAAAGTGCATGAAAATGGCCAATTTACTCACTCTGAGTTCTCAAAAAGGGTTTCTTCACCCCGGGAAGTTAATTAAATACCATTTGGAGGCATTTAATGTTCGAGCAAAAACGGCTGATTTTCGACAAAAGAGATAACACGCCCCCATTACGTCATGCTTCAGAAATGTGGAAAATGGTCCGTTTTCAAATGTTTTATTTTTGAACGTCAGTTCACATTTGTAGGTGGATCATCAGTGTTAGAGCTAAAATTAGCATGTTTAAAGTGATTTTCATGCTTCCAGGGGCTCGGGAAGTGAATTAAATACTATTTGGAGGCATTTAATGTTCAAGCAAAAACAGCTGATTTTTGACAAAAGAGATAACACCCCCCCATTACGTCATGCTTCAGAAAAGTGGAAAATGGTCCGTTTTCAAATGTTTTATTTTTGAACGTCAGTTCATATTTGTAGGTGGATCATCAGTGTTAGAGCTAAAATTAGCATGTTTAAAGTGATTTTCATGCTTCCAGGGGCCCTAAACACAAGATTTATGGAATGGTTAAAAGTGCATGAAAATGCCAATTTACTCACTCTGAGTTCTCAAAAAGGGTTTCTTCACCCCGGGAAGTTAATTAAATACCATTTGGAGGCATTTAATGTTCGAGCAAAAACAGCTGATTTTTGACAAAAGAGATAACACCCCCCCCATTACGTCATGCTTCAGAAAAGTGGAAAATGGTCCGTTTTCAAATGTTTTATTTTTGAACGTCAGTTCACATTTGTAGGTGGATCATCAGTGTTAGAGCTAAAATTAGCATGTTTAAAGTGATTTTCATGCTTCCAGGGGCCCTAAACACAAGATTTATGGAATGGTTAAAAGTGCATGAAAATGGCCAATTTACTCACTCTGAGTTCTCAAAAAGGGTTTCTTCACCCCGGGAAGTTAATTAAATACCATTTGGAGGCATTTAATGTTCGAGCAAAAACGGCTGATTTTCGACAAAAGAGATAACACCCCCCCATTACGTCATGCTTCAGAAATGTGGAAAATGGTCCGTTTTCAAATGTTTTATTTTTGAACGTCAGTTCACATTTGTAGGTGGATCATCAGTGTTAGAGCTAAAATTAGCATGTTTAAAGTGATTTTCATGCTTCCAGGGGCTCGGGAAGTGAATTAAATACTATTTGGAGGCATTTAATGTTCAAGCAAAAACAGCTGATTTTTGACAAAAGAGATAACACCCCCCCATTACGTCATGCTTCAGAAATGTGGAAAATGGTCCGTTTTCAAATGTTTTATTTTTGAACGTCAGTTCACATTTGTAGGTGGATCATCAGTGTTAGAGCTAAAATTAGCATGTTTAAAGTGATTTTCATGCTTCCAGGGGCCCTAAACACAAGATTTATGGAATGGTTAAAAGTGCATGAAAATGGCCAATTTACTCACTCTGAGTTCTCAAAAAGGGTTTCTTCACCCCGGGAAGTTAATTAAATACTATTTGGAGGCATTTAATGTTCAAGCAAAAACAGCTGATTTTTGACAAAGAGTTCTCAAAAAGGGTTTCTTCACCCCGGGAAGTTAATTAAATACCATTTGGAGGCATTTAATGTTCGAGCAAAAACGGCTGATTTTCGACAAAAGAGATAACACCCCCCCCATTACGTCATGCTTCAGAAATGTGGAAAATGGTCCGTTTTCAAATGTTTTATTTTTGAATGTCAGTTCACATTTGTAGGTGGATCATCAGTGTTAGAGCTAAAATTAGCATGTTTAAAGTGATTTTCATGCTTCCAGGGGCTCGGGAAGTGAATTAAATACTATTTGGAGGCATTTAATGTTCAAGCAAAAACAGCTGATTTTTGACAAAAGAGATAACACCCCCCCATTACGTCATGCTTCAGAAATGTGGAAAATGGTCCATTTTCAAATGTTTTATTTTTGAACGTCAGTTCACATTTGTAGGTGGATCATCAGTGTTAGAGCTAAAATTAGCATGTTTAAAGTGATTTTCATGCTTCCAGGGGCCCTAAACACAAGATTTATGGAATGGTTAAAAGTGCATGAAAATGGCCAATTTACTCACTCTGAGTTCTCAAAAAGGGTTTCTTCACCCCGGGAAGTTAATTAAATACCATTTGGAGGCATTTAATGTTCGAGCAAAAACGGCTGATTTTCGACAAAAGAGATAACACGCCCCCATTACGTCATGCTTCAGAAATGTGGAAAATGGTCCGTTTTCAAATGTTTTATTTTTGAACATCAGTTCACATTTGTAGGTGGATTATCAGTGTTAGAGCTAAAATTAGCATGTTTAAAGTGATTTTCATGCTTCCAGGGGCTCGGGAAGTGAATTAAATACTATTTGGAGGCATTTAATGTTCAATCAAAAACAGCTGATTTTTGACAAAAGAGATAACACCCCCCCATTACGTCATGCTTCAGAAATGTGGAAAATGGTCCGTTTTCCAATGTTTTATTTTTTAACGTCAGTTCACATTTGTAGGTGGATCATCAGTGTAAGAGCTAAAATTAGCATGTTTAAAGTGATTTTCATGCTTCCAGGGGCCCTAAACACAAGATTTATGGAATGGTTAAAAGTGCATGAAAATGGCCAATTTACTCACTCTGAGTTCTCAAAAAGGGTTTCTTCACCCCGGGAAGTTAATTAAATACCATTTGGAGGCATTTAATGTTCGAGCAAAAACGGCTGATTTTCGACAAAAGAGATAACACCCCCCCATTACGTCATGCTTCAGAAATGTGGAAAATGGTCCGTTTTCAAATGTTTTATTTTTGAACGTCAGTTCACATTTGTAGGTGGATCATCAGTGTTAGAGCTAAAATTAGCATGTTTAAAGTGATTTTCATGCTTCCAGGGGCTCGGGAAGTGAATTAAATACTATTTGGAGGCATTTAATGTTCAAGCAAAAACAGCTGATTTTTGACAAAAGAGATAACACCCCCCCATTACGTCATGCTTCAGAAATGTGGAAAATGGTCCGTTTTCAAATGTTTTATTTTTTAACGTCAGTTCACATTTGTAGGTGGATCATCAGTGTTAGAGCTAAAATTAGCATGTTTAAAGTGATTTTCATGCTTCCAGGGGCCCTAAACACAAGATTTATGGAATGGTTAAAAGTGCATGAAAATGGCCAATTTACTCACTCTGAGTTCTCAAAAAGGTTTCTTCACCCCGGGAAGTTAATTAAATACCATTTGGAGGCATTTAATGTTCGAGCAAAAACGGCTGATTTTCGACAAAAGAGATAACACCCCCCCATTACGTCATGCTTCAGAAATGTGGAAAATGGTCCGTTTTCAAATGTTTTATTTTTGAACGTCAGTTCACATTTGTAGGTGGATCATCAGTGTTAGAGCTAAAATTAGCATGTTTAAAGTGATTTTCATGCTTCCAGGGGCTCGGGAAGTGAATTAAATACTATTTGGAGGCATTTAATGTTCAAGCAAAAACAGCTGATTTTTGACAAAAGAGATAACACCCCCCCATTACGTCATGCTTCAGAAATGTGGAAAATGGTCCGTTTTCAAATGTTTTATTTTTGAACGTCAGTTCACATTTGTAGGTGGATCATCAGTGTTAGAGCTAAAATTAGCATGTTTAAAGTGATTTTCATGCTTCCAGGGGCCCTAAACACAAGATTTATGGAATGGTTAAAAGTGCATGAAAATGGCCAATTTACTCACTCTGAGTTCTCAAAAAGGGTTTCTTCACCCCGGGAAGTTAATTAAATACCATTTGGAGGCATTTAATGTTCGAGCAAAAACGGCTGATTTTCGACAAAAGAGATAACACGCCCCCATTACGTCATGCTTCAGAAATGTGGAAAATGGTCCGTTTTCAAATGTTTTATTTTTGAACATCAGTTCACATTTGTAGGTGGATCATCAGTGTTAGAGCTAAAATTAGCATGTTTAAAGTGATTTTCATGCTTCCAGGGGCTCGGGAAGTGAATTAAATACTATTTGGAGGCATTTAATGTTCAATCAAAAACAGCTGATTTTTGACAAAAGAGATAACACCCCCCCATTACGTCATGCTTCAGAAAAGTGGAAAATGGTCCGTTTTCAAATGTTTTATTTTTGAACGTCAGTTCACATTTGTAGGTGGATCATCAGTGTTAGAGCTAAAATTAGCATGTTTAAAGTGATTTTCATGCTTCCAGGGGCCCTAAACACAAGATTTATGGAATGGTTAAAAGTGCATGAAAATGGCCAATTTACTCACTCTGAGTTCTCAAAAAGGGTTTCTTCACCCCGGGAAGTTAATTAAATACCATTTGGAGGCATTTAATGTTCGAGCAAAAACTGCTGATTTTCGACAAAAGAGATAACACCCCCCCCATTACGTCATGCTTCAGAAATGTGGAAAATGGTCCGTTTTCAAATGTTTTATTTTTGAACGTCAGTTCACATTTGTAGGTGGATCATCAGTGTTAGAGCTAAAATTAGCATGTTTAAAGTGATTTTCATGCTTCCAGGGGCTCGGGAAGTGAATTAAATACTATTTGGAGGCATTTAATGTTCAATCAAAAACAGCTGATTTTTGACAAAAGAGATAACACCCCCCCATTACGTCATGCTTCAGAAATGTGGAAAATGGTCCGTTTTCAAATGTTTTATTTTTGAACGTCAGTTCACATTTGTAGGTGGATCATCAGTGTTAGAGCTAAAATTAGCATGTTTAAAGTGATTTTCATGCTTCCAGGGGCCCTAAACACAAGATTTATGGAATGGTTAAAAGTGCATGAAAATGGCCAATTTACTCACTCTGAGTTCTCAAAAAGGGTTTCTTCACCCCGGGAAGTTAATTAAATACCATTTGGAGGCATTTAATGTTCGAGCAAAAAAGGCTGATTTTCGACAAAAGAGATAACACCCCCCCCATTACGTCATGCTTCAGAAATGTGGAAAATGGTCCGTTTTCAAATGTTTTATTTTTGAACATCAGTTCACATTTGTAGGTGGATCATCAGTGTTAGAGCTGAAATTAGCATGTTTAAAGTGATTTTCATGCTTCCAGGGGCTCGGGAAGTGAATTAAATACTATTTGGAGGCATTTAATGTTCAAGCAAAAACAGCTGATTTTTGACAAAAGAGATAACACCCCCCCATTACGTCATGCTTCAGAAATGTGGAAAATGATCCGTTTTCAAATGTTTTATTTTTGAACGTCAGTTCACATTTGTAGGTGGATCATCAGTGTTAGAGCTAAAATTAGCATGTTTAAAGTGATTTTCATGCTTCCAGGGGCCCTAAACACAAGATTTATGGAATGGTTAAAAGTGCATGAAAATGGCCAATTTACTCACTCTGAGTTCTCAAAAAGGGTTTCTTCACCCCGGGAAGTTAATTAAATACCATTTGGAGGCATTTAATGTTCGAGCAAAAACGGCTGATTTTCGACAAAAGAGATAACACGCCCCCATTACGTCATGCTTCAGAAATGTGGAAAATGGTCCGTTTTCAAATGTTTTATTTTTGAACATCAGTTCACATTTGTAGGTGGATCATCAGTGTTAGAGCTAAAATTAGCATGTTTAAAGTGATTTTCATGCTTCCAGGGGCTCGGGAAGTGAATTAAATACTATTTGGAGGCATTTAATGTTCAATCAAAAACAGCTGATTTTTGACAAAAGAGATAACACCCCCCCATTACGTCATGCTTCAGAAATGTGGAAAATGGTCCGTTTTCCAATGTTTTATTTTTTAACGTCAGTTCACATTTGTAGGTGGATCATCAGTGTAAGAGCTAAAATTAGCATGTTTAAAGTGATTTTCATGCTTCCAGGGGCCCTAAACACAAGATTTATGGAATGGTTAAAAGTGCATGAAAATGGCCAATTTACTCACTCTGAGTTCTCAAAAAGGGTTTCTTCACCCCGGGAAGTTAATTAAATACCATTTGGAGGCATTTAATGTTCGAGCAAAAACGGCTGATTTTCGACAAAAGAGATAACACCCCCCCATTACGTCATGCTTCAGAAATGTGGAAAATGGTCCGTTTTCAAATGTTTTATTTTTGAACGTCAGTTCACATTTGTAGGTGGATCATCAGTGTTAGAGCTAAAATTAGCATGTTTAAAGTGATTTTCATGCTTCCAGGGGCTCGGGAAGTGAATTAAATACTATTTGGAGGCATTTAATGTTCAAGCAAAAACAGCTGATTTTTGACAAAAGAGATAACACCCCCCCATTACGTCATGCTTCAGAAATGTGGAAAATGGTCCGTTTTCAAATGTTTTATTTTTTAACGTCAGTTCACATTTGTAGGTGGATCATCAGTGTTAGAGCTAAAATTAGCATGTTTAAAGTGATTTTCATGCTTCCAGGGGCCCTAAACACAAGATTTATGGAATGGTTAAAAGTGCATGAAAATGGCCAATTTACTCACTCTGAGTTCTCAAAAAAGTTTCTTCACCCCGGGAAGTTAATTAAATACCATTTGGAGGCATTTAATGTTCGAGCAAAAACGGCTGATTTTCGACAAAAGAGATAACACCCCCCCATTACGTCATGCTTCAGAAATGTGGAAAATGGTCCATTTTCAAATGTTTTATTTTTGAACGTCAGTTCACATTTGTAGGTGGATCATCAGTGTTAGAGCTAAAATTAGCATGTTTAAAGTGATTTTCATGCTTCCAGGGGCTCGGGAAGTGAATTAAATACTATTTGGAGGCATTTAATGTTCAAGCAAAAACAGCTGATTTTTGACAAAAGAGATAACACCCCCCCATTACGTCATGCTTCAGAAATGTGGAAAATGGTCCGTTTTCAAATGTTTTATTTTTGAACGTCAGTTCACATTTGTAGGTGGATCATCAGTGTTAGAGCTAAAATTAGCATGTTTAAAGTGATTTTCATGCTTCCAGGGGCCCTAAACACAAGATTTATGGAATGGTTAAAAGTGCATGAAAATGGCCAATTTACTCACTCTGAGTTCTCAAAAAGGGTTTCTTCACCCCGGGAAGTTAATTAAATACCATTTGGAGGCATTTAATGTTCGAGCAAAAACGGCTGATTTTCGACAAAAGAGATAACACGCCCCCATTACGTCATGCTTCAGAAATGTGGAAAATGGTCCGTTTTCAAATGTTTTATTTTTGAACATCAGTTCACATTTGTAGGTGGATCATCAGTGTTAGAGCTAAAATTAGCATGTTTAAAGTGATTTTCATGCTTCCAGGGGCTCGGGAAGTGAATTAAATACTATTTGGAGGCATTTAATGTTCAATCAAAAACAGCTGATTTTTGACAAAAGAGATAACACCCCCCCATTATGTCATGCTTCAGAAATGTGGAAAATGGTCCGTTTTCAAATGTTTTATTTTTGAACGTCAGTTCACATTTGTAGGTGGATCATCAGTGTTAGAGCTAAAATTATTATGTTTAAAGTGATTTTCATGCTTCCAGGGGCCCTAAACACAAGATTTATGGAATGGTTAAAAGTGCATGAAAATGGCCAATTTACTCACTCTGAGTTCTCAAAAAGGGTTTCTTCACCCCGGGAAGTTAATTAAATACCATTTGGAGGCATTTAATGTTCGAGCAAAAACTGCTGATTTTCGACAAAAGAGATGACACCCCCCCCCATTACGTCATGCTTCAGAAATGTGGAAAATGGTCTGTTTTCAAATGTTTTATTTTTGAACGTCAGTTCACATTTGTAGGTGGATCATCAGTGTTAGAGCTAAAATTAGCATGTTTAAAGTGATTTTCATGCTTCCAGGGGCTCGGGAAGTGAATTAAATACTATTTGTAGGCATTTAATGTTCAATCAAAAACAGCTGATTTTTGACAAAAGAGATAACACCCCCCCATTACGTCATGCTTCAGAAATGTGGAAAATGGTCCGTTTTCAAATGTTTTATTTTTGAACGTCAGTTCACATTTGTAGGTGGATCATCAGTGTTAGAGCTAAAATTAGCATGTTTAAAGTGATTTTCATGCTTCCAGGGGCCCTAAACACAAGATTTATGGAATGGTTAAAAGTGCATGAAAATGGCCAATTTACTCACTCTGAGTTCTCAAAAAGGGTTTCTTCACCCCGGGAAGTTAATTAAATACCATTTGGAGGCATTTAATGTTCGAGCAAAAACGGCTGATTTTCGACAAAAGAGATAACACGCCCCCATTACGTCATGCTTCAGAAATGTGGAAAATAGTCCGTTTTCAAATGTTTTATTTTTGAACATCAGTTCACATTTGTAGGTGGATCATCAGTGTTAGAGCTAAAATTAGCATGTTTAAAGTGATTTTCATGCTTCCAGGGGCTCGGGAAGTGAATTAAATACTATTTGGAGGCATTTAATGTTCAATCAAAAACAGCTGATTTTTGACAAAAGAGATAACACCCCCCCATTACGTCATGCTTCAGAAATGTGGAAAATGGTCCGTTTTCAAATGTTTTATTTTTTAACGTCAGTTCACATTTGTAGGTGGATCATCAGTGTAAGAGCTAAAATTACCATGTTTAAAGTGATTTTCATGCTTCCAGGGGCCCTAAACACAAGATTTATGGAATGGTTAAAAGTGCTTGAAAATGGCCAATTTACTCACTCTGAGTTCTCAAAAAGGGTTTCTTCACCCCGGGAAGTTAATTAAATACCATTTGGAGGCATTTAATGTTCGAGCAAAAACGGCTGATTTTCGACAAAAGAGATAACACCCCCCCATTACGTCATGCTTCAGAAATGTGGAAAATGGTCCGTTTTCAAATGTTTTATTTTTGAACGTCAGTTCACATTTGTAGGTGGATCATCAGTGTTAGAGCTAAAATTAGCATGTTTAAAGTGATTTTCATGCTTCCAGGGGCTCGGGAAGTGAATTAAATACTATTTGGAGGCATTTAATGTTCAAGCAAAAACAGCAGATTTTTGACAAAAGAGATAACACCCCCCCATTACGTCATGCTTCAGAAATGTGGAAAATGGTCCGTTTTCAAATGTTTTATTTTTTAACGTCAGTTCACATTTGTAGGTGGATCATCAGTGTTAGAGCTAAAAATAGCATGTTTAAAGTGATTTTCATGCTTCCAGGGGCCCTAAACACAAGATTTATGGAATGGTTAAAAGTGCATGAAAATGGCCAATTTACTCACTCTGAGTTCTCAAAAAGGGTTTCTTCACCCCGGGAAGTTAATTAAATACCATTTGGAGGCATTTAATGTTCGAGCAAAAACTGCTGATTTTCGACAAAAGAGATAACACCCCCCCATTACGTCATGCTTCAGAAATGTGGAAAATGGTCCGTTTTCAATTGTTTTATTTTTGAACGTCAGTTCACATTTGTAGGTGGATCATCAGTGTTAGAGCTAAAATTAGCATGTTTAAAGTGATTTTCATGCTTCCAGGGGCTCGGGAAGTGAATTAAATACTATTTGGAGGCATTTAATGTTCAATCAAAAACAGCTGATTTTTGACAAAAGAGATAACACCCCCCCATTACGTCATGCTTCAGAAATGTGGAAAATGGTCCGTTTTCAAATGTTTTATTTTTGAACGTCAGTTCACATTTGTAGGTGGATCATCAGTGTTAGAGCTAAAATTAGCATGTTTAAAGTGATTTTCATGCTTCCAGGGGCCCTAAACACAAGATTTATGGAATGGTTTAAAGTGCATGAAAATGGCCAATTTACTCACTCTGAGTTTTCAAAAAGGGTTTCTTCACCCCGGGAAGTTAATTAAATACCATTTGGAGGCATGTAATGTTCTAGCAAAAACGGCTGATTTTCGACAAAAGAGATAACACCCCCCCATTACGTCATGCTTCAGAAATGTGGAAAATGGTCCGTTTTCAAATGTTTTATTTTTGAACGTCAGTTCACATTTGTAGGTGGATCATCAGTGTTAGAGCTAAAATTAGCATGTTTAAAGTGATTTTCATGCTTCCAGGGGCTCGGGAAGTGAATTAAATACTATTTGGAGGCATTTAATGATCAAGCAAAAACAGCTGATTTTTGACAAAAGAGATAACACCCCCCCATTACGTCATGCTTCAGAAATGTGGAAAATGGTCCGTTTTCAAATGTTTTATTTTTGAACGTCAGTTCACATTTGTAGGTGGATCATCAGTGTTAGAGCTAAAATTAGCATGTTTAAAGTGATTTTCATGCTTCCAGGGGCCCTAAACACAAGATTTATGGAATGGTTAAAAGTGCATGAAAATGGCCAATTTACTCACTCTGAGTTCTCAAAAAGGGTTTCTTCACCCCGGGAAGTTAATTAAATACCATTTGGAGGCATTTAATGTTCGAGCAAAAACGGCTGATTTTCGACAAAAGAGATAACACGCCCCCATTACGTCATGCTTCAGAAATGTGGAAAATGGTCCGTTTTCAAATGTTTTATTTTTGAACATCAGTTCACATTTGTAGGTGGATCATCAGTGTTAGAGCTAAAATTAGCATGTTTAAAGTGATTTTCATGCTTCCAGGGGCTCGGGAAGTGAATTAAATACTATTTGGAGGCATTTAATGTTCAATCAAAAACAGCTGATTTTTGACAAAAGAGATAACACCCCCCCATTACGTCATGCTTCAGAAATGTGGAAAATGGTCCGTTTTCAAATGTTTTATTTTTTAACGTCAGTTCACATTTGTAGGTGGATCATCAGTGTTAGAGCTAAAATTAGCATGTTTAAAGTGATTTTCATGCTTCCAGGGGCCCTAAACACAAGATTTATGGAATGGTTAAAAGTGCATGAAAATGGCCAATTTACTCACTCTGAGTTCTCAAAAAGGGTTTCTTCACCCCGGGAAGTTAATTAAATACCATTTGGAGGCATTTAATGTTCGAGCAAAAACGGCTGATTTTCGACAAAAGAGATAACACCCCCCCATTACGTCATGCTTCAGAAATGTGGAAAATGGTCCGTTTTCAAATGTTTTATTTTTGAACGTCAGTTCACATTTGTAGGTGGATCATCAGTGTTAGAGCTAAAATTAGCATGTTTAAAGTGATTTTCATGCTTCCAGGGGCTCGGGAAGTGAATTAAATACTATTTGGAGGCATTTAATGTTCAATCAAAAACAGCTGATTTTTGACAAAAGAGATAACACCCCCCCATTACGTCATGCTTCAGAAATGTGGAAAATGGTCCGTTTTCAAATGTTTTATTTTTTAACGTCAGTTCACATTTGTAGGTGGATCATCAGTGTTAGAGCTAAAATTAGCATGTTTAAAGTGATTTTCATGCTTCCAGGGGCCCTAAACACAAGATTTATGGAATGGTTAAAAGTGCATGAAAATGGCCAATTTACTCACTCTGAGTTCTCAAAAAGGGTTTCTTCACCCCGGGAAGTTAATTAAATACCATTTGGAGGCATTTAATGTTCGAGCAAAAACGGCTGATTTTCGACAAAAGAGATAACACCCCCCCATTACGTCATGCTTCAGAAATGTGGAAAATGGTCCGTTTTCAAATGTTTTATTTTTGAACGTCAGTTCACATTTGTAGGTGGATCATCAGTGTTAGAGCTAAAATTAGCATGTTTAAAGTGATTTTCATGCTTCCAGGGGCTCGGGAAGTGAATTAAATACTATTTGGAGGCATTTAATGTTCAAGCAAAAACAGCTGATTTTTGACAAAAGAGATAACAACCCCCATTACGTCATGCTTCAGAAATATGGAAAATGGTCCGTTTTCAAATGTTTTATTTTTAAACGTCAGTTCACATTTGTAGGTGGATCATCAGTGTTAGAGCTAAAATTAGCATGTTTAAAGTAATTTTCATGCTTCCAGGGGCCCTAAACACAAGATTTATGGAATGGTTAAAAGTGCATGAAAATGGCCAATTTACTCACTCTGCGTTCTCAAAAAGGGTTTCTTCACCCCAGGAAGTTAATTAAATACCATTTGGAGGCATTTAATGTTCGAGCAAAAACGGCTGATTTTCGACAAAAGAGATAACACCCCCCCCATTACGTCATGCTTCAGAAATGTGGAAAATGGTCCGTTTTCAAATGTTTTATTTTTGAACGTCAGTTCACATTTGTAGGTGGATCATCAGTGTTAGAGCTAAAATTAGCATGTTTAAAGTGATTTTCATGCTTCCAGGGGCCCTAAACACAAGATTTATGGAATGGTTAAAAGTGCATGAAAATGGCCAATTTACTCACTCTGAGTTCTCAAAAAGGGTTTCTTCACCCCGGGAAGTTAATTAAATACCATTTGGAGGCATTTAATGTTCGAGCAAAAACTGCTGATTTTCGACAAAAGAGATAACACCCCCCCATTACGTCATGCTTCAGAAATGTGGAAAATGGTCCGTTTTCAAATGTTTTATTTTTGAACGTCAGTTCACATTTGTAGGTGGATCATCAGTGTTAGAGCTAAAATTAGCATGTTTAAAGTGATTTTCATGCTTCCAGGGGCTCGGGAAGTGAATTAAATACTATTTGGAGGCATTTAATGTTCAATCAAAAACAGCTGATTTTTGACAAAAGAGATAACACCCCCCCATTACGTCATGCTTCAGAAATGTGGAAAATGGTCCGTTTTCAAATGTTTTATTTTTGAACGTCAGTTCACATTTGTAGGTGGATCATCAGTGTTAGAGCTAAAATTAGCATGTTTAAAGTGATTTTCATGCTTCCAGGGGCCCTAAACACAAGATTTATGGAATGGTTAAAAGTGCATGAAAATGGCCAATTTACTCACTCTGAGTTCTCAAAAAGGGTTTCTTCACCCCGGGAAGTTAATTAAATACCATTTGGAGGCATTTAATGTTCGAGCAAAAACTGCTGATTTTCGACAAAAGAGATAACACCCCCCCCATTACGTCATGCTTCAGAAATGTGGAAAATGGTCCGTTTTCAAATGTTTTATTTTTGAACGTCAGTTCACATTTGTAGGTGGATCATCAGTGTTAGAGCTAAAATTAGCATGTTTAAAGTGATTTTCATGCTTCCAGGGGCTCGGGAAGTGAATTAAATACTATTTGTAGGCATTTAATGTTCAATCAAAAACAGCTGATTTTTGACAAAAGAGATAACACCCCCCCATTACGTCATGCTTCAGAAATGTGGAAAATGGTCAGTTTTCAAATGTTTTATTTTTGAACGTCAGTTCACATTTGTAGGTGGATCATCAGTGTTAGAGCTAAAATTAGCATGTTTAAAGTGATTTTCATGCTTCCAGGGGCCCTAAACACAAGATTTATGGAATGGTTAAAAGTGCATGAAAATGGCCAATTTACTCACTCTGAGTTCTCAAAAAGGGTTTCTTCACCCCGGGAAGTTAATTAAATACCATTTGGAGGCATTTAATGTTCGAGCAAAAACGGCTGATTTTCGACAAAAGAGATAACACCCCCCCATTACGTCATGCTTCAGAAATGTGGAAAATGGTCCGTTTTCAAATGTTTTATTTTTGAACGTCAGTTCACATTTGTAGGTGGATCATCAGTGTTAGAGCTAAAATTAGCATGTTTAAAGTGATTTTCATGCTTCCAGGGGCTCGGGAAGTGAATTAAATACTATTTGGAGGCATTTAATGTTCAAGCAAAAACAGCTGATTTTTGACAAAAGAGATAACACCCCCCCATTACGTCATGCTTCAGAAATGTGGAAAATGGTCCGTTTTCAAATGTTTTATTTTTGAACGTCAGTTCACATTTGTAGGTGGATCATCAGTGTTAGAGCTAAAATTAGCATGTTTAAAGTGATTTTCATGCTTCCAGGGGCCCTAAACACAAGATTTATGGAATGGTTAAAAGTGCATGAAAATGGCCAATTTACTCACTCTGAGTTCTCAAAAAGGGTTTCTTCACCCCGGGAAGTTAATTAAATACCATTTGGAGGCATTTAATGTTCGAGCAAAAACGGCTGATTTTCGATTAAAGAGATAACACGCCCCCATTACGTCATGCTTCAGAAATGTGGAAAATAGTCCGTTTTCAAATGTTTTATTTTTGAACATCAGTTCACATTTGTAGGTGGATCATCAGTGTTAGAGCTAAAATTAGCATGTTTAAAGTGATTTTCATGCTTCCAGGGGCTCGGGAAGTGAATTAAATACTATTTGGAGGCATTTAATGTTCAATCAAAAACAGCTGATTTTTGACAAAAGAGATAACACCCCCCCATTACGTCATGCTTCAGAAATGTGGAAAATGGTCCGTTTTCAAATGTTTAATTTTTTAACGTCAGTTCACATTTGTAGGTGGATCATCAGTGTTAGAGCTAAAATTAGCATGTTTAAAGTGATTTTCATGCTTCCAGGGGCCCTAAACACAAGATTTATGGAATGGTTAAAAGTGCATGAAAATGGCCAATTTACTCACTCTGAGTTCTCAAAAAGGGTTTCTTCACCCCGGGAAGTTAATTAAATACCATTTGGAGGCATTTAATGTTCGAGCAAAAACGGCTGATTTTCGACAAAAGAGATAACACCCCCCCATTACGTCATGCTTCAGAAATGTGGAAAATGGTCCGTTTTCAAATGTTTTATTTTTGAACGTCAGTTCACATTTGTAGGTGGATCATCAGTGTTAGAGCTAAAATTAGCATGTTTAAAGTGATTTTCATGCTTCCAGGGGCCCTAAACACAAGATTTATGGAATGGTTAAAAGTGCATGAAAATGGCCAATTTACTCACTCTGCGTTCTCAAAAAGGGTTTCTTCACCCCAGGAAGTTAATTAAATACCATTTGGAGGCATTTAATGTTCGAGCAAAAACGGCTGATTTTCGACAAAAGAGATAACACCCCCCCATTACGTCATGCTTCAGAAACGTGGAAAATGGTCCGTTTTCAAATGTTTTATTTTTGAACGTCAGTTCACATTTGTAGGTGGATCATCAGTGTTAGAGCTAAAATTAGCATGTTTAAAGTGATTTTCATGCTTCCAGGGGCCCTAAACACAAGATTTATGGAATGGTTAAAAGTGCATGAAAATGGCCAATTTACTCACTCTGAGTTCTCAAAAAGGGTTTCTTCACCCCGGGAAGTTAATTAAATACCATTTGGAGGCATTTAATGTTCGAGCAAAAACTGCTGATTTTCGACAAAAGAGATAACACCCCCCCATTACGTCATGCTTCAGAAATGTGGAAAATGGTCCGTTTTCAAATGTTTTATTTTTGAACGTCAGTTCACATTTGTAGGTGGATCATCAGTGTTAGAGCTAAAATTAGCATGTTTAAAGTGATTTTCATGCTTCCAGGGGCTCGGGAAGTGAATTAAATACTATTTGGAGGCATTTAATGTTCAATCAAAAACAGCTGATTTTTGACAAAAGAGATAACACCCCCCCATTACGTCATGCTTCAGAAATGTGGAAAATGGTCCGTTTTCAAATGTTTTATTTTTGAACGTCAGTTCACATTTGTAGGTGGATCATCAGTGTTAGAGCTAAAATTAGCATGTTTAAAGTGATTTTCATGCTTCCAGGGGCCCTAAACACAAGATTTATGGAATGGTTAAAAGTGCATGAAAATGGCCAATTTACTCACTCTGAGTTCTCAAAAAGGGTTTCTTCACCCCGGGAAGTTAATTAAATACCATTTGGAGGCATTTAATGTTCGAGCAAAAACTGCTGATTTTCGACAAAAGAGATAACACCCCCCCCCATTACGTCATGCTTCAGAAATGTGGAAAATGGTCCGTTTTCAAATGTTTTATTTTTGAACGTCAGTTCACATTTGTAGGTGGATCATCAGTGTTAGAGCTAAAATTAGCATGTTTAAAGTGATTTTCATGCTTCCAGGGGCTCGGGAAGTGAATTAAATACTATTTGTAGGCATTTAATGTTCAATCAAAAACAGCTGATTTTTGACAAAAGAGATAACACCCCCCCATTACGTCATACTTCAGAAATGTGGAAAATGGTCCGTTTTCAAATGTTTTATTTTTGAACGTCAGTTCACATTTGTAGGTGGATCATCAGTGTTAGAGCTAAAATTAGCATGTTTAAAGTGATTTTCATGCTTCCAGGGGCCCTAAACACAAGATTTATGGAATGGTTAAAAGTGCATGAAAATGGCCAATTTACTCACTCTGAGTTCTCACAAAGGGTTTCTTCACCCCGGGAAGTTAATTAAATACCATTTGGAGGCATTTAATGTTCGAGCAAAAACGGCTGATTTTCGACAAAAGAGATAACACCCCCCCATTACGTCATGCTTCAGAAATGTGGAAAATGGTCCGTTTTCAAATGTTTTATTTTTGAACGTCAGTTCACATTTGTAGGTGGATCATCAGTGTTAGAGCTAAAATTAGCATGTTTAAAGTGATTTTCATGCTTCCAGGGGCTCGGGAAGTGAATTAAATACTATTTGGAGGCATTTAATGTTCAAGCAAAAACAGCTGATTTTTGACAAAAGAGATAACACCCCCCCATTACGTCATGCTTCAGAAATGTGGAAAATGGTCCGTTTTCAAATGTTTTATTTTTGAACGTCAGTTCACATTTGTAGGTGGATCATCAGTGTTAGAGCTAAAATTAGCATGTTTAAAGTGATTTTCATGCTTCCAGGGGCCCTAAACACAAGATTTATGGAATGGTTAAAAGTGCATGAAAATGGCCAATTTACTCACTCTGAGTTCTCAAAAAGGGTTTCTTCACCCCGGGAAGTTAATTAAATACCATTTGGAGGCATTTAATGTTCGAGCAAAAACGGCTGATTTTCGACAAAAGAGATAACACGCCCCCATTACGTCATGCTTCAGAAATGTGGAAAATAGTCCGTTTTCAAATGTTTTATTTTTGAACATCAGTTCACATTTGTAGGTGGATCATCAGTGTTAGAGCTAAAATTAGCATGTTTAAAGTGATTTTCATGCTTCCAGGGGCTCGGGAAGTGAATTAAATACTATTTGGAGGCATTTAATGTTCAATCAAAAACAGCTGATTTTTGACAAAAGAGATAACACCCCCCCATTACGTCATGCTTCAGAAATGTGGAAAATGGTCCGTTTTCAAATGTTTTATTTTTTAACGTCAGTTCACATTTGTAGGTGGATCATCAGTGTAAGAGCTAAAATTAGCATGTTTAAAGTGATTTTCATGCTTCCAGGGGCCCTAAACACAAGATTTATGGAATGGTTAAAAGTGCTTGAAAATGGCCAATTTACTCACTCTGAGTTCTCAAAAAGGGTTTCTTCACCCCGGAAAGTTAATTAAATACCATTTGGAGGCATTTAATGTTCGAGCAAAAACGGCTGATTTTCGACAAAAGAGATAACACCCCCCCATTACGTCATGCTTCAGAAATGTGGAAAATGGTCCGTTTTCAAATGTTTTATTTTTGAACGTCAGTTCACATTTGTAGGTGGATCATCAGTGTTAGAGCTAAAATTAGCATGTTTAAAGTGATTTTCATGCTTCCAGGGGCTCGGGAAGTGAATTAAATACTATTTGGAGGCATTTAATGTTCAAGCAAAAACAGCTGATTTTTGACAAAAGAGATAACACCCCCCCATTACGTCATGCTTCAGAAATGTGGAAAATGGTCCGTTTTCAAATGTTTTATTTTTTAACGTCAGTTCACATTTGTAGGTGGATCATCAGTGTTAGAGCTAAAATTAGCATGTTTAAAGTGATTTTCATGCTTCCAGGGGCCCTAAACACAAGATTTATGGAATGGTTAAAAGTGCATGAAAATGGCCAATTTACTCACTCTGAGTTCTCAAAAAGGGTTTCTTCACCCCGGGAAGTTAATTAAATACCATTTGGAGGCATTTAATGTTCGAGCAAAAACTGCTGATTTTCGACAAAAGAGATAACACCCCCCCATTACGTCATGCTTCAGAAATGTGGAAAATGGTCCGTTTTCAATTGTTTTATTTTTGAACGTCAGTTCACATTTGTAGGTGGATCATCAGTGTTAGAGCTAAAATTAGCATGTTTAAAGTGATTTTCATGCTTCCAGGGGCTCGGGAAGTGAATTAAATACTATTTGGAGGCATTTAATGTTCAATCAAAAACAGCTGATTTTTGACAAAAGAGATAACACCCCCCCATTACGTCATGCTTCAGAAATGTGGAAAATGGTCCGTTTTCAAATGTTTTATTTTTGAACGTCAGTTCACATTTGTAGGTGGATCATCAGTGTTAGAGCTAAAATTAGCATGTTTAAAGTGATTTTCATGCTTCCAGGGGCCCTAAACACAAGATTTATGGAATGGTTAAAAGTGCATGAAAATGGCCAATTTACTCACTGAGTTTTCAAAAAGGGTTTCTTCACCCCGGGAAGTTAATTAAATACCATTTGGAGGCATTTAATGTTCGAGCAAAAACGGCTGATTTTCGACAAAAGAGATAACACCCCCCCATTACGTCATGCTTCAGAAATGTGGAAAATGGTCCGTTTTCAAATGTTTTATTTTTGAACGTCAGTTCACATTTGTAGGTGGATCATCAGTGTTAGAGCTAAAATTAGCATGTTTAAAGTGATTTTCATGCTTCCAGGGGCTCGGGAAGTGAATTAAATACTATTTGGAGGCATTTAATGTTCAAGCAAAAACAGCTGATTTTTGACAAAAGAGATAACACCCCCCCATTACGTCATGCTTCAGAAATGTGGAAAATGGTCCGTTTTCAAATGTTTTATTTTTGAACGTCAGTTCACATTTGTAGGTGGATCATCAGTGTTAGAGCTAAAATTAGCATGTTTAAAGTGATTTTCATGCTTCCAGGGGCCCTAAACACAAGATTTATGGAATGGTTAAAAGTGCATGAAAATGGCCAATTTACTCACTCTGAGTTCTCAAAAAGGGTTTCTTCACCCCGGGAAGTTAATTAAATACCATTTGGAGGCATTTAATGTTCGAGCAAAAACGGCTGATTTTCGACAAAAGAGATAACACGCCCCCATTACGTCATGCTTCAGAAATGTGGAAAATGGTCCGTTTTCAAATGTTTTATTTTTGAACATCAGTTCACATTTGTAGGTGGATCATCAGTGTTAGAGCTAAAATTAGCATGTTTAAAGTGATTTTCATGCTTCCAGGGGCTCGGGAAGTGAATTAAATACTATTTGGAGGCATTTAATGTTCAATCAAAAACAGCTGATTTTTGACAAAAGAGATAACACCCCCCCATTACGTCATGCTTCAGAAATGTGGAAAATGGTCCGTTTTCAAATGTTTTATTTTTTAACGTCAGTTCACATTTGTAGGTGGATCATCAGTGTTAGAGCTAAAATTAGCATGTTTAAAGTGATTTTCATGCTTCCAGGAGCCCTAAACACAAGATTTATGGAATGGTTAAAAGTGCATGAAAATGGCCAATTTACTCACTCTGAGTTCTCAAAAAGGGTTTCTTCACCCCGGGAAGTTAATTAAATACCATTTGGAGGCATTTAATGTTCGAGCAAAAACGGCTGATTTTCGACAAAAGAGATAACACCCCCCCATTACGTCATGCTTCAGAAATGTGGAAAATGGTCCGTTTTCAAATGTTTTATTTTTGAACGTCAGTTCACATTTGTAGGTGGATCATCAGTGTTAGAGCTAAAATTAGCATGTTTAAAGTGATTTTCATGCTTCCAGGGGCTCGGGAAGTGAATTAAATACTATTTGGAGGCATTTAATGTTCAATCAAAAACAGCTGATTTTTGACAAAAGAGATAACACCCCCCCATTACGTCATGCTTCAGAAATGTGGAAAATGGTCCGTTTTCAAATGTTTTATTTTTTAACGTCAGTTCACATTTGTAGGTGGATCATCAGTGTTAGAGCTAAAATTAGCATGTTTAAAGTGATTTTCATGCTTCCAGGGGCCCTAAACACAAGATTTATGGAATGGTTAAAAGTGCATGAAAATGGCCAATTTACTCACTCTGAGTTCTCAAAAAGGGTTTCTTCACCCCGGGAAGTTAATTAAATACCATTTGGAGGCATTTAATGTTCGAGCAAAAACGGCTGATTTTCGACAAAAGAGATAAAACCCCCCCATTACGTCATGCTTCAGAAATGTGGAAAATGGCCCGTTTTCAAATGTTTTATTTTTGAACGTCAGTTCACATTTGTAGGTGGATCATCAGTGTTAGAGCTAAAATTAGCATGTTTAAAGTGATTTTCATGCTTCCAGGGGCTCGGGAAGTGAATTAAATACTATTTGGAGGCATTTAATGTTCAAGCAAAAACAGCTGATTTTTGACAAAAGAGATAACACCCCCCATTACGTCATGCTTCAGAAATGTGGAAAATGGTCCGTTTTCAAATGTTTTATTTTTAAACGTCAGTTCACATTTGTAGGTGGATCATCAGTGTTAGAGCTAAAATTAGCATGTTTAAAGTGATTTTCATGCTTCCAGGGGCCCTAAACACAAGATTTATGGAATGGTTAAAAGTGCATGAAAATGGCCAATTTACTCACTCTGCGTTCTCAAAAAGGGTTTCTTCACCCCAGGAAGTTAATTAAATACCATTTGGAGGCATTTAATGTTCGAGCAAAAACGGCTGATTTTCGACAAAAGAGATAACACCCCCCCATTACGTCATGCTTCAGAAATGTGGAAAATGGTCCGTTTTCAAATGTTTTATTTTTGAACGTCAGTTCACATTTGTAGGTGGATCATCAGTGTTAGAGCTAAAATTAGCATGTTTAAAGTGATTTTCATGCTTCCAGGGGCCCTAAACACAAGATTTATGGAATGGTTAAAAGTGCATGAAAATGGCCAATTTACTCACTCTGAGTTCTCAAAAAGGGTTTCTTCACCCCGGGAAGTTAATTAAATACCATTTGGAGGCATTTAATGTTCGAGCAAAAACTGCTGATTTTCGACAAAAGAGATAACACCCCCCCATTACGTCATGCTTCAGAAATGTGGAAAATGGTCCGTTTTCAAATGTTTTATTTTTGAACGTCAGTTCACATTTGTAGGTGGATCATCAGTGTTAGAGCTAAAATTAGCATGTTTAAAGTGATTTTCATGCTTCCAGGGGCTCGGGAAGTGAATTAAATACTATTTGGAGGCATTTAATGTTCAATCAAAAACAGCTGATTTTTGACAAAAGAGATAACACCCCCCCATTACGTCATGCTTCAGAAATGTGGAAAATGGTCAGTTTTCAAATGTTTTATTTTTTAACGTCAGTTCACATTTGTAGGTGGATCATCAGTGTTAGAGCTAAAATTAGCATGTTTAAAGTGATTTTCATGCTTCCAGGGGCCCTAAACACAAGATTTATGGAATGGTTAAAAGTGCATGAAAATGGCCAATTTACTCACTCTGCGTTCTCAAAAAGGGTTTCTTCACCCCAGGAAGTTAATTAAATACCATTTGGAGCATTTAATGTTCGAGCAAAAACGGCTGATTTTCGACAAAAGAGATAACACCCCCCCATTACGTCATGCTTCAGAAATGTGGAAAATGGTCCGTTTTCAAATGTTTTATTTTTGAACGTCAGTTCACATTTGTAGGTGGATCATCAGTGTTAGAGCTAAAATTAGCATGTTTAAAGTGATTTTCATGCTTCCAGGGGCCCTAAACACAAGATTTATGGAATGGTTAAAAGTGCATGAAAATGGCCAATTTACTCACTCTGAGTTCTCAAAAAGGGTTTCTTCACCCCGGGAAGTTAATTAAATACCATTTGGAGACATTTAATGTTCGAGCAAAAACTGCTGATTTTCGACAAAAGAGATAACACCCCCCCATTACGTCATGCTTCAGAAATGTGGAAAATGGTCCGTTTTCAAATATTTTATTTTTGAACGTCAGTTCACATTTCTAGGTGGATCATCAGTGTTAGAGCTAAAATTAGCATGTTTAAAGTGATTTTCATGCTTCCAGGGGCTCGGAAAGTGAATTAAATACTATTTGGAGGCATTTAATGTTCAAGCAAAAACAGCTGATTTTTGACAAAAGAGATAACACCCCCCCATTACGTCATGCTTCAGAAATGTGGAAAATGGTCCGTTTTCAAATATTTTATTTTTGAACGTCAGTTCACATTTGTAGGTGGATCATCAGTGTTAGAGCTAAAATTAGCATGTTTAAAGTGATTTTCATGCTTCCAGGGGCCCTAAACACAAGATTTATGGAATGGTTAAAAGTGCATGAAAATGGCCAATTTACTCACTCTGAGTTCTCAAAAAGGGTTTCTTCACCCCGGGAAGTTAATTAAATACCATTTGGAGGCATTTAAAGTTCGAGCAAAAACGGCTGATTTTCGACAAAAGAGATAACACCCCCCCATTACGTCATGCTTCAGAAATGTGGAAAATGGTCCGTTTTCAAATGTTTTATTTTTGAACGTCAGTTCACATTTGTAGGTGGATCATCAGTGTTAGAGCTAAAATTAGCATGTTTAAAGTGATTTTCATGCTTCCAGGGGCTCGGGAAGTGAATTAAATACTATTTGGAGGCATTTAATGTTCAAGCAAAAACAGCTGATTTTTGACAAAAGAGATAACACCCCCCCATTACGTCATGCTTCAGAAATGTGGAAAATGGTCCGTTTTCAAATGTTTTATTTTTGAACGTCAGTTCACATTTGTAGGTGGATCATCAGTGTTAGAGCTAAAATTAGCATGTTTAAAGTGATTTTCATGCTTCCAGGGGCCCTAAACACAAGATTTATGGAATGGTTAAAAGTGCATGAAAATGGCCAATTTACTCACTCTGAGTTCTCAAAAAGGGTTTCTTCACCCCGGGAAGTTAATTAAATACCATTTGGAGGCATTTAATGTTCGAGCAAAAACGGCTGATTTTCGACAAAAGAGATAACACGCCCCCATTACGTCATGCTTCAGAAATTTGGAAAATGGTCCGTTTTCAAATGTTTTATTTTTGAACATCAGTTCACATTTGTAGGTGGATCATCAGTGTTAGAGCTAAAATTAGCATGTTTAAAGTGATTTTCATGCTTCCAGGAGCCCTAAACACAAGATTTATGGAATGGTTAAAAGTGCATGAAAATGGCCAATTTACTCACTCTGAGTTCTCAAAAAGGGTTTCTTCACCCCGGGAAGTTAATTAAATACCATTTGGAGGCATTTAATGTTCGAGCAAAAACGGCTGATTTTCGACAAAAGAGATAACACCCCCCCATTACGTCATGCTTCAGAAATGTGGAAAATGGTCCGTTTTCAAATGTTTTATTTTTGAACGTCAGTTCACATTTGTAGGTGGATCATCAGTGTTAGAGCTAAAATTAGCATGTTTAAAGTGATTTTCATGCTTCCAGGGGCTCGGGAAGTGAATTAAATACTATTTGGAGGCATTTAATGTTCAATCAAAAACAGCTGATTTTTGACAAAAGAGATAACAACCCCCCATTACGTCATGCTTCAGAAATGTGGAAAATGGTCCGTTTTCAAATGTTTTATTTTTTAACGTCAGTTCACATTTGTAGGTGGATCATCAGTGTTAGAGCTAAAATTAGCATGTTTAAAGTGATTTTCATGCTTCCAGGGGCCCTAAACACAAGATTTTTGGAATGGTTAAAAGTGCATGAAAATGGCCAATTTACTCACTCTGAGTTCTCAAAAAGGGTTTCTTCACCCCGGGAAGTTAATTAAATACCATTTGGAGGCATTTAATGTTCGAGCAAAAACGGCTGATTTTCGACAAAAGAGATAACACCCCCCCATTACGTCATGCTTCAGAAATGTGGAAAATGGTCCGTTTTCAAATGTTTTATTTTTGAACGTCAGTTCACATTTGTAGGTGGATCATCAGTGTTAGAGCTAAAATTAGCATGTTTAAAGTGATTTTCATGCTTCCAGGGGCTCGGGAAGTGAATTAAATACTATTTGGAGGCATTTAATGTTCAAGCAAAAACAGCTGATTTTTGACAAAAGAGATAACACCCCCCATTACGTCATGCTTCAGAAATGTGGAAAATGGTCCGTTTTCAAATGTTTTATTTTTAAACGTCAGTTCACATTTGTAGGTGGATCATCAGTGTTAGAGCTAAAATTAGCATGTTTAAAGTGATTTTCATGCTTCCAGGGGCCCTAAACACAAGATTTATGGAATGGTTAAAAGTGCATGAAAATGGCCAATTTACTCACTCTGCGTTCTCAAAAAGGGTTTCTTCACCCCAGGAAGTTAATTAAATACCATTTGGAGGCATTTAATGTTCGAGCAAAAACGGCTGATTTTCGACAAAAGAGATAACACCCCCCCATTACGTCATGCTTCAGAAATGTGGAAAATGGTCCGTTTTCAAATGTTTTATTTTTGAACGTCAGTTCACATTTGTAGGTGGATCATCAGTGTTAGAGCTAAAATTAGCATGTTTAAAGTGATTTTCATGCTTCCAGGGGCCCTAAACACAAGATTTATGGAATGGTTAAAAGTGCATGAAAATGGCCAATTTACTCACTCTGAGTTCTCAAAAAGGGTTTCTTCACCCCGGGAAGTTAATTAAATACCATTTGGAGGCATTTAATGTTCGAGCAAAAACTGCTGATTTTCGACAAAAGAGATAACACCCCCCCATTACGTCATGCTTCAGAAATGTGGAAAATGGTCCGTTTTCAAATGTTTTATTTTTGAACGTCAGTTCACATTTGTAGGTGGATCATCAGTGTTAGAGCTAAAATTAGCATGTTTAAAGTGATTTTCATGCTTCCAGGGGCTCGGGAAGTGAATTAAATACTATTTGGAGGCATTTAATGTTCAATCAAAAACAGCTGATTTTTGACAAAAGAGATAACACCCCCCCATTACGTCATGCTTCAGAAATGTGGAAAATGGTCAGTTTTCAAATGTTTTATTTTTTAACGTCAGTTCACATTTGTAGGTGGATCATCAGTGTTAGAGCTAAAATTAGCATGTTTAAAGTGATTTTCATGCTTCCAGGGGCCCTAAACACAAGATTTATGGAATGGTTAAAAGTGCATGAAAATGGCCAATTTACTCACTCTGAGTTCTCAAAAAGGGTTTCTTCACCCCGGGAAGTTAATTAAATACCATTTGGAGGCATTTAATGTTCGAGCAAAAACGGCTGATTTTCGACAAAAGAGATAACACCCCCCCATTACGTCATGCTTCAGAAATGTGGAAAATGGTCCGTTTTCAAATGTTTTATTTTTGAACGTCAGTTCACATTTGTAGGTGGATCATCAGTGTTAGAGCTAAAATTAGCATGTTTAAAGTGATTTTCATGCTTCCAGGGGCTCGGGAAGTGAATTAAATACTATTTGGAGGCATTTAATGTTCAAGCAAAAACAGCTGATTTTTGACAAAAGAGATAACACCCCCCATTACGTCATGCTTCAGAAATGTGGAAAATGGTCCGTTTTCAAATGTTTTATTTTTAAACGTCAGTTCACATTTGTAGGTGGATCATCAGTGTTAGAGCTAAAATTAGCATGTTTAAAGTGATTTTCATGCTTCCAGGGGCCCTAAACACAAGATTTATGGAATGGTTAAAAGTGCATGAAAATGGCCAATTTACTCACTCTGCGTTCTCAAAAAGGGTTTCTTCACCCCAGGAAGTTAATTAAATACCATTTGGAGGCATTTAATGTTCGAGCAAAAACGGCTGATTTTCGACAAAAGAGATAACACCCCCCCATTACGTCATGCTTCAGAAATGTGGAAAATGGTCCGTTTTCAAATGTTTTATTTTTGAACGTCAGTTCACATTTGTAGGTGGATCATCAGTGTTAGAGCTAAAATTAGCATGTTTAAAGTGATTTTCATGCTTCCAGGGGCCCTAAACACAAGATTTATGGAATGGTTAAAAGTGCATGAAAATGGCCAATTTACTCACTCTGAGTTCTCAAAAAGGGTTTCTTCACCCCGGGAAGTTAATTAAATACCATTTGGAGGCATTTAATGTTCGAGCAAAAACTGCTGATTTTCGACAAAAGAGATAACACCCCCCCATTACGTCATGCTTCAGAAATGTGGAAAATGGTCCGTTTTCAAATGTTTTATTTTTGAACGTCAGTTCACATTTCTAGGTGGATCATCAGTGTTAGAGCTAAAATTAGCATGTTTTAAGTGATTTTCATGCTTCCAGGGGCTCGGAAAGTGAATTAAATACTATTTGGAGGCATTTAATGTTCAAGCAAAAACAGCTGATTTTTGACAAAAGAGATAACACCCCCCCATTACGTCATGCTTCAGAAATGTGGAAAATGGTCCGTTTTCAAATATTTTATTTTTGAACGTCAGTTCACATTTGTAGGTGGATCATCAGTGTTAGAGATAAAATTAGCATGTTTAAAGTGATTTTCATGCTTCGAGGGGCCCTAAACACAAGTTTTATGGAATGGTTAAAAGTGCATGAAAATGGCCAATTTACTCACTCTGAGTTCTCAAAAAGGGTTTCTTCACCCCGGGAAGTTAATTAATTACCATTTGGAGGCATTTAATGTTCGAGCAAAAACTGCTGATTTTCGACAAAAGAGATAACACCCCCCCATTACGTCATGCTTCAGAAATGTGGAAAATGGTCCGTTTTCAAATGTTTTATTTTTGAACATCAGTTCACTTTTGTAGGTGGATCATCAGTGTTAGAGCTAAAATTTGCATGTTTAAAGTGATTTTCATGCTTCCAGGGGCTCGGGAAGTGAATTAAATACTATTTGGAGGCATTTAATGTTCAATCAAAAACAGCTGATTTTTGACAAAAGAGATAACACCCCCCCATTACGTCATGCTTCAGAAATGTGGAAAATGGTCCGTTTTCAAATGTTTTATTTTTTAACGTCAGTTCACATTTGTAGGTGGATCATCAGTGTAAGAGCTAAAATTAGCATGTTTAAAGTGATTTTCATGCTTCCAGGGGCCCTAAACACAAGATTTATGGAATGGTTAAAAGTGCTTGAAAATGGCCAATTTACTCACTCTGAGTTCTCAAAAAGGGTTTCTTCACCCCGGGAAATTAATTAAATACCATTTGGAGGCATTTAATGTTCGAGCAAAAACGGCTGATTTTCGACAAAAGAGATAACACCCCCCCATTACGTCATGCTTCAGAAATGTGGAAAATGGTCCGTTTTCAAATGTTTTATTTTTGAACGTCTGTTCACATTTGTAGGTGGATCATCAGTGTTAGAGCTAAAATTAGCATGTTTAAAGTGATTTTCATGCTTCCAGGGGCTCGGGAAGTGAATTAAATACTATTTGGAGGCATTTAATGTTCAAGCAAAAACAGCTGATTTTTGACAAAAGAGATAACACCCCCCCATTACGTCATGCTTCAGAAATGTGGAAAATGGTCCGTTTTCAAATGTTTTATTTTTGAACGTCAGTTCACATTTGTAGGTGGATCATCAGTGTTAGAGCTAAAATTAGCATGTTTAAAGTGATTTTCATGCTTCCAGGGGCCCTAAACACAAGATTTATGGAATGGTTAAAAGTGCATGAAAATGGCCAATTTACTCACTCTGAGTTCTCAAAAAGGGTTTCTTCACCCCGGGAAGTTAATTAAATACCATTTGGAGGCATTTAATGTTCGAGCAAAAACTGCTGATTTTCGACAAAAGAGATAACACCCCCCCATTACGTCACGCTTCAGAAATGTGGAAAATGGTCCGTTTTCAATTGTTTTATTTTTGAACGTCAGTTCACATTTGTAGGTGGATCATCAGTGTTAGAGCTAAAATTAGCATGTTTAAAGTGATTTTCATGCTTCCAGGGGCTCAGGAAGTGAATTAAATACTATTTGGAGGCATTTAATGTTCAATCAAAAACAGCTGATTTTTGACAAAAGAGATAACACCCCCCCATTACGTCATGCTTCAGAAATGTGGAAAATGGTCCGTTTTCAAATGTTTTATTTTTGAACGTCAGTTCACATTTGTAGGTGGATCATCAGTGTTAGAGCTAAAATTAGCATGTTTAAAGTGATTTTCATGCTTCCAGGGGCCCTAAACACAAGATTTATGGAATGGTTAAAAGTGCATGAAAATGGCCAATTTACTCACTCTGAGTTTTCAAAAAGGGTTTCTTCACCCCGGGAAGTTAATTAAATACCATTTGGAGGCATTTAATGTTCGAGCAAAAACGGCTGATTTTCGACAAAAGAGATAACACCCCCCCATTACGTCATGCTTCAGAAATGTGGAAAATGGTCCGTTTTCAAATGTTTTAATTTTGAACGTCAGTTCACATTTGTAGGTGGATCATCAGTGTTAGAGCTAAAATTAGCATGTTTAAAGTGATTTTCATGCCTCCAGGGGCTCGGGAAGTGAATTAAATACTATTTGGAGGCATTTAATGTTCAAGCAAAAACAGCTGATTTTTGACAAAAGAGATAACACCCCCCCATTACGTCATGCTTCAGAAATGTGGAAAATGGTCCGTTTTCAAATGTTTTATTTTTGAACGTCAGTTCACATTTGTAGGTGGATCATCAGTGTTAGAGCTAAAATTTGCATGTTTAAAGTGATTTTCATGCTTCCAGGGGCCCTAAACACAAGATTTATGGAATGGTTAAAAGTGCATGAAAATGGCCAATTTACTCACTCTGAGTTCTCAAAAAGGGTTTCTTCACCCCGGGAAGTTAATTAAATACCATTTGGAGGCATTTAATGTTCGAGCAAAAACGGCTGATTTTCGACAAAAGAGATAACACCCCCCCATTACGTCATGCTTCAGAAATGTGGAAAATGGTCCGTTTTCAAATGTTTTATTTTTGAACGTCAGTTCACATTTGTAGGTGGATCATCAGTGTTAGAGCTAAAATTAGCATGTTTAAAGTGATTTTCATGCTTCCAGGGGCTCGGGAAGTGAATTAAATACTATTTGGAGGCATTTAATGTTCAAGCAAAAACAGCTGATTTTTGACAAAAGAGATAACACCCCCCCATTACGTCATGCTTCAGAAATGTGGAAAATGGTCCGTTTTCAAATGTTTTATTTTTTAACGTCAGTTCACATTTGTAGGTGGATCATCAGTGTTAGAGCTAAAATTAGCATGTTTAAAGTGATTTTCATGCTTCCAGGGGCCCTAAACACAAGATTTATGGAATGGTTAAAAGTGCATGAAAATGGCCAATTTACTCACTCTGAGTTCTCAAAAAGGGTTTCTTCACCCCGGGAAGTTAATTAAATACCATTTGGAGGCATTTAATGTTCGAGCAAAAACTGCTGATTTTCGACAAAAGAGATAACACCCCCCCATTACGTCATGCTTCAGAAATGTGGAAAATGGTCCGTTTTCAATTGTTTTATTTTTGAACGTCAGTTCACATTTGTAGGTGGATCATCAGTGTTAGAGCTAAAATTAGCATGTTTAAAGTGATTTTCATGCTTCCAGGGGCTCGGGAAGTGAATTAAATACTATTTGGAGGCATTTAATGTTCAATCAAAAACAGCTGATTTTTGACAAAAGAGATAACACCCCCCCATTACGTCATGCTTCAGAAATGTGGAAAATGGTCCGTTTTCAAATGTTTTATTTTTGAACGTCAGTTCACATTTGTAGGTGGATCATCAGTGTTAGAGCTAAAATTAGCATGTTTAAAGTGATTTTCATGCTTCCAGGGGCCCTAAACACAAGATTTATGGAATGGTTAAAAGTGCATGAAAATGGCCAATTTACTCACTCTGAGTTTTCAAAAAGGGTTTCTTCACCCCGGGAAGTTAATTAAATACCATTTGGAGGCATTTAATGTTCGAGCAAAAACGGCTGATTTTCGACAAAAGAGATAACACCCCCCCATTACGTCATGCTTCAGAAATGTGGAAAATGGTCCGTTTTCAAATGTTTTATTTTTGAACGTCAGTTCACATTTGTAGGTGGATCATCAGTGTTAGAGCTAAAATTAGCATGTTTAAAGTGATTTTCATGCTTCCAGGGGCTCGGGAAGTGAATTAAATACTATTTGGAGGCATTTAATGTTCAAGCAAAAACAGCTGATTTTTGACAAAAGAGATAACACCCCCCCATTACGTCATGCTTCAGAAATGTGGAAAATGGTCCGTTTTCAAATGTTTTATTTTTGAAAGTCAGTTCACATTTGTAGGTGGATCATCAGTGTTAGAGCTAAAATTAGCATGTTTAAAGTGATTTTCATGCTTCCAGGGGCCCTAAACACAAGATTTATGGAATGGTTAAAAGTGCATGAAAATGGCCAATTTACTCACTCTGAGTTCTCAAAAAGGGTTTCTTCACCCCGGGAAGTTAATTAAATACCATTTGGAGGCATTTAATGTTCGAGCAAAAACGGCTGATTTTCGACAAAAGAGATAACACGCCCCCATTACGTCATGCTTCAGAAATGTGGAAAATGGTCCGTTTTCAAATGTTTTATTTTTGAACATCAGTTCACATTTGTAGGTGGATCATCAGTGTTAGAGCTAAAATTAGCATGTTTAAAGTGATTTTCATGCTTCCAGGGGCCCGGGAAGTGAATTAAATACTATTTGGAGGCATTTAATGTTCAATCAAAAACAGCTGATTTTTGACAAAAGAGATAACACCCCCCCATTACGTCATGGTTCAGAAATGTGGAAAATGGTCCGTTTTCAAATGTTTTATTTTTTAACGTCAGTTCACATTTGTAGGTGGATCATCAGTGTTAGAGCTAAAATTAGCATGTTTAAAGTGATTTTCATGCTTCCAGGGGCCCTAAACACAAGATTTATGGAATGGTTAAAAGTGCATGAAAATGGCCAATTTACTCACTCTGAGTTCTCAAAAAGGGTTTCTTCACCCCGGGAAGTTAATTAAATACCATTTGGAGGCATTTAATGTTCGAGCAAAAACGGCTGATTTTCGACAAAAGAGATAACACCCCCCCATTACGTCATGCTTCAGAAATGTGGAAAATGGTCCGTTTTCAAATGTTTTATTTTTGAACGTCAGTTCACATTTGTAGGTGGATCATCAGTGTTAGAGCTAAAATTAGCATGTTTAAAGTGATTTTCATGCTTCCAGGGGCTCGGGAAGTGAATTAAATACTATTTGGAGGCATTTAATGTTCAATCAAAAACAGCTGATTTTTGACAAAAGAGATAACACCCCCCCCATTACGTCATGCTTCAGAAATGTGGAAAATGGTCCGTTTTCAAATGTTTTATTTTTTAACGTCAGTTCACATTTGTAGGTGGATCATCAGTGTTAGAGCTAAAATTAGCATGTTTAAAGTGATTTTCATGCTTCCAGGGGCCCTAAACACAAGATTTATGGAATGGTTAAAAGTGCATGAAAATGGCCAATTTACTCACTCTGAGTTCTCAAAAAGGGTTTCTTCACCCCGGGAAGTTAATTAAATACCATTTGGAGGCATTTAATGTTCGAGCAAAAACGGCTGATTTTCGACAAAAGAGATAACACCCCCCCATTACGTCATGCTTCAGAAATGTGGAAAATGGTCCGTTTTCAAATGTTTTATTTTTGAACGTCAGTTCACATTTGTAGGTGGATCATCAGTGTTAGAGCTAAAATTAGCATGTTTAAAGTGATTTTCATGCTTCCAGGGGCTCGGGAAGTGAATTAAATACTATTTGGAGGCATTTAATGTTCAAGCAAAAATAGCTGATTTTTGACAAAAGAGATAACACCCCCGTTACGTCATGCTTCAGAAATGTGGAAAATGGTCCGTTTTCAAATGTTTTATTTTTAAACGTCAGTTCACATTTGTAGGTGGATCATCAGTGTTAGAGCTAAAATTAGCATGTTTAAAGTGATTTTCATGCTTCCAGGGGCCCTAAACACAAGATTTATGGAATGGTTAAAAGTGCATGAAAATGGCCAATTTACTCACTCTGCGTTCTCAAAAAGGGTTTCTTCACCCCAGGAAGTTAATTAAATACCATTTGGAGGCATTTAATGTTCGAGCAAAAACGGCTGATTTTCGACAAAAGAGATAACACCCCCCCCATTACGTCATGCTTCAGAAATGTGGAAAATGGTCCGTTTTCAAATGTTTTATTTTTGAACGTCAGTTCACATTTGTAGGTGGATCATCAGTGTTAGAGCTAAAATTAGCATGTTTAAAGTGATTTTCATGCTTCCAGGGGCCCTAAACACAAGATTTATGGAATGGTTAAAAGTGCATGAAAATGGCCAATTTACTCACTCTGAGTTCTCAAAAAGGGTTTCTTCACCGCGGGAAGTTAATTAATTACCATTTGGAGGCATTTAATGTTCGAGCAAAAACTGCTGATTTTCGACAAAAGAGATAACACCCCCCCATTACGTCATGCTTCAGAAATGTGGAAAATGGTCCGTTTTCAAATGTTTTATTTTTGAACATCATTTCACATTTGTAGGTGGATCATCAGTGTTAGAGCTAAAATTTGCATGTTTAAAGTGATTTTCATGCTTCCAGGGGCTCGGGAAGTGAATTAAATACTATTTGGAGGCATTTAATGTTCAATCAAAAACAGCTGATTTTTGACAAAAGAGATAACACCCCCCCATTACGTCATGCTTCAGAAATGTGGAAAATGGTCCGTTTTCAAATGTTTTATTTTTGAACGTCAGTTCACATTTGTAGGTGGATCATCAGTGTTAGAGCTAAAATTAGCATGTTTAAAGTGATTTTCATGCTTCCAGGGGCCCTAAACACAAGATTTATGGAATGGTTCAAAGTGCATGATAATGGCCAATTTACTCACTCTGAGTTCTCAAAAAGGGTTTCTTCACCCCGGGAAGTTAATTAAATACCATTTGGAGGCATTTAATGTTCGAGCAAAAACGGCTGATTTTCGACAAAAGAGATAACACCCCCCCATTACGTCATGCTTCAGAAATGTGGAAAATGGTCCGTTTTCAAATGTTTTATTTTTGAACGTCAGTTCACATTTGTAGGTGGATCATCAGTGTTAGAGCTAAAATTAGCATGTTTAAAGTGATTTTCATGCTTCCAGGGGCTCGGGAAGTGAATTAAATACTATTTGGAGGCATTTAATGTTCAAGCAAAAACAGCTGATTTTTGACAAAAGAGATAACACCCCCCCATTACGTCATGCTTCAGAAATGTGGAAAATGGTCCGTTTTCAAATGTTTTATTTTTGAACGTCAGTTCGCATTTGTAGGTGGATCATCAGTGTTAGAGCTAAAATTAGCATGTTTAAAGTGATTTTCATGCTTCCAGGGGCCCTAAACACAAGATTTATGGAATGGTTAAAAGTGCATGAAAATGGCCAATTTACTCACTCTGATTTCTCAAAAAGGGTTTCTTCACCCCGGGAAGTTAATTAAATACCATTTGGAGGCATTTAATGTTCGAGCAGAAACGGCTGATTTTCGACAAAAGAGATAACACCCCCCCCATTAAGTCATGCTTCAGAAATGTGGAAAATGGTCCGTTTTCAAATGTTTTATTTTGGAACGTCAGTTCACATTTGTAGGTGGATCATCAGTGTTAGAGCTAAAATTAGCATGTTTATAGTGATGTTCATGCTTCCAGGGGCTCGGGAAGTGAATTAAATACTATTTGGAGGCATTTAATGTTCAATCAAAAACAGCTGATTTTTGACAAAAGAGATAACACCCCCCCATTACGTCATGCTTCAGAAATGTGGAAAATGGTCCGTTTTAAAATGTTTTATTTTTGAATGTCAGTTCACATTTGTAGGTGGATCATCAGTGTTAGAGCTAAAATTAGCATGTTTAAAGTGATTTTCATGCTTCCAGGGGCCCTAAACACAAGATTTATGGAATGGTTAAAAGTGCATGAAAATGGCCAATTTACTCACTCTGAGTTCTCAAAAAGGGTTTCTTCACCCCGGGAAGTTAATTAAATACCATTTGGAGGCATTTAATGTTCGAGCAAAAACGGCTGATTTTCGACAAAAGAGATAACACCCCCCCATTACGTCATGCTTCAGAAATGTGGAAAATGGTCCGTTTTCAAATGTTTTATTTTTGAACGTCAGTTCACATTTGTAGGTGGATCATCAGTGTTAGAGCTAAAATTAGCATGTTTAAAGTGATTTTCATGCTTCCAGGGGCTCGGGAAGTGAATTAAATACTATTTGGAGGCATTTAATGTTCAAGCAAAAACAGCTGATTTTTGACAAAAGAGATAACACCCCCCCATTACGTCATGCTTCAGAAATGTGGAAAATGGTCCGTTTTCAAATGTTTTATTTTTGAACGTCAGTTCACATTTGTAGGTGGATCATCAGTGTTAGAGCTAAAATTAGCATGTTTAAAGTGATTTTCATGCTTCCAGGGGCCCTAAACACAAGATTTATGGAATGGTTAAAAGTGCATGAAAATGGCCAATTTACTCACTCTGAGTTCTCAAAAAGGGTTTCTTCACCCCGGGAAGTTAATTAAATACCATTTGGAGGCATTTAATGTTCGAGCAAAAACGGCTGATTTTCGACAAAAGAGATAACACGCCCCCATTACGTCATGCTTCAGAAATGTGGAAAATGGTCCGTTTTCAAATGTTTTATTTTTGAACATCAGTTCACATTTGTAGGTGGATCATCAGTGTTAGAGCTAAAATTAGCATGTTTAAAGTGATTTTCATGCTTCCAGGGGCTCGGGAAGTGAATTAAATACTATTTGGAGGCATTTAATGTTCAATCAAAAACAGCTGATTTTTGACAAAAGAGATAACACCCCCCCATTACGTCATGCTTCAGAAATGTGGAAAATGGTCCGTTTTCAAATGTTTTATTTTTTAACGTCAGTTCACATTTGTAGGTGGATCATCAGTGTTAGAGCTAAAATTAGCATGTTTAAAGTGATTTTCATGCTTCCAGGGGCCCTAAACACAAGATTTATGGAATGGTTAAAAGTGCATGAAAATGGCCAATTTACTCACTCTGAGTTCTCAAAAAGGGTTTCTTCACCCCGGGAAGTTAATTAAATACCATTTGGAGGCATTTAATGTTCGAGCAAAAACGGCTGATTTTCGACAAAAGAGATAACACCCCCCCATTACGTCATGCTTCAGAAATGTGGAAAATGGTCCGTTTTCAAATGTTTTATTTTTGAACGTCAGTTCACATTTGTAGGTGGATCATCAGTGTTAGAGCTAAAATTAGCATGTTTAAAGTGATTTTCATGCTTCCAGGGGCTCGGGAAGTGAATTAAATACTATTTGGAGGCATTTAATGTTCAAGCAAAAACAGCTGATTTTTGACAAAAGAGATAACACCCCCCCATTACGTCATGCTTCAGAAATGTGGAAAATGGTCCGTTTTCAAATGTTTTATTTTTTAACGTCAGTTCACATTTGTAGGTGGATCATCAGTGTTAGAGCTAAAATTAGCATGTTTAAAGTGATTTTCATGCTTCCAGGGGCCCTAAACACAAGATTTATGGAATGGTTAAAAGTGCATGAAAATGGCCAATTTACTCACTCTGAGTTCTCAAAAAGGGTTTCTTCACCCCGGGAAGTTAATTAAATACCATTTGGAGGCATTTAATATTCGAGCAAAAACTGCTGATTTTCGACAAAAGAGATAACACCCTACCATTACGTCATGCTTCAGAAATGTGGAAAATGGTCCGTTTTCAAATGTTTTATTTTTTAACGTCAGTTCACATTTGTAGGTGGATCATCAGTGTTAGAGCTAAAATTAGCATGTTTAAAGTGATTTTCATGCTTCCAGGGGCTCGGGAAGTGAATTAAATACTATTTGGAGGCATTTAATGTTCAAGCAAAAACAGCTGATTTTTGACAAAAGAGATAACACCCCCCATTACGTCATGCTTCAGAAATGTGGAAAATGGTCCGTTTTCAAATGTTTTATTTTTGAACGTCAGTTCACATTTGTAGGTGGATCATCAGTGTTAGAGCTAAAATTAGCATGTTTAAAGTGATTTTCATGCTTCCAGGGGCCCTAAACACAAGATTTATGGAATGGTTAAAAGTGCATGAAAATGGCCAATTTACTCACTCTGAGTTCTCAAAAAGGGTTTCTTCACCCCGGGAAGTTAATTAAATACCATTTGGAGGCATTTAATGTTCGAGCAAAAACGGCTGATTTTTGACAAAAGAGATAACACCCCCCCATTACGTCATGCTTCAGAAATGTGGAAAATGGTCCGTTTTCAAATGTTTTATTTTTGAACGTCAGTTCACATTTGTAGGTGGATCATCAGTGTTAGAGCTAAAATTAGCATGTTTAAAGTGATTTTCATGCTTCCAGGGGCTCGGGAAGTGAATTAAATACTATTTGGAGGCATTTAATGTTCAAGCAAAAACAGCTGATTTTTGACAAAAGAGATAACACCCCCCCATTACGTCATGCTTCAGAAATGTGGAAAATGGTCTGTTTTCAAATGTTTTATTTTTGAACGTCAGTTCACATTTGTAGGTGGATCATCAGTGTTAGAGCTAAAATTAGCATGTTTAAAGTGATTTTCATGCTTCCAGGGGCCCTAAACACAAGATTTATGGAATGGTTAAAAGTGCATGAAAATGGCCAATTTACTCACTCTGAGTTCTCAAAAAGGGTTTCTTCACCCCGGGAAGTTAATTAAATACCATTTGGAGGCATTTAATGTTCGAGCAAAAACGGCTGATTTTCGACAAAAGAGATAACACGCCCCCATTACGTCATGCTTCAGAAATGTGGAAAATGGTCCGTTTTCAAATGTTTTATTTTTGAACATCAGTTCACATTTGTAGGTGGATCATCAGTGTTAGAGCTAAAATTAGCATGTTTAAAGTGATTTTCATGCTTCCAGGGGCTCGGAAGTGAATTAAATACTATTTGGAGGCATTTAATGTTCAATCAAAAACAGCTGATTTTTGACAAAAGAGATAACACCCCCCCATTACGTCATGCTTCAGAAATGTGGAAAATGGTCCGTTTTCAAATGTTTTATTTTTTAACGTCAGTTCACATTTGTAGGTGGATCATCAGTGTTAGAGCTAAAATTAGCATGTTTAAAGAGATTTTCATGCTTCCAGGGGCCCTAAACACAAGATTTATGGAATGGTTAAAAGTGCATGAAAATGGCCAATTTACTCACTCTGAGTTCTCAAAAAGGGTTTCTTCACCCCGGGAAGTTAATTAAATACCATTTGGAGGCATTTAATGTTCGAGCAAAAACGGCTGATTTTCGACAAAAGAGATAACACCCCCCCATTACGTCATGCTTCAGAAATGTGGAAAATGGTCCGTTTTCAAATGTTTTATTTTTGAACGTCGGTTCACATTTGTAGGTGGATCATCAATGTTAGAGCTAAAATTAGCATGTTTAAAGTGATTTTCATGCTTCCAGGGGCTCAGGAAGTGAATTAAATACTATTTGGAGGCATTTAATGTTCAATCAAAAACAGCTGATTTTTGACAAAAGAGATAACACCCCCCCATTACGTCATGCTTCAGAAATGTGGAAAATGGTCCGTTTTCAAATGTTTTATTTTTTAACGTCAGTTCACATTTGTAGGTGGATCATCAGTGTTAGAGCTAAAATTAGCATGTTTAAAGTGATTTTCATGCTTCCAGGGGCCCTAAACACAAGATTTATGGAATGGTTAAAAGTGCATGAAAATGGCCAATTTACTCACTCTGAGTTCTCAAAAAGGGTTTCTTCACCCCGGGAAGTTAATTAAATACCATTTGGAGGCATTTAATGTTCGAGCAAAAACGGCTGATTTTCGACAAAAGAGATAACACCCCCCCATTACGTCATGCTTCAGAAATGTGGAAAATGGTCCGTTTTCAAATGTTTTATTTTTGAACGTCAGTTCACATTTGTAGGTGGATCATCAGTGTTAGAGCTAAAATTAGCATGTTTAAAGTGATTTTCATGCTTCCAGGGGCTCGGGAAGTGAATTAAATACTATTTGGAGGCATTTAATGTTCAATCAAAAACAGCTGATTTTTGACAAAAGAGATAACACCCCCCCATTACGTCATGCTTCAGAAATGTGGAAAATGGTCCGTTTTCAAATGTTTTATTTTTGAACGTCAGTTCACATTTGTAGGTGGATCATCAGTGTTAGAGCTAAAATTAGCATGTTTAAAGTGATTTTCATGCTTCCAGGGGCCCTAAACACAAGATTTATGGAATGGTTAAAAGTGCATGAAAATGGCCAATTTACTCACTCTGCGTTCTCAAAAAGGGTTTCTTCACCCCAGGAAGTTAATTAAATACCATTTGGAGGCATTTAATGTTCGAGCAAAAACGGCTGATTTTCGACAAAAGAGATAACACCCCCCCATTACGTCATGCTTCAGAAATGTGGAAAATGGTCCGTTTTCAAATGTTTTATTTTTGAACGTCAGTTCACATTTGTAGGTGGATCATCAGTGTTAGAGCTAAAATTAGCATGTTTAAAGTGATTTTCATGCTTCCAGGGGCCCTAAACACAAGATTTATGGAATGGTTAAAAGTGCATGAAAATGGCCAATTTACTCACTCTGAGTTCTCAAAAAGGGTTTCTTCACCCCGGGAAGTTAATTAAATACCATTTGGAGGCATTTAATGTTCGAGCAAAAACTGCTGATTTTCGACAAAAGAGATAACACCCCCTCATTACGTCATGCTTCAGAAATGTGGAAAATGGTCCGTTTTCAAATGTTTTATTTTTGAACGTCAGTTCACATTTGTAGGTGGATCATCAGTGTTAGAGCTAAAATTAGCATGTTTAAAGTGATTTTCATGCTTCCAGGGGCTCGGGAAGTGAATTAAATACTATTTGGAGGCATTTAATGTTCAAGCAAAAACAGCTGATTTTTGACAAAAGAGATAACACCCCCCCATTACGTCATGCTTCAGAAATGTGGAAAATGGTCCGTTTTCAAATGTTTTATTTTTGAACGTCAGTTCACATTTGTAGGTGGATCATCAGTGTTAGAGATAAAATTAGCATGTTTAAAGTGATTTTCATGCTTCCAGGGGCTCGGGAAGTGAATTAAATACTATTTGGAGGCATTTAATGTTCAAGCAAAAACAGCTGATTTTTGACAAAAGAGATAACACCCCCCCATTACGTCATGCTTCAGAAATGTGGAAAATGGTCCGTTTTCAAATGTTTTATTTTTGAACGTCAGTTCACATTTGTAGGTGGATCATCAGTGTTAGAGCTAAAATTAGCATGTTTAAAGTGATTTTCATGCTTCCAGGGGCCCTAAACACAAGATTTATGGAATGGTTAAAAGTGCATGAAAATTGCCAATTTACTCACTCTGAGTTCTCAAAAAGGGTTTCTTCACCCCGGGAAGTTAATTAAATACCATTTGGAGGCATTTAATGTTCGAGCAAAAACGGCTGATTTTTGACAAAAGAGATAACACCCCCCCATTACGTCATGCTTCAGAAATGTGGAAAATGGTCTGTTTTCAAATGTTTTATTTTTGTACGTCAGTTCACATTTGTAGGTGGATCATCAGTGTTAGAGCTAAAATTAGCATGTTTAAAGTGATTTTCATGCTTCCAGGGGCTCGGGAAGTGAATTAAATACTATTTGGAGGCATTTAATGTTCAAGCAAAAACAGCTGATTTTTGACAAAAGAGATAACACCCCCCCATTACGTCATGCTTCAGAAATGTGGAAAATGATCTGTTTTCAAATGTTTTATTTTTGAACGTCAGTTCACATTTGTAGGTGGATCATCAGTGTTAGAGCTAAAATTAGCATGTTTAAAGTGATTTTCATGCTTCCAGGGGCCCTAAACACAAGATTTATGGAATGGTTAAAAGTGCATGAAAATGGCCAATTTACTCACTCTGAGTTCTCAAAAAGGGTTTCTTCACCCCGGGAAGTTAATTAAATACCATTTGGAGGCATTTAATGTTCGAGCAAAAACGGCTGATTTTCGACAAAAGAGATAACACGCCCCCATTACGTCATGCTTCAGAAATGTGGAAAATGGTCCGTTTTCAAATGTTTTATTTTTGAACATCAGTTCACATTTGTAGGTGGATCATCAGTGTTAGAGCTAAAATTAGCATGTTTAAAGTGATTTTCATGCTTCCAGGGGCTCGGAAGTGAATTAAATACTATTTGGAGGCATTTAATGTTCAATCAAAAACAGCTGATTTTTGACAAAAGAGATAACACCCCCCCATTACGTCATGCTTCAGAAATGTGGAAAATGGTCCGTTTTCAAATGTTTTATTTTTTAACGTCAGTTCACATTTGTAGGTGGATCATCAGTGTTAGAGCTAAAATTAGCATGTTTAAAGTGATTTTCATGCTTCCAGGGGCCCTAAACACAAGATTTATGGAATGGTTAAAAGTGCATGAAAATGGCCAATTTACTCACTCTGAGTTCTCAAAAAGGGTTTCTTCACCCCGGGAAGTTAATTAAATACCATTTGGAGGCATTTAATGTTCGAGCAAAAACGGCTGATTTTCGACAAAAGAGATAACACCCCCCCATTACGTCATGCTTCAGAAATGTGGAAAATGGTCCGTTTTCAAATCTTTTATTTTTGAACGTCGGTTCACATTTGTAGGTGGATCATCAATGTTAGAGCTAAAATTAGCATGTTTAAAGTGATTTTCATGCTTCCAGGGGCTCGGGAAGTGAATTAAATACTATTTGGAGGCATTTAATGTTCAAGCAAAAACAGCTGATTTTTGACAAAAGAGATAACACCCCCCCATTACGTCATGCTTCAGAAATGTGGAAAATGGTCCGTTTTCAAATGTTTTATTTTTGAACGTCAGTTCACATTTGTAGGTGGATCATCAGTGTTAGAGCTAAAATTAGCATGTTTAAAGTGATTTTCATGCTTCCAGGGGCCCTAAACACAAGATTTATGGAATGGTTAAAAGTGCATGAAAATGGCCAATTTACTCACTCTGAGTTCTCAAAAAGGGTTTCTTCACCCCGGGAAGTTAATTAAATACCATTTGGAGGCATTTAATGTTCGAGCAAAAACGGCTGATTTTCGACAAAAGAGATAACACGCCCCCATTACGTCATGCTTCAGAAATGTGGAAAATGGTCCGTTTTCAAATGTTTTATTTTTGAACATCAGTTCACATTTGTAGGTGGATCATCAGTGTTAGAGCTAAAATTAGCATGTTTAAAGTGATTTTCATGCTTCCAGGGGCTCGGGAAGTGAATTAAATACTATTTGGAGGCATTTAATGTTCAATCAAAAACAGCTGATTTTTGACAAAAGAGATAACACCCCCCCATTACGTCATGCTTCAGAAATGTGGAAAATGGTCCGTTTTCAAATGTTTTATTTTTTAACGTCAGTTCACATTTGTAGGTGGATCATCAGTGTTAGAGCTAAAATTAGCATGTTTAAAGTGATTTTCATGCTTCCAGGGGCCCTAAACACAAGATTTATGGAATGGTTAAAAGTGCATGAAAATGGCCAATTTACTCACTCTGAGTTCTCAAAAAGGGTTTCTTCACCCCGGGAAGTTAATTAAATACCATTTGGAGGCATTTAATGTTCGAGCAAAAACGGCTGATTTTCGACAAAAGAGATAACACCCCCCCATTACGTCATGCTTCAGAAATGTGGAAAATGGTCCGTTTTCAAATGTTTTATTTTTGAACGTCAGTTCACATTTGTAGGTGGATCATCAGTGTTAGAGCTAAAATTAGCATGTTTAAAGTGATTTTCATGCTTCCAGGGGCTCGGGAAGTGAATTAAATACTATTTGGAGGCATTTAATGTTCAATCAAAAACAGCTGATTTTTGACAAAAGAGATAACACCCCCCCATTACGTCATGCTTCAGAAATGTGGAAAATGGTCCGTTTTCAAATGTTTTATTTTTGAACGTCAGTTCACATTTGTAGGTGGATCATCAGTGTTAGAGCTAAAATTAGCATGTTTAAAGTGATTTTCATGCTTCCAGGGGCCCTAAACACAAGATTTATGGAATGGTTAAAAGTGCATGAAAATGGCCAATTTACTCACTCTGCGTTCTCAAAAAGGGTTTCTTCACCCCAGGAAGTTAATTAAATACCATTTGGAGGCATTTAATGTTCGAGCAAAAACGGCTGATTTTCGACAAAAGAGATAACACCCCCCCATTACGTCATGCTTCAGAAATGTGGAAAATGGTCCGTTTTCAAATGTTTTATTTTTGAACGTCAGTTCACATTTGTAGGTGGATCATCAGTGTTAGAGCTAAAATTAGCATGTTTAAAGTGATTTTCATGCTTCCAGGGGCCCTAAACACAAGATTTATGGAATGGTTAAAAGTGCATGAAAATGGCCAATTTACTCACTCTGAGTTCTCAAAAAGGGTTTCTTCACCCCGGGAAGTTAATTAAATACCATTTGGAGGCATTTAATGTTCGAGCAAAAACTGCTGATTTTCGACAAAAGAGATAACACCCCCCCATTACGTCATGCTTCAGAAATGTGGAAAATGGTCCGTTTTCAAATGTTTTATTTTTGAACGTCAGTTCACATTTGTAGGTGGATCATCAGTGTTAGAGCTAAAATTAGCATGTTTAAAGTGATTTTCATGCTTCCAGGGGCTCGGGAAGTGAATTAAATACTATTTGGAGGCATTTAATGTTCAAGCAAAAACAGCTGATTTTTGACAAAAGAGATAACACCCCCCCATTACGTCATGCTTCAGAAATGTGGAAAATGGTCCGTTTTCAAATGTTTTATTTTTGAACGTCAGTTCACATTTGTAGGTGGATCATCAGTGTTAGAGATAAAATTAGCATGTTTAAAGTGATTTTCATGCTTCCAGGGGCTCGGGAAGTGAATTAAATACTATTTGGAGGCATTTAATGTTCAAGCAAAAACAGCTGATTTTTGACAAAAGAGATAACACCCCCCCATTACGTCATGCTTCAGAAATGTGGAAAATGGTCCGTTTTCAAATGTTTTATTTTTGAACGTCAGTTCACATTTGTAGGTGGATCATCAGTGTTAGAGCTAAAATTAGCATGTTTAAAGTGATTTTCATGCTTCCAGGGGCCCTAAACACAAGATTTATGGAATGGTTAAAAGTGCATGAAAATGGCCAATTTACTCACTCTGAGTTCTCAAAAAGGGTTTCTTCACCCCGGGAAGTTAATTAAATACCATTTGGAGGCATTTAATGTTCGAGCAAAAACGGCTGATTTTTGACAAAAGAGATAACACCCCCCCATTACGTCATGCTTCAGAAATGTGGAAAATGGTCTGTTTTCAAATGTTTTATTTTTGAACGTCAGTTCACATTTGTAGGTGGATCATCAGTGTTAGAGCTAAAATTAGCATGTTTAAAGTGATTTTCATGCTTCCAGGGGCTCGGGAAGTGAATTAAATACTATTTGGAGGCATTTAATGTTCAAGCAAAAACAGCTGATTTTTGACAAAAGAGATAACACCCCCCCATTACGTCATGCTTCAGAAATGTGGAAAATGATCTGTTTTCAAATGTTTTATTTTTGAACGTCAATTCACATTTGTAGGTGGATCATCAGTGTTAGAGCTAAAATTAGCATGTTTAAAGTGATTTTCATGCTTCCAGGGGCCCTAAACACAAGATTTATGGAATGGTTAAAAGTGCATGAAAATGGCCAATTTACTCACTCTGAGTTCTCAAAAAGGGTTTCTTCACCCCGGGAAGTTAATTAAATACCATTTGGAGGCATTTAATGTTCGAGCAAAAACGGCTGATTTTCGACAAAAGAGATAACACGCCCCCATTACGTCATGCTTCAGAAATGTGGAAAATGGTCCGTTTTCAAATGTTTTATTTTTGAACATCAGTTCACATTTGTAGGTGGATCATCAGTGTTAGAGCTAAAATTAGCATGTTTAAAGTGATTTTCATGCTTCCAGGGGCTCGGAAGTGAATTAAATACTATTTGGAGGCATTTAATGTTCAATCAAAAACAGCTGATTTTTGACAAAAGAGATAACACCCCCCCATTACGTCATGCTTCAGAAATGTGGAAAATGGTCCGTTTTCAAATGTTTTATTTTTTAACGTCAGTTCACATTTGTAGGTGGATCATCAGTGTTAGAGCTAAAATTAGCATGTTTAAAGTGATTTTCATGCTTCCAGGGGCCCTAAACACAAGATTTATGGAATGGTTAAAAGTGCATGAAAATGGCCAATTTACTCACTCTGAGTTCTCAAAAAGGGTTTCTTCACCCCGGGAAGTTAATTAAATACCATTTGGAGGCATTTAATGTTCGAGCAAAAACGGCTGATTTTCGACAAAAGAGATAACACCCCCCCATTACGTCATGCTTCAGAAATGTGGAAAATGGTCCGTTTTCAAATGTTTTATTTTTGAACGTCGGTTCACATTTGTAGGTGGATCATCAATGTTAGAGCTAAAATTAGCATGTTTAAAGTGATTTTCATGCTTCCAGGGGCTCGGGAAGTGAATTAAATACTATTTGGAGGCATTTAATGTTCAAGCAAAAACAGCTGATTTTTGACAAAAGAGATAACACCCCCCCATTACGTCATGCTTCAGAAATGTGGAAAATGGTCCGTTTTCAAATGTTTTATTTTTGAACGTCAGTTCACATTTGTAGGTGGATCATCAGTGTTAGAGCTAAAATTAGCATGTTTAAAGTGATTTTCATGCTTCCAGGGGCCCTAAACACAAGATTTATGGAATGGTTAAAAGTGCATGAAAATGGCCAATTTACTCACTCTGAGTTCTCAAAAAGGGTTTCTTCACCCCGGGAAGTTAATTAAATACCATTTGGAGGCATTTAATGTTCGAGCAAAAACGGCTGATTTTCGACAAAAGAGATAACACGCCCCCATTACGTCATGCTTCAGAAATGTGGAAAATGGTCCGTTTTCAAATGTTTTATTTTTGAACATCAGTTCACATTTGTAGGTGGATCATCAGTGTTAGAGCTAAAATTAGCATGTTTAAAGTGATTTTCATGCTTCCAGGGGCTCGGGAAGTGAATTAAATACTATTTGGAGGCATTTAATGTTCAATCAAAAACAGCTGATTTTTGACAAAAGAGATAACACCCCCCCATTACGTCATGCTTCAGAAATGTGGAAAATGGTCCGTTTTCAAATGTTTTATTTTTTAACGTCAGTTCACATTTGTAGGTGGATCATCAGTGTTAGAGCTAAAATTAGCATGTTTAAAGTGATTTTCATGCTTCCAGGGGCCCTAAACACAAGATTTATGGAATGGTTAAAAGTGCATGAAAATGGCCAATTTACTCACTCTGAGTTCTCAAAAAGGGTTTCTTCACCCCGGGAAGTTAATTAAATACCATTTGGAGGCATTTAATGTTCGAGCAAAAACGGCTGATTTTCGACAAAAGAGATAACACCCCCCCATTACGTCATGCTTCAGAAATGTGGAAAATGGTCCGTTTTCAAATGTTTTATTTTTGAACGTCAGTTCACATTTGTAGGTGGATCATCAGTGTTAGAGCTAAAATTAGCATGTTTAAAGTGATTTTCATGCTTCCAGGGGCTCGGGAAGTGAATTAAATACTATTTGGAGGCATTTAATGTTCAAGCAAAAACAGCTGATTTTTGACAAAAGAGATAACACCCCCCATTACGTCATGCTTCAGAAATGTGGAAAATGGTCCGTTTTCAAATGTTTTATTTTTTAACGTCAGTTCACATTTGTAGGTGGATCATCAGTGTTAGAGCTAAAATTAGCATGTTTAAAGTGATTTTCATGCTTCCAGGGGCCCTAAACACAAGATTTATGGAATGGTTAAAAGTGCATGAAAATGGCCAATTTACTCACTCTGAGTTCTCAAAAAGGGTTTCTTCACCCCGGGAAGTTAATTAAATACCATTTGGAGGCATTTAATATTCGAGCAAAAACTGCTGATTTTCGACAAAAGAGATAACACCCCCCCATTACGTCATGCTTCAGAAATGTGGAAAATGGTCCGTTTTCAAATGTTTTATTTTTTAACGTCAGTTCACATTTGTAGGTGGATCATCAGTGTTAGAGCTAAAATTAGCATGTTTAAAGTGATTTTCATGCTTCCAGGGGCTCGGGAAGTGAATTAAATACTATTTGGAGGCATTTAATGTTCAAGCAAAAACAGCTGATTTTTGACAAAAGAGATAACACCCCCCATTACGTCATGCTTCAGAAATGTGGAAAATGGTCCGTTTTCAAATGTTTTATTTTTGAACGTCAGTTCACATTTGTAGGTGGATCATCAGTGTTAGAGCTAAAATTAGCATGTTTAAAGTGATTTTCATGCTTCCAGGGGCCCTAAACACAAGATTTATGGAATGGTTAAAAGTGCATGAAAATGGCCAATTTACTCACTCTGAGTTCTCAAAAAGGGTTTCTTCACCCCGGGAAGTTAATTAAATACCATTTGGAGGCATTTAATGTTCGAGCAAAAACGGCTGATTTTTGACAAAAGAGATAACACCCCCCCATTACGTCATGCTTCAGAAATGTGGAAAATGGTCCGTTTTCAAATGTTTTATTTTTGAACGTCAGTTCACATTTGTAGGTGGATCATCAGTGTTAGAGCTAAAATTAGCATGTTTAAAGTGATTTTCATGCTTCCAGGGGCTCGGGAAGTGAATTGAATACTATTTGGAGGCATTTAATGTTCAAGCAAAAACAGCTGATTTTTAACAAAAGAGATAACACCCCCCCATTACGTCATGCTTCAGAAATGTGGAAAATGGTCTGTTTTCAAATGTTTTATTTTTGAACGTCAGTTCACATTTGTAGGTGGATCATCAGTGTTAGAGCTAAAATTAGCATGTTTAAAGTGATTTTCATGCTTCCAGGGGCCCTAAACACAAGATTTATGGAATGGTTAAAAGTGCATGAAAATGGCCAATTTACTCACTCTGAGTTCTCAAAAAGGGTTTCTTCACCCCGGGAAGTTAATTAAATACCATTTGGAGGCATTTAATGTTCGAGCAAAAACGGCTGATTTTCGACAAAAGAGATAACACGCCCCCATTACGTCATGCTTCAGAAATGTGGAAAATGGTCCGTTTTCAAATGTTTTATTTTTGAACATCAGTTCACATTTGTAGGTGGATCATCAGTGTTAGAGCTAAAATTAGCATGTTTAAAGTGATTTTCATGCTTCCAGGGGCTCGGAAGTGAATTAAATACTATTTGGAGGCATTTAATGTTCAATCAAAAACAGCTGATTTTTGACAAAAGAGATAACACCCCCCCATTACGTCATGCTTCAGAAATGTGGAAAATGGTCCGTTTTCAAATGTTTTATTTTTTAACGTCAGTTCACATTTGTAGGTGGATCATCAGTGTTAGAGCTAAAATTAGCATGTTTAAAGAGATTTTCATGCTTCCAGGGGCCCTAAACACAAGATTTATGGAATGGTTAAAAGTGCATGAAAATGGCCAATTTACTCACTCTGAGTTCTCAAAAAGGGTTTCTTCACCCCGGGAAGTTAATTAAATACCATTTGGAGGCATTTAATGTTCGAGCAAAAACGGCTGATTTTCGACAAAAGAGATAACACCCCCCCATTACGTCATGCTTCAGAAATGTGGAAAATGGTCCGTTTTCAAATGTTTTATTTTTGAACGTCGGTTCACATTTGTAGGTGGATCATCAATGTTAGAGCTAAAATTAGCATGTTTAAAGTGATTTTCATGCTTCCAGGGGCTCAGGAAGTGAATTAAATACTATTTGGAGGCATTTAATGTTCAATCAAAAACAGCTGATTTTTGACAAAAGAGATAACACCCCCCCATTACGTCATGCTTCAGAAATGTGGAAAATGGTCCGTTTTCAAATGTTTTATTTTTTAACGTCAGTTCACATTTGTAGGTGGATCATCAGTGTTAGAGCTAAAATTAGCATGTTTAAAGTGATTTTCATGCTTCCAGGGGCCCTAAACACAAGATTTATGGAATGGTTAAAAGTGCATGAAAATGGCCAATTTACTCACTCTGAGTTCTCAAAAAGGGTTTCTTCACCCCGGGAAGTTAATTAAATACCATTTGGAGGCATTTAATGTTCGAGCAAAAACGGCTGATTTTCGACAAAAGAGATAACACCCCCCCATTACGTCATGCTTCAGAAATGTGGAAAATGGTCCGTTTTCAAATGTTTTATTTTTGAACGTCAGTTCACATTTGTAGGTGGATCATCAGTGTTAGAGCTAAAATTAGCATGTTTAAAGTGATTTTCATGCTTCCAGGGGCTCGGGAAGTGAATTAAATACTATTTGGAGGCATTTAATGTTCAATCAAAAACAGCTGATTTTTGACAAAAGAGATAACACCCCCCCATTACGTCATGCTTCAGAAATGTGGAAAATGGTCCGTTTTCAAATGTTTTATTTTTGAACGTCAGTTCACATTTGTAGGTGGATCATCAGTGTTAGAGCTAAAATTAGCATGTTTAAAGTGATTTTCATGCTTCCAGGGGCCCTAAACACAAGATTTATGGAATGGTTAAAAGTGCATGAAAATGGCCAATTTACTCACTCTGCGTTCTCAAAAAGGGTTTCTTCACCCCAGGAAGTTAATTAAATACCATTTGGAGGCATTTAATGTTCGAGCAAAAACGGCTGATTTTCGACAAAAGAGATAACACCCCCCCATTACGTCATGCTTCAGAAATGTGGAAAATGGTCCGTTTTCAAATGTTTTATTTTTGAACGTCAGTTCACATTTGTAGGTGGATCATCAGTGTTAGAGCTAAAATTAGCATGTTTAAAGTGATTTTCATGCTTCCAGGGGCCCTAAACACAAGATTTATGGAATGGTTAAAAGTGCATGAAAATGGCCAATTTACTCACTCTGAGTTCTCAAAAAGGGTTTCTTCACCCCGGGAAGTTAATTAAATACCATTTGGAGGCATTTAATGTTCGAGCAAAAACTGCTGATTTTCGACAAAAGAGATAACACCCCCCATTACGTCATGCTTCAGAAATGTGGAAAATGGTCCGTTTTCAAATGTTTTATTTTTGAACGTCAGTTCACATTTGTAGGTGGATCATCAGTGTTAGAGCTAAAATTAGCATGTTTAAAGTGATTTTCATGCTTCCAGGGGCTCGGGAAGTGAATTAAATACTATTTGGAGGCATTTAATGTTCAAGCAAAAACAGCTGATTTTTGACAAAAGAGATAACACCCCCCCATTACGTCATGCTTCAGAAATGTGGAAAATGGTCCGTTTTCAAATGTTTTATTTTTGAACGTCAGTTCACATTTGTAGGTGGATCATCAGTGTTAGAGATAAAATTAGCATGTTTAAAGTGATTTTCATGCTTCCAGGGGCTCGGGAAGTGAATTAAATACTATTTGGAGGCATTTAATGTTCAAGCAAAAACAGCTGATTTTTGACAAAAGAGATAACACCCCCCCATTACGTCATGCTTCAGAAATGTGGAAAATGGTCCGTTTTCAAATGTTTTATTTTTGAACGTCAGTTCACATTTGTAGGTGGATCATCAGTGTTAGAGCTAAAATTAGCATGTTTAAAGTGATTTTCATGCTTCCAGGGGCCCTAAACACAAGATTTATGGAATGGTTAAAAGTGCATGAAAATGGCCAATTTACTCACTCTGAGTTCTCAAAAAGGGTTTCTTCACCCCGGGAAGTTAATTAAATACCATTTGGAGGCATTTAATGTTCGAGCAAAAACGGCTGATTTTTGACAAAAGAGATAACACCCCCCCATTACGTCATGCTTCAGAAATGTGGAAAATGGTCTGTTTTCAAATGTTTTATTTTTGAACGTCAGTTCACATTTGTAGGTGGATCATCAGTGTTAGAGCTAAAATTAGCATGTTTAAAGTGATTTTCATGCTTCCAGGGGCTCGGGAAGTGAATTAAATACTATTTGGAGGCATTTAATGTTCAAGCAAAAACAGCTGATTTTTGACAAAAGAGATAACACCCCCCCATTACGTCATGCTTCAGAAATGTGGAAAATGATCTGTTTTCAAATGTTTTATTTTTGAACGTCAGTTCACATTTGTAGGTGGATCATCAGTGTTAGAGCTAAAATTAGCATGTTTAAAGTGATTTTCATGCTTCCAGGGGCCCTAAACACAAGATTTATGGAATGGTTAAAAGTGCATGAAAATGGCCAATTTACTCACTCTGAGTTCTCAAAAAGGGTTTCTTCACCCCGGGAAGTTAATTAAATACCATTTGGAGGCATTTAATGTTCGAGCAAAAACGGCTGATTTTCGACAAAAGAGATAACACGCCCCCATTACGTCATGCTTCAGAAATGTGGAAAATGGTCCGTTTTCAAATGTTTTATTTTTGAACATCAGTTCACATTTGTAGGTGGATCATCAGTGTTAGAGCTAAAATTAGCATGTTTAAAGTGATTTTCATGCTTCCAGGGGCTCGGAAGTGAATTAAATACTATTTGGAGGCATTTAATGTTCAATCAAAAACAGCTGATTTTTGACAAAAGAGATAACACCCCCCCATTACGTCATGCTTCAGAAATGTGGAAAATGGTCCGTTTTCAAATGTTTTATTTTTTAACGTCAGTTCACATTTGTAGGTGGATCATCAGTGTTAGAGCTAAAATTAGCATGTTTAAAGTGATTTTCATGCTTCCAGGGGCCCTAAACACAAGATTTATGGAATGGTTAAAAGTGCATGAAAATGGCCAATTTACTCACTCTGAGTTCTCAAAAAGGGTTTCTTCACCCCGGGAAGTTAATTAAATACCATTTGGAGGCATTTAATGTTCGAGCAAAAACGGCTGATTTTCGACAAAAGAGATAACACCCCCCCATTACGTCATGCTTCAGAAATGTGGAAAATGGTCCGTTTTCAAATGTTTTATTTTTGAACGTCGGTTCACATTTGTAGGTGGATCATCAATGTTAGAGCTAAAATTAGCATGTTTAAAGTGATTTTCATGCTTCCAGGGGCTCAGGCAGTGAATTAAATACTATTTGGAGGCATTTAATGTTCAATCAAAAACAGCTGATTTTTGACAAAAGAGATAACACCCCCCCATTACGTCATGCTTCAGAAATGTGGAAAATGGTCCGTTTTCAAATGTTTTATTTTTTAACGTCAGTTCACATTTGTAGGTGGATCATCAGTGTTAGAGCTAAAATTAGCATGTTTAAAGTGATTTTCATGCTTCCAGGGGCCCTAAACACAAGATTTATGGAATGGTTAAAAGTGCATGAAAATGGCCAATTTACTCACTCTGAGTTCTCAAAAAGGGTTTCTTCACCCCGGGAAGTTAATTAAATACCATTTGGAGGCATTTAATGTTCGAGCAAAAACGGCTGATTTTCGACAAAAGAGATAACACCCCCCCATTACGTCATGCTTCAGAAATGTGGAAAATGGTCAGTTTTCAAATGTTTTATTTTTGAACGTCAGTTCACATTTGTAGGTGGATCATCAGTGTTAGAGCTAAAATTAGCATGTTTAAAGTGATTTTCATGCTTCCAGGGGCTCGGGAAGTGAATTAAATACTATTTGGAGGCATTTAATGTTCAATCAAAAACAGCTGATTTTTGACAAAAGAGATAAAACCCCCCCATTACGTCATGCTTCAGAAATGTGGAAAATGGTCCGTTTTCAAATGTTTTATTTTTGAACGTCAGTTCACATTTGTAGGTGGATCATCAGTGTTAGAGCTAAAATTAGCATGTTTAAAGTGATTTTCATGCTTCCAGGGGCCCTAAACACAAGATTTATGGAATGGTTAAAAGTGCATGAAAATGGCCAATTTACTCACTCTGCGTTCTCAAAAAGGGTTTCTTCACCCCAGGAAGTTAATTAAATACCATTTGGAGGCATTTAATGTTCGAGCAAAAACGGCTGATTTTCGACAAAAGAGATAACACCCCCCCATTACGTCATGCTTCAGAAATGTGGAAAATGGTCCGTTTTCAAATGTTTTATTTTTGAACGTCAGTTCACATTTGTAGGTGGATCATCAGTGTTAGAGCTAAAATTAGCATGTTTAAAGTGATTTTCATGCTTCCAGGGGCTCGGGAAGTGAATTAAATACTATTTGGAGGCATTTAATGTTCAATCAAAAACAGCTGATTTTTGACAAAAGAGATAACACCCCCCCCATTACGTCATGCTTCAGAAATGTGGAAAATGGTCCGTTTTCAAATGTTTTATTTTTGAACGTCAGTTCACATTTGTAGGTGGATCATCAGTGTTAGAGCTAAAATTAGCATGTTTAAAGTGATTTTCATGCTTCCAGGGGCTCGGGAAGTGAATTAAATACTATTTGGAGGCATTTAATGTTCAAGCAAAAACAGCTGATTTTTGACAAAAGAGATAACACCCCCCCATTACGTCATGCTTCAGAAATGTGGAAAATGGTCTGTTTTCAAATGTTTTATTTTTGAACGTCAGTTCACATTTGTAGGTGGATCATCAGTGTTAGAGCTAAAATTAGCATGTTTAAAGTGATTTTCATGCTTCCAGGGGCCCTAAACACAAGATTTATGGAATGGTTAAAAGTGCATGAAAATGGCCAATTTACTCACTCTGAGTTCTCAAAAAGGGTTTCTTCACCCCGGGAAGTTAATTAAATACCATTTGGAGGCATTTAATGTTCGAGCAAAAACGGCTGATTTTCGACAAAAGAGATAACACGCCCCCATTACGTCATGCTTCAGAAATGTGGAAAATGGTCCGTTTTCAAATGTTTTATTTTTGAACATCAGTTCACATTTGTAGGTGGATCATCAGTGTTAGAGCTAAAATTAGCATGTTTAAAGTGATTTTCATGCTTCCAGGGGCTCGGAAGTGAATTAAATACTATTTGGAGGCATTTAATGTTCAATCAAAAACAGCTGATTTTTGACAAAAGAGATAACACCCCCCCATTACGTCATGCTTCAGAAATGTGGAAAATGGTCCGTTTTCAAATGTTTTATTTTTTAACGTCAGTTCACATTTGTAGGTGGATCATCAGTGTTAGAGCTAAAATTAGCATGTTTAAAGAGATTTTCATGCTTCCAGGGGCCCTAAACACAAGATTTATGGAATGGTTAAAAGTGCATGAAAATGGCCAATTTACTCACTCTGAGTTCTCAAAAAGGGTTTCTTCACCCCGGGAAGTTAATTAAATACCATTTGGAGGCATTTAATGTTCGAGCAAAAACGGCTGATTTTCGACAAAAGAGATAACACCCCCCCATTACGTCATGCTTCAGAAATGTGGAAAATGGTCCGTTTTCAAATGTTTTATTTTTGAACGTCGGTTCACATTTGTAGGTGGATCATCAATGTTAGAGCTAAAATTAGCATGTTTAAAGTGATTTTCATGCTTCCAGGGGCTCAGGAAGTGAATTAAATACTATTTGGAGGCATTTAATGTTCAATCAAAAACAGCTGATTTTTGACAAAAGAGATAACACCCCCCCATTACGTCATGCTTCAGAAATGTGGAAAATGGTCCGTTTTCAAATGTTTTATTTTTTAACGTCAGTTCACATTTGTAGGTGGATCATCAGTGTTAGAGCTAAAATTAGCATGTTTAAAGTGATTTTCATGCTTCCAGGGGCCCTAAACACAAGATTTATGGAATGGTTAAAAGTGCATGAAAATGGCCAATTTACTCACTCTGAGTTCTCAAAAAGGGTTTCTTCACCCCGGGAAGTTAATTAAATACCATTTGGAGGCATTTAATGTTCGAGCAAAAACGGCTGATTTTCGACAAAAGAGATAACACCCCCCCATTACGTCATGCTTCAGAAATGTGGAAAATGGTCCGTTTTCAAATGTTTTATTTTTGAACGTCAGTTCACATTTGTAGGTGGATCATCAGTGTTAGAGCTAAAATTAGCATGTTTAAAGTGATTTTCATGCTTCCAGGGGCTCGGGAAGTGAATTAAATACTATTTGGAGGCATTTAATGTTCAATCAAAAACAGCTGATTTTTGACAAAAGAGATAACACCCCCCCATTACGTCATGCTTCAGAAATGTGGAAAATGGTCCGTTTTCAAATGTTTTATTTTTGAACGTCAGTTCACATTTGTAGGTGGATCATCAGTGTTAGAGCTAAAATTAGCATGTTTAAAGTGATTTTCATGCTTCCAGGGGCCCTAAACACAAGATTTATGGAATGGTTAAAAGTGCATGAAAATGGCCAATTTACTCACTCTGCGTTCTCAAAAAGGGTTTCTTCACCCCAGGAAGTTAATTAAATACCATTTGGAGGCATTTAATGTTCGAGCAAAAACGGCTGATTTTCGACAAAAGAGATAACACCCCCCCATTACGTCATGCTTCAGAAATGTGGAAAATGGTCCGTTTTCAAATGTTTTATTTTTGAACGTCAGTTCACATTTGTAGGTGGATCATCAGTGTTAGAGCTAAAATTAGCATGTTTAAAGTGATTTTCATGCTTCCAGGGGCCCTAAACACAAGATTTATGGAATGGTTAAAAGTGCATGAAAATGGCCAATTTACTCACTCTGAGTTCTCAAAAAGGGTTTCTTCACCCCGGGAAGTTAATTAAATACCATTTGGAGGCATTTAATGTTCGAGCAAAAACTGCTGATTTTCGACAAAAGAGATAACACCCCCCCATTACGTCATGCTTCAGAAATGTGGAAAATGGTCCGTTTTCAAATGTTTTATTTTTGAACGTCAGTTCACATTTGTAGGTGGATCATCAGTGTTAGAGCTAAAATTAGCATGTTTAAAGTGATTTTCATGCTTCCAGGGGCTCGGGAAGTGAATTAAATACTATTTGGAGGCATTTAATGTTCAAGCAAAAACAGCTGATTTTTGACAAAAGAGATAACACCCCCCCATTACGTCATGCTTCAGAAATGTGGAAAATGGTCCGTTTTCAAATGTTTTATTTTTGAACGTCAGTTCACATTTGTAGGTGGATCATCAGTGTTAGAGATAAAATTAGCATGTTTAAAGTGATTTTCATGCTTCCAGGGGCTTGGGAAGTGAATTAAATACTATTTGGAGGCATTTAATGTTCAAGCAAAAACAGCTGATTTTTGACAAAAGAGATAACACCCCCCCATTACGTCATGCTTCAGAAATGTGGAAAATGGTCCGTTTTCAAATGTTTTATTTTTGAACGTCAGTTCACATTTGTAGGTGGATCATCAGTGTTAGAGCTAAAATTAGCATGTTTAAAGTGATTTTCATGCTTCCAGGGGCCCTAAACACAAGATTTATGGAATGGTTAAAAGTGCATGAAAATGGCCAATTTACTCACTCTGAGTTCTCAAAAAGGGTTTCTTCACCCCGGGAAGTTAATTAAATACCATTTGGAGGCATTTAATGTTCGAGCAAAAACGGCTGATTTTTGACAAAAGAGATAACACCCCCCCATTACGTCATGCTTCAGAAATGTGGAAAATGGTCTGTTTTCAAATGTTTTATTTTTGAACGTCAGTTCACATTTGTAGGTGGATCATCAGTGTTAGAGCTAAAATTAGCATGTTTAAAGTGATTTTCATGCTTCCAGGGGCTCGGGAAGTGAATTAAATACTATTTGGAGGCATTTAATGTTCAAGCAAAAACAGCTGATTTTTGACAAAAGAGATAACACCCCCCCATTACGTCATGCTTCAGAAATGTGGAAAATGATCTGTTTTCAAATGTTTTATTTTTGAACGTCAGTTCACATTTGTAGGTGGATCATCAGTGTTAGAGCTAAAATTAGCATGTTTAAAGTGATTTTCATGCTTCCAGGGGCCCTAAACACAAGATTTATGGAATGGTTAAAAGTGCATGAAAATGGCCAATTTACTCACTCTGAGTTCTCAAAAAGGGTTTCTTCACCCCGGGAAGTTAATTAAATACCATTTGGAGGCATTTAATGTTCGAGCAAAAACGGCTGATTTTCGACAAAAGAGATAACACGCCCCCATTACGTCATGCTTCAGAAATGTGGAAAATGGTCCGTTTTCAAATGTTTTATTTTTGAACATCAGTTCACATTTGTAGGTGGATCATCAGTGTTAGAGCTAAAATTAGCATGTTTAAAGTGATTTTCATGCTTCCAGGGGCTCGGGAAGTGAATTAAATACTATTTGGAGGCATTTAATGTTCAAGCAAAAACAGCTGATTTTTGACAAAAGAGATAACACCCCCCCATTACGTCATGCTTCAGAAATGTGGAAAATGATCTGTTTTCAAATGTTTTATTTTTGAACGTCAGTTCACATTTGTAGGTGGATCATCAGTGTTAGAGCTAAAATTAGCATGTTTAAAGTGATTTTCATGCTTCCAGGGGCCCTAAACACAAGATTTATGGAATGGTTAAAAGTGCATGAAAATGGCCAATTTACTCACTCTGAGTTCTCAAAAAGGGTTTCTTCACCCCGGGAAGTTAATTAAATACCATTTGGAGGCATTTAATGTTCGAGCAAAAACGGCTGATTTTCGACAAAAGAGATAACACGCCCCCATTACGTCATGCTTCAGAAATGTGGAAAATGGTCCGTTTTCAAATGTTTTATTTTTGAACATCAGTTCACATTTGTAGGTGGATCATCAGTGTTAGAGCTAAAATTAGCATGTTTAAAGTGATTTTCATGCTTCCAGGGGCTCGGAAGTGAATTAAATACTATTTGGAGGCATTTAATGTTCAATCAAAAACAGCTGATTTTTGACAAAAGAGATAACACCCCCCCATTACGTCATGCTTCAGAAATGTGGAAAATGGTCCGTTTTCAAATGTTTTATTTTTTAACGTCAGTTCACATTTGTAGGTGGATCATCAGTGTTAGAGCTAAAATTAGCATGTTTAAAGTGATTTTCATGCTTCCAGGGGCCCTAAACACAAGATTTATGGAATGGTTAAAAGTGCATGAAAATGGCCAATTTACTCACTCTGAGTTCTCAAAAAGGGTTTCTTCACCCCGGGAAGTTAATTAAATACCATTTGGAGGCATTTAATGTTCGAGCAAAAACGGCTGATTTTCGACAAAAGAGATAACACCCCCCCATTACGTCATGCTTCAGAAATGTGGAAAATGGTCCGTTTTCAAATGTTTTATTTTTGAACGTCGGTTCACATTTGTAGGTGGATCATCAATGTTAGAGCTAAAATTAGCATGTTTAAAGTGATTTTCATGCTTCCAGGGGCTCAGGCAGTGAATTAAATACTATTTGGAGGCATTTAATGTTCAATCAAAAACAGCTGATTTTTGACAAAAGAGATAACACCCCCCCATTACGTCATGCTTCAGAAATGTGGAAAATGGTCCGTTTTCAAATGTTTTATTTTTTAACGTCAGTTCACATTTGTAGGTGGATCATCAGTGTTAGAGCTAAAATTAGCATGTTTAAAGTGATTTTCATGCTTCCAGGGGCCCTAAACACAAGATTTATGGAATGGTTAAAAGTGCATGAAAATGGCCAATTTACTCACTCTGAGTTCTCAAAAAGGGTTTCTTCACCCCGGGAAGTTAATTAAATACCATTTGGAGGCATTTAATGTTCGAGCAAAAACGGCTGATTTTCGACAAAAGAGATAACACCCCCCCATTACGTCATGCTTCAGAAATGTGGAAAATGGTCAGTTTTCAAATGTTTTATTTTTGAACGTCAGTTCACATTTGTAGGTGGATCATCAGTGTTAGAGCTAAAATTAGCATGTTTAAAGTGATTTTCATGCTTCCAGGGGCTCGGGAAGTGAATTAAATACTATTTGGAGGCATTTAATGTTCAATCAAAAACAGCTGATTTTTGACAAAAGAGATAAAACCCCCCCATTACGTCATGCTTCAGAAATGTGGAAAATGGTCCGTTTTCAAATGTTTTATTTTTGAACGTCAGTTCACATTTGTAGGTGGATCATCAGTGTTAGAGCTAAAATTAGCATGTTTAAAGTGATTTTCATGCTTCCAGGGGCCCTAAACACAAGATTTATGGAATGGTTAAAAGTGCATGAAAATGGCCAATTTACTCACTCTGCGTTCTCAAAAAGGGTTTCTTCACCCCAGGAAGTTAATTAAATACCATTTGGAGGCATTTAATGTTCGAGCAAAAACGGCTGATTTTCGACAAAAGAGATAACACCCCCCCATTACGTCATGCTTCAGAAATGTGGAAAATGGTCCGTTTTCAAATGTTTTATTTTTGAACGTCAGTTCACATTTGTAGGTGGATCATCAGTGTTAGAGCTAAAATTAGCATGTTTAAAGTGATTTTCATGCTTCCAGGGGCTCGGGAAGTGAATTAAATACTATTTGGAGGCATTTAATGTTCAATCAAAAACAGCTGATTTTTGACAAAAGAGATAACACCCCCCCCATTACGTCATGCTTCAGAAATGTGGAAAATGGTCCGTTTTCAAATGTTTTATTTTTGAACGTCAGTTCACATTTGTAGGTGGATCATCAGTGTTAGAGCTAAAATTAGCATGTTTAAAGTGATTTTCATGCTTCCAGGGGCCCTAAACACAAGATTTATGGAATGGTTAAAAGTGCATGAAAATGGCCAATTTACTCACTCTGAGTTCTCAAAAAGGGTTTCTTCACCCCGGGAAGTTAATTAAATACCATTTGGAGGCATTTAATGTTCGAGCAAAAACTGCTGATTTTCGACAAAAGAGATAACACCCCCCCCATTACGTCATGCTTCAGAAATGTGGAAAATGGTCCGTTTTCAAATGTTTTATTTTTGAACGTCAGTTCACATTTGTAGGTGGATCATCAGTGTTAGAGCTAAAATTAGCATGTTTAAAGTGATTTTCATGCTTCCAGGGGCTCGGGAAGTGAATTAAATACTATTTGGAGGCATTTAATGTTCAAGCAAAAACAGCTGATTTTTGACAAAAGAGATAACACCCCCCCATTACGTCATGCTTCAGAAATGTGGAAAATGGTCCGTTTTCAAATGTTTTATTTTTGAACGTCAGTTCACATTTGTAGGTGGATCATCAGTGTTAGAGATAAAATTAGCATGTTTAAAGTGATTTTCATGCTTCCAGGGGCCCTAAACACAAGATTTATGGAATGGTTAAAAGTGCATGAAAATGGCCAATTTACTCACTCTGAGTTCTCAAAAAGGGTTTCTTCACCCCGGGAAGTTAATTAATTACCATTTGGAGGCATTTACTGTTCGAGCAAAAACTGCTGATTTTCGACAAAAGAGATAACACCCCCCCATTACGTCATGCTTCAGAAATGTGGAAAATGGTCGGTTTTCAAATGTTTTATTTTTAAACATCAGTTCACATTTGTAGGTGGATCATCAGTGTTAGAGCTAAAATTTGCATGTTTAAACTGATTTTCATGCTTCCAGGGGCTCGGGAAGTGAATTAAATACTATTTGGAGGCATTTAATGTTCAACCAAAAACAGCTGATTTTTGACAAAAGAGATAACACCCCCCATTACGTCATGCTTCAGAAATGTGGAAAATGGTCCGTTTTCAAATGTTTTATTTTTGAACGTCAGTTCACATTTGTAGGTGGATCATCAGTGTTAGAGCTAAAATTATCATGTTTAAAGTGATTTTCATGCTTCCAGGGGCCCTAAACACAAGATTTATGGAATGGTTAAAAGTGCATGAAAATGGCCAATTTACTCACTCTGAGTTCTCAAAAAGGGTTTCTTCACCCCGGGAAGTTAATTAAATACCATTTGGAGGCATTTAATGTTCGAGCAAAAACGGCTGATTTTCGACAAAAGAGATAACACGCCCCCATTACGTCATGCTTCAGAAATGTGGAAAATGGTCCGTTTTCAAATGTTTTATTTTTGAACATCAGTTCACATTTGTAGGTGGATCATCAGTGTTAGAGCTAAAATTAGCATGTTTAAAGTGATTTTCATGCTTCCAGGGGCTCGGAAGTGAATTAAATACTATTTCGAGGCATTTAATGTTCAATCAAAAACAGCTGATTTTTGACAAAAGAGATAACACCCCCCCATTACGTCATGCTTCAGAAATGTGGAAAATGGTCCGTTTTCAAATGTTTTATTTTTTAACGTCAGTTCACATTTGTAGGTGGATCATCAGTGTTAGAGCTAAAATTAGCATGTTTAAAGTGATTTTCATGCTTCCAGGGGCCCTAAACACAAGATTTATGGAATGGTTAAAAGTGCATGAAAATGGCCAATTTACTCACTCTGAGTTCTCAAAAAGGGTTTCTTCACCCCGGGAAGTTAATTAAATACCATTTGGAGGCATTTAATGTTCGAGCAAAAACGGCTGATTTTCGACAAAAGAGATAACACCCCCCCATTACGTCATGCTTCAGAAATGTGGAAAATGGTCCGTTTTCAAATGTTTTATTTTTGAACGTCAGTTCACATTTGTAGGTGGATCATCAGTGTTAGAGCTAAAATTAGCATGTTTAAAGTGATTTTCATGCTTCCAGGGGCTCGGGAAGTGAATTAAATACTATTTGGAGGCATTTAATGTTCAAGCAAAAATAGCTGATTTTTGACAAAAGAGATAACACCCCCGTTACGTCATGCTTCAGAAATGTGGAAAATGGTCCGTTTTCAAATGTTTTATTTTTAAACGTCAGTTCACATTTGTAGGTGGATCATCAGTGTTAGAGCTAAAATTAGCATGTTTAAAAAGATTTTCATGCTTCCAGGGGCCCTAAACACAAGATTTATGGAATGGTTAAAAGTGCATGAAAATGGCCAATTTACTCACTCTGCGTTCTCAAAAAGGGTTTCTTCACCCCAGGAAGTTAATTAAATACCATTTGGAGGCATTTAATGTTCGAGCAAAAACGGCTGATTTTCGACAAAAGAGATAACACCCCCCCATTACGTCATGCTTCAGAAATGTGGAAAATGGTCCGTTTTCAAATGTTTTATTTTTGAACGTCAGTTCACATTTGTAGGTGGATCATCAGTGTTAGAGCTAAAATTAGCATGTTTAAAGTGATTTTCATGCTTCCAGGGGCTCGGGAAGTGAATTAAATACTATTTGGAGGCATTTAATGTTCAATCAAAAACAGCTGATTTTTGACAAAAGAGATAACACCCCCCCCATTACGTCATGCTTCAGAAATGTGGAAAATGGTCCGTTTTCAAATGTTTTATTTTTGAACGTCAGTTCACATTTGTAGGTGGATCATCAGTGTTAGAGCTAAAATTAGCATGTTTAAAGTGATTTTCATGCTTCCAGGGGCCCTAAACACAAGATTTATGGAATGGTTAAAAGTGCATGAAAATGGCCAATTTACTCACTCTGAGTTCTCAAAAAGGGTTTCTTCACCCCGGGAAGTTAATTAAATACCATTTGGAGGCATTTAATGTTCGAGCAAAAACTGCTGATTTTCGACAAAAGAGATAACACCCCCCCATTACGTCATGCTTCAGAAATGTGGAAAATGGTCCGTTTTCAAATGTTTTATTTTTGAACGTCAGTTCACATTTGTAGGTGGATCATCAGTGTTAGAGCTAAAATTAGCATGTTTAAAGTGATTTTCATGCTTCCAGGGGCTCGGGAAGTGAATTAAATACTATTTGGAGGCATTTAATGTTCAAGCAAAAACAGCTGATTTTTGACAAAAGAGATAACACCCCCCCATTACGTCATGCTTCAGAAATGTGGAAAATGGTCCGTTTTCAAATGTTTTATTTTTGAACGTCAGTTCACATTTGTAGGTGGATCATCAGTGTTAGAGATAAAATTAGCATGTTTAAAGTGATTTTCATGCTTCCAGGGGCCCTAAACACAAGATTTATGGAATGGTTAAAAGTGCATGAAAATGGCCAATTTACTCACTCTGAGTTCTCAAAAAGGGTTTCTTCACCCCGGGAAGTTAATTAATTACCATTTGGAGGCATTTACTGTTCGAGCAAAAACTGCTGATTTTCGACAAAAGAGATAACACCCCCCCATTACGTCATGCTTCAGAAATGTGGAAAATGGTCGGTTTTCAAATGTTTTATTTTTGAACATCAGTTCACATTTGTAGGTGGATCATCAGTGTTAGAGCTAAAATTAGCATGTTTAAAGTGATTTTCATGCTTCCAGGGGCTCGGGAAGTGAATTAAATACTATTTGGAGGCATTTAATGTTCAAGCAAAAACAGCTGATTTTTGACAAAAGAGATAACACCCCCCCATTACGTCATGCTTCAGAAATGTGGAAAATGGTCCGTTTTCAAATGTTTTATTTTTGAACGTCAGTTCACATTTGTAGGTGGATCATCAGTGTTAGAGATAAAATTAGCATGTTTAAAGTGATTTTCATGCTTCGAGGGGCCCTAAACACAAGATTTATGGAATGGTTAAAAGTGCATGAAAATGGCCAATTTACTCACTCTGAGTTCTCAAAAAGGGTTTCTTCACCCCGGGAAGTTAATTAATTACCATTTGGAGGCATTTAATGTTCGAGCAAAAACTGCTGATTTTCGACAAAAGAGATAACACCCCCCATTACGTCATGCTTCAGAAATGTGGAAAATGGTCCGTTTTCAAATGTTTTATTTTTGAACATCATTTCACATTTGTAGGTGGATCATCAGTGTTAGAGCTAAAATTTGCATGTTTAAAGTGATTTTCATGCTTCCAGGGGCTCGGGAAGTGAATTAAATACTATTTGGAGGCATTTAATGTTCAATCAAAAACAGCTGATTTTTGACAAAAGAGATAACACCCCCCATTACGTCATGCTTCAGAAATGTGGAAAATGGTCCGTTTTCAAATGTTTTATTTTTGAACGTCAGTTCACATTTGTAGGTGGATCATCAGTGTTAGAGCTAAAATTAGCATGTTTAAAGTGATTTTCATGCTTCCAGGGGCCCTAAACACAAGATTTATGGAATGGTTCAAAGTGCATGATAATGGCCAATTTACTCACTCTGAGTTCTCAAAAAGGGTTTCTTCACCCCGGGAAGTTAATTAAATACCATTTGGAGGCATTTAATGTTCGAGCAAAAACGGCTGATTTTCGACAAAAGAGATAACACCCCCCCATTACGTCATGCTTCAGAAATGTGGAAAATGGTCCGTTTTCAAATGTTTTATTTTTGAACGTCAGTTCACATTTGTAGGTGGATCATCAGTGTTAGAGCTAAAATTAGCATGTTTAAAGTGATTTTCATGCTTCCAGGGGCTCGGGAAGTGAATTAAATACTATTTGGAGGCATTTAATGTTCAAGCAAAAACAGCTGATTTTTGACAAAAGAGATAACACCCCCCCATTACGTCATGCTTCAGAAATGTGGAAAATGGTCCGTTTTCAAATGTTTTATTTTTGAACGTCAGTTCGCATTTGTAGGTGGATCATCAGTGTTAGAGCTAAAATTAGCATGTTTAAAGTGATTTTCATGCTTCCAGGGGCCCTAAACACAAGATTTATGGAATGGTTAAAAGTGCATGAAAATGGCCAATTTACTCACTCTGAGTTCTCAAAAAGGGTTTCTTCACCCCGGGAAGTTAATTAAATACCATTTGGAGGCATTTAATGTTCGAGCAGAAACGGCTGATTTTCGACAAAAGAGATAACACCCCCCCCATTAAGTCATGCTTCAGAAATGTGGAAAATGGTCCGTTTTCAAATGTTTTATTTTGGAACGTCAGTTCACATTTGTAGGTGGATCATCAGTGTTAGAGCTAAAATTAGCATGTTTATAGTGATGTTCATGCTTCCAGGGGCTCGGGAAGTGAATTAAATACTATTTGGAGGCATTTAATGTTCAATCAAAAACAGCTGATTTTTGACAAAAGAGATAACACCCCCCCATTACGTCATGCTTCAGAAATGTGGAAAATGGTCCGTTTTAAAATGTTTTATTTTTGAATGTCAGTTCACATTTGTAGGTGGATCATCAGTGTTAGAGCTAAAATTAGCATGTTTAAAGTGATTTTCATGCTTCCAGGGGCCCTAAACACAAGATTTATGGAATGGTTAAAAGTGCATGAAAATGGCCAATTTACTCACTCTGAGTTCTCAAAAAGGGTTTCTTCACCCCGGGAAGTTAATTAAATACCATTTGGAGGCATTTAATGTTCGATCAAAAACGGCTGATTTTCGACAAAAGAGATAACACCCCCCCATTACGTCATGCTTCAGAAATGTGGAAAATGGTCCGTTTTCAAATGTTTTATTTTTGAACGTCAGTTCACATTTGTAGGTGGATCATCAGTGTTAGAGCTAAAATTAGCATGTTTAAAGTGATTTTCATGCTTCCAGGGGCCCTAAACACAAGATTTATGGAATGGTTAAAAGTGCATGAAAATGGCCAATTTACTCACTCTGAGTTCTCAAAAAGGGTTTCTTCACCCCGGGAAGTTAATTAAATACCATTTGGAGGCATTTAATGTTCGAGCAAAAACGGCTGATTTTTGACAAAAGAGATAACACCCCCCCATTACGTCATGCTTCAGAAATGTGGAAAATGGTCCGTTTTCAAATGTTTTATTTTTGAACGTCAGTTCACATTTGTAGGTGGATCATCAGTGTTAGAGCTAAAATTAGCATGTTTAAAGTGATTTTCATGCTTCCAGGGGCCCTAAACACAAGATTTATGGAATGGTTAAAAGTGCATGAAAATGGCCAATTTACTCACTCTGAGTTCTCAAAAAGGGTTTCTTCACCCCGGGAAGTTAATTAAATACCATTTGGAGGCATTTAATGTTCGAGCAAAAACGGCTGATTTTCGACAAAAGAGATAACACGCCCCCATTACGTCATGCTTCAGAAATGTGGAAAATGGTCCGTTTTCAAATGTTTTATTTTTGAACATCAGTTCACATTTGTAGGTGGATCATCAGTGTTAGAGCTAAAATTAGCATGTTTAAAGTGATTTTCATGCTTCCAGGGGCTCGGGAAGTGAATTAAATACTATTTGGAGGCATTTAATGTTCAATCAAAAACAGCTGATTTTTGACAAAAGAGATAACACCCCCCCATTACGTCATGCTTCAGAAATGTGGAAAATGGTCCGTTTTCAAATGTTTTATTTTTTAACGTCAGTTCACATTTGTAGGTGGATCATCAGTGTTAGAGCTAAAATTAGCATGTTTAAAGTGATTTTCATGCTTCCAGGGGCCCTAAACACAAGATTTATGGAATGGTTAAAAGTGCATGAAAATGGCCAATTTACTCACTCTGAGTTCTCAAAAAGGGTTTCTTCACCCCGGGAAGTTAATTAAATACCATTTGGAGGCATTTAATGTTCGAGCAAAAACGGCTGATTTTCGACAAAAGAGATAACACCCCCCCATTACGTCATGCTTCAGAAATGTGGAAAATGGTCCGTTTTCAAATGTTTTATTTTTGAACGTCAGTTCACATTTGTAGGTGGATCATCAGTGTTAGAGCTAAAATTAGCATGTTTAAAGTGATTTTCATGCTTCCAGGGGCTCGGGAAGTGAATTAAATACTATTTGGAGGCATTTAATGTTCAAGCAAAAACAGCTGATTTTTGACAAAAGAGATAACACCCCCCCATTACGTCATGCTTCAGAAATGTGGAAAATGGTCCGTTTTCAAATGTTTTATTTTTTAACGTCAGTTCACATTTGTAGGTGGATCATCAGTGTTAGAGCTAAAATTAGCATGTTTAAAGTGATTTTCATGCTTCCAGGGGCCCTAAACACAAGATTTATGGAATGGTTAAAAGTGCATGAAAATGGCCAATTTACTCACTCTGAGTTCTCAAAAAGGGTTTCTTCACCCCGGGAAGTTAATTAAATACCATTTGGAGGCATTTAATATTCGAGCAAAAACTGCTGATTTTCGACAAAAGAGATAACACCCCCCCATTACGTCATGCTTCAGAAATGTGGAAAATGGTCCGTTTTCAAATGTTTTATTTTTTAACGTCAGTTCACATTTGTAGGTGGATCATCAGTGTTAGAGCTAAAATTAGCATGTTTAAAGTGATTTTCATGCTTCCAGGGGCTCGGGAAGTGAATTAAATACTATTTGGAGGCATTTAATGTTCAAGCAAAAACAGCTGATTTTTGACAAAAGAGATAACACCCCCCATTACGTCATGCTTCAGAAATGTGGAAAATGGTCCGTTTTCAAATGTTTTATTTTTGAACGTCAGTTCACATTTGTAGGTGGATCATCAGTGTTAGAGCTAAAATTAGCATGTTTAAAGTGATTTTCATGCTTCCAGGGGCCCTAAACACAAGATTTATGGAATGGTTAAAAGTGCATGAAAATGGCCAATTTACTCACTCTGAGTTCTCAAAAAGGGTTTCTTCACCCCGGGAAGTTAATTAAATACCATTTGGAGGCATTTAATGTTCGAGCAAAAACGGCTGATTTTTGACAAAAGAGATAACACCCCCCCATTACGTCATGCTTCAGAAATGTGGAAAATGGTCCGTTTTCAAATGTTTTATTTTTGAACGTCAGTTCACATTTGTAGGTGGATCATCAGTGTTAGAGCTAAAATTAGCATGTTTAAAGTGATTTTCATGCTTCCAGGGGCTCGGGAAGTGAATTAAATACTATTTGGAGGCATTTAATGTTCAAGCAAAAACAGCTGATTTTTGACAAAAGAGATAACACCCCCCCATTACGTCATGCTTCAGAAATGTGGAAAATGGTCTGTTTTCAAATGTTTTATTTTTGAACGTCAGTTCACATTTGTAGGTGGATCATCAGTGTTAGAGCTAAAATTAGCATGTTTAAAGTGATTTTCATGCTTCCAGGGGCCCTAAACACAAGATTTATGGAATGGTTAAAAGTGCATGAAAATGGCCAATTTACTCACTCTGAGTTCTCAAAAAGGGTTTCTTCACCCCGGGAAGTTAATTAAATACCATTTGGAGGCATTTAATGTTCGAGCAAAAACGGCTGATTTTCGACAAAAGAGATAACACGCCCCCATTACGTCATGCTTCAGAAATGTGGAAAATGGTCCGTTTTCAAATGTTTTATTTTTGAACATCAGTTCACATTTGTAGGTGGATCATCAGTGTTAGAGCTAAAATTAGCATGTTTAAAGTGATTTTCATGCTTCCAGGGGCTCGGAAGTGAATTAAATACTATTTGGAGGCATTTAATGTTCAATCAAAAACAGCTGATTTTTGACAAAAGAGATAACACCCCCCCATTACGTCATGCTTCAGAAATGTGGAAAATGGTCCGTTTTCAAATGTTTTATTTTTTAACGTCAGTTCACATTTGTAGGTGGATCATCAGTGTTAGAGCTAAAATTAGCATGTTTAAAGAGATTTTCATGCTACCAGGGGCCCTAAACACAAGATTTATGGAATGGTTAAAAGTGCATGAAAATGGCCAATTTACTCACTCTGAGTTCTCAAAAAGGGTTTCTTCACCCCGGGAAGTTAATTAAATACCATTTGGAGGCATTTAATGTTCGAGCAAAAACGGCTGATTTTCGACAAAAGAGATAACACCCCCCCATTACGTCATGCTTCAGAAATGTGGAAAATGGTCCGTTTTCAAATGTTTTATTTTTGAACGTCGGTTCACATTTGTAGGTGGATCATCAATGTTAGAGCTAAAATTAGCATGTTTAAAGTGATTTTCATGCTTCCAGGGGCTCAGGAAGTGAATTAAATACTATTTGGAGGCATTTAATGTTCAATCAAAAACAGCTGATTTTTGACAAAAGAGATAACACCCCCCCATTACGTCATGCTTCAGAAATGTGGAAAATGGTCCGTTTTCAAATGTTTTATTTTTTAACGTCAGTTCACATTTGTAGGTGGATCATCAGTGTTAGAGCTAAAATTAGCATGTTTAAAGTGATTTTCATGCTTCCAGGGGCCCTAAACACAAGATTTATGGAATGGTTAAAAGTGCATGAAAATGGCCAATTTACTCACTCTGAGTTCTCAAAAAGGGTTTCTTCACCCCGGGAAGTTAATTAAATACCATTTGGAGGCATTTAATGTTCGAGCAAAAACGGCTGATTTTCGACAAAAGAGATAACACCCCCCCATTACGTCATGCTTCAGAAATGTGGAAAATGGTCCGTTTTCAAATGTTTTATTTTTGAACGTCAGTTCACATTTGTAGGTGGATCATCAGTGTTAGAGCTAAAATTAGCATGTTTAAAGTGATTTTCATGCTTCCAGGGGCTCGGGAAGTGAATTAAATACTATTTGGAGGCATTTAATGTTCAATCAAAAACAGCTGATTTTTGACAAAAGAGATAACACCCCCCCATTACGTCATGCTTCAGAAATGTGGAAAATGGTCCGTTTTCAAATGTTTTATTTTTGAACGTCAGTTCACATTTGTAGGTGGATCATCAGTGTTAGAGCTAAAATTAGCATGTTTAAAGTGATTTTCATGCTTCCAGGGGCCCTAAACACAAGATTTATGGAATGGTTAAAAGTGCATGAAAATGGCCAATTTACTCACTCTGCGTTCTCAAAAAGGGTTTCTTCACCCCAGGAAGTTAATTAAATACCATTTGGAGGCATTTAATGTTCGAGCAAAAACGGCTGATTTTCGACAAAAGAGATAACACCCCCCCATTACGTCATGCTTCAGAAATGTGGAAAATGGTCCGTTTTCAAATGTTTTATTTTTGAACGTCAGTTCACATTTGTAGGTGGATCATCAGTGTTAGAGCTAAAATTAGCATGTTTAAAGTGATTTTCATGCTTCCAGGGGCCCTAAACACAAGATTTATGGAATGGTTAAAAGTGCATGAAAATGGCCAATTTACTCACTCTGAGTTCTCAAAAAGGGTTTCTTCACCCCGGGAAGTTAATTAAATACCATTTGGAGGCATTTAATGTTCGAGCAAAAACTGCTGATTTTCGACAAAAGAGATAACACCCCCCCATTACGTCATGCTTCAGAAATGTGGAAAATGGTCCGTTTTCAAATGTTTTATTTTTGAACGTCAGTTCACATTTGTAGGTGGATCATCAGTGTTAGAGCTAAAATTAGCATGTTTAAAGTGATTTTCATGCTTCCAGGGGCTCGGGAAGTGAATTAAATACTATTTGGAGGCATTTAATGTTCAAGCAAAAACAGCTGATTTTTGACAAAAGAGATAACACCCCCCCATTACGTCATGCTTCAGAAATGTGGAAAATGGTCCGTTTTCAAATGTTTTATTTTTGAACGTCAGTTCACATTTGTAGGTGGATCATCAGTGTTAGAGATAAAATTAGCATGTTTAAAGTGATTTTCATGCTTCCAGGGGCTCGGGAAGTGAATTAAATACTATTTGGAGGCATTTAATGTTCAAGCAAAAACAGCTGATTTTTGACAAAAGAGATAACACCCCCCCATTACGTCATGCTTCAGAAATGTGGAAAATGGTCCGTTTTCAAATGTTTTATTTTTGAACGTCAGTTCACATTTGTAGGTGGATCATCAGTGTTAGAGCTAAAATTAGCATGTTTAAAGTGATTTTCATGCTTCCAGGGGCCCTAAACACAAGATTTATGGAATGGTTAAAAGTGCATGAAAATGGCCAATTTACTCACTCTGAGTTCTCAAAAAGGGTTTCTTCACCCCGGGAAGTTAATTAAATACCATTTGGAGGCATTTAATGTTCGAGCAAAAACGGCTGATTTTTGACAAAAGAGATAACACCCCCCCATTACGTCATGCTTCAGAAATGTGGAAAATGGTCTGTTTTCAAATGTTTTATTTTTGAACGTCAGTTCACATTTGTAGGTGGATCATCAGTGTTAGAGCTAAAATTAGCATGTTTAAAGTGATTTTCATGCTTCCAGGGGCTCGGGAAGTGAATTAAATACTATTTGGAGGCATTTAATGTTCAAGCAAAAACAGCTGATTTTTGACAAAAGAGATAACACCCCCCCATTACGTCATGCTTCAGAAATGTGGAAAATGATCTGTTTTCAAATGTTTTATTTTTGAACGTCAGTTCACATTTGTAGGTGGATCATCAGTGTTAGAGCTAAAATTAGCATGTTTAAAGTGATTTTCATGCTTCCAGGGGCCCTAAACACAAGATTTATGGAATGGTTAAAAGTGCATGAAAATGGCCAATTTACTCACTCTGAGTTCTCAAAAAGGGTTTCTTCACCCCGGGAAGTTAATTAAATACCATTTGGAGGCATTTAATGTTCGAGCAAAAACGGCTGATTTTCGACAAAAGAGATAACACGCCCCCATTACGTCATGCTTCAGAAATGTGGAAAATGGTCCGTTTTCAAATGTTTTATTTTTGAACATCAGTTCACATTTGTAGGTGGATCATCAGTGTTAGAGCTAAAATTAGCATGTTTAAAGTGATTTTCATGCTTCCAGGGGCTCGGAAGTGAATTAAATACTATTTGGAGGCATTTAATGTTCAATCAAAAACAGCTGATTTTTGACAAAAGAGATAACACCCCCCCATTACGTCATGCTTCAGAAATGTGGAAAATGGTCCGTTTTCAAATGTTTTATTTTTTAACGTCAGTTCACATTTGTAGGTGGATCATCAGTGTTAGAGCTAAAATTAGCATGTTTAAAGTGATTTTCATGCTTCCAGGGGCCCTAAACACAAGATTTATGGAATGGTTAAAAGTGCATGAAAATGGCCAATTTACTCACTCTGAGTTCTCAAAAAGGGTTTCTTCACCCCGGGAAGTTAATTAAATACCATTTGGAGGCATTTAATGTTCGAGCAAAAACGGCTGATTTTCGACAAAAGAGATAACACGCCCCCATTACGTCATGCTTCAGAAATGTGGAAAATGGTCCGTTTTCAAATGTTTTATTTTTGAACATCAGTTCACATTTGTAGGTGGATCATCAGTGTTAGAGCTAAAATTAGCATGTTTAAAGTGATTTTCATGCTTCCAGGGGCTCGGGAAGTGAATTAAATACTATTTGGAGGCATTTAATGTTCAATCAAAAACAGCTGATTTTTGACAAAAGAGATAACACCCCCCCATTACGTCATGCTTCAGAAATGTGGAAAATGGTCCGTTTTCAAATGTTTTATTTTTTAACGTCAGTTCACATTTGTAGGTGGATCATCAGTGTTAGAGCTAAAATTAGCATGTTTAAAGTGATTTTCATGCTTCCAGGGGCCCTAAACACAAGATTTATGGAATGGTTAAAAGTGCATGAAAATGGCCAATTTACTCACTCTGAGTTCTCAAAAAGGGTTTCTTCACCCCGGGAAGTTAATTAAATACCATTTGGAGGCATTTAATGTTCGAGCAAAAACGGCTGATTTTCGACAAAAGAGATAACACCCCCCCATTACGTCATGCTTCAGAAATGTGGAAAATGGTCCGTTTTCAAATGTTTTATTTTTGAACGTCAGTTCACATTTGTAGGTGGATCATCAGTGTTAGAGCTAAAATTAGCATGTTTAAAGTGATTTTCATGCTTCCAGGGGCTCGGGAAGTGAATTAAATACTATTTGGAGGCATTTAATGTTCAAGCAAAAACAGCTGATTTTTGACAAAAGAGATAACACCCCCCCATTACGTCATGCTTCAGAAATGTGGAAAATGGTCCGTTTTCAAATGTTTTATTTTTGAACGTCAGTTCACATTTGTAGGTGGATCATCAGTGTTAGAGCTAAAATTAGCATGTTTAAAGTGATTTTCATGCTTCCAGGGGCCCTAAACACAAGATTTATGGAATGGTTAAAAGTGCATGAAAATGGCCAATTTACTCACTCTGAGTTCTCAAAAAGGGTTTCTTCACCCCGGGAAGTTAATTAAATACCATTTGGAGGCATTTAATGTTCGAGCAAAAACGGCTGATTTTCGACAAAAGAGATAACACGCCCCCATTACGTCATGCTTCAGAAATGTGGAAAATGGTCCGTTTTCAAATGTTTTATTTTTGAACATCAGTTCACATTTGTAGGTGGATCATCAGTGTTAGAGCTAAAATTAGCATGTTTAAAGTGATTTTCATGCTTCCAGGGGCTCGGGAAGTGAATTAAATACTATTTGGAGGCATTTAATGTTCAATCAAAAACAGCTGATTTTTGACAAAAGAGATAACACCCCCCCATTACGTCATGCTTCAGAAATGTGGAAAATGGTCCGTTTTCAAATGTTTTATTTTTTAACGTCAGTTCACATTTGTAGGTGGATCATCAGTGTTAGAGCTAAAATTAGCATGTTTAAAGTGATTTTCATGCTTCCAGGGGCCCTAAACACAAGATTTATGGAATGGTTAAAAGTGCATGAAAATGGCCAATTTACTCACTCTGAGTTCTCAAAAAGGGTTTCTTCACCCCGGGAAGTTAATTAAATACCATTTGGAGGCATTTAATGTTCGAGCAAAAACGGCTGATTTTCGACAAAAGAGATAACACCCCCCCATTACGTCATGCTTCAGAAATGTGGAAAATGGTCCGTTTTCAAATGTTTTATTTTTGAACGTCAGTTCACATTTGTAGGTGGATCATCAGTGTTAGAGCTAAAATTAGCATGTTTAAAGTGATTTTCATGCTTCCAGGGGCTCGGGAAGTGAATTAAATACTATTTGGAGGCATTTAATGTTCAAGCAAAAACAGCTGATTTTTGACAAAAGAGATAACACCCCCCCATTACGTCATGCTTCAGAAATGTGGAAAATGGTCCGTTTTCAAATGTTTTATTTTTTAACGTCAGTTCACATTTGTAGGTGGATCCTCAGTGTTAGAGCTAAAATTAGCATGTTTAAAGTGATTTTCATGCTTCCAGGGGCCCTAAACACAAGATTTATGGAATGGTTAAAAGTGCATGAAAATGGCCAATTTACTCACTCTGAGTTCTCAAAAAGGGTTTCTTCACCCCGGGAAGTTAATTAAATACCATTTGGAGGCATTTAATATTCGAGCAAAAACTGCTGATTTTCGACAAAAGAGATAACACCTCCCCATTACGTCATGCTTCAGAAATGTGGAAAATGGTCCGTTTTCAAATGTTTTATTTTTTAACGTCAGTTCACATTTGTAGGTGGATCATCAGTGTTAGAGCTAAAATTAGCATGTTTAAAGTGATTTTCATGCTTCCAGGGGCTCGGGAAGTGAATTAAATACTATTTGGAGGCATTTAATGTTCAAGCAAAAACAGCTGATTTTTGACAAAAGAGATAACACCCCCCATTACGTCATGCTTCAGAAATGTGGAAAATGGTCCGTTTTCAAATGTTTTATTTTTGAACGTCAGTTCACATTTGTAGGTGGATCATCAGTGTTAGAGCTAAAATTAGCATGTTTAAAGTGATTTTCATGCTTCCAGGGGCCCTAAACACAAGATTTATGGAATGGTTAAAAGTGCATGAAAATGGCCAATTTACTCACTCTGAGTTCTCAAAAAGGGTTTCTTCACCCCGGGAAGTTAATTAAATACCATTTGGAGGCATTTAATGTTCGAGCAAAAACGGCTGATTTTTGACAAAAGAGATAACACCCCCCCATTACGTCATGCTTCAGAAATGTGGAAAATGGTCCGTTTTCAAATGTTTTATTTTTGAACGTCAGTTCACATTTGTAGGTGGATCATCAGTGTTAGAGCTAAAATTAGCATGTTTAAAGTGATTTTCATGCTTCCAGGGGCTCGGGAAGTGAATTAAATACTATTTGGAGGCATTTAATGTTCAAGCAAAAACAGCTGATTTTTGACAAAAGAGATAACACCCCCCCCATTACGTCATGCTTCAGAAATGTGGAAAATGGTCTGTTTTCAAATGTTTTATTTTTGAACGTCAGTTCACATTTGTAGGTGGATCATCAGTGTTAGAGCTAAAATTAGCATGTTTAAAGTGATTTTCATGCTTCCAGGGGCCCTAAACACAAGATTTATGGAATGGTTAAAAGTGCATGAAAATGGCCAATTTACTCACTCTGAGTTCTCAAAAAGGGTTTCTTCACCCCGGGAAGTTAATTAAATACCATTTGGAGGCATTTAATGTTCGAGCAAAAACGGCTGATTTTCGACAAAAGAGATAACACGCCCCCATTACGTCATGCTTCAGAAATGTGGAAAATGGTCCGTTTTCAAATGTTTTATTTTTGAACATCAGTTCACATTTGTAGGTGGATCATCAGTGTTAGAGCTAAAATTAGCATGTTTAAAGTGATTTTCATGCTTCCAGGGGCTCGGAAGTGAATTAAATACTATTTGGAGGCATTTAATGTTCAATCAAAAACAGCTGATTTTTGACAAAAGAGATAACACCCCCCCATTACGTCATGCTTCAGAAATGTGGAAAATGGTCCGTTTTCAAATGTTTTATTTTTTAACGTCAGTTCACATTTGTAGGTGGATCATCAGTGTTAGAGCTAAAATTAGCATGTTTAAAGAGATTTTCATGCTTCCAGGGGCCCTAAACACAAGATTTATGGAATGGTTAAAAGTGCATGAAAATGGCCAATTTACTCACTCTGAGTTCTCAAAAAGGGTTTCTTCACCCCGGGAAGTTAATTAAATACCATTTGGAGGCATTTAATGTTCGAGCAAAAACGGCTGATTTTCGACAAAAGAGATAACACCCCCCCATTACGTCATGCTTCAGAAATGTGGAAAATGGTCCGTTTTCAAATGTTTTATTTTTGAACGTCGGTTCACATTTGTAGGTGGATCATCAATGTTAGAGCTAAAATTAGCATGTTTAAAGTGATTTTCATGCTTCCAGGGGCTCAGGAAGTGAATTAAATACTATTTGGAGGCATTTAATGTTCAATCAAAAACAGCTGATTTTTGACAAAAGAGATAACACCCCCCCATTACGTCATGCTTCAGAAATGTGGAAAATGGTCCGTTTTCAAATGTTTTATTTTTTAACGTCAGTTCACATTTGTAGGTGGATCATCAGTGTTAGAGCTAAAATTAGCATGTTTAAAGAGATTTTCATGCTTCCAGGGGCCCTAAACACAAGATTTATGGAATGGTTAAAAGTGCATGAAAATGGCCAATTTACTCACTCTGAGTTCTCAAAAAGGGTTTCTTCACCCCGGGAAGTTAATTAAATACCATTTGGAGGCATTTAATGTTCGAGCAAAAACGGCTGATTTTCGACAAAAGAGATAACACCCCCCCATTACGTCATGCTTCAGAAATGTGGAAAATGGTCCGTTTTCAAATGTTTTATTTTTGAACGTCGGTTCACATTTGTAGGTGGATCATCAATGTTAGAGCTAAAATTAGCATGTTTAAAGTGATTTTCATGCTTCCAGGGGCTCAGGAAGTGAATTAAATACTATTTGCAGGCATTTAATGTTCAATCAAAAACAGCTGATTTTTGACAAAAGAGATAACACCCCCCCATTACGTCATGCTTCAGAAATGTGGAAAATGGTCCATTTTCAAATGTTTTATTTTTTAACGTCAGTTCACATTTGTAGGTGGATCATCAGTGTTAGAGCTAAAATTAGCATGTTTAAAGTGATTTTCATGCTTCCAGGGGCCCTAAACACAAGATTTATGGAATGGTTAAAAGTGCATGAAAATGGCCAATTTACTCACTCTGAGTTCTCAAAAAGGGTTTCTTCACCCCGGGAAGTTAATTAAATACCATTTGGAGGCATTTAATGTTCGAGCAAAAACGGCTGATTTTCGACAAAAGAGATAACACCCCCCCATTACGTCATGCTTCAGAAATGTGGAAAATGGTCCGTTTTCAAATGTTTTATTTTTGAACGTCAGTTCACATTTGTAGGTGGATCATCAGTGTTAGAGCTAAAATTAGCATGTTTAAAGTGATTTTCATGCTTCCAGGGGCTCGGGAAGTGAATTAAATACTATTTGGAGGCATTTAATGTTCAATCAAAAACAGCTGATTTTTGACAAAAGAGATAACACCCCCCCATTACGTCATGCTTCAGAAATGTGGAAAATGGTCCGTTTTCAAATGTTTTATTTTTGAACGTCAGTTCACATTTGTAGGTGGATCATCAGTGTTAGAGCTAAAATTAGCATGTTTAAAGTGATTTTCATGCTTCCAGGGGCCCTAAACACAAGATTTATGGAATGGTTAAAAGTGCATGAAAATGGCCAATTTACTCACTCTGCGTTCTCAAAAAGGGTTTCTTCACCCCAGGAAGTTAATTAAATACCATTTGGAGGCATTTAATGTTCGAGCAAAAACGGCTGATTTTCGACAAAAGAGATAACACCCCCCCATTACGTCATGCTTCAGAAATGTGGAAAATGGTCCGTTTTCAAATGTTTTATTTTTGAACGTCAGTTCACATTTGTAGGTGGATCATCAGTGTTAGAGCTAAAATTAGCATGTTTAAAGTGATTTTCATGCTTCCAGGGGCCCTAAACACAAGATTTATGGAATGGTTAAAAGTGCATGAAAATGGCCAATTTACTCACTCTGAGTTCTCAAAAAGGGTTTCTTCACCCCGGGAAGTTAATTAAATACCATTTGGAGGCATTTAATGTTCGAGCAAAAACTGCTGATTTTCGACAAAAGAGATAACACCCCCCCATTACGTCATGCTTCAGAAATGTGGAAAATGGTCCGTTTTCAAATGTTTTATTTTTGAACGTCAGTTCACATTTGTAGGTGGATCATCAGTGTTAGAGCTAAAATTAGCATGTTTAAAGTGATTTTCATGCTTCCAGGGGCTCGGGAAGTGAATTAAATACTATTTGGAGGCATTTAATGTTCAAGCAAAAACAGCTGATTTTTGACAAAAGAGATAACACCCCCCCATTACGTCATGCTTCAGAAATGTGGAAAATGGTCCGTTTTCAAATGTTTTATTTTTGAACGTCAGTTCACATTTGTAGGTGGATCATCAGTGTTAGAGATAAAATTAGCATGTTTAAAGTGATTTTCATGCTTCCAGGGGCTCGGGAAGTGAATTAAATACTATTTGGAGGCATTTAATGTTCAAGCAAAAACAGCTGATTTTTGACAAAAGAGATAACACCCCCCCATTACGTCATGCTTCAGAAATGTGGAAAATGGTCTGTTTTCAAATGTTTTATTTTTGAACGTCAGTTCACATTTGTAGGTGGATCATCAGTGTTAGAGCTAAAATTAGCATGTTTAAAGTGATTTTCATGCTTCCAGGGGCTCGGGAAGTGAATTAAATACTATTTGGAGGCATTTAATGTTCAAGCAAAAACAGCTGATTTTTGACAAAAGAGATAACACCCCCCCATTACGTCATGCTTCAGAAATGTGGAAAATGATCTGTTTTCAAATGTTTTATTTTTGAACGTCAGTTCACATTTGTAGGTGGATCATCAGTGTTAGAGCTAAAATTAGCATGTTTAAAGTGATTTTCATGCTTCCAGGGGCCCTAAACACAAGATTTATGGAATGGTTAAAAGTGCATGAAAATGGCCAATTTACTCACTCTGAGTTCTCAAAAAGGGTTTCTTCACCCCGGGAAGTTAATTAAATACCATTTGGAGGCATTTAATGTTCGAGCAAAAACGGCTGATTTTCGACAAAAGAGATAACACGCCCCCATTACGTCATGCTTCAGAAATGTGGAAAATGGTCCGTTTTCAAATGTTTTATTTTTGAACATCAGTTCACATTTGTAGGTGGATCATCAGTGTTAGAGCTAAAATTAGCATGTTTAAAGTGATTTTCATGCTTCCAGGGGCTCGGAAGTGAATTAAATACTATTTGGAGGCATTTAATGTTCAATCAAAAACAGCTGATTTTTGACAAAAGAGATAACACCCCCCCATTACGTCATGCTTCAGAAATGTGGAAAATGGTCCGTTTTCAAATGTTTTATTTTTTAACGTCAGTTCACATTTGTAGGTGGATCATCAGTGTTAGAGCTAAAATTAGCATGTTTAAAGTGATTTTCATGCTTCCAGGGGCCCTAAACACAAGATTTATGGAATGGTTAAAAGTGCATGAAAATGGCCAATTTACTCACTCTGAGTTCTCAAAAAGGGTTTCTTCACCCCGGGAAGTTAATTAAATACCATTTGGAGGCATTTAATGTTCGAGCAAAAACGGCTGATTTTCGACAAAAGAGATAACACCCCCCCATTACGTCATGCTTCAGAAATGTGGAAAATGGTCCGTTTTCAAATGTTTTATTTTTGAACGTCGGTTCACATTTGTAGGTGGATCATCAATGTTAGAGCTAAAATTAGCATGTTTAAAGTGATTTTCATGCTTCCAGGGGCTCGGGAAGTGAATTAAATACTATTTGGAGGCATTTAATGTTCAATCAAAAACAGCTGATTTTTGACAAATGAGATAACACCCCCCCATTACGTCATGCTTCAGAAATGTGGAAAATGGTCCGTTTTCAAATGTTTTATTTTTTAACGTCAGTTCACATTTGTAGGTGGATCATCAGTGTTAGAGCTAAAATTAGCATGTTTAAAGTGATTTTCATGCTTCCAGGGGCCCTAAACACAAGATTTATGGAATGGTTAAAAGTGCATGAAAATGGCCAATTTACTCACTCTGAGTTCTCAAAAAGGGTTTCTTCACCCCGGGAAGTTAATTAAATACCATTTGGAGGCATTTAATGTTCGAGCAAAAACGGCTGATTTTCGACAAAAGAGATAACACCCCCCCATTACGTCATGCTTCAGAAATGTGGAAAATGGTCAGTTTTCAAATGTTTTATTTTGGAACGTCAGTTCACATTTGTAGGTGGATCATCAGTGTTAGAGCTAAAATTAGCATGTTTAAAGTGATTTTCATGCTTCCAGGGGCTCGGGAAGTGAATTAAATACTATTTGGAGGCATTTAATGTTCAATCAAAAACAGCTGATTTTTGACAAAAGAGATAAAACCCCCCCATTACGTCATGCTTCAGAAATGTGGAAAATGGTCCGTTTTCAAATGTTTTATTTTTGAACGTCAGTTCACATTTGTAGGTGGATCATCAGTGTTAGAGCTAAAATTAGCATGTTTAAAGTGATTTTCATGCTTCCAGGGGCCCTAAACACAAGATTTATGGAATGGTTAAAAGTGCATGAAAATGGCCAATTTACTCACTCTGCGTTCTCAAAAAGGGTTTCTTCACCCCAGGAAGTTAATTAAATACCATTTGGAGGCATTTAATGTTCGAGCAAAAACGGCTGATTTTCGACAAAAGAGATAACACCCCCCCATTACGTCATGCTTCAGAAATGTGGAAAATGGTCCGTTTTCAAATGTTTTATTTTTGAACGTCAGTTCACATTTGTAGGTGAATCATCAGTGTTAGAGCTAAAATTAGCATGTTTAAAGTGATTTTCATGCTTCCAGGGGCTCGGGAAGTGAATTAAATACTATTTGGAGGCATTTAATGTTCAATCAAAAACAGCTGATTTTTGACAAAAGAGATAACACCCCCCCCATTACGTCATGCTTCAGAAATGTGGAAAATGGTCCGTTTTCAAATGTTTTATTTTTGAACGTCAGTTCACATTTGTAGGTGGATCATCAGTGTTAGAGCTAAAATTAGCATGTTTAAAGTGATTTTCATGCTTCCAGGGGCCCTAAACACAAGATTTATGGAATGGTTAAAAGTGCATGAAAATGGCCAATTTACTCACTCTGAGTTCTCAAAAAGGGTTTCTTCACCCCGGGAAGTTAATTAAATACCATTTGGAGGCATTTAATGTTCGAGCAAAAACTGCTGATTTTCGACAAAAGAGATAACACCCCCCCCATTACGTCATGCTTCAGAAATGTGGAAAATGGTCCGTTTTCAAATGTTTTATTTTTGAACGTCAGTTCACATTTGTAGGTGGATCATCAGTGTTAGAGCTAAAATTAGCATGTTTAAAGTGATTTTCATGCTTCCAGGGGCTCGGGAAGTGAATTAAATACTATTTGGAGGCATTTAATGTTCAAGCAAAAACAGCTGATTTTTGACAAAAGAGATAACACCCCCCCATTACGTCATGCTTCAGAAATGTGGAAAATGGTCCGTTTTCAAATGTTTTATTTTTGAACGTCAGTTCACATTTGTAGGTGGATCATCAGTGTTAGAGATAAAATTAGCATGTTTAAAGTGATTTTCATGCTTCCAGGGGCCCTAAACACAAGATTTATGGAATGGTTAAAAGTGCATGAAAATGGCCAATTTACTCACTCTGAGTTCTCAAAAAGGGTTTCTTCACCCCGGGAAGTTAATTAATTACCATTTGGAGGCATTTACTGTTCGAGCAAAAACTGCTGATTTTCGACAAAAGAGATAACACCCCCCCATTACGTCATGCTTCAGAAATGTGGAAAATGGTCGGTTTTCAAATGTTTTATTTTTGAACATCAGTTCACATTTGTAGGTGGATCATCAGTGTTAGAGCTAAAATTTGCATGTTTAAACTGATTTTCATGCTTCCAGGGGCTCGGGAAGTGAATTAAATACTATTTGGAGGCATTTAATGTTCAATCAAAAACAGCTGATTTTTGACAAAAGAGATAACACCCCCCATTACGTCATGCTTCAGAAATGTGGAAAATGGTCCGTTTTCAAATGTTTTATTTTTGAACGTCAGTTCACATTTGTAGGTGGATCATCAGTGTTAGAGCTAAAATTAGCATGTTTAAAGTGATTTTCATGCTTCCAGGGGCCCTAAACACAAGATTTATGGAATGGTTCAAAGTGCATGAAAATGGCCAATTTACTCACTCTGAGTTCTCAAAAAGGGTTTCTTCACCCCGGGAAGTTAATTAAATACCATTTGGAGGCATTTAATGTTCGAGCAAAAACGGCTGATTTTCGACAAAAGAGATAACACCCCCCCATTACGTCATGCTTCAGAAATGTGGAAAATGGTCCGTTTTCAAATGTTTTATTTTTGAACGTCAGTTCACATTTGTAGGTGGATCATCAGTGTTAGAGATAAAATTAGCATGTTTAAAGTGATTTTCATGCTTCCAGGGGCTCGGGAAGTGAATTAAATACTATTTGGAGGCATTTAATGTTCAAGCAAAAACAGCTGATTTTTGACAAAAGAGATAACACCCCCCCATTACGTCATGCTTCAGAAATGTGGAAAATGGTCTGTTTTCAAATGTTTTATTTTTGAACGTCAGTTCACATTTGTAGGTGGATCATCAGTGTTAGAGCTAAAATTAGCATGTTTAAAGTGATTTTCATGCTTCCAGGGGCTCGGGAAGTGAATTAAATACTATTTGGAGGCATTTAATGTTCAAGCAAAAACAGCTGATTTTTGACAAAAGAGATAACACCCCCCCATTACGTCATGCTTCAGAAATGTGGAAAATGATCTGTTTTCAAATGTTTTATTTTTGAACGTCAGTTCACATTTGTAGGTGGATCATCAGTGTTAGAGCTAAAATTAGCATGTTTAAAGTGATTTTCATGCTTCCAGGGGCCCTAAACACAAGATTTATGGAATGGTTAAAAGTGCATGAAAATGGCCAATTTACTCACTCTGAGTTCTCAAAAAGGGTTTCTTCACCCCGGGAAGTTAATTAAATACCATTTGGAGGCATTTAATGTTCGAGCAAAAACGGCTGATTTTCGACAAAAGAGATAACACGCCCCCATTACGTCATGCTTCAGAAATGTGGAAAATGGTCCGTTTTCAAATGTTTTATTTTTGAACATCAGTTCACATTTGTAGGTGGATCATCAGTGTTAGAGCTAAAATTAGCATGTTTAAAGTGATTTTCATGCTTCCAGGGGCTCGGAAGTGAATTAAATACTATTTGGAGGCATTTAATGTTCAATCAAAAACAGCTGATTTTTGACAAAAGAGATAACACCCCCCCATTACGTCATGCTTCAGAAATGTGGAAAATGGTCCGTTTTCAAATGTTTTATTTTTTAACGTCAGTTCACATTTGTAGGTGGATCATCAGTGTTAGAGCTAAAATTAGCATGTTTAAAGTGATTTTCATGCTTCCAGGGGCCCTAAACACAAGATTTATGGAATGGTTAAAAGTGCATGAAAATGGCCAATTTACTCACTCTGAGTTCTCAAAAAGGGTTTCTTCACCCCGGGAAGTTAATTAAATACCATTTGGAGGCATTTAATGTTCGAGCAAAAACGGCTGATTTTCGACAAAAGAGATAACACCCCCCCATTACGTCATGCTTCAGAAATGTGGAAAATGGTCCGTTTTCAAATGTTTTATTTTTGAACGTCGGTTCACATTTGTAGGTGGATCATCAATGTTAGAGCTAAAATTAGCATGTTTAAAGTGATTTTCATGCTTCCAGGGGCTCGGGAAGTGAATTAAATACTATTTGGAGGCATTTAATGTTCAATCAAAAACAGCTGATTTTTGACAAATGAGATAACACCCCCCCATTACGTCATGCTTCAGAAATGTGGAAAATGGTCCGTTTTCAAATGTTTTATTTTTTAACGTCAGTTCACATTTGTAGGTGGATCATCAGTGTTAGAGCTAAAATTAGCATGTTTAAAGTGATTTTCATGCTTCCAGGGGCCCTAAACACAAGATTTATGGAATGGTTAAAAGTGCATGAAAATGGCCAATTTACTCACTCTGAGTTCTCAAAAAGGGTTTCTTCACCCCGGGAAGTTAATTAAATACCATTTGGAGGCATTTAATGTTCGAGCAAAAACGGCTGATTTTCGACAAAAGAGATAACACCCCCCCATTACGTCATGCTTCAGAAATGTGGAAAATGGTCAGTTTTCAAATGTTTTATTTTGGAACGTCAGTTCACATTTGTAGGTGGATCATCAGTGTTAGAGCTAAAATTAGCATGTTTAAAGTGATTTTCATGCTTCCAGGGGCTCGGGAAGTGAATTAAATACTATTTGGAGGCATTTAATGTTCAATCAAAAACAGCTGATTTTTGACAAAAGAGATAAAACCCCCCCATTACGTCATGCTTCAGAAATGTGGAAAATGGTCCGTTTTCAAATGTTTTATTTTTGAACGTCAGTTCACATTTGTAGGTGGATCATCAGTGTTAGAGCTAAAATTAGCATGTTTAAAGTGATTTTCATGCTTCCAGGGGCCCTAAACACAAGATTTATGGAATGGTTAAAAGTGCATGAAAATGGCCAATTTACTCACTCTGCGTTCTCAAAAAGGGTTTCTTCACCCCAGGAAGTTAATTAAATACCATTTGGAGGCATTTAATGTTCGAGCAAAAACGGCTGATTTTCGACAAAAGAGATAACACCCCCCCATTACGTCATGCTTCAGAAATGTGGAAAATGGTCCGTTTTCAAATGTTTTATTTTTGAACGTCAGTTCACATTTGTAGGTGAATCATCAGTGTTAGAGCTAAAATTAGCATGTTTAAAGTGATTTTCATGCTTCCAGGGGCTCGGGAAGTGAATTAAATACTATTTGGAGGCATTTAATGTTCAATCAAAAACAGCTGATTTTTGACAAAAGAGATAACACCCCCCCCATTACGTCATGCTTCAGAAATGTGGAAAATGGTCCGTTTTCAAATGTTTTATTTTTGAACGTCAGTTCACATTTGTAGGTGGATCATCAGTGTTAGAGCTAAAATTAGCATGTTTAAAGTGATTTTCATGCTTCCAGGGGCCCTAAACACAAGATTTATGGAATGGTTAAAAGTGCATGAAAATGGCCAATTTACTCACTCTGAGTTCTCAAAAAGGGTTTCTTCACCCCGGGAAGTTAATTAAATACCATTTGGAGGCATTTAATGTTCGAGCAAAAACTGCTGATTTTCGACAAAAGAGATAACACCCCCCCCATTACGTCATGCTTCAGAAATGTGGAAAATGGTCCGTTTTCAAATGTTTTATTTTTGAACGTCAGTTCACATTTGTAGGTGGATCATCAGTGTTAGAGCTAAAATTAGCATGTTTAAAGTGATTTTCATGCTTCCAGGGGCTCGGGAAGTGAATTAAATACTATTTGGAGGCATTTAATGTTCAAGCAAAAACAGCTGATTTTTGACAAAAGAGATAACACCCCCCCATTACGTCATGCTTCAGAAATGTGGAAAATGGTCCGTTTTCAAATGTTTTATTTTTGAACGTCAGTTCACATTTGTAGGTGGATCATCAGTGTTAGAGATAAAATTAGCATGTTTAAAGTGATTTTCATGCTTCCAGGGGCCCTAAACACAAGATTTATGGAATGGTTAAAAGTGCATGAAAATGGCCAATTTACTCACTCTGAGTTCTCAAAAAGGGTTTCTTCACCCCGGGAAGTTAATTAATTACCATTTGGAGGCATTTACTGTTCGAGCAAAAACTGCTGATTTTCGACAAAAGAGATAACACCCCCCCATTACGTCATGCTTCAGAAATGTGGAAAATGGTCGGTTTTCAAATGTTTTATTTTTGAACATCAGTTCACATTTGTAGGTGGATCATCAGTGTTAGAGCTAAAATTTGCATGTTTAAACTGATTTTCATGCTTCCAGGGGCTCGGGAAGTGAATTAAATACTATTTGGAGGCATTTAATGTTCAATCAAAAACAGCTGATTTTTGACAAAAGAGATAACACCCCCCATTACGTCATGCTTCAGAAATGTGGAAAATGGTCCGTTTTCAAATGTTTTATTTTTGAACGTCAGTTCACATTTGTAGGTGGATCATCAGTGTTAGAGCTAAAATTAGCATGTTTAAAGTGATTTTCATGCTTCCAGGGGCCCTAAACACAAGATTTATGGAATGGTTCAAAGTGCATGAAAATGGCCAATTTACTCACTCTGAGTTCTCAAAAAGGGTTTCTTCACCCCGGGAAGTTAATTAAATACCATTTGGAGGCATTTAATGTTCGAGCAAAAACGGCTGATTTTCGACAAAAGAGATAACACCCCCCCATTACGTCATGCTTCAGAAATGTGGAAAATGGTCCGTTTTCAAATGTTTTATTTTTGAACGTCAGTTCACATTTGTAGGTGGATCATCAGTGTTAGAGCTAAAATTAGCATGTTTAAAGTGATTTTCATGCTTCCAGGGGCTCGGGAAGTGAATTAAATACTATTTGGAGGCATTTAATGTTCAAGCAAAAACAGCTGATTTTTGACAAAAGAGATAACACCCCCCCATTACGTCATGCTTCAGAAATGTGGAAAATGGTCCGTTTTCAAATGTTTTATTTTTGAACGTCAGTTCACATTTGTAGGTGGATCATCAGTGTTAGAGCTAAAATTAGCATGTTTAAAGTGATTTTCATGCTTCCAGGGGCCCTAAACACAAGATTTATGGAATGGTTAAAAGTGCATGAAAATGGCCAATTTACTCACTCTGAGTTCTCAAAAAGGGTTTCTTCACCCCGGGAAGTTAATTAAATACCATTTGGAGGCATTTAATGTTCGAGCAGAAACGGCTGATTTTCGACAAAAGAGATAACACCCCCCCCATTAAGTCATGCTTCAGAAATGTGGAAAATGGTCCGTTTTCAAATGTTTTATTTTGGAACGTCAGTTCACATTTGTAGGTGGATCATCAGTGTTAGAGCTAAAATTAGCATGTTTAAAGTGATTTTCATGCTTCCAGGGGCTCGGGAAGTGAATTAAATACTATTTGGAGGCATTTAATGTTCAATCAAAAACAGCTGATTTTTGACAAAAGAGATAAAACCCCCCCATTACGTCATGCTTCAGAAATGTGGAAAATGGTCCGTTTTCAAATGTTTTATTTTTGAACGTCAGTTCACATTTGTAGGTGGATCATCAGTGTTAGAGCTAAAATTAGCATGTTTAAAGTGATTTTCATGCTTCCAGGGGCCCTAAACACAAGATTTATGGAATGGTTAAAAGTGCATGAAAATGGCCAATTTACTCACTCTGCGTTCTCAAAAAGGGTTTCTTCACCCCAGGAAGTTAATTAAATACCATTTGGAGGCATTTAATGTTCGAGCAAAAACGGCTGATTTTCGACAAAAGAGATAACACCCCCCCATTACGTCATGCTTCAGAAATGTGGAAAATGGTCCGTTTTCAAATGTTTTATTTTTGAACGTCAGTTCACATTTGTAGGTGAATCATCAGTGTTAGAGCTAAAATTAGCATGTTTAAAGTGATTTTCATGCTTCCAGGGGCTCGGGAAGTGAATTAAATACTATTTGGAGGCATTTAATGTTCAATCAAAAACAGCTGATTTTTGACAAAAGAGATAACACCCCCCCCATTACGTCATGCTTCAGAAATGTGGAAAATGGTCCGTTTTCAAATGTTTTATTTTTGAACGTCAGTTCACATTTGTAGGTGGATCATCAGTGTTAGAGCTAAAATTAGCATGTTTAAAGTGATTTTCATGCTTCCAGGGGCCCTAAACACAAGATTTATGGAATGGTTAAAAGTGCATGAAAATGGCCAATTTACTCACTCTGAGTTCTCAAAAAGGGTTTCTTCACCCCGGGAAGTTAATTAAATACCATTTGGAGGCATTTAATGTTCGAGCAAAAACTGCTGATTTTCGACAAAAGAGATAACACCCCCCCCATTACGTCATGCTTCAGAAATGTGGAAAATGGTCCGTTTTCAAATGTTTTATTTTTGAACGTCAGTTCACATTTGTAGGTGGATCATCAGTGTTAGAGCTAAAATTAGCATGTTTAAAGTGATTTTCATGCTTCCAGGGGCTCGGGAAGTGAATTAAATACTATTTGGAGGCATTTAATGTTCAAGCAAAAACAGCTGATTTTTGACAAAAGAGATAACACCCCCCCATTACGTCATGCTTCAGAAATGTGGAAAATGGTCCGTTTTCAAATGTTTTATTTTTGAACGTCAGTTCACATTTGTAGGTGGATCATCAGTGTTAGAGATAAAATTAGCATGTTTAAAGTGATTTTCATGCTTCCAGGGGCCCTAAACACAAGATTTATGGAATGGTTAAAAGTGCATGAAAATGGCCAATTTACTCACTCTGAGTTCTCAAAAAGGGTTTCTTCACCCCGGGAAGTTAATTAATTACCATTTGGAGGCATTTACTGTTCGAGCAAAAACTGCTGATTTTCGACAAAAGAGATAACACCCCCCCATTACGTCATGCTTCAGAAATGTGGAAAATGGTCGGTTTTCAAATGTTTTATTTTTGAACATCAGTTCACATTTGTAGGTGGATCATCAGTGTTAGAGCTAAAATTTGCATGTTTAAACTGATTTTCATGCTTCCAGGGGCTCGGGAAGTGAATTAAATACTATTTGGAGGCATTTAATGTTCAATCAAAAACAGCTGATTTTTGACAAAAGAGATAACACCCCCCATTACGTCATGCTTCAGAAATGTGGAAAATGGTCCGTTTTCAAATGTTTTATTTTTGAACGTCAGTTCACATTTGTAGGTGGATCATCAGTGTTAGAGCTAAAATTAGCATGTTTAAAGTGATTTTCATGCTTCCAGGGGCCCTAAACACAAGATTTATGGAATGGTTCAAAGTGCATGAAAATGGCCAATTTACTCACTCTGAGTTCTCAAAAAGGGTTTCTTCACCCCGGGAAGTTAATTAAATACCATTTGGAGGCATTTAATGTTCGAGCAAAAACGGCTGATTTTCGACAAAAGAGATAACACCCCCCCATTACGTCATGCTTCAGAAATGTGGAAAATGGTCCGTTTTCAAATGTTTTATTTTTGAACGTCAGTTCACATTTGTAGGTGGATCATCAGTGTTAGAGCTAAAATTAGCATGTTTAAAGTGATTTTCATGCTTCCAGGGGCTCGGGAAGTGAATTAAATACTATTTGGAGGCATTTAATGTTCAAGCAAAAACAGCTGATTTTTGACAAAAGAGATAACACCCCCCCATTACGTCATGCTTCAGAAATGTGGAAAATGGTCCGTTTTCAAATGTTTTATTTTTGAACGTCAGTTCACATTTGTAGGTGGATCATCAGTGTTAGAGCTAAAATTAGCATGTTTAAAGTGATTTTCATGCTTCCAGGGGCCCTAAACACAAGATTTATGGAATGGTTAAAAGTGCATGAAAATGGCCAATTTACTCACTCTGAGTTCTCAAAAAGGGTTTCTTCACCCCGGGAAGTTAATTAAATACCATTTGGAGGCATTTAATGTTCGAGCAGAAACGGCTGATTTTCGACAAAAGAGATAACACCCCCCCCATTAAGTCATGCTTCAGAAATGTGGAAAATGGTCCGTTTTCAAATGTTTTATTTTGGAACGTCAGTTCACATTTGTAGGTGGATCATCAGTGTTAGAGCTAAAATTAGCATGTTTAAAGTGATTTTCATGCTTCCAGGGGCTCGGGAAGTGAATTAAATACTATTTGGAGGCATTTAATGTTCAATCAAAAACAGCTGATTTTTGACAAAAGAGATAACACCCCCCCATTACGTCATGCTTCAGAAATGTGGAAAATGGTCCGTTTTCAAATGTTTTATTTTTGAACGTCAGTTCACATTTGTAGGTGGATCATCAGTGTTAGAGCTAAAATTAGCATGTTTAAAGTGATTTTCATGTTTCCAGGGGCCCTAAACACAAGATTTATGGAATGGTTAAAAGTGCATGAAAATGGCCAATTTACTCACTCTGAGTTCTCAAAAAGGGTTTCTTCACCCCGGGAAGTTAATTAAATACCATTTGGAGGCATTTAATGTTCGAGCAAAAACGGCTGATTTTCGACAAAAGAGATAACACGCCCCCATTACGTCATGCTTCAGAAATGTGGAAAATGGTCCGTTTTCAAATGTTTTATTTTTGAACATCAGTTCACATTTGTAGGTGGATCATCAGTGTTAGAGCTAAAATTAGCATGTTTAAAGTGATTTTCATGCTTCCAGGGGCTCGGGAAGTGAATTAAATACTATTTGGAGGCATTTAATGTTCAATCAAAAACAGCTGATTTTTGACAAAAGAGATAACACCCCCCCATTACGTCATGCTTCAGAAATGTGGAAAATGGTCCGTTTTCAAATGTTTTATTTTTGAACGTCAGTTCACATTTGTAGGTGGATCATCAGTGTTAGAGCTAAAATTAGCATGTTTAAAGTGATTTTCATGCTTCCAGGGGCCCTAAACACAAGATTTATGGAATGGTTAAAAGTGCATGAAAATGGCCAATTTACTCACTCTGAGTTCTCAAAAAGGGTTTCTTCACCCCGGGAAGTTAATTAAATACCATTTGGAGGCATTTAATGTTCGAGCAAAAACGGCTGATTTTTGACAAAAGAGATAACACCCCCCATTACGTCATGCTTCAGAAATGTGGAAAATGGTCCGTTTTCAAATGTTTTATTTTTGAACGTCAGTTCACATTTGTAGGTGGATCATCAGTGTTAGAGCTAAAATTAGCATGTTTAAAGTGATTTTCATGCTTCCAGGGGCTCGGGAAGTGAATTAAATACTATTTGGAGGCATTTAATGTTCAAGCAAAAACAGCTGATTTTTGACAAAAGAGATAACACCCCCCCCATTACGTCATGCTTCAGAAATGTGGAAAATGGTCTGTTTTCAAATGTTTTATTTTTGAACGTCAGTTCACATTTGTAGGTGGATCATCAGTGTTAGAGCTAAAATTAGCATGTTTAAAGTGATTTTCATGCTTCCAGGGGCCCTAAACACAAGATTTATGGAATGGTTAAAAGTGCATGAAAATGGCCAATTTACTCACTCTGAGTTCTCAAAAAGGGTTTCTTCACCCCGGGAAGTTAATTAAATACCATTTGGAGGCATTTAATGTTCGAGCAGAAACGGCTGATTTTCGACAAAAGAGATAACACCCCCCCCATTAAGTCATGCTTCAGAAATGTGGAAAATGGTCCGTTTTCAAATGTTTTATTTTGGAACGTCAGTTCACATTTGTAGGTGGATCATCAGTGTTAGAGCTAAAATTAGCATGTTTAAAGTGATTTTCATGCTTCCAGGGGCTCGGGAAGTGAATTAAATACTATTTGGAGGCATTTAATGTTCAATCAAAAACAGCTGATTTTTGACAAAAGAGATAACACCCCCCCATTACGTCATGCTTCAGAAATGTGGAAAATGGTCCGTTTTCAAATGTTTTATTTTTGAACGTCAGTTCACATTTGTAGGTGGATCATCAGTGTTAGAGCTAAAATTAGCATGTTTAAAGTGATTTTCATGCTTCCAGGGGCCCTAAACACAAGATTTATGGAATGGTTAAAAGTGCATGAAAATGGCCAATTTACTCACTCTGAGTTCTCAAAAAGGGTTTCTTCACCCCGGGAAGTTAATTAAATACCATTTGGAGGCATTTAATGTTCGAGCAAAAACGGCTGATTTTCGACAAAAGAGATAACACGCCCCCATTACGTCATGCTTCAGAAATGTGGAAAATGGTCCGTTTTCAAATGTTTTATTTTTGAACATCAGTTCACATTTGTAGGTGGATCATCAGTGTTAGAGCTAAAATTAGCATGTTTAAAGTGATTTTCATGCTTCCAGGGGCTCGGGAAGTGAATTAAATACTATTTGGAGGCATTTAATGTTCAATCAAAAACAGCTGATTTTTGACAAAAGAGATAACACCCCCCCATTACGTCATGCTTCAGAAATGTGGAAAATGGTCCGTTTTCAAATGTTTTATTTTTTAACGTCAGTTCACATTTGTAGGTGGATCATCAGTGTTAGAGCTAAAATTAGCATGTTTAAAGTGATTTTCATGCTTCCAGGGGCCCTAAACACAAGATTTATGGAATGGTTAAAAGTGCATGAAAATGGCCAATTTACTCACTCTGAGTTCTCAAAAAGGGTTTCTTCACCCCGGGAAGTTAATTAAATACCATTTGGAGGCATTTAATGTTCGAGCAAAAACGGCTGATTTTCGACAAAAGAGATAACACCCCCCCATTACGTCATGCTTCAGAAATGTGGAAAATGGTCCGTTTTCAAATGTTTTATTTTTGAACGTCAGTTCACATTTGTAGGTGGATCATCAGTGTTAGAGCTAAAATTAGCATGTTTAAAGTGATTTTCATGCTTCCAGGGGCTCGGGAAGTGAATTAAATACTATTTGGAGGCATTTAATGTTCAAGCAAAAACAGCTGATTTTTGACAAAAGAGATAACACCCCCCCATTACGTCATGCTTCAGAAATGTAGAAAATGGTCCGTTTTCAAATGTTTTATTTTTTAACGTCAGTTCACATTTGTAGGTGGATCATCAGTGTTAGAGCTAAAATTAGCATGTTTAAAGTGATTTTCATGCTTCCAGGGGCCCTAAACACAAGATTTATGGAATGGTTAAAAGTGCATGAAAATGGCCAATTTACTCACTCTGAGTTCTCAAAAAGGGTTTCTTCACCCCGGGAAGTTAATTAAATACCATTTGGAGGCATTTAATATTCGAGCAAAAACTGCTGATTTTCGACAAAAGAGATAACACCCCCCCATTACGTCATGCTTCAGAAATGTGGAAAATGGTCCGTTTTCAAATGTTTTATTTTTTAACGTCAGTTCACATTTGTAGGTGGATCATCAGTGTTAGAGCTAAAATTAGCATGTTTAAAGTGATTTTCATGCTTCCAGGGGCTCGGGAAGTGAATTAATGGAAAGGGGCGACCACTCGGTCCCCCCGCACGTATGGCGGAGTGCCTCGATCCCCCCGGGAAGCCATTTTGGGGCGGGAGGCGCGTCTCGGCTGGTATGCCCGAAGCGGCGTAGCCGGGGCGCGCTTTTTCCCGCCCTAGAGTGGGCTGGCCTAGACACCGACGTAGCCAGCCCCGCCCCCGGGGCGGGCAGGGGCGGGTTTACGCCCACCCTGAAGACGGATAAAAAGGGACGCAAGACCAGAAGACGTCCTCTTGTTCTTGTGCTCCGAAGCTGCACCTCCTCGCTACACGTGAGCTCGGGACAGAACGAAGAGCCAATTTTGAGCGTTTTGATCTTTTTCTTTGTCTTCTAGATACTTCCTCGGAGAGATGCCCAAGAAAGGCGCAAAGAGAATGACGACCGACCAGATGGTGCGGGCCCTTTGCAAGGAGGTGTCCGACATAAAGAAGCGGTTGACGGAGCGAGATGGGGAGGAGGGTTCGGGCCCTGCGCCGGCTGGTGGGAGACCTAAGAGGCCGAGAAGGGTTCCAGCCGGTGGAGACGTCCCGGTTCCCTCTGCCCCGCTCGAGGCGCCGACCCCAGTACCGATGGAGGGGACTCCAATCCCCGTTGTCGTCACCCCGACATCCAAGGAAGACATGCCCCCCGAGCTGGCAGCACAGCTAGCAGCATGGTTGGGGGATATTAGTGATGGCGCCACGGCTGCCGAGGCACAGGCGCTGATAAAAGGGCTTCGTGAGAAGAGAGAGGCAGCTAGAGTGGCTGCGCCGTTGGCGGGGATAGACAAGCCGCAAGCGGCAGAAGCTGCGTCCAGTTCAGGTAAGCGGCCATTGCCGATTGCAAGGGACGAGTCAGCACCCTCTCGTAGAGAGAGATTGGGACAACATGTGCCTTTAGCTATAAAGGAAAAAATCTGGGCGGGGGAATACGTGAATATTTTTTCCTTGCTTGTTGATCATTATGATGTGGAGCATGTGAAAAGTCAGAAGGACTTAATGCATCCGAGTGTTTGGCGCGCAAAAATGGCCGCCTTTAAGGTAAATGAGAACATTGGCAATTGGGGCAATGCATGGGGTATTTTTACATCGATTTTGGGGGAACGTAGGCCCGAGTTGCTTCCTGAGTTTCCCGTTTATCAATCACGGATTATGGGTTACTCGACAACGTATCAAGGTAACCATTGGTTTTGTTACGACAATCTGTTCAGGAAAGAAAAGGAACATAACAAGAGTTTGACTTGGGATTGTTACGATTCTCTAACATGGGATAAAATGAAAGAATCGGGAATGTTAAGAATGCCATTGGTCGGGAGCAATGTTGTTGATTACTCCCGCCAAAATGTGGGGACGCCCTTTCGACCAAGTACGGGCACCGACGACCAGTCGAGGCCCGCAGGCAATACAGGGAGAAAGGGTTTCTGTTTTAATTTCAACAAGGGGAAATGTACTAGGCCTCCGGGATCGTGTAAATTCAAACACGAATGTAGTACGTGTGGGTCATCCCATCCTGAGTCATCGTGCAGAGCCAGAACGAGTGAGAATGGGGGTAAGGGAGGCGCCAAACAGGTCTAAGCTAGGCCGAGGGGCGCCTTTACCAACCCCGATTGATACCTTGGCAATGATTCCCTGGCTCAGCGAATACCCGGAACGTACTTCTGCCGGGGTGCTGCGGAACGGTTTTACACATGGTTTCCGCATCCCGGTAGGGGACTTTCGGGGTGTAGGGATGTGCAAAAATCAACTTTCCGTTTTACAACATACATCTGTAGTGCAAGAAAAAATTCAGAAAGAGGTTAGCCGGGGACGGGTCGCCGGCCCGTTTGGTGTACCCCCGGTACCGGGTTTCGTTTGTTCTCCGTTAGGGGTGGTCCCCAAGAAGGACCCAGGTGAGTTTCGTTTGATCCATAATCTGTCTGCTCCACATGGTCTTTCGGTAAACGACGCAATTGATCCAGAAGTTTGTTCGGTGCGATATGCATCTTTTGATGAGGCAGTAGCCATCTTGAATCGCCTGGGGCACGGGACGTTGATGGCGAAATCTGATATCGAGTCAGCGTTCCGGTTGCTCCCGGTACACCCAGACGATCAGCGTCTTCTGGGATTCGGGTTCCAGGGGTCATTCTACATGGATAGGTGTATGCCAATGGGATGCTCTATATCATGTGCTTACTTTGAGCAATTCAGTACTTTCCTGCAATGGGTGTTCACTAAGAGAACGGGTTTCCGAAATGTAATGCACTACCTTGACGACTTTTTGTTCCTTGGCCCCGCCGGTAATCTCGAATGTGCCCAGGCCTTAGCTGAATTCTGTGTGTTAATGGGTCATTTTGGCGTGCCATTGGCACCGGGTAAAACTATGGGTCCCACGACTTGCCTCGAGTTTTTGGGGATCGAGTTGGACTCAAGGGAGGGGTGCTTCCGTTTACCAGCAGACAAAGTGTCGAAATTCAGGGCAGCCCTCCAAGTATGTTTAAATGCATCCAAAGTTACACTGCATCAGTTGCAACAATTAGTGGGAAAGTTGAACTTTGCCTTGAGGGTGATACCAATGGCTCGCCCTTTTTCCCGCTCAATTGCCCAAGCGATGGTGGGCCTGAAGGAGGGTCATCATCGCACAAGGTTATCGGCTGAGGTCCGCCAGGACATGCGGATTTGGTTAGCATTCTTGGCGGACTTCAATGGCCGAGTCGTCTGGAACAAGCCAGCCGTGTCCTCCGAAGAGCTTGGGCTATGGACAGATTCAGCAGGGAGCGTAGGTTTTGGCGCCATCTTCGGCACAAAATGGTCGGCACAAAAGTGGCCCCTATGGTGGCACGAGAAGGGGCTGACGAGTAATATCGCTTTCCTTGAACTATTTCCCATTCTGGTGGCCCTGAGAACCTGGCCAGAAGGGTTGAGAGATCATTCTGTTGTGTTCTGGTCCGACAATATGACCGTGGTAGAATGCATCAATAGTCAGGCAGCCCGTTGTAAATTGATTTTGAGGCTGCTCAAAGAAATTGTCTTACTGTGTATGCAACTGAACGTGATATTCAGAGCAAAACATGTCCCAGGGGTGATGAATCAGGCTGCTGATGCACTGTCTCGTTTTCACATGCAGGCTTTCTCGGGTTTCCTTCCTTCAGCGGACCCAGAGCCGGCACCCTTCCCCGAAGCTCTCTGGTCTCTCGGTGCCCCGAACTTCGTCACCTCGTGGGAGAGAGTCTAGCACCCAGGACAAGGAAGGCATATGAAGGGGCGTTTCGGGCCTATTTAGCCTTTTTGGGGGCAGAGAGAGGGGGACTTTGGGGTCAGGAGGAGTCGGTAATACTTTTTCTGATGTCTTTACGTAGGGCTGGGAAATCGGTGGCTACGGCCCAAAGGCATCGTGCCGCCATTTCCTTTGTTGCCAGGGCCCATGGCATCCAGGACCCGACAGCGTCTTTTACAGTACAAAAGGCGCTGCGTGGGTGGCAACGCCTAGAGGGTTGCAGAGTAGACGTAAGACGACCGATAGGTCTAGATAGGTTGTCCCAGTTACTGGCCACACTCCCTAACGCATGCTCGTCCCCTTTCGAAACCTGTTTGTTCCGGACTGCATTTACGCTGGCATTTCACGGGGCGATGAGAGTTAGTGAGCTGGTTGCAAGGAACAAACAGGATGTGTCGGGGGGCTTGTGCAGGGAGCATGTTCAGATCAGGGGCGATGCGATGGTTGTCTCCTTTCTCAGGTCCAAGACCGACCAAGATGGGAGGGGGGACTGCACGATCATTCGCCGGACCCCCGGGTCCTCCATGTGTCCGGTACAGTGCTTAGAAGATTACCTAGCACGAAGGGTGGCATCATGGGGGGGGGACATTGTTGAGGCATGCAGACGCCACCCCGCTGACGAGGTTTCAGTTTCAGCGGGTGCTTGCAATGGCCATTGCCGCAGCGGGCTTGGACCCGGGCGAATTCGGGACCCATTCCTTTCGAATAGGGGCTGCCACTGAAGCTACAGCCAGGGGTCTTAATGTAGA